>NC_133508.1:24615000-25223541 GCF_049354715.1 Callithrix jacchus
GAAGGAAGGAAGGGAGGGAGGGAGGGAGGGAGGGAGGGAGGGAGGGAAAAGGAAAGGAAGGGAAGGGAGGGAAGGAGGGAAAAGGAAAGGAAGGGAAGGAGGGAAGGGGAAGAAAGGGGGAAAGGAAAGAAAAGACTTTCCAAATCACAGTAATTCAGAGGCTAGGATGGTCAGTCTGAGACAGTGTGCTTCTTTGCTCATTCATTCATTCACTCAGTGGATGCTGAGTATCTGTTATGTAGACATCACTGCTTTAGCTGCTGGACATCCAGCAGTGAACAAAGCAGACTAAAAATACTTGCCTTCATTGAACTTACAGTCTAAGGACCAAGTTTCAGGGGTTTGGGGGGTGGTAGAGACAGACAAGGAACAAATAAATAAAATCTATAGCATGTTAGATGGCAGGGTTGCTGGATTTAGCAAATGAAAATGCAGGATGCCCAGCTAAATTTGAATTTCAGGTAAACAGTGAATTTTTTTTCAGTATAAGTATATTCCATGCCATATTTGGGATATACTTATGCTAAAAATACTCCTCTATTATTTATGTGAAATGCAAATTTAACTGGGCAATCCTGTACTTTATCTGGCAACCCTATTTGAGGGAAATAAGGTTGTAGGGAAAAATAAAGCAGGAAAAGGAATAGGAAATGGGGGGTGAAACTGTAAAGAGGATTATTAGAAAGAGCTTCACTGAGGTGATATTTGAGCAAAAACGAGATAGGTAATAGCAATAATCTAATGTATTCAAAGAACAGCGAGAACATGGGAGAAGAATGAGAGGGAAACAGGTTGAGAAGTAATCCCAGGCCAGATCACCTAGGGCCTATAAAACCATCTAAGAACTAGAGCTTTTATTTTGAAGGAGGTGGGAATCTCCTGGCAGGTGGGACTGGTCCTTTTTTTTTTTTTAGAGATAGGTTCTCACTTGTTACCCAGACTGGAGTGCAGTGGTGTAATACTAGCTCACTGCAGCCTGTAAAAAGACAAATAGGTATTTGTCTTTTTAAAGGCGTAATACTTGGTGCTGTATTGAGCACAACCCAAGTGGGGTTGGGAGAAGGGCAGGGAGGCCTTTAGGAGGCTTCTGCAGCCAAGGAGGCAAGAACCAGGGCTAGCTTGGACCAGGTGGTGATAAGCAAGCAGAATCTAAATGCGTATTGAAGGTAAAACCAAAACTCTTTGCTCTAGCCTGAGCAGTATAGTGAGACCCCATCTCTAGAAAAAAATTTAAAAAATTAGCCAGGCGTAGTGGCACGTGCTTGTAGTCCCAGCTGCTTGGGAGGCTGAGGCAGGAGGATCACTTGAGCCAGGAAACTGCACTTAACCATGATCACACCACTGCACTCCAGCTTGGGTAACAGTATAAGGTTCTGAAAGAAAAAGAGAAAGAGAGGAAGGGAGAAAGGGAGGGAGGGAGGGAGGAAAGAAAGAAAGAAGGAAAGGAGGGAGGGAGGAAAGAAGGAAGGAAGGAATGGAGGGAGGGAGGAAGGGAGGAAGAAAAGACAGAGAAAAGAGAAGAGATGAGACAAAAGCAATTGCTAAAGGATTCAATGTGGGAGGTAAGAGAAAGGAGGAGTTAGAGATGACTTCCAAAATTTTGGTATGACAAGCTGGGAGAATGGAGTTGCCATTTGCCTAAGTAGAGGAGCATTTACGAAGACTAGATGAGAGGGTGTTTATAGTTTGGGGGTCTGAGGAGCAGAAAATCTTTTGATAGGTTAGGATTGAGAAGTTTATCAGGCATCCAAGTGGAGATGTTGATTGCAATTTGGATATTGCTGACTTGCGCTGAAGGAAGACTGATAACTGAGAGATCCCCTAGGATTGAATCTGTGCAGAAGAAAAAGTCCAAAGGATGTCCCCCCACCACCCCAGGGCATTCCAGCATCTAGAGATCAGGGAGATGGGAAGGAAGGGCTGGAAAAATGGCAAATGTGGAATAAAAATCCAAGTTAGATTTTTAAATCCTGTCCAGTCCTGGGTGAATAAGATGCTAGAGCGAAGCGTGGCTTCATTTTTAGTTTTCCTGGTGAGCGCCAGTGCCGCAAGGGAGAGCAGCATCTCTGACGCTAACATCACCCATAATGCCCATTTCTATCATTGCACTCCCTCTTCTGTCTGCCTGTGTATCTGCTTTACCTGATTACAATGTGATATTCCACAGCAAGGACTATGTCTTATTTATTCACAGTTTGCATTTCCAGCCCCTAGCAGAGCACCAGGCACAGGAGAAGGTACTCAATAAGCATTCTTTGAATGGAAGGCTGATTATACCACTCCAGGAGTTTGAGTTTATTATCCTACTGTAGATAAGGCTCCCTGGGGTGATCATGTAACTTACTGTCCAAATGAGATCCCTTTGAGAGTGAAAGGGAACACTACAAATAATTTCACTGGAACAGCAGTTGTAACGCAGAGCTGTTTTGGCAAAGGTGGGGCATATGATCACCCTAAGAATAGCTCTAATCAATGAAGCTTCCACAGCTGAATAGCCCGGCTACCAGGTAAATAACAATGGGAAAGTGTAGTGCACGGTGTGCGTTGCAGAGTAGGCCTCAATAATTATTGGCGGAACCTGAATCTAACTGTATCATATTCCCTTTGAAGGCCATGGGCTCTTCAGTGTGGCCCTGGGGGATAGGAATTCCTTGGATGACTCTGTCCACAGCAGTCCTGACATGTGTGCTTTTGCTCTGGTCTCCAAGCTCTTGAAACCTCTATGCAAGTGAAGTGCTATCTGCCCACTTGCTTGCCTTCCCCACCCTCTGATTGGCAGCAAGCCTGGGGAATCACAGATATGCGGAAGCCTCCTCTAAAGCAGCCCCTTCAGTCTCTGTACCCTTACCCCATTTCATTCTTCAAAGCACTTATCACTACATGACATTTAGAGAATATATTATTTGTTTGTGGTCGACCCCTCTATTTCAAATGTGGACTTCCCTATGAGGGAATTAAGTCAGTCTTGATCTATTTCGCCACTCTATCTCCTGACAACTTTTGGTGTAGAAGCAGGCAGTCAATAAATATTTGTATGAATGAATGAATCAATCAATCAATGCTTGACACAGAATGCTTTTCTGGGAATTGGAGGTCCTGTCTCTAGTTTGTCTAAGATCTATGCCAGATATCCTCTTCATCATTGACAAAATTTTGAGATACTATGGAGGAATAGAATGACCTGGTTTCAGCTGTAATTTCTGTGCTGATTTGTGTATATGGTGAAGATCTTTTTTTTTTTGAGAGTTTCGCTCTTGTTACCCAGGCTGGAGTGCAATGGCGCGATCTCGGCTCACTGCAACCTCCGCCTCCTGGGTTCAGGCAATTCTGCTGCCTCAGCCTCCTGAGTAGCTGGGATTACAGGCATGCGCCACCATGCCCAGCTAATTTTTTGTATTTTAGTAGAGACGGGGTTTCGCCATGTTGACCAGGATGGTCTCGATCTCTTGACCTCGTGATCCACCCGCCTCGGCCTCCCAAAGTGCTGGGATTACAGGCGTGAGCCACCGCGCCGGGCCATGGTGATGATCTTTATGAAAGTCACAAGTGAGCTAACCCCATCACTTTGGGATGCTGAGGCAGGAGCATCACTTGAGGCCAGGAGTTCTAGACCAGTCTGGGCGACATAGTAAGACCCCATCTCTACAAAAAATTTTTTTTCTAAGTAGCCATGCATGGTGGTGTGAACTTGTAGTTCTAGTCACTCCACGTTCTGAGGCAGGAGGATCACTTGAGCCCAGGAGTTCGAGGTTGCAGTGAGCCACGATTGCATCACTGCATTCCAGCCTAGGTGACAGATCAAGACCCTGTTTCTAAAAACAAAGAAATAAAAACAAGGGGGCTGGAAAACTGAGGGATGCTGTAGGAGCCTGCGGCCCGCTAACTGATGATGTTTATTAATCTGATAGGCTAATTGTCGTAACCACCCTCTAATCTTGGTGGCTTTGCATGACCAAGGTTGATTGCTCACACATACACACCATGGTGTGATTTCGGTGGCCAGGTGGACTTCCTGGGCGGCCACTGAAGTTCCTCCTGCCCTGTCACTATGCCATCCCCCAGGGCCTTCGAGGGCTCTGCTGGATCCTTTGTATTCAACTGGACAGAGTAAAGAGAGAACATGGAAGGTTATTCAAGAGGTCCAGGGGCCCCCATTGAAGGCAGGCCACGTGACTTCTGCCCACAGTGCATTCATTGCCTGGAATTAGTACAAGGCCCCAGTGAGATGGAGCTGGATGGAAAATGCAGTCTTCCTGTGTGTAGCAGGAGAGGGTTCTGGCTGAACACATAGGGCTGTCTCTGCCCCAGTACAACCAGACCAAACAGCAACTTCCCATGATGTTCCCTGTGACAAGAGAGCTTCCCAGCACAATCGAGAGGAGACAACAAACCAGAAGCCACTGGAAAGAAGAGAGGGACACTTTCCCTGAGGAGTCTGCGGCCTCCCTAATCTTGACCCAGGAATACAATCTGAGGGAAGCGGTCAGCATTGCTGCTGGCTCTGGAGCAGGTGTGGAATGGCTGGGTGATGCAAGGTCGCAAATTCCCGGCTACAGGTCAGCTGACCCAGCCAGAGTAACCGGAGTTGAGGCGAAGAAGCTGGCTGGGGCAGCGCCTGCAGTCGCCTGCCTGCGGGACTTGCAGTGTGGCTTTCTCCTTGAGGACGCCCCGTCGTCCATGAGCCTCTGCGTGTTTGGTGCCTGCCCCAGTCCCTACTTCCCACGTTCTCTTTCCAGAATGCCAAATCCTAGCCTGGGAGCCCCGTGGATCCCTGAAGAGTGTCCCTGTAGCACTTTTGCCTGCCATGTCTTCACTTCTCCAGGGAATGTTCCAGGAGTTTACTCGGCTTTAAGCGTTTATGTTGCTCTTTGCCCTGCTTGAAATGAGCTCCCAGGAGGAGTTGCCCTGGGCTCTGCAGAGGCTGGGAGGGGCAGGAAGGGGAAACAGGGCTGCTTTTCAGCCAAAATTGTTCAGCAAGCCCAAGCCTTGCCTTCATGCTACAGCTTCATTATTTTGTTTGACAAGGATTCCCAGAATAGCGAACAGCTAGACACACCCGTGTTGAAATGTTAACACCAAAGCGCATTCCAAACAAGAAATCGAGTTGTATTTCTGTTTTGATGGCTTGGATAACCCACACTTGAGCTTTTCTCTATTCATGTGGATAATGAGGAGTTGGCCAGGCTCAGATCTCTGACAACATGGCTGTGGAATTGTGACTAAATGTCCTCTGCCTGCTCCCTCTTGTTTGAAATCCTTCTTAGTTTTTCTCCACTGAAAAGACCACTTTCTCCCCAAATTGCTAGAATGGTAGAGTTGTCGCTTTTCCCTTAGGTGTGAGACCTGACAGCTTCCAAGAGCTGAGCCCTGTGGAGGAAAAGGCTCAGATGACGGATGGGGTAAAGTGGCTTTGTGTGGAAAGTGGCGTTGGGTGGCTCTGAGTGCCGGTGACAGTGGACCAGGTGCCTCGAGGTAGGAGGGGAGGCAGGCAGGATTCTAGAGCATTGGGCATTGGGTGGACAAGGCGGGAAATGAAGACCGAAGGACGGTAAGAGCTCCGGAGGCAATCCAGTGTTTGCCGAGTGGCTCCATTGAGCCTTCCAGCCTCGGTAACAGTTGATGCTGTTTGTACCTTTCCTCCAAATCACATCAATCCTTGTTAAGCAACTGGAGACATTTTAGAAAAATCTACAAGAAAGAGAAAAAACAGAAAAGCAATACGAGGTTGATGTGACCTTCCCAGAGAAAAGTGCTGGGAAAAAACCGAGGGTTTGTTGAGTTTAGTCCAGTAAATCAGGGCTGCTCAAAGATTAACGTGGACAGAAGATTGGCTCTGACCCCCAAAACTCTCTCCTTCCAGGTCCCTTCCCATCTCATTTCAAAAAAGAAAGTATCGTCTCTGAGGGTTTAGCGTCCTGGCTGTCTAGACCTCTTCTGATGGTCTTTGGATGAAACAATAGATCATATGAGCCTATGAGGCATAATAAGGCAGAATGCAACTTTCTTCCTTGTTGCTGGGATTGGACATGCATGGACGTTTATCGGTATTGCTGTATATGTGTATGTGGATGGATGTGTGTTATGCCTGCATATGAAACCACCTTTTCAGAGGCTCGGTTCTGTTAATTAATCTGTCCTGGATAACTTAGATTAAAAATATGGTTCCTTGATAACATCAAGTTTAATCTTCAAACTCCACTTAAAAGTCAATAGCGTTCCCAGGTGTGATGGCTTATGCTTGTAATCCCGGCACTTTGGGAGACTGAGGCAGGTGAATCATTTGAGGTCAGGAGTTCAAGACCAGCCTGGCCAACATGGTGAAACCCCACCTCTACTAAAAATACAAAAATTAGCCAGGCATGGTGGCACATGCCTGTAATTCCAGTTGCTAGGGAGGCTGGAGCACAAGAATCACTTGAACTCGGGAGGTGGAGGTTGTAGTGAGCTGAGATTGCACCACTGCACTGCAGCCTGAGTGATGGAGTGAGACTCTGTGTCAAAAAAGAAAAAATAAAATAAATAAAGATAAATTAGCCAGGCATGGTGGCACTCATCTGTGGTTCCAGCTAGTCAGGAGGCTGAGGCAAGAGGATTGCTTGGGCCCAGGAGGTCAAGGCTACAGTGAGCAATGATCATGCTACTGCACTCCAGCCTGGGTGACAAAGCAAGACCCTGTCTCAAAAAAAAAAAAAAAAAAAAAAGCACTAGTGTTATATCAAATATACAACAATTTTGGCTGATATGAAACATGCACAACACACTCAAAAGATGAAGCTAAACCTCTTCAGATTGCACAGGTATTTATCAACCTGACATAGCATTTTCTGCATCTAGCTTTGCTCAGCAGATCCTGTTGTTTCTATATTATCAAGGAAGAGATCGTTTAAAAGGTAGCCATGATGTGAGTCTAAATGTTAGAGAGGTAACCTAAATAAACGAAGTGACAGTGTAGCCCCCAATGTCTTTGAAACCAACAGCTCCATCTTCTCCTCCTTTTAAACTTACTGCTGAAATGAATGAAAAGTAGAATTGACTAATTTGGCTTTGGTTTTCCGCCCATTCCCCATCAGTGTCTGATGGAGATGCTATAATTAGCAATGTAATGAGAATTGAAGGGTAAACAAGAAGAATTACTCCCAGAACACACATCAAGGGTTAGAAGACTGGAACAGGAGAACTAGCCTGAGATTAAAATATTTTCTCTGCCCAACCAAGGGGCATCTCTATAACTAGAGTTCTATACACAGATTTTTCTAGGCAAAGACAAGAGGAAGAGTATTGGCATTGCTTTCAGGAAACTGGTTTATGCCTAAACTCTCAACACCTGTTGCTTTGCAAAACTAGTGTGAAGGTTTGGTTCTCTGTTTATCTAGGATTCAAATGAGCAGAACTCTCAAATATTGAATCTCGGCCGGGTGCGGTGGCTCAAGCCTGTAATCCCAGCACTTTGGGAGGCCAAGGCGGGTGGATCACGAGGTCAAGAGATCAAGACCATCCTGGTCAACATGGTGAAACCCTGTCTCTACTAAAAATACAAAAAATTAGCTGGGCATGGTGGTGCGTGCCTGTAATCCTATCTACTCAGGAGGCTGAGGCAGGAGAATTGCCTGAACCCAGGAGGCGGAGGTTGCGGTGAGTGGAGATCGCGCCATTGCACTCCAGCCTGGGTAACAAGAGCAAAACTCCGTCTCAAAAAACAACAACAAAAAAATTGAATCTCTATTTTCCTGCACTTAATTTGTAAAGATAAACAATTGACAAATATGCTGTTATTGGAAACTTATTTAAAAAAACAATTAGAATAGTTTTAAAAGATTTAGAGGTAGATGGCTCTTTGCATACCTAATGCTAGTTCAGTCATCTTCATTTTATTCATGAGGAAAATGAGACAGAGAGGTCACATTGTTTGTTCTAAATGTCAGATAAAAGCCACAATTCCTGAGATCCAGCCTAGTACTTTTTCCAGGGAATTCAATGACAAGGAAACATTATTCTGCCTCTATCAGCAATACTGTATGATAAGAACTGTTCTCCGTGAGGAGCCTGACTTCATGAAGAGAGACTAACTCCTGAAGCGCTTCTGAATGTTTTAATTTTTCTCCCTAATCTATTTGTTGTTTAAAAAAGTAACTCTCTTTTCTCAGCTAGCTGGAATATTCAAACCTGTTACCCCATCTCCCATCCGTTGAGGATAAATGGAGATTCCCTATACATGCTACTCACTCTCGGGATTGACATTGCGTGGCTTAGTTTATCTGTTCTTAGCAGAAACCAGCTTGTCCCTTAAAAGCCAGCTCAGAAGGCAGGATGTCTAAGGTCCAGGCTGTTAGGATGTACCATTGCTCTTCCTTTTCACTGTGAGTTTTAGGTAAAGTCCACTTAAGTGAAATTCATCTAAGCCTTTACTTTATAAGCCCTCGATGGTTACTTCTGATGATATTCTTATGCTTGCTTGGTTTGTGCCAATACGAGAAAACAGAATTTTCAAATGGTTCACATGTGTCAGTGATTACTTACGTACAGGGTGATAGCTATTTTTGTTCTTGGTGATGAAGCAAATGTTTCAGAAACCCTATTGAGCTTACATAACAATCCTGTTACCAGAATGAAACTGTTATTAAAAATACAGAAATAATCAGAGTCACTGGAGTTAACTCTTTCTATAATTACAGACAAGGGTAAGGAGTAACCCGATTGCCTGCACGCAAGTAGCCTAAACAAGTGTTCTTGTGGGTTTTCTTGTTATTATGTTTTGAGACAGGGTCTCACAACTGTCACCTACCCAGGCTGGAATGCAGTGGCACGATCATAACTCACTACAGCCTTGACCTCCTAGTCATCTTTCTCCAGCCTCCTGAGAAGCTGGGGCCACAGGCATGCACCACTACACCTGGCTAATTTTAATTTTTTGTAGAGATTGGGGTCCACCATGTTACCCAGGCTGGTCTAGAACTCCTGGGCTCAAGGGATCCTCCTGCCTTAGCCTCCCAAAGTGCTGGGATTACAGGCAGGAGCCACAATGCCCAGTGAACATCTTTATCTCTAAGGTATGATTTTTCATATTTCTTTGATTGTGGATTTTCTCCCCTTCCTGCTGCAAAGCGAAAAAAGAAAAAGAAAAAAGATTTGCAAAGTTAACATTCATACATTAACAACTGCCGCAAACCCTCATGGTGTTCTGCAAATGAGATTTCTAGTGTGAAGCCATTAATTGTGAACTGATTTTTTTTGTCTTTCAGAACAAGGCAAAGGCAATCTGCATGTAACATCACTAGAAGATGCAGAATGCCGCAGAACCAAGGAACGCCTTTCTAATGGAAACAGTCGTGGTTCAGTTTCCAAGTCTTCCCGCAATATCCCAAGGAGACATACCCTAGGGGGGGCCCGAAGTTCCAAGGAAATACTGGGAATGCAAACATCTGAGATGGATCGGAAGAGAGAAGCGTTCCTAGAACATCTGAAGCAGAAATACCCTCATCACGCCTCCGCAATCATGGGTCACCAAGAGAGGCTGAGAGACCAGGTAAAAATATGCTCTCATTTCTCCTTGTGTAGTTCATTCTTTAATGAACATCGAGGAAAGCAAAGTGACTTTCAGTGTAAAAGGCAAAGGATAGTTAAATGGACTGTGCATACTACTTAGTTGTTCTGGATCTCTTTGGGGGCTTGGGAGGAGGATGCTGGGTGTGGAAAACTTCTGCCCTCAAGCTCAGTCTTCTTTGCCAATACAGCAAGAGAACAGGAGGCTAGGCCAGAGAGGAATGGCCTAGAGAGTATGCGGTTCCCCAAAAGAGTGTTCCCATGTTCAACCACAAACACATCTGAAGTACAGGTAATGAATGGGTATTACTTTACTGAGGAAAGCATGGCCCCAGCTACTGTGTACCCTGAAAGCACAGAGTGCTTAGCCTGTGAATGAATGAATGAATACACAAATACATAAATTTATTTTCAGGGTAAAAAAGATCTTAGAGACATAGATGACTTGCAGTAACTCCTTTTCTTTAAGAAGTTGATATTAGGATTTTGTTTCTGCTCTTCTTTTTTTTTTTTTTTAGTTGTTTCAGATGGGATCTTCCTTTATTCCCCAGGCCAGAGTGCAGTAGTGGGATCACAGATCACTGCAGCATAGAATTCCTGCACTCAAGATCCGCTGACCTCAGCCTCCTGAGTAGCTGGGACTACAGAGATGTACCACCATGCCTGGCTAATTTTTTAATTTTTGGTAGAGATAGGGTCTTGCTCTATGGACCAGGCTGATCTTGAAGTCCTGGCCTCAAGTGATCCTCCTGCCTCTGCCTCCCAAAGTACTGGAATTACAGGCATGAACCACTGTGCCTGGCATTTTTTTCTTTTTAATCACAGATGTGCTCCTTCTACACGCCTTGCTTTGTGCTTTCTGTCTTCACTTACTTCTTTCCTCTGGTTATTTTGACAGCCACATGGACATCACCCAATTGTAGCTAGGGATGTTTTTGTGCCTTGGCTGTGTGCAGTTACTTTTTAGTAGATAGAGCAGGCTTGGGGTCACAGGAGATATGAGGCCTCCTCTACCGACCTCACTGGTGTGTTATCAGGTTGACCTTTGAGTGTGGAGAATGTAGGGAAGGAAGCAGAAAGCACTTAGCCATATGTGTGATGGGTGGGCACGGGAAGGAAGACAGGCTGATACTGATTTCCACACAAGGGAGACAAGTGGAGTGTTTTAAGTCTCCTATCTTCCCAGTTAGGTGTAAAAATTATGTCTAACTTACTCAGCTTTTGATTACCCATGGAAATGGACATTGGCATCAGCCTGAATAATTGAAATCTAGTTTATTCTCAATCTCATATTCTTTCATACGTTCAATCTTCTCTTCTAGGGCATCATTATCTGAGTGGCTTAAAATATAGAACGTGCTTTATGGACTTCATGTTTGCTTTTTGTTCACAATTCCAACAGTCAGTAAACCCAGAAGAGGAGAAAAGAACAAGAATCCTGGTTGCTGTAAAATGGGCTAATGATTAATTCTTTGACAATTTTAAAAAGGAGCTGGGCACAGTGGCTCATGCCTGTAATCCCAGCACTTTGGGAGGCCAAGGCAAGAGGATCGCTTGAAGCCAGGAGCTTGAGACTAGCCTGGGTAACAGTGAGACCCCATCTCTGCAAAAACAAAAATTTTTAATTAGCTGGGTATGGTGGCATACACCTGTAGTCCCAGCTACTCAGGAGGCTGAGGTAGGAGATCACTGAAACCCAAGAATGAGACCCTCTCTCTTAAAAAAAAAAAAAAAGTATTAATTTTGCTGAGAAATATAGAACTTGGCCTGTCAAAAATATGTCAGTGATTATTGTTAGTCTTCTTATTTTGTGGTGTCATAATTGCTATTGCTATAATAATGGTGGCTTTGGTTAAAACAATTACAAGGGGATTCTAACTGTAATGAAGGTTGAAAGGAGTAATGAACATATTTTGGTGCCCTCAAGCTCTGATCTGCTGTTACGTACCACTAATTCTGCCCTGACTGGCCAGCTTTCCCTTCTCTGGGTAATACGGAATGAACAAGTCACATTCTGTCTTTCTGCTTCTTTCGTATTCCAAGCTGACCCTCCAGAAGGGGAGAAATTTTAATGCATGAATCTATGTACACATTTTCATTCTGCTGTGAAGAGGAAAGGGATCCTGATCCAGACCCCAAGAGGGGGTTCTTAAATCTCCCACAAGAAAGAATGCAGGGCAAGTCTGTAAAGTGAAAGCAAGTTTTTATTTTATTTTATTATTTTTTTTAAAGGCTAAGTTTCACTCTTGGTGCCCAGGCTAGAGTATAGTGGCGCTATCTTGGCTCACCACAACCTCTGCCTCCCAGGTTCAAGTGATTCTCCTGCCTCAGCCTTCCTAGTAGCTGGGATTACAGGCAGGCACCACCATGCCTGGCTAATTTTTTTGTATATTTAGTAGAGATGGGGTTTCTCCATGTTGGCCAGGCTGGTCTCAAACTCCTGACCTCAGGTGATCCAACTGCCTCAGCCTCCCAAAGTGCTGGGATTACAGGCGTGAGCCACCGTGCTCAGCAAGAGCAAGTTTATTGGGAAAGCGAAGAAATAAAAGAATGGCTACTCCATAGAGCAGCCCCCAGGGCAGCTGGTTGCCCGATTTTATGGTTATATCTTGATATGCTAAACAAGGGATGGATTATTCATGCCTCCCCTTTTTAGACCACATAGGATAATTTCCTGATGTTGCCATGGTGTTTGTAAACTGTCTGGGCACTGGTGGGAGTGTAGCAGTGAAGATGGCCTGAGGTCACTCTTGCGGTCACGTTGGTTTTCGTAGGTTTTGGCCGGCATCTTTACTGTGACCTGTTATATCAGCAAGGTCTTTATGATCTGTATCTTGTGCTGACCTCCAATCTCACCCTGTGACTTAGAAAGTCTTAACCGTCTGGGAATGCAGCCCAGTAAGTCTCAGCCTCATTTTACGTAGCTCCTATTTAAGATGGAGTTGCTCTGGTTCAAACGCCCCTAACGCTGTCACTGCACTTCTGCAAGCAAACGCCAGCCAGCATTGTAAACATCGGAGATCAGTGTAGACATGGCCTACAAAATTGCTACAGATATGATCTCACCTCCTGTCTTTTCCACTCCTTTTCTCCTACCACCCAGTTCCTCTTTCCTGTCCTCCTCTCTGCAGTGTCATTTGTTCTTCCCAGACCTTCTGAGCGTGGACTATCCCAGGCTTTCTTTGCAGGAAGATTACACAGCCAGCTGTAAGAAGGAAGTCAGATAACACACATCTGATGCTGTTTTCCAGATACTGAGGCTCTTAATACCAGATGCTCTTCTGGTGGCTGTTTTCTGGCTTCCTCCCAGAGAAGTATCCTTGATAAGAAAAGAGCCAATAAGCAAGATAGAGAATAAGATGTTGAAAATGATTTATCTAGCATCTAACATGAAATCTCTTAAAATCTATATTCTTTTTTTTTTTTTTGAAGACAGGGTTCTTGCTCTGTTGCCCAGTCTAGAGCAGTGGCATGATCATGGATCACTGCAGCCTCGACCTCCCAGGCATAAGCAATCCTCCTGTTTAACCCCCGCCCCCAGGGAGCTGGGACTACAGGAGGGCACCACCATACCCGGCTGAAAATCTAGGTTCTAATTGCCTACTATTAAACATAAGAAGAATGAAAGCATGCCGTATGTTTCAAAATCTAATTTATAATACTAGAAGATTCACGGTTGCAAAACTTCTATTTGTCTTTAAAAAATATGCTGGTCAAGAGTTTTCTTTAGGCTAGATAATTGAAAGGCTAAGAGGTCACATTAACTCCCTTCTACAGTCTTCAAAAAAATGCAGGTGGCCATTATTGCAACATAATTCGGATCTATATAATAGTATCTGTTATTGTCAAGGACTCTTCTCAGCATAACCTAGGTCTTTTTAGTTGTGCAGGGCAATCAGGCTGTACAGCCCCATTGCCTGGTGGCTAAGGGCTTGGTTCTGGAGGCAGACGAGAACCAGAATCAGGATCCAGCCTTCACAATATGCTAACTGCATAATTGTATGATTTGGGCTAATAACTTAATCTTTCTCTCTTTTTGAGGGAGACTCTCACTGTCAGTCACCCAGATTGGAATGCAGTGGTGCAGTCTTGGCTCACTGCAACCTCTGCCTCCTGGATTCAAGCTCAAGGCTTGGGCCTCGAGCCTCCCAAGTAGCAGGGATTACAGGTTCGCACCATGCCCAGCTAATTTTTGTATTTTTAGTAGAGATGGAGTTTCATCATGTTGGCCAGGCTGGTCTCAAACTCAAGTGATTTGCCCACCTCAGCCTCCCAAAGTGTGGGGATTACAGGTGTGAGCCACTGCACCCGACCTTAATGGTTCACTCTTCTATCTCCGTTTCCTCCTTTGTTAAAGGACAACTATTGAGAAAAAACAATGATGGAACCATTTACTAAAATGGCATATTTTAGCATGATAATATTCTGGTTTATAGAGTCCCAAAGAAGAGTCTCAGAGGCTCTTATTTTATAATTAGTATTTAAAATCATTTGACTTTTTTATTTTTTGAGACCAGATCTCGCTCTCTCACCCAGTTGAAATGCAGTGGCATGATGGCAGCTCACTGCAGCCTTGAACTCCTGGGCTCAAATGGGCCTCTCACCTCAACCTCCTGAGTAGCAACTACAGGCAAACGTCACCAATTCTGCCAATTTTTAAAATTATTTGTAAGGGGAAAGGTCTTGCTGTGATGCCCAGGGTGGTCTCCAACTCCTGGCCTCAAGTGATCCTCTCACCTCAGCCTCCCAAAGTGCTGGGATGACCGGCGTAAGCCACCACACCTGGCCTCCTTTGACTTTTTTATTAACAAATATTTGAGTAGCTGAAGAGGTTAATCTTTTCCATTGATTAAAGAAGAACTTTATTATATATCTGAAACTGGGATTTTTCTTTCATCCAGAGGTTAGTATTCATATTTCTTTCATTTATTCATCCCATTTATATTTATTTGGCACCTCCCATGGTAAAGGTATTATGAAGAATGCAAAACATTAGACTTAACCCTGTGTCCAATTCAGTAAAAGAAATAGGCATTCACATATAAAGAGTAGTCTTTTGAGATCCAGCCCAGACCTCACGCCTTCTGAGATGGTCATAACATCTTCCGGTATTTACTGCAGTATTTACATTGTAGCATCTAATTAGGTTGCATCACATTTTTTTTTTTTTTTACATTTCTTATTCTCACCTACAATAAGCTTCTGGAGGTAGGAACCTTGTCTTACTACCATCTCCTCTTTTGCCTCTGTAAACTCAGCATTTAAGGGAATACACAACCTACATTAGGCTAGATCAAAAATATTTGTTGCATGAAGGAATGAGCCACTATTTCTAATGCTAAATACAGTATTGAGTATTAGACTTTCTAATAATACCCTATACAATATTTCTAATAGAGCACTATTTCTAAGAGAATGTGATAGGTGATATAGATACAGGGGTAGAGAGTCACAGCATTAAATGATTAATTGCGATTTGAGCAGTCAGAAAAAAGAGATTTCTTACTTTTTTTTTTTTTTTTTTTTGAGACGGAGTTTTCGCTCTTGTTACCCAGGCTGGAGTGCAATAGCATGATCTCGGCTCACTGCAACCTCCGCCTCCCGGGTTCAGGCAATTCTGCCTCAGCCTCCTGAGTAACTGGGATTACAGGCACGCGCCACCACGCCCAGCTAATTTTTTGCACTTTTAGTAGAGACAGGGTTTCACCATGTTGACGAGGATGGTCTCGATCTCTTGACCTTGTGATCCACCCGCCTCAGCCTCCCAAAGTGCTGGGATTACAGGCAAGATTTCTTAAGAAGTTAACAATGGCTAAGTAATTTTCTCCAAGTCAAGAAGCCGACATTAGAATCAGGGCCAGAATTTCCTGTCCTCAGAGGAGGTCTACAGAAAAAAGAAAAAAAAAAAAGAATTTCCACTTTATGGTCTTTTCATTCATTATGCACCTATGGATCTTGATTTTTTTCAAGGTTTTCTTCTCCCTCTAATTTTTCCAAAGTTTTTTTGACCTTGTGTATATCACGTTGGGTCAAGCAATAGAACCATAGACATGACTTCCATGGCCATTTCTTTAAAAAGGCAAATCTTACTCCATTCCAGGGCATATTAAATAACCATAGAGAATAGATTCCTCTGTGTATTTTATATAGAAAGAAAGTTGCTTCTTTCCAATAGCTCTGAGTTCAGAAAGCTGTGTAGTCCAGCAGTCCCTCACAGTTGTGATCACAGTGTAACTGCACAATTTGGAAATGGTTTTTTTTTATGTCTTCAGTAATAAATAGCTGTCTGATGGCTTCTCACCTGCAGAGACCAACTTTCCACTCCTAGTCTCAGAAACCATTCTGAAGTTAATTTTTCAATTTTTATTCTCAGTTACTCACAGAATTTCTACTTAACTTACTTGGTATGTAGAATCTACCTTGTGGTGTCAGTTAGTCTATGTGGATTCTTTTATCTAATGTGGTCAGACTGTAAGAGAGATTAGTAATACAGTTTAACCTAAAAATCTGACATGTCCAGCAAAGAGTAAGAGAGATGTAAAGATATTATTCTTTTCTCTCTCTCTCTCTTTTTTTTGTAGACAGAGTCTCACTCTGTAACCCAGGCTGGAGTGCAATGGCATGATCCTGGCTCACTGCGACCTCTACCTCCTGGGTTCCAGCAATTCTCCCACCTCAGCCTCCCAAGTATATGGGATTACAGAGGACTGTCACCATGCCCAGCTAATTTTTTGTACTTTTAGTAGAGATGGGGTTACACCATGTTGGTCAGGCTGGTCTCGAACTCCTGACCTTGGTGATCTGCCTGCCTCAGCCTCCCAAAGTGCTGGGATTACAGGTGTGAGCCTCTGCACCTGACTGGGATTATTCTTTAACATGAACATTACAGAAAGCAAAAATAAGGAGATAAGAAAATGAGCAACATATGATGAAATAGGGTGAGTGAGGTCAGGAGGTCATTTTTTTCTGGCTTCTCCCATCAGACCAGGGCTTTGTTACTGTCTCAGTGCCCCTTGGGCCTTCTTAGGGTTCCCTCCTCAACCATCCTCTCCTTTCAATGTGTTTGTATAGAAACTGCTCTGGAGACCAGGCAAGGTGTCTCACACCTGTAATCCCAACACCTAGGGAGGCTCAGGTGGAAGGATCACTGGATTATAGGAGTTTGAGACCAGCCTGGGCAACATGAGAAAGCCCCTACTCTACCAAAAATGCGAAAAGTTAGACGGGCATGATGACACATGCCTGTTGGGGGGCTAAGGTGAGAGGATCAATTGAGCACTGGAGGTAGAGGCTGCAGTGAGCCATGATTGCACCACCGCACTTCACCCTGGGCAGCAAAACGAGACCCCTTCTCAAAACAACAACAGCAACAGATCAAATACAAGTTATCATAAGAAAGCTGCAAACAGAAGTATGTCTTCAAGATGATGTACTCATCAGGATAGTCTATGAAGTTAGTGCAAAAGTAACTGTGGTTTTTGCCATTACTTTTGCACTAACCTAAGAGATTATGCTACTTAACAAATATACCCTGTGATTTATTAATATTGGTGGTATATTCTGGTATGACACAGAAACATTTTATGTCTCACACATGCAAAGCTTATTCTCACAATGACTTAGGAATTCTGGCTACTTCCCTTTTGAGATCACGACATCTCAACACATGGATTCCAGGTCACCACGACAAAGAGACAGAACTGATGGGCTGTATGCATGCTCTTAAATATATTGGCATGGAAGTGGCATATGCCACTGCACTTCATGGTTCTAGTACCTACTGGGATGTTTGTTGTATTCAGGTTTTGGCTGTGGAATCTAGCTTAAGACTAAAATCCTCCTGCCTTAGTTTCTTTCCTCAGCTCTCCTAATGTAATTGATTATCAATTTTGTTATGCCTAGCACTTTATCTGTACAATGACGTCACTGGCGTTTATACAGAATATAAACATAACAACAGATATTTCTATCTATAAGTAATGCATCTATGTCTTTGTGACTTATTTTTGATGAATTTCATTGTATCATAGCAGAACTCCACCATGGATTATGCTGCAGGCTGTAGATCTCAGGGAATAAACGTATTACCCTCTGTTATGTGTGAAAAACTCCAAATTCATTAGATATTCATCTGTCATATTTGTCTTGGCTCTGATCTATATCTGTCTATTCAAAATTTACATATGTGTATCTATATTTATGAAGGTACCTGCCAGCAAAGGGTGAAAAGTTAGGCTAATTGAAACTAAAGATACTTGAATACTAAACACTGTTCAGTAAATGGCGGCCTTCAGCCATGGTGAAGGTCTGGATAAAAGGCTAATGCTATAGAAAGGTAGCTTTTGAAAAATGAGGCATGTTTTGTAAATAAATAAATAGATAAGTAAAAAGTTTAGAAACTGTAGTGAAGGAACTAGACGTAGCTAAGAACTTCCTCTTTGGAGCTATTAACTTACTCTAATCCAATGGTGAAATGTTGGGAGAATAGCCATATTTAGTAGCAGCAGCTAGTCACTTGTGTGAACTGAATATGAGTTTACAGAGAAGTTTATTTATTTTTTTAATTAATTTGTTTTTTTGAGAGGGAGTCTCTCACTGTCACCTAGGCTGGAATGTAATGGCACTGTCTTGGCTCACTGCAACTTCCACCTCCCGGGTTCAAGCGATTCTCCTGCCTTAGCCTCCCGAGTAGCTAGCATTACAGTCTCACACCACCACGCCTAGCTAATTTTTGTGGTAGAGACAAGGTTTCACCACGTTGGCCAGGCTGGTCTCGAACACTGATCTCGTGATCCGCCTGCCTCAGCCTCCCAAAGTGTCGGGATTACAGGCATGAACCACAGCACCCGGCCTCAGAGCAGTTTCTTACCTAAACTTTTGGGGAAAAAGGACATATTTTTTTTTAACAATTAAGAAATCTAATATACTGTGTGCAGAGCAGATAATAGCACCAAAATCTCACAAATCACTACTAAAGAACTTACTCATGTAATCAAATTCCACCTATTCCCCAAAAACATATGTAAATAAAAACAAATAAATAAGCCACAATAGGAAGAGGGAAGAAACACCCTTACCCAAACTATCGAGAACACAGAGAAAGCCGGTAACATGCGTAGTATTTTTTTAGCACTATTTTTTCAACAACTATTAATAATGGTGAAAAAGTGGAAACGACCATAAGGAGAATATATTATTGCCATCAGCTAAAATCGCAGTGCTGTTTCTCTTTACACATATTACAGGTTGAGTATCCTTTATATGAAATGCCCAGGACCAGACATACTTCAGATTTCAAATTTTGGGGGTGGATCTTGAAATATCTGAATTATAGACTTACTGGTTGAATATCTCTAATTTGAAAATCTGAAATCCGAAATGCTCCAATGAACATGACCTTTGAGTGTCATGGTGCTACTCAAAGTCTCAGATTTTGGAGCTGTTCAGATTTTGAATTTTCAGATTAGGGATGCCGAATCTGCAGTATAGTTATCCCTCTACAACTCTGTGGAGTAGGCACTACTATCTGTTTTGTGTTTTTTTGTTTTTTTTGGAGTCGAAGTTTTGCGCTGCCATCCAGGCTGGAGTCCAGTGGCGCGATCTTGGTTCACTGCAGTCTCCGCCTCCTGGGTTCAAGCAATTCTCCTGCCTCGGCCTCCCAAGTAGCTGGGATTGCAGGTGTCTGAGCCATGCCTGGATAACTTTTGCATTTTTAGTAGAGACGAGGTTTCACCATATTGCCCGGGCTGGTCTTGAACTCCTGGCCTCAAGTGATCCACCCACCTTGGCCTCCCAAAGTGCTGGGATTACAGGCATGGGGTAGTCACTACTATTAACTGTAGTTAACAGAATGGAAAACAGAGGCACAAAGCAGTTTGGGCTTGTCCGAGGGGACCCAGCCAGTAAGTGGCAGCACCCGTATTTAAATCCAATTATCTTTCTGTGGGGCCTTGCTCTTGACTTTTGGTGAGACCAACTCTCTGATGGAGGATGGAACAGAAAGATGTCTGAAATGCTAAGGGAAAGAAGGACTAGACTGGAGTCCAGTCTGCCTAGTGTCAGTAGGTGTGAGTGAGATTTAGTGCTCATCCTAGAATGGAGGAAGTGCCAGCGTCCTGATTGGATCTGCCTTTAACAATTCGAAGAAGAAAAGGATTTTGGCACTAAAGAAGCAGTGGTGTACATGCCTGTAGTCCCAGCTACTCAGGAGGCTGAGTTGGGAGGATCATCCAAGCCCGGGAGGTCAAGGCTGCAGTGAGCTGAGCAGTGATGTGCCTCTGCACTCCAGCCTGGGTAACAGTGAGACTCGGTTTCATAAAGAAAGAAAGAAAAATAAAGAAGCAGTTGTATATATAGTGGTGAGTATGCAGCAAGTGAAAATTGAGAAGATGTTAAACATTTTCAGAGCACCCACTGCACATGAAAGAAGTATGGCGTTCATAACAGAATCACAAGTCCTATCTGGAGAATTTATACTATTGCATGCATGAGTGTGTGTTTAATGGAATACTGGAGGCCTGTGAGCAAAGAATATGACAAGATTGAATCAGTATAAAAACATCTCTTGACTGGGCGTGGTGGCCTGTAATCCTAGCACTTTGGGAGGCCGAGGTGGGCAGATCACAAGGTCAGGAGTTCAAGACCAGCCTGGCCAACATGGTGAAACCCCTTCTCTACTAAAAATACAAAAATTAGCAGGGCATGGTGGTATGCGCCTATAGTTTCAGCTACTTGGAAGGCTGAAGCAGGAGAATTGTTTGAACCAAGTATGCAGAGGTTGCAGTGAGCCAAGATCATGCCACTGCACTCCAGTTTAGGCGACAGAGTAAGACTTCTTCTCAAAAAAAAAAAAAAAAAAAACTCTTGTCCTCAGAGAAATTCCAGATAATCTTAGATGTGTCTAAGGAAAATCAGGATGTGGTCAGTCAGTGACCAGAGACAATCGTCATTTAAATTTGGGTGTAATGAAAAACCAAATTTTTTAAAACATGAACAGAAACAAGAGCCTAATATCTAAGACAGATGATGTTCCTCAAGGGATGAGATGAAGGAGCTAGCCTGAATGTGATTCCTGGAGGACTGATTTATATTTTACTTTTTATTTATGTATTCATTTTTGAGATGGCATCTCACTCTGTCACTCAGGCTAGAGTGCAGTGGTGCGATCTCAGCTCACTGCAACCTCCGCCTCCAGGGTTTAAGTGATTCCTCTGCCTCAGCTTTCCGAGTAGCTGGGACTACAGGCACATGCCACCATGCCTGGCTAATTTTTGTATTTTTAGTAGAGATGGAGTTTCATTCACCATGTTGGCCAGGTTGGTCTCAAACTCCTGACTTCAAGTGAATTCACCTGCCCTGGCCTCCCAAAGTGTTAGGATTACAGGCATGAGTCACTGCACCTGGCCAAGGACTGATATTTTGAATTGTGACTCAAAGGTCATTGAAGTACGTCTCAGAAGATTTGGACCATTACACAGTAGGACATCTTACAGCAGAGACTGAATAATTGAAAAGACTAAATTCAGGGGTTGCCGTTTTCTTTGCAAAATTGATTTACAGTTGACATTAATCACCCAGGATGCAGAAAAAGAGCATCCTAAATAGGGATCATTCATAACACATCACTTTTGATCCATGTTTAATTGGGTGCCACCAACCTCAGCATTAGCTTTCATTTTAATTAGTGATGTGGAAGAGCAAGAGAACATATCTTGAGAACAGTGCTATATTAAGAAAAGCTCTACAAGAAATCAAAACATGATTCAACTAGAAAACCCACTAAGGAGTGCCCGGGGGTAGGTGGGGAAGTATGGAAAGGCAAGAACCGAAGTCTAGCTAGGCAGTGTCAGGAGATACCTGGGAAGTGGTAATCAGCAAAAGCTAGAGGAAATTGCTGCAAAATTAGTTGGAAATTTTCAGTGTTGAGGGATCTAAAACAGATCAGTGTGATTAAGTCCAGTGCAAAGATGGAGAACTCGTATTGCAAATTTTCAAATTGTCCTTCCTATCTTTTCTTATCAAACTTGAGTCTTTGCCATTTATTCATTCTTCCTGCAGGTATGTTCTTGGATTAATTCATTCGAATGCTTATTTATTATGGATATACATTTTGAGGTTGACATTGAGCATTCTATAAAAGTAGAAGGCCGGGCATCGTGGCTCCTCCCTGTAATCCCAGCACTTTAGGAGGCCAAGACAGGTGGATTGCTTGAGCTCAGGAGTTCGAGACCAGCCTGGGCAACATGGCAAAATCTTGTCTCTACAAAAAAACACATATATGTAAATTAGCCAGGCATAGTGGTATACACCTATGGTCCTAGATACTTAGGAGACTGAAATGGATGGGAGGATCATTTGAGCCTGGGAAGTCAAGGCTGCAGTGAATCATGACCATTCCACCAACCTCAGCCTGGGTGACAGAGCAAGACCCTGTCTCAATAAAATAAAGAACAATAAAAAATACCGAACCCAACCTCTGCCCTCTGTTAGTCCACTTATGTTGCTGTTAAAAATACCCAAGGCTGGGTGATTTATAAAGAAGAAAGGTTTATTTGGCTTATGATTCTGAGGGTTGGAAAGTTCAAGATTGGGCATCGGCATTTGGTGAGGGCCTCAGAAGGCTTCCACTCATGACCAAAAGGGGAGCCTGGGTTTGCAGAGATCACATTGTATGAGAGGATGCAAGACTGTTGAGGAGGTACTGTGCTCTTTTAACAGCCAGTTCTCAGGGGAACTAATAAAGTGGGAACTCACTCACCTCCAAGGGAGAGCATTCATGCCATTCATGAGGGATCCACCAGCCACCATAACTCAAACACCTCCCATTATGTCCCTTCAACCTTGGGCTTAAATTTCAACATGAGATTTGGAGGGGACAAATATCTAAACCATAGCATGCACTGTCAAAGAGATGTCTCTTTAGTGGAAAGAGTACAAACTTTTGGGTCTGATCTGAGTGTGGGGTTACCCAGGAATATTTAATTTCCAAGTAGTTGAGGCTATCATTACTCATTTATAATTTTGTTAGATGTGATCAGAGAATGCAGTCTGTAAAATTCTTACTTTTAAATTTCGCTTAAAGACTAGTTTAAAAAGTTTTTCTTAGAATAAAACACACAATCAGTGTTCATAAGAATTGCATGGATATTCCTGGACAGTTATTTATTCTGTATTCTACGCATATACATATACACATATATATGTTGGGTTTGTTGATTCATTTCTTCTCAGTCTTTAAGGTTGTTCACGTCTAAGCAAAGTATAATGAAGTCTCCCATTTAATTGTACTTCTATCTTGATCTCCCTGCATTCCTAAGAATTTCTGCTTCACAGGTTCTTAGTTACGATGAGCCTACCTTCCTTAGAAATTATGTCTTTAGCATTATCAGATGACCTCTTCATTCTGTTTGGTGTCTGTTAACGTTCTTTTTTTAAATATTATCACTCTCAATTTACATTTGTTTGCATCTGTCAGGTATGTCTTATTTTAAACATTTCTGTATTAATACAGGTTGAGTATCCCTAAACTGAAAATCCAAAATGAAATGTCTCCAAATCTGAAACTTTTTGAGCACCAAAATGACTTTCAAAGGTGGTGCTCATGGAAGCATCTTGGATTTTGGATTTTGGGATTAGGGATGCTCAACTCTAGCTATATAATGCGAATATTCTAAAATCCAAACAAATCTGAAACCTGAAATCTGTTATTCCAAGCATTTTGGATAACAGATACTCAAACTGTAATGAGGATGTTTATTAGAAACTACACACATATTGGCTGGGCACAGTGCCTCACGCCTGCAATCTCAGCACTTTGGGAGACTGAGGCGGGTGGATCACCTGGGGCCAGGAGTTTGAGATCAGCCTGGCCAACATGGTGAAACCCTGTCTCTACTAAAAATACAAAAATTAGCTGGGTGTGGTGGCACATGCCTGTAATTACAGCTACTCAGAGGCTGAGGCAGGAGAATTGCTTGAACCCAGGAGGCAGAGGTTGCAGTGAGCCGAGATTATGCCACTGCACTCCAGCCTGGGTGACAGAGCAAGACTCTGTTTCAAAAAAAAAGAGGAAAGAAAGAAAGAAAAAGAAACTACATATAAATAACTTGGGTTTTCTTTTTTAGCCAAATTCATTAACCATTTTTTAATGGGAAAGTCTGTCCATTAACATTTAGTATAACAACTGATGGACTTTATTTCTCCATCTTAATTTGACAGCAAGTACTGTATGTCTCTTCTTCTTCTCTCTTAAATATGTCTCATGCTATGTAAATACTAAACAATTGCTTTAGTTTAGGGCTTGACAAGCTGTATCTGAAATGACAGTGGTTACTCCAAGTGAAAATGACTGTGAAACAGTTGGAGATAGAATCGGACTGGACTCTATGCCAGAAAACAAGACTAGACAATACGTGTTGGAGGTATCAGCTGTATTAGTCACAGTTCTTCAGAATATCAGAACCAGTAGCAGAATTCCTTTTTCTTTGGGGGACCTCAGTCTTTGCTCTTAAGGTCTTCAGCTGGTTAAACGAGGTCTACTCACATTATGGTGGGCAGTCTGCCTTCCTCAAAGTCTACTGATTTAAATGCTAATCACACCTTAAAAATACCTTTACAGCAACACCTAGACTTGTGTTTGACCCAACAACTGGGCACCATAACTGGGACAAGTTGAAACATGAAATTAACCATCCTCCTCTGCACCATAGCAACAGTTGCCAAAATGTGAATGGGTAACTTTTAAAAACAGGTAACAACTACAATCAAACGCAGAGCCAAAGATGCGGCTTAGCATTAGAGAATTACCACAGTTGGGAGCTATTGTTTCATTAAAGGATCCAAGCATTCTTATCTTTCTGTGGAACTTACAGTGTGGTCTTGACTTAAAAAATGTATATCTGGGTTTTTCTATCTTTGTCATGTTTGACAGTTTCAGATTGCAGATACTTCTTAAGAGTCGCTATTTCATTAGCTTTATCTACGTCCTAAAGATCTGTTTGCCCTAGGGTTTTGAGAGCTAAGGCCTGAGTTGCAATGCATTAACTCTGTTCTGTGCAGTCCTACTGGGACTAAAAACAGCCTGCAGCTAAATACTTATTCCTTCTCCAAGGCGGCTGGTGTGCTGATGTTTCTGTCTGAACTACCGCAGACCCCAGTACCATCTGTTAACCTGGTATCCCGGAGGATCTGCAGAAGGTCTGCGTTGACCCTTTACAATCCAGTATGCACTTTCAGACTCATCTGCTAAATAAATCCTTTCAGCTTGGTTTCATTTACTTAGGATCTTCGTATCCCAATTATAAGCAATTTTGTTAAACCAGGAGTATCAGTGCCTGGTAGTTAAGCACAGGTGTTTTGGGTTTAAATCTTGGGTCAGCCTGAGTTCAAATCTCTACTCCAACACTTAGTAGCCTGGTAAACTTACTGAAATTACCTAACCTCTCTAAGGCTCAATATTCCCATTTGTAAAATGGGAATAATGAGTGTTCTTACATTATACTATTGCTGTGAAGCTTCAATGAGATAGCAGTTGGTTTTTTGAATAATAAAAAAATTTGGTATTTCTCTTCAAAGTAAGTATTCCTCTTCTACCTGACAACTTCCAATTCATGTTTCTTTTCTTCCTTTTTTTGTTTTGTTTTGTTTTTTTGAGACAGAGTTTTGCTCTTGTTGAGCAGGCTGGAGTGCAGTGGCGCAATTTTGGCTCACTGGAACCTACGCCTCCCAGGTTCAAGCAATTTTCCTTCCTCAGCCTCTCAAGTAGCTGGGATTACAGGCACGTGCCACCACGCCCAGCTAATTTTTTTGGTATTTAGTAGAGAGGGGGGTTTCACCATATTGGTCAGACTGGTTTTGAACTCCTGACTTCAGGTGATCCACTCGCTTCGGCCTGGCAAAGTGCCGGGATTACAGGTGTGAACCACCGCACCTGGCTCATATTTCTTAAGAAACAAAAATTCAAGTCATAAATGCAGTAGTGCAAACATGGCTCACTGTAGCCTCAAACTTCTGGTCTTAGGCATGCCTCCCACCTCAGCCATCTGGGTAGCTGGGACTAGAGGCACACAACAGCATGCCAGGCTAATTTTTGCATTGTTTGTAGAGTTGGGGTATTGCTATTTTACCCAGGCTGATCTCGAACTTTTGGGCTCAAATGATTCTCCCATCTCAGCTTCCCAAAGTGCTAGGATTACAGGCGTGAGCCACTGCTCCTGACCCTTTTTATACCTCTGCTATAAAACAGGTTTGTTGAAGTGAATTCAAGACAGAGAATCTTATTTGCTCTCCAAGTCAATCATAGGTACCTATGGTGTTGCTAAATTTAGAAATAAAAATAACTCATCTACATTCATTTATTGAGCTCTGACTTGATTAACGTGATCCTAAGGTTGCCATCAGGCAAATCACAATGTCATTAAGGCTTAGCGAGGTATTTTTCTCATTTGGGGCTGGTAGGAAAAATCATCACTGGACTGGCGTCACTTCTAATCAGGTCTTGGCATTTCTGCGCAGCCCTCACGTGTTGTCCTTATTGCTGAGATCTGTATTGCCGGACAGTTTCCCAGCTCTAAGTTGTTCAGTACCTCTGTGTCATCATAATAATGGCATTGCTGGTTATCAGTTCTTTTCTTGTGTTTACCTCTGCCTGCCCACTGATGAAACTGTTCATGGAGTTACTTTTCCATTAGAATTATTTCTGTGACTATCTCCATTTGCCTTTACAATGTGACTCTTCTTTCTTTTCCAAGCCTGAATTCAATAAGCAAAAGCTGAGATACTGTAATTTCCTAAATAACCCAAAGGGAAGATCTGGCATAATTTACAACCACTCTGACTGCTGAATCCACTTGCACTGCTCTTCTCTCTAATGGAATTTTGAGGGATAACTGTAATTGAATAGTGCCTCCATCCCATCTTCAAATTTGACTGAATCAAGCCTAGATCTGGTTATACCTGGATTTTGTTTGTTTCACGTTGTGTTTGTGCCCCACTGGGTAAAGCCCAAGCACGGGCTTCATCTGAATGCATTTTTATCTCACAGAGGCATTAATTGAATCTCTGACAGTAGTCTTGTCCCTGAGTAGTGCTCCAACTCTGGCTGCAATATTAAAGCAGGGTAGTTCTTGGTTCCCTTCAAAGGTAACGTCCCATCTGTTGACTAAACTATGGCAATGCAAAGCTTGCAGAATCATTCGAGGAGAGGATCCAAAGCATTTACAATTCCCTACTATGCAAAGAGTTATTCTGAGGTTTTTTTTTTTTTAACCTATGATTGCTCTTTCTGTAAATACCTGCTGCACCCAGCAAGATGTAAAGGTTAATGTTTGCCCTATGACCTTTGAAGACGGATGCACTGAACTTGTTGCAGTTTGCAGTGGGATCTGTGGCAAGTTACAGAAGACTGCCCATTCAGCTACTGCTCTTTCCAAAACTCTGCAGTGTCCCATCTTCCTCGAGCCTGCCTTAAAGTGCTTCTCAGCTCATTCTGAGTGTGTAACTTCATTCAACTCCCTGCTCAGTCCCAGGGAAGAACTTCGTACTGTGGCATATGACAGAGACTTGATAACATTATGATAAACTCCTATGGGTTTGAACTGAGTCCTATTCAAATTTTCTGGTGCCTGGCGGTCAGCAGTCTTAGACTTGGGGAGTGAGAAATGTGTCTGCAGTGAATTAGGAGGTGAGAAGAAAGACAGCTATACTCAGATACTGAGTATCTTAGAGCCTAAGCCATTTCCCAAAGCCGAGAATAGATTTCAGTGTAATTCTGGTAAGTTACATACACTAGGATAGACATGCAAAATAAGTGGATATGTTAGGAAAGAGTTAAAAAATTCTCCACACGTTTTCCTACCACCTCTGCAGCCATAGAAGCCAAGGAGAAATGCACACACACACATACACACTCTGGCAGGGAACCTGTTTTGCAAGTTTTGCTGGTAAAAACTAGGAAGGGGGCTGGTGGAGTGCAGAGTGGAAAAGCCTTAGAAGTATCAGTTGAAGGTTTTTCAAGACCTGAGTTTTCAAGGTAACTTTATCCTGCAGAGAGAGATACACATGGCTGCTGTAGGTTTTTCTTCCACCAATTAAGTGCATTGTTAGACAGGGAGGGGCAGATTAACGAATGCCTATAATTTTGATCATTGTTTTCTGCAAAACAGCTCAGGCTTTGAAAATGAAGCCGCCGTTCCCGGCTAGGTTTCTGCCAACAGCACAAATTACACTGTGCAGAGATCCAAAGTCCCTAAAAAGGTTTCATTAATGAACAATTTCAGACGATTGTTTAAGTCTCGGCCTGACAGGTAATGTTGGCATGTCGGCAGGTGGGGTTAGGGTTTCCATGGAGATTTATGATGTCATGCTTGAAAGAGCATGTCAAGACAGCCGATTTAACAAGTAGCTACTCAAAAAGTCCTATAGGCTACAAGTAGGTTTTATGCAAATGACGAGAGTTTCACTGGGAAAAACTGCAAAAGAAAACAGCACAGACATGGAAGGGGGTTTTACCTGACAGCTCGGAAGGAAGACCCTGGAGTCTATTGGAGACAAAAACTTCCAGAAGAATTTGATTTTTCTGCTTTAACTGCCGCTTCACCTGTGGAGCTCTGGGTACAGGTAAATATGTGGGGTTTTCTTCTTCCAAGTTTTTGCCAAAAATTACTTGGAAACATTTCGCTCTGTTTCTTGGCATTGTTCTCTTGGCAGGAAGAACTGAATCAATAAGCCCAGCTTTCCCATAGCAATGTTCGTGCTTAAAGGCTGTTTTTAGGGGCTTTTTTTTTTTTATATTGAATGAACTGAGATTTTTGAATAGAGCTGAAAACAAGTGATGCATTGTGCATTCTGCTGATTGTGCCCTGTGAATACTGCTATAAAAATGCTGCAGATAAGGGTTAGATGGACAATCTGAAAATTGAGATGCTCTATGTATTTGTTATTTATTCCCAGATGTTGTGTGTGTGTGTGTGTGTGTGTGTGTGTGTTTTACTCTTAAGACAGACCTGAAATTGAGACTTTTGTATTTTCACACTGTGAAAATGCCAAAAATAAAATCCATGGAATACTGCAGAAATAGTCGTTGAATCAGGTTTATGAACATTGCACTTTTTAAAAGTATGTATCTGTATGCTTTTCTCACCGAGGCATTTTTCCGAGACCAGAAAAAACAATACAAAAAATCCTGTTAGAGACATTACAGTTTTTAGGTTTTAGGGAAGCCTGACTTCTAAATTCCAAGAAGGCAGATAAAGACTTCTTGGGGGAAGGTGGGGTGTGGGTGATAAAGGTAGTTTCTGAAGCATGGTTTAAAAGAAAATCCTGGTCACTTGGGAGTACGGGGGATTTTTTTTGTTTGCTTCAGCTGCTAGTGAGGCTAAGTAAACAGTCTTGCCAGCCATTTGGAGGTGATAGCAATCATTGGATGTGGCTGTGGATCTGCGGGTTAGCTGAAAGGGGTTAGTTCAGAGGTATCAGTTGCCCTGTGAGTAGTTAGGTCTACCAAGCTTAAAAAGAACACAAAGAAAGCTTATTGTTTCTTCCACATAGTGCCTGGCGGTGCATGAGGTTAAAGCACAGAGTTCAGAATCACTGAAAGATACCTGTGAAATGGGAATTTGGACTTTTGAAAGTAAAACTCCTTAGGAGCAAGTGGACAGGCTTTCAAAATGTTTTAAAAACTGCCTCGTGTGAGAATGAGACCTCCTGAAATTTTGCAGTTAGATAATGTGGATTAATGCCAGAGCTCACATTCATATTAAATTGTTACCACAGTTATTGCAAAACAGTGAATGACAAAGAACTATGTCTCCAGCATCAGAAGGCCTGAACCTTGAGTTCCGGCTTCACCACTTAGCGGCTGTATAAATACCTGGGGAAAGTAAATTCATGTCCTTAGGCCTCAGTCATCATGTCCATAAAATGGGATGCCAGCAGCTGTGTTGTGAGGATTAAGTTATAAAACACAGTAGCACAGTTCTCAGCATTCATGTTCTAAATGTTAGGGATTGTTTTCACTTACCATTGAAATGGCATTGGATGTTTATGAAGTGTTTTTAGACAGGTGGCTCATGCCTGTAATCCAAGCACTTTGGGAGGCCGAGGCAGGAGGATCACCTGAGGTTGGGAGTTCGACCACCAGCCTGACCAACATGGAGAAACCCCATCTCTACTAAAAATATAAAATTAGCCAGGCATGGTGGAGCATGATTGTAATCCCAGCTACTCAGGAGGCTGAGGCAGGAGAATCTCTTGAACCCAGGACGCGGAGGTTGCAGTGAACCAAGATCACGCCATTGCACTCCAGCCTGGGCAACATGAGTGAAACTCCATCTCGAACTCCAGTTTGGGCAACAGGAGCGAAACTGTCTCAAAAAAAAAAAGTATTTTTATATTCTTTACTTCCTCTTATCATTACAAGTAATGGCTAGAAGTCAAGTAAGAATAGCAGTCTTTTTTTTTTGAGACAGGGTCTCTGTCACCTAGGCTGAAGTGCAGTGGCACAATCTTAGCTCACTGCAACCTCCGCCTCCCCAGCTCAAGCAATCCTCCTACCTCAGCCTCCCGACCACTGGCACATGCCACCATGCCTGGCTAAATTTTTATACTTTTGGTAGAGATGGGGTTTCACCATGATGCCCAGGCTGGTCTCAAACTCCTGGGATCAAGTGATCCACCCACCTTGGCCTCCCAAAGTGCTGGGATTACAGGCGTGAGCCACTGCGCCCGGCCTCGGCTAGCAATCTTTATTATTTCCACTTTACAGATGAAGAAACTGTGGCTCAGAGAGATACTGGAAAATACAGCATGATCAACTGTCCTGTACTGCCTGCACTTTTTCTCACTTTAGGAGGCATAAAAAAAAAGACTGTGTTATTGAAATAACTCCCAGCAGTAGCAATTATTCTGTAAATTAATTAAAATACAAAATGTTCAGTGTGTCAAAGGAGCCAGATATTTATATTTTTACATTAATTATGCTTTTGCCACTTTTTTCTAGACAGGCTCTAGAAGTGATATTAATTTCCTTTTTTACTGGTACCTACTGATAGGAGCTCAAGTACTGCACAGACTTAAAATTTTATAGTTTACCTGCCTGAAATTTTTCTTGGCCATACAATTAGAGTCAGAGTTTAATATTACAGGTATTTTCTGAGTGAGAACCCAAGTGACCAAGGGGCTGTGGTCGCTACAGGGTGCAGAGGGAACCTAGGAGTTGAAGACACTGTCCTTTATTCCTTCTGTATTCTAGACATTGGCACCTCCCTTGCCTCTAGCCCAGACAGAAACACAGCCCATAATTATATTCTACATCCATTGTAAGTAAGAGACAAATATGTTTTTCATTGTGCTATTTTTAGCCGCAGTGTTTCTAGCCAGGGAAAATATTCTCTTCGTTCCAGGGTTTTCCTAACAACTTTTCCAATTTTTCCATGTCAGACTATTCAGCTTCCATACCCCTGGGAGAAGGCTCTTAGTACAGTATTGAGTATTTCATCCAGGAGGATTCTAGAGGGGTTTTGGCATCTGAGCTGCTGAGGCTGAACTCATTCTGTGACAGATGATGTCTATGGTCCCATGAGTTAGGCTGCATTGAGGACTCTCATTCCAAGCACTATCTGGGGACACTGGGAAAAGGCTGGGTTATCATATCCCAAGGGCAGATCTATAAGGAGAAAAGCAAATATTTAGTTATTTATTTTAAATTTCTGCTCTTGTTTTTAGATATAGGAGGTACATGTACAGGATTGTTGTAGGGGTATACTGGACCCAGATAATGAGCATAGTACCCAATAGATAGTTTTTCAACCCACGCACCCACTCCATCCCCACTGTAGTAGACCCCAGTGTATATTGTTCCCATGTTTCCATCCATGCATGCTCCATGTTTAGCCCCTAATTTCATAGGCAAATTAATGTAGACAAAGAAAACCAAATGCCACATGTTCTCACTTAGTGAGAACATGGTCTTCAGCTCCATCCATGTTGCTGCAAAAGAAATGATTTCATTCTTTTTCATGGCTTTATAGAATCCCGTGGTGTTTATGTGCCTCATTTTCTTTATCCAGGCCACCACTGATGGGCACCTAGGTTGATTCCATGTCTTTGTGGATAGCACGGTAGTGAACGTATAACTGCGTGTGTCTTATTCCTTTGGGTATATACCCGATAATGGCATCACTGAGTCACATGGTAGTTCTGTTTTAAGTTCTTTGAGAAATTGCCACACTGCTTTCCACGGTGGCGGAACTAATTTTACTCCCCAACAACGTATAAGCACAACCTTTTCTCCACAGCCTCCCCAGCATGTTATTTTTTGACTTTTTAATAATAGCCATTCTGACTGGCGTGAGATGGTATCTCATTGTGGTTTTGATTTGTGTATCTCTGATGATCACTGATGTTGAGTTTTCTTTTCATGTTTGCTGGCTTCTTGTGTCTTCTTTTCAGAAGCGTCTGTTTATGTCTTCTGTCCACTTTTTAATGGGGTTGTTTTTTGGTTGTTGATTTAAGGTCCTTACAGATTCTGGATATTAGACCTTTGTTGGATGCATTCTCCGTGAATGTTTCCTCCCATTCTGTAGGTTGTTTGCTCTGTTGATAGTTTCTTCTGGTGCGCAGAAGCTCTTCAGTTTAATTAGGTCCCACTTGACATTTTTTTTACTGTTGCATTTGGAAGCAAATATTTATTTCATTCAAAGTTTTGGTTCCAAATATGAATCACAAAGCTGCAATTTTAGGCTAGAAAAGAGTTGTGAACTCAAACATGGTACCAAAATTCCAAATAGGTTTTGAGTCACTGATGAAGTTTTTCCTAAATTGTATTTTATTTAACTTTAGATTTAGGGGGTACATGTGCATGTTTGTTACAGGGTATACTGCCGACTGCTAGGGATTGGGCTCCTAGTTACCCATTATTCAAATAGTGAGCATCGTACCCCATAGGTAATTTTTCAACCCTCTTCCCATCCTCCCTTCTTTTGGAGTTCCCAAGGGTCTGTTATTTCCATCTTTATGTTCATATATAACACTTGTTTAACCCCCACTTAATAAGTGAGAATATGGAGTATTTGTGTTTTTTTTTTCTGAGCTAGTTCATTTAGGATAATGGCCTCCAGCTCCAACCGTGTTGCTACAAAAGATACATTTTATTTTATTTTTAATGGATGAGTAGACTATTCACATATATACAGGAATATATATATATATATATATATTTCCACACACATGCCCCTGTGAATGTGTAGAATATTTGTATATATGAATACATATGAATGAATCTATATGTGTGTGTGTGTGTAGATAGATAGATAGATAGATAGATCCTGTTTTAGAAGGCCAGTGAGGCTTTTTATTACATGTAATTGTTATAGTGTTCAGTGATTATCTTTTATCAATAAGTATTGATTGCATTGAGCAGAGCTTTGCACCTAGTGGGTTTTAGCAAAGGCTTGTTAAATCACGGAGGCCGCCGGCAGTGCCTGAAGAAGGCCACTGCCTCGATTCGGATCCTGCCTTCATTACTTGAGCATATGAAGTTCTGGTCCTATTCCAAACAAAATGAAACATCTGAACTTCCAACACCTCTTGGCAAAGGAATTAGTTATCTTTAAGTATTATATTATTCTCTTTTAATGACATGTTTGGCATTTTCACAGTAATGATTTCTTCAGAAAGAAAGCCACTGGAATCTCCCAGTTCAGAAGATGTGACTAGAAGTTCTTCTCAGCTGCCTCCTGGGGAGAGCCGACAGTTCTCCTGGGTGGGAGGGAATTCTAGAAGCTCTTTACAGCTGAGGCCCTTTTCATCGCTATTTATTGATTTGGCTTGATCAGAAGCAACCCAGTTTTGAAGGTGTAGTTTCTAAAATCTCTTGGTTTCAGAGGACGTCATCCTGAAAAATGGTGTCATCCCAGATAACCTTGCTTTGCTTTTTCTCTTCAGACGTCTGGCCGCGGAAGGGATCAGCAGGTAGAACAGGAAGGGCATTTTCATCCTTGGGCGTTGATTGGGCTCCCCTCTTTTCTTCTTTATTCTCTTTTTTTGTTTTTGTTTGTCTCACTCTGTCACCCAGGCTAGAGTGCAGTGGGGTGATCTTGGCTCACTGCAACCTCCACCTTCCAGGTTCAAGCGCTTCCCCCTCCCTTCCTCCTTCCTTCTTTCCTTCCTTCCCTCCCTCACTCTCTTCCTCCCCCCTTCTTTCCTTCTTTCCTTCTCTTCCTTCCTTCCTTCCTTTCTTCCTTCCTTCCCTCCCTCCCTCCCTCCCTCCCTGCCTCCCTCCCTGACTCTCTCTCTCTCTCTCTCTCTCTCTCTCTCTATCTTTCTTTTTTGAGACAGGGTCTCTCTTATCACTCAGGCTGGAGTGCAGTGGTGCAATCATGGCCCACTGCAGCCTCAACCTCAAGCAGTCCTCCTGCCTGAGCCTCCCAAGTAACTGGGACCACAGGTGTATATCACCACATCAGCAATTTTTTTATTTTTTTTTATTTTTCAATAGAGTCAGGGTCTCACTTTGTTGCCCAGGGTAGTCTCAAACTCCTGGGCTCCAGCGGTTCTCCCACTTTAGCCTCCCCAAAAGCTTAGATTAAAGGTGTCGACCACTGCACCGGGCCAGATCTCATTTTCATAGCAGTCATTGGTGGGTAAGGCCGATCGGTGTGCTGCAGCCATCCTTTGGCCTGTGTTTTGAAGGGGCCATTTTGTTTTTTATTGTCTCTTTGAATGTTGCACAGAGAAGGGCTGCATGGACTCCCTTCATCTTTAACTGTATTATTATTTGTATCCTTTTTCATGATAAGTTTTAAGACTACTGAAGAAAGCAGCTCCAGCTAAGCGCCTCCCAAAGGCCAGCTTTCAGTTTCTCCCTTGTAGAGTGTGTGTGTGTTTATGACGGTCAGAAGAACACAGACTCTGATTTAAAACTATTCTCTCTTCAGAGCCATTATAAAGTGGCCCCATCGTAGATGAACTTGACCCCTTTTAATTGCTGTTTAGATTGCTTCTTCTCTCTCCCTGTTGTGAACAGTCCTGCAGTGACCATCTCTGTATCTGTGCATGTGGCAATGCATCTGAAGGACAAATTTCTAGACCTCAAATTGGATTGCTAGTTTTGAAAGGTATTACCCATTTTTTTTTTCTCAAAAACACTTAGTTGATTCTGTCAATATGAATGTTGCAGGGGATATTGTGGTACATTCAGATAGTACTCACTACAGCGATGCCAGTGTGTGAAATATACTTGGCATGTGGGTAGGGACACATAACCAAGTTGTATTTACTAAACAAGCTGCAGAGCAGTATAGTTAGGACGATCTCATTTATATTATTTTTTAACAATTACTGGTGATTATTTTGGTTCTTGCTTTTTTAAACTGTTAACCGCGAACATATAACTATTTAAAACTTATGCTGGAGTTGGTGCCTCACATCTGTAAACCCAGATTACATGTCTGTAATCCTGCCTTGGAAGCTGAGGTGGGTGGGTCACTTGAGGCCAGGAGTACGAGACTGGCCTGGCCAACATGGTGAAACCCATCTCTACTAAAAATACAAAAAATAACTGCACATGGTGGTGCACATCTGTAATTCCAGCTACTTAGGAGGCTGAGGCAGGAGAATCGCTTGAATCCAGAAGGCAGAGGCTGCAGTGAACAGAAATCACACCACTGCACTCCAGACTAGGTGACAGAGCAACACCCAAACACACACACACACACACACACACACACACACACATACCCCATGTATTATTCATTAAATGCATGATCATGCTTATTTAACCAAAGTATGGCATTTGGCTTAGTCTCATAGCCTCTCTGACCCTTACTTTCTTTTTTTTCTTTTTCTTTTTCAAATGCCCCTTTCATTGTGAAACTTTTTTAACTTTTATTTTAAGTTCAAAGTTATATGTGCAGGGTTTGTTACACAGGTAAACTTGTGTCATGGGGGTTTGTTGTACAGATTATTTCATTGCCCAGGTATTATTTTATTTTTGTTTTAATTTTTCAAATTTCTTTATAGAGATGGGGTCTCACTGTGTTGCCCAGGATGGTCTCAAACTCCTGGTTTTAAGCAATCCTCTCGCCTCGGCCTCCCCAAGTGTTGGAATTAGGGGTGTGAGCTACTGCACTCAGCCTACCATTTGTTTTTAAAAGGGTGAATCCTGTTTGTATAAAAAGCCATGTGTATTTTCTGTGTACTTGTCTAGACATTAAAAATTTCTAGAATGATGTTTAATAAATCAGAGGGAGAGACTAGAAGGCTAGTGAGGACGGAAACTTATTCTTAACGTTTGTACCTCGCTACCACTTATATTTTCATTATATGCATATAATACTTTAACATTTAAAAATTAGTTTAAAGCCGATGTGGTTGCCCTGGAATGTGGCCTGTGTTCCTTTCAAGGGAGGCCAGCAGTTTCTACATAGGCTGAGGTGGTCCCTTCAGCTCACTCACCCACGCAGGAATGCATTTGTGCGTTGATGTGGTTTACCCTTGAAGAAGGAAGCAGTTTTCTTCTTCCTTCTCCTTTATAGGAGCCGTCAGTTCTGGGGGGCATTAGTCATCTCATTTCCAGCGGCGTCTTCCCTAGGCAAGAGGAATCCTAGATAGGACCTCACCCTTCTTTTTTTTTTTTTTTACTTTTTATTTTTGGGACGGAGTCTCTCTTGCCTAGGCTGCAGTGCAATGGCATGATCTCGGCTCACTGCAACCTCTGCCTCTCGGGTTCAAGCAGTTCTCTGCCTCAGGCTCCTGAATAGCTGGGATTACAGGTACCTGCCACCACACCTGGATAATTTTTGTGTTTTTAGTAGAGATTGGGTTTCATCATCTTGGCCAGGCTGGTCTGGAACTCCTGACCTCGTGATCCATCCACCTCAACCTCCCAACATGCTGGGGTTACAGGCATAAGCCACCGCACCCAGCCAGGACCTCACCTTTCTAAACAAATGCTATTTTGGGTCCTAAGCACCAAGTGTTTGGTTTAAATAGTTTTAAGTTGCCTGGAATTATCAACAAAAGAAGTAAATTCATTGTAGGTCAGGGCATCTTTTGACTCATTGTATAAAACATTCACTTTATACAAAAATGTCCTTTATACCTAAACCTTACCTCTTTCTAATTTGCTGATGGTTCACTTTGGATAAAAGGTGTTTAGGTTTTCATATTGTTTGTAATTGTATAGCTGTGATTCAGTTTCCTAAATGAAAAAAAAAAAAAACTGTTTTAATGTACACACTATTTAGATTTGAAAAGATTATGAGAGCTTTTATATACATATATGTATATGTATATATATGTGTGTGTGTATATATGTGTGTATATATATGTGTGTATATATGTGTGTATATATGTGTATATATGTGTGTGCATATATGTGTGTGCATATATATGTGTGTGCATATATATGTGTGCATATATGTGTGTGTATATATGTGTGTGTATATATATGTGTGTGCACATGTGTGTGTACATGTGTGTGTACATTTGTGCCTGCGTATGTGTGTATGTATGTGTGTATGTGTGTGTGTACATGTGTGCGTGTACGTGTGTGTATATGTGTGTGTATATATATGTGTGTATATATATGTGTGTGTGTGTGTATATAATACACACACACACACACACACACACACACACATACATACCAAGGCAAGAATAGGAGGCATACTGCCAGAGGCATATCTTTTGGAAAAAAAAAAAAAAGAAACACCACTTTTTACACTCCCAAATCACTGAAGAAAGCTTTAGACATTATTTCAAACTCTAACTCCTATTTAATTCAGATGCACAGACTGTATTAAAACCACAAATGGAGCGGGTCTGATGTATACCTTCTCTTAGCACAAATCAATACCTATCTTCACTGTAGTTAGACTTTTCTTCCCTTCGCCTTCTCAAAAGCTACTCTTGAAACCTTATGTGTTCCCTGGATGTATAAAATAGCTCAGTTCTGCAACTAGCTGAATATTTGCAAAAGGAAACAAATGTAAAATAAATGTCTCCTAATGCGGTGTTTGGTGAAGAAACATATGTCTGACATTAGTTGGTTAACCTGAAAAATAATAAGAAACAACTCTACTTAGAGGAAAGAGGGTAGAATTGAGGCTGTACTGGGCAAATCAAGAGAAAGCTCTAATTTATGCAATTTTTATTAAAGAGAATATAATTACTGCAGCCTTGGGGTGGTGCTAGGTCCTGTTGAAGCCTAATTGAGCCTTTTCTATGTCATTAGAAAAATGGGCCAAGTTTCCTGTATTACAGGGTAAATACAACATTTTCTTCCTGCAGATATAAAAGACCACTGGCTTTTTAAGACATATACATCCAAATCTGAAATGTCTTTGTGCATGCCAAGGCAATACAATAAAAATATTTCCCGTATGTACTCAAATCACTGCAAGTAAGCCTTAGAATCCCCACAAGTATTATTATTTACTCTATGTCAGAAACTTTTACACAAATTATTTCAAATATTGCTCTTCCAAAAAAAAAAAAAAACCTGCAGAGAGATACCTATAAATACAGAAACCAAGGTTGAGACCAGCCTAGACAGTTGATTCTTCAGGCAACACGAGCGGAGATTTGAACCCAGCTATTCTGACTCAAGCAAGCCTACGGCATGTTTCCACAATCCCTAAGGTGTGCGCTGTGAAAACGATGGCTCATTTTACCGATTGGATTTCCAAGTACTACAATCACAGTCGTCCCGGGAATGACTGATTTCCTTCCTGCCTCCGCGGCCTGAAGTTCTCCTCTGCACCTCCTACCTTTTTGCCATCTCAGTGGTGCACCAAAGGGTGGAGTGGAAGAACGTCAGTTTTGCTGCTTGTTAACAATACTCTCAAAAGGCGTGGGGAGGGAGAGGTTTAACCCACTCCTGAAGTCAAGCCTGGAGATTACTTGTCAGGAATGTCAAAAGCATTTGTTCAGCAACCTTCCTCCTGGCATTATAAGAAGAAAGCTGCATACACAGATCAAATCCCTTCCTTCACAAACCTGTACTCTGTGAACAGACCCTTGGAATTCAGCCCAGAGAAAGAATACTTGGTGTGGTTCATAACTGTTCACAAAAGGGTGCTGCCTACGCATTTTGCACAGCGACCCCGCTCCCCCCCAACACACAACGTGCATTGGCAGCAATTTTACGTTTGTTTGCAAAAGTGCTTACTGGAGTTGAAGGGACAGGGACACATTTGGCAACTTTCTTTCTTTTTTTTTTTTTTAAGATGGAGTCTCCCTCTGTCACCCAGTCTGGAGTGCAGTGGGGCGATCTTGGTTCACTGCAACCTCCATCTCCCAGGTTCAAGCGATTCTCCTGCCTCAGTCTCCCAAGTAGCTGGGACTGCAGGTGCCAGCCACCACACCCCGTTGTTTTGTTTGTTTGTTTTTGGTATTTTTATTAGAGTCAGGCTGGTCTTGAACTCCTGACCTCATGATCCACCTGCCTCGGCCTCTGAAAGTGCCGGCCACTGCGCCCGGCCACATTTGGCAACTTTCATTGGTCAGTGATTGATACAGGCTAGAATAAGAATGGATCAGGTCGGGTGCAGCCGCTCACACCTGTAATCTCAGCGCTCAAAGAGGATAGGAGGGCCCGTTGCTGGAGAACAGGAATCCGAGACCAGCCTGAGCACATAGACAGACACGTCTCCACAAAAAATAACAAAAAGTAGGCCAAGTGCTATGGCTCACACCTGTAATTGCAGCATTTTGGGAGGCTGAGGTGGGTGGATCACCTGAGGTTGGGGGTTCAAGACCAGTCTGGGCAACATAATGAAACTGGCCTCTAGTAAAAATACAAAAATTATCTGGATATGGTGGTGCACCCTTGTAATCCGAGCTACCTGAGGGACTGAGGCATGAGAATCACCTGAACCCGGGAGGTGGAGGCTGCAGTGAGCCGAGATCGTACCACTGCACTCCTGCCTGGGCAACAGAGTGAGACTCTGTCTCGGTAAAATAAAATAGCCTGATGTGGTGGCACATGTCTATAGTCCCAGCTCTGCGGGAGGCTAAGATGGAAGGATTGCTTGAGTTTGGGAGGTCAAGGCTGCGGTAAGCTGTGATTGTGCCACTGCACTCTAGCTTAGGGGATAGAAAAGAAACCCTGTCTCAAAAAAAAAAAAAAAAACCCAAGAAAAACCAAAAAAACCCAATCAGAGTGCCTGGCCTGTGGCCAGGTTCTCCAGAAAGGCCTGGACAATGGAGTTTTCATGAAAAAAATGTCTTACATCCCAACTTTAAAAGTCAGATGATCAGGAAACACTGAGTTCTGATTCCTTTGTTACAACTTCCACAAGAGCTAAGTAACAGCTGCTCTGTTAAGATGGGGCTCCCACTCTCCATCCTAGACCTGCCTCCCTCACCTGCCTAACTCCTGTTGTAAACAGGGACCCTAATCTAATCTTTCTGTAGTCCCTTTCCTAGGGGCACTGTGGGGAGGTAGGAGGAATTTTGTTGTTGGACAGACTTAGGTTTAAGAACTGGTTCTACCACTTACTATTTGTGTGGTCTCAGGCAAGTCGCTTGGTCCAAGTAAGCTTCTGCATCTATAAACAACAAAAAAGGGGAGGGTGGCGGGCCTAAGAATTCCTGGTGGTTTACAGATCAGAGACAGTGTGTGAGAAGTACTTAACCCAGCACCTGGCATGTAGTAGATGTTCAGGACAGTGTGTGAGAAGTACTTAACCCGGCACCTGGCATGTAGTAGATGTTCAGGACAGTGTGTGATAAGTACTTAACCCAGCACCTGGCATGTAGTAGATGTTTAGGACATGGTGGCAACAATAATGGAGACATATCACAAAACATTTTGTGAGATAGGATCAGTTTCTATCTAGTGAATGTCTTAAACTTTCATAGGTTGTTCATGGTGGGAGCTGCTCCAAGAATCATCCTAGTTTTATGAAGAAGGAATCTGAAGCTGGAGGAATTGTCTGGTTCAAGATTACTTAGTTAAAGGCAAACAGGTTCATAACCAGTGGCTCTTCACCAACACACAAAAAGGCCTCAGATTATAGTTTTGATGATTAAGTATGTGAGAGTGTGCTATTTGAATGATTAAGTGTAAGAATCAGATCATTTTGAGCTGGTGAGGTGGCTCACACATGGAATTCCAGCACTTTGGGAGGCCCATGAGGGAGGATCGCTTGAGCCCAGGAGTGCAAGACCGACCTGGGCAACATTATGATAGCCTGTCTCTACAAAAATTTTTTTTAAAAATTAGGCAGGCATGCTGGCACACACCTGTGGTCCTAGCTACTCTGGAGGCTGAGGTCAAAGGATTGCTTGAGCCCAGGAGGCTGAGCCTACGCAGGGCTTGGATTGCACCACTGCACCACAGGCTGGGCAACAGCAAGATGCTGTGTCCAAAAAAAACAAAAAAAATTCTGATTAGCACAAAGATGGGACAGCTACATGTGATCAACAGATTTGGACATAAAAAAACAACAACCATCCATTTATTCATTTACTCAGCAGATTGAGTCTAGTTTGAACAGGTCTTGCCCTAGTCTCTGGAATGACAGTGAGAGGCAAAACTGACAGACACTCACTGCTTGCATAGAGCTCAGAATGTAATGGGAGTAAGGGAGAGGGGAAAACAGATATACCGATAATTTTAGATGGAGATACTGGCCATGAAGGAAGTAAAGAGGACGGCCAGGTTTGGTGGCTCATGCTTGTAATCCCAACATTTTCGGAGGCTGAGGCAGGAAAATTGCTTGAGTCCAGGAGTTGGAGACCAGCCTGGGTAACATAGTGAGACCCCCATCTCTACAAATAATTTTTTTAAAAAAGAAATAATGATAGGTGAGAAGGAGCCAGTCTTGCAAACAGCCAGGCAAAGAGTGGGCAAGAGTTTTTTGGGAAGGGGTGTATACAGCAAATGCTGAGACCCAGAGGTAGGAAGAGGCTTGTCTGCTGAAGGACCCAGGTGCCCTGGGAGAGGTGGCCAGAGGCTTAGTAAACTGCAATAAGGATTTTAATCTTAATATAGTGCTGAGGATTTTAAGCAGAAGAGTGATAGAAGAGATTTAGCTTTTGTGCAAACACTATTTTTCATGGAAACCCCCTTTCAATGGGGTAGTGGGGACTCCTAACTAAGCTGTCCTCCTATCTCTGTGGCTGTCTCAGAAGAGCACTATGGAACCCCAGGACTCATTGTAGCTCACTGTGGAGATCTCCAATCCAGGCCACTTACAGAAGCTTGAAGATCTGTGATTTGCTCACCCAGGGTCGTATGCCTAGTGTTCTTGTCATTAACTCAAAAGCCAAATGCTGGTATTTCTGTTCTTGCTTGATTGTTTGTTTGTTTACTAGATTTCAACATGTTAAGCGTCCACTTGGTTACTAAAACATTTCCTCCTTTGCCTGGTGTGTTGGCACATGCCTTCATCCCAGCTACTCTGGAGGCTGAGGTAGAAGAATATTTTAAACCTCGGAGGTGGAGGTTGAAGTAAGCTGAGATTGCACCACTGTACTCCAGCTTGGGCAACAGAGTGGGACTCTGCCTCAAAAAAAAAAAATTATCTGGGCATGGTAACACTCACCTGTAGTCCGAGCTGCTCACGAGGTTGATATGGGAGGATAACCTGAGCCCAGGAGGTTGAAGCTACAGTAAGCCGTGATTGCAATACTGCACTCCAGCCTGGGGGACAGAGCAAGACTCCGTCTCAAAAATTAAAATAAAATAAAATAAAATGTTTCCTCTTGAACATAAAAATATATATATATATGTCTCTGCAATCGTGTGGAATAGGAGGCATGTGTCATCCTCAGTTTGGGTTACCTCAATTACATGACCATTTACATAATCTTGCTTTTTCATCTGCTCTCAATTGAAAAGAAAGAAAGAAATTGATTATACTGCAAGATGCTGACCTGTAAGCTTCTCCCCTCTCCTGGCTCAGGTCAGTCACTCAGAATGCACCCAGCAAAAATTAGCTGAACGAAGACACGGAGATGTTGTGAGTCGCACTGATGCCCTTAACACTGGGCATTGTTCACCTTGGGGACATTTGTGAAAATGATGGGAATGCCATGTTCTCACTTTACAGGTGAGAAAGCCTCAGAGAAGTGCTGGGATGTGGGTTGGTCTCATAGCTTGTAAGTCAGCCTGGAATACAAGTTTCTGACTTGCAGTGACTCTCGCCCAGCGGGACACATTCTTCAGAGGCCCAGTGTTGAGAACAGTCAGGCAGGGAGGGAGCTGTAGGCCATACCATCAGGAAATGGGGGGATGTCCTCAGGGTGGGTCCTAAGCACTTGGATGTTACAGCCTCGCCTTTCTTTATGCTGTTGTTCTAGAAACTGCAACTTGGTGTGCTTTTAAGGCTGATATGGCCACAAATGAAGCCTAGTCACATGACTGCACTGCCTTTCTGGATGAAACAGTTTGACCAAACACTGGTGTTGAGATAATTGGCAATTTGTGCTTTGCCACATGGGGGAAATGACATGATAAATATATTTTGATATAAATTAAGTAAAAAGACCTGTCTCTAATCTTAGGCTGTATGTGAACATTAACTGCCCAGTGGATACTGGGTAACTATCAATGTCTCCGTCCTACTCTGTTCAACTCTAATTTTTTTTTTTTTTTAGGCAGAATCTCACTCTGTCATTCAGGCTGGAGTGCAATGGCACATTCTTGGCTCACAGCAACTTCTGCCTCCCACATTCAAGTGATTCCCCTGCCTCAGCCTCCCAAATAGCTGGAATTACAGGAGCCCACCACCAAACCCAGCTAATTTTTGTGTTTTTTAGTAGAGATAGGGTTTTACCGTGTTGGCCAGGCTGGTCTCGAACTCCTGACCTCAAGTTATCCTCCCACCTTGGCCTCCCAAAGTGCTGGGATTACAGGCATGAGCCACTGCACCTGGCCTGTAATTTTCTTTAATGACTGCCACGTGAGTGGAACCCATTTGGCCCAGTGAGATCTATGGAAAAGAGACCCATTCTTGCCCTCATTTTTGGTGTCCACATCCGGATTTACCTAAACCCCACCCAGGTTGCATTTGCATAGTAATGAAAAACCGGTATTTTCTAGCTGTGAATCACACTTCAAATTCTGAGTGGCTGTCTGTCAGAGGTGCGTCAGGCCTGCTTGCTGGGAGAATGGGCGAGCTGGTCGTGGAGTAGGCGGGTCCCGCCACCCGTGGCCTCAGCACTCAACTGCTCTCAGAACATTAACAGTCTGGCTGATATCCCATGCCACGTCTGGACATGAAGACCCACGTCTGCCCTCCTGTAGAAGGACCAAGGAAGAAAGGAGGCATCACATGTTTCTGCTGTGGGGGGCCCTTCCAAGCAGCAGACAGGAGTGAGGTACAGGAGTGGCCTGATTCTGGTGGTTCCCTGCCCTCCCTGGGGTCCCTAAACTGCTGTGTGGTATGTTTCTAACTACCTGGACAGCTCACCCAAGAGTGAGCTGTTCCCAGCCATTTCTTGCTGAGTGTAAGCCAGAGAGGGCCGGGGGCCAACCTGGTTTCTTTTAAGTTGAAATTATGCTTCTCAAGCAGAGAATGATCGCCCACAGCAGTTAAACCTTGTTTAATGATAATTAAAATGCTTTTCTTCACTTTGAAAAATCTCTTAATTTTCTGTACAAAGGCAGGAAGCATTTCTCTTTGATTCCACAGAATGTTTCTAGGTGTAATCAGTTCATCTTACCTTGCCGGACCGTGGAATAATGACTGTGTGGGATCAGACTTGGAAATGCCGCAAAGGTTAGAAAGCCAAGTGCTGCCGAATCACTCAAGCTCAGATGGCCAAAAAAAAAAGCTGCTTTTCTCCTCACTTCTCCCTCCGATTCTGTCTCGGTACTTTGCTTAGGAGTTTCTTAAAGCATGTGCAGTTACCTGAGGGGCTGGTGTGTATCCCTTTGCAAAGTGCAGACGAGGTCTGGCGTGTCCTGTCTTGTTCCTGCCTGACTACAGCTCTGCACACAGGCACTGTTGATCTGGCTTGGAGCCCACAGTGGCAATCCATAGAGTGTAGACAGTAGAGACCTCAGCTCTTTCTTGTGCTGGAGAAGTTAACCAGCCATCTTTCCCATAAGGAAAGCATTTTGGGACCATGGAAACAGAGAAGAGACTTCACTGAAACACGTAGAAAATAAAAAGAAAACCCTCAAGAATGAAAATCCCTAGCCCCGGAATGAATGCAGGTGACGAGGCTTTGTAGCTGATATCTCCTTCCGTGTCTCTGGCTTCCCACTGCCTGAATTCAGATGTCCTGAAAAGAACCCTTAGGGAAAAAGAGCACGGTCCCCACATTTGAAGTAGAAATAGAATGGAGAGGAAATGTGAGTTTCCTGAAGGAACAGAACCAACTCTGGTTTTCAGAAGCCTGAGTTTTACATTTTAGTGAGACTCTTTGCAGCAGGGGGATTTGCTCTGTGTGTGTGTGTGAGAGAGAGAGTGTGTGTGTGTGTGTGAGTGTGTGCGAGTGTGTCTGTGTCTGTCTGTCTGCCTGCTTTGCGTTGGTTTGGTTTCAACCGTACCACTGCTAGCTCAGTCTTGGAGGTTGATTTTGTGACCCAGTGTGTTTCATTCAGACGTCTTCGTGTTGAGGTGATACTGAGCCAGCAGCCAAAGAAATGCAGGCCAAGATATGGAACATTTGGTCAATGGAGAATAACAACAGAGTGAGATGCATCATAAGGTCATAGGTCAGTGAAAACAGATGCTAGCCATTTATATGGAGGAGAGAAGAAAGGCCCAGGAGGTTGGAAAGACTGTGAAGGTATTTTGGACTGAGCCGAGCAAAGAGGTTTGGGGACATATAAATATATGGAACAAGATAGTCAGGAAAACAATTGTTTTCAAAGGTAGTGTGAATAGAGCGAGGTAAGCAAACCCGTGGCCATGGTGTTGGTGGCCTAGTGGGAAAAGGCAGTGTAATGACTTCTACATGGAGACTTTAGTTCTGCTCTTCACATCATTGAAGCATATTCTGTTCAGAGATGCTCTTCAGTTTCTACCCGATTTTCTAATGTCTTTTAAAAAAACTTCATTGTATTTAAGGAATGGAAAGAAAGGTATTTACTAGAGAAGTGACTGGCAAGAAGTGCCAAGGTTATTCCTGAGAAAGGATGGAGCGGCATGGGGGGTGGAGGGAGGGTTGGAACCACACTCTGAGTTCCCCTGAGGCCCACACGTGTTCCGCAGACATCTGCGGGGAGCCCAGATCAGATGTGGGGCCCTTCCCCTTTCTCATTTTCCTTCTTTCCTCCTCTTAGATCCTTGATCAAAATGGGTCCCTGATTTCCTCCTCTTATCCCAAGACCCTTTTCTACTTGCATTACCACCTAGTGTAGTCTTTTGAGTCTTGATTTGAGAATCAAAACAAATTCAGATCAAAGTCAATCTCAGGGAATCAAAGAACAGACGCTGAAAGATGTGTCCAGCCTTCCCTAAATGGCAGATGAGGACCCTGAGGCCGGGAAGCTCAGGTGACTGAGCCAGGAGTGTGCAGGTACTTAGCTAAAGATCCATAACTGGAACTGAGGCTTCCTGAGAACAGATTCCTGCCTGGAGTGCATGACCCTGTTTGAGAGAGTGCAGAGGGACAGTGAGAAGGTACAATAACGTAGCAGTCCCAGCAACTTGGGCTCCCATCCTGAAGCTTCCCCTAGGCCCCAGTGTTTTATTTTCTGATAAACCCAAACCTGAGTTAGGTTCTGCCTCCTAACTCCTTTCTCTTCCTTCAGTGGGCCTCAAAGGAGGCACATAGGAGCAGAGAGGGGTTTCTCCCAGGTACATATGTATAGTGCTTGTACATTGCTCTTTTAAAAACTTCAGCAAGGCATGGTGGCGCATACCTGTAATCCCAGCTACTTGGGAGGCTGAGGTGGGAGAACCACTTGAGCCCAAGAGGTCGAGGCTGCAATGAACCATGATTATACCACTGTACTCCAGCCTGGGTGACAGAATGAGACCCTGTCCCCTCAAAAAACCCCACTCTGATGAGGACTATATTACAAGTGTTATATGCCAGATTCTGGCTGGAGAAGGGAAAGTGATTGTAGGTAAGAGAATACTACACTTGATGACTATGTTCTCTGAACCCCAAATGCATAGATACACACATACCCACGAATGGGACAGGATACTTGAAATCCTCACTGGCTTTGAAAATCTGAGGCTAGTAGTTGGAGGAAGTGAGAGGTGACCATGAGAAAGCAAATTTGTAACAGGTATACCCTGAGAATCAGGGCTCATAAATGAAAAGCAGAATCTATTGTACCTAAGCCTTCCTACCAGCCTAAGCCTTTATACTAGAACAAACCCATGTGCATGCAGACAGCGCACAGAAGCAGTCCCTGTCACTCAGGGGCTTACATCTTAGCCCATAGCTGCCTGTTGCCCTAGTGTCATCACGAAGGTGGTCACTTTTCCAGCAAGCTATTTGTCCTTCAAAGTCCAGGACTCAGGGGCAGCTCTTGGAAGATGAACCACTGTCTGGTTCCAGAGAGGCACATGGAGAGTGGTTAACCTGCCTCTGCCCTGATCAACTGTGATGAGATTCCAGCAAAAATCAGCATCGAGGGCCTCTGTGTTTGCAGGGGGCTCTCGTATGTTAGAAAAACTAGAGAGAGGGGTCTGCTTTTGTGTCTATTTGTGAGCATGTTTACTCAAATAGGAAAGGGAGTACAGATCCCCCCCCAGTAAATCATTATTTACATTGTTACAATATGTATAGTCTTTATGTAAAATCGTGTTACAGTAGCATGATTTTTTTTTTTTTGGTAATCATTACATTTTATTTCACTCTAGTCTACAAATACACCAGAAACTAGAGAGAGAGTCAGACCCTACCTACCGCTTTGACCCAGTCAATTACAAAGCGCCAACAAATACATTCTCAATCTTTCTTTAGCTGGCTGTGTTTGAAAACTTTATTATTTCCAACCCAGATTTTTACAAAATAAGCGTGGGCGGTTTCTTGTGGTCTTTCCTAACCAAAATCACGTTTGCCAGACATTACTTGGAATTACCTGAATAGGTGCTTTGTCAAAATGCTCCTTGCTGGCCAGATGTGGTGGTTCACACCTGAAATTTCAGCACTTTGGGAGGCAAAGATGGGAGGGTTGCTTGGGACCAGGAATGCAAGACCAGCCTGGGCAACATAGTGAGACCCTGTCTTTACAAAACAACAGAAAAATTCGCTGGCTGTGGTGGTGTGTGCCTGTGGTTTCCACTACTCCGGAGGCTAAGGTGGGAGGATTGCTTAAGCCCTGGAGGTTGTGGCTGCAATAAGCTATGATTGCAACATTGGACTCCAGCCAGGGCAACAGACCAAAACCCTGTGTCTAAAAAAAAAAAAAAAAACAAAATTGACGCTGAAAGCGAGTCCTGCTCAGGTGTCTTTTCTGGAAACTCCTGGAACCTGAAACTGAACTCCATGATTCCCCTGTGCCTTCCCTCGGGGAGCCTGAGCACCCTTGAAGGTGACAGACATGAAGAATCTGTGTCCTGTAGGGATCACTCCTCTCAGCCATTCTCTACTTCATAGAGAAAGAAAAGCCAAAAAACCCTGCACTTGCTTCCTCCCCACCGCCAGTGTTGAGATTCTTCTTTCTCCTGTGAAACTGAATTCTGCAAGGCCAAACTATTCCATCCGCTGTGTTTTGGCCCAATTGCTCAAAAGAGCTCAGGTGTCTCCCTTTGCAATTTCCCCATGGCTTAAAATTCAGTCCTGCAGACCTGTCCCTAGTAGGAAATGGAGGAGTTTTCCTTGTGCCTGTTTTTCCTGCCCTGTAAAGAAAACATAAAGGTATAAGTTTTCACTGTGAGGGCCTAAATTGGGAAGGAAAGATTATTTAAGTTGAAGCACTCCTATTGTAGAGTCATGAGCTTGGATTTTCTGTGTGTTGTGCTAGCTCAAAAAACAAAGTTGAGAGTCAGAGCACTTTGAAGGATGAGGAAGGGGACCCCAGAGTGAGCAGCTCTGCTTCAAGAAGCATGTTTTAATGTATGTTCCTTTGTAAAAGTGGTTTAGGAAGCTTCTGGGCTAGGAGGGACGCAAAGTATGTGAGGCAGTTACGATCAAACGTGCCATAATCAACATTTGAATTGTACAGTAGCTACTATGAAAAGCACAGGCATATTTAAAAAGACAACTTTGAGGCCAGGCATAGTGGCTCATGCCTGTGATCCTAACACTTTGGGAGACCGAGTCAAGAGGATCAGTTGAGTCCAGGAGTTTGAGACCAGCCTGGGCAACATAGCAAGACCTCATCTCTACAAAAAATAAAAATTAAAAGCCAGGTGTGCTGGCACATCCCAGCTACTTAGGAGGCTGAGGCGGGAGGATCACTTGAGCCCAGGAATTCAAGGCTGCAGTGAGCTATAACTGCACCACTGCACTCTGGCCTGCGCAGCAAAGTGAGACAAGCTCTTTAACAAAAAAAAAAAAAAAAAAAAAAAAAGGAGAAAGACTAACAGCTTCATCTAGACTGCATACCTTTTGTCTAGACTTGACAGGATTTGTTAAATACTAGAAAGTTATGTTTTTAATCTTATTTCCCCTGTTCTGTCTGTAAATAGAGATGTTTGTTCTTTATCTAGTTTATAGGACCGTCATGAGGAAAGGTCACATAATAATGGGTTCATAGTATTGGAAGAGGGGAGCAAAATGCCAGTTTACCAAAGAGACCCCGATACAGAGCTATGTGAAATAAATATTGAATGTCAATTCTAGGTGATGATTCTCAGTGTCACAGGTACCTCGTATTAATACCTCTTTGCCATTATACGTACGTCCTTCTCCAAATGATGGTTTGTTGCTGTAAAAGTTTGTCTTCTAAGCTGGTTGTGTGGAATTACACCCCTACCTTCCAAATTGTCTTATAGAAGTGCGTTCAGGCCAGGTGCGGTGGCTCATGCCTATAATCTCAGTACTCTGGGAGGCTGAGGCAGCTGGATTACTTGGGGTCAGGAGTTTGAGAGCAGGCTGGCCAACATGGTAAAACCCCATCTCTACTAAAAATACAAAAATTAGCTGGGCATCGTGGTGGGCTCCTGCGATCCCAGCTATTCAGGAGGCTGGGACAGTAGAATTGCTTGAACCTGGGAGGTGGATGTTGCAGTGAGCCAAGATTGCACCACTGCACTCCAGCCTGGGTGATAGAGCAAGACTCTGTCTCAAAAAAAAAAAGTGCATTTAATCTGGTACCGAGCTGATGTCTTGTACTCTAATTTTTCCAATGTTTAGATTGGAAATGAGTTCTAAGTTCTAATTCTGTATTTGGGACTTGGTGACTGCTTCTCTCCCAGGCTTTGATGGTTTTGACACTGGAACCCCCCATGAGAGATCTGGGGGATCCTCTGGGGCAGGGGAGAAAGACAGTGGGTGACTGGGGAGTGGGCTACTGAAACCAGGACTCTGAGGACAGGCGCAGGGTCGCTGATAACTGCAAAGAGTTGGAGGTCCTGCCACCATCCATTTCGCATGGGAAGGACATTTGCCTGAGCTAAGCCATAGGAAAAATCTAAATTTAGATACCTGAGTTCTTCACAGCAACTGAGCCAAGACACAGTAGACAGAATGGTTTGACCTTTCAGAATCCAGTATTATACATACAAGGACTCAATTTCACAGAGCACCCTTCTCAATGCCTATGTGTGTATGAAAAGAAAGTTAGACCTGCAGGAATCACTGTAATGTATCAGATCCGTATCACAGCTTCGTTACCCCAAGGATTAAGAAAGGAAAAGCCAACAAAAATGATAAAAGGAATAGAAAAGAATTCCGTTGTTATGGAAGAGAAAGCTAAAGGGCATTTATCTGAGGCCTGGAAGTCTATGAAGGGTTGTGTTCAGATGTCACCAATGTGTCTACAGACCACACAAGGACTTCAAGGTGAAATAGTGGCTGATCAAGTCCTAGGAGTGTAAACAATCAAACACTGGCACGTGTTACCAATTAAGTAGAGAGGCTTTTGGTGTTTTAGAGCCTTGATGATTGTCTTTAAAACATTGTCTTTAAGTGTCAGTATTTGTGGGAGTCCCAATTTAAGGGGCTAGGTAAATTGGAAGTTCCATCTGAGGTTTCTTTAAAGATAGAATGCCTTATAAAAATATTATAAGTCAACCTGGCCAACATGGCAAATCCTCGTCTCTACTAAAAATACAAAAAATATTAGTCGGGCACGGTGGCGGCCCATACCTGGAATGACAAGTACTTGGGAGGCTGAGGTGGGAGGATCATGTGAACCTGGAAGGTGAAGGCTGCAGTGAGCCACAATCACAGCACTGTGCTCCAGTTTGGGTGACAGAGCGAGCCCTGTCTAAAAGAAAAGAAAAAGCATTGTAAGTCATTTTAGTATCAAAAATCAGGGTCAAAGTCCACTCATAAAAATACCTCTCAGAGGAAGACTTGTATGTGTCTCCTGCACCACTTTATGCTGTCTCTGAGGTTGTTCATTCCAGTTTTCCTGCTTTTCTGTTCCAGACTTGGGCTGATATCTGAGAGTGTGCATTGCCTACAGGGGTTCGTCCTCTCCTTTCTCTGTGTATTTAAATACGCACAGAAGATTAGTAACTGGGCATGAACTTTCCAGCTGTACTCCCTTAATAACGATTACTGCTAGTCTTTGTTGGTAGCTGAGGGAATCATCTGCATGGAGGTGGCTTAGAATTGAAAATGTACAGAATTCTGTGCTGTTTCTTGGGGGATGGAGGGGAAGGCTTGGAAATAAACGCTTGGGTCATTCCCTTGTGCTTAGATCTTGCAGGAAACTCTTGCAACACCACGTTGTTGTGTTATCTGCCTGGGTTTCATCCCCAGGACAGAATGGCGTGAATGGGTCTTTAGTGTCTCGCAGAAGGAACACTGGGTTCTTGAGTGTCTGCCATCTCTGTCTCATTTTGACTCTCCAAAAGACATTTTAACTTCTCATCGCCTTGTTTTCCAGCTAAAGATTTATTAGCTGTTTGTCTCCCATATGCATCCTGGGAGATTAACCACTAAGCATTTTGTTTTTTACGTGTGAGGGTCTGTTTCCTTCTAATACCAGCACTGTTTCTAACTAACTTTGCCCAGTTGAGTGGAGTTGTGTCTCTATTTGATGTTATAAGATGCCTCTAACATTTTTATTATGAATATAATCTTTTTTGTCGATTAAAAAGGTTTGGGAGGGATATCTAAGTTTCGTAGGATAGTTATAGATACTCTATCAATCATAGATGCTTTTCTTATTTTGAGATAGAGTCTCACTCTGTCACCAAGGCTGGAGGACAGTGGTGCAATCTTGGCTCACTGCAACCTGCCTCCCAAGTTCAAGTGATTTTCCTGCCTCAGCCTCCCGAGTAGCTGGGATTACAGGCATGTGCCACTACAACAAGCTAATTTGTGTATTTTTAGTAGAGAAGGAGTTTCACCATGTTGGCCAGGCTGGTATCGAATTCCTGACCTCAGGTGATCCGCCTACCTCAGCCTCTCAAAGTGCTGGGATTACAGGTGTGAGCCACCACGCCCAGCCCAATCACACACTCTCAGTCCATGCAATGGACTCAGGCAAGTAAGTTGGTAGAAATATTATTAACTAAAAGTCAAAAGTGTGTTCAGAGTGCTGGAAGTTCAGTCTTTTCATGTTTTTGCTATATGTTTGAGACATGCAGTGGGACAGAAAAAAAGATGCATTTAAGAAGGAGCTGCCAGGGAACACATACCACAATGGTAATTTGGGAAGGGGATGGACAAGATGAAACAAAAGCAGACGGGCTCAGAGTTTGTCAGGTCGACACAGTTGTGTAAGCAGATGAAAGGGGAAGTCTGTGATAATGTGTCAGACTAGTAAGACCAGCTTTAGAGTTAAAAAAAAAAAAAAGAAGAGGAAAAAGTAAAACACACACACACACACACACACACAGAGCTGCCCAGAACATTCCAGGAAACCATTGAACTGTGAGTGATAACATGTTTCCTTCTTTTCCTTCAAAGATTTGTTTTAGAAGATAGCTGGGATAAGAACTTGTGCTGAAAAAGCAGTGAAAGGGATTGGTAAAGAACCAGAATGATTTGACGGGGCATTTATTACCACCAATGTTTTTCTTAAATTAATTTAACTTGAACTTACTTTTCTGGTGGTCTTCATCTTTCTTTCTTTCTTTCTTTCTTTCTTTCTTTCTTTCTTTCTTTCTTTCTCTCTCTCTCTCTCTCTCTCTCTCTATCTCTATCTCTCTCTCCTTTCCTTTCCTTTCCTTTTCTTCTTTTCCTTTCTTTCTTTCTTGCTTTGCTTTCTTTTTCTTTTTTTAAGACAGGATCTCACTCTGTTGCCCTGGCTAGAGTACAATGGCACGATTGCAGCTCACTGCAGCCTTGACTTCCGGATCTCAGATGATCCTCCCACCTCGACCTCCTGAGTAGTGGGACTACACGTGTGTGCCACCACCCACCACACCCGGCTAAATTGTTGTTGTTTTTGGTGGTGGTGGTGTTTTAAGGAGACCAGGTTTTACCATGTTACCCAGGCTGGTCTCGAACTCCTGGGTTCAAGCAATCGCCCCCCTTGGCCACCCAAAGTGATGAGTGCTGAGATGACAGGTATGAGGCATTGGGCCCAGCTTGGGTATTTTAAAGACTTTAACTATGGCCTTCGTGTTTATCTGGACTTGAGAGCTTCATACTTTCGACCATAGATGATGCTTAAATTGGTCTATCACGTGGTTTCAGATCCACAAACATTTCATTTGGGTCAAATAACAATCATCTTCATGATGCCGCCATGTATGTGTGTAGTCCTTTGGAAAATATTTTAACATCATTTATAACTGACAACACTGACTTTCATCCTCATCTTAGCTCATATGCCTTAATCCCACAACACAATGTGCTGCCCCAAACAGAAATATTCCTCCTTCCACTTGGCTTGCTTGCTCAGCTTTTTCTGTATCCTCAGACAATATCTGAACAAAGGCTCTTCATTCTTGGTGCAACTCAGAGTTGGAAGAATCAAGGGTGAAGGGGCACTGAGCAGCCGGCCACAGCTGTCTTTTTCCTCTCTTAATGTCTTTGTCTCTCCCATCTTCATGTGGACAGTTTCTCTCTTCTTCTTCTTCTTTTTTTCTTCCCCCACTGCAAAAACAGAATATCTGTTTTGAACTGGTCATTATGCTAGATGGTAGATGTGCAAGGGTCAGTGAGATGGGCAAGGTTTCATCTTCATGTATATTTTAGCTTGGAGGGAATAAAACATTAAAAGAAATAGTTGCAAGGGTTGTGAGTAGTAAGAAAAGATAAGGGCTGTTTAGCAAGGGGGGCTGACAGAGGGTAGAGATGGAATGAGGACTCAGCGAAGTCTCAGTAAGTAAATTCAGAGAGAAATGAAAGAACTGCACTCTAGATTTCCCTTTAGAGGAGAGGAAGGGGAAAGAAAGAAAATTCCAAAGAGGAAAGGGCAGAAACGTGCTTCGTTTTATACAGAACACTGAAGGCCACTGTGTAGTCAGCCCCAAATTATTTATCTGCAAAGGCTGATCTTGTTTGTTTGTTTTTGAGACGGAGACTTGGTCTGTTGCCCAGGCTGGACTGCGGTGGCATGATCTTGGTTCTCTACAAGCTTCACCTCCTGAGTTCAAGCGTTCTCCTGCCTCAGCCTCCCAAGTAACTGGGACTACAGACATCCACCACCACGCCCGGCTAATTTTATATTTTTAGTAGAGACAGGGTTTCACCACGTTGACCAGGCTGGTTTTGAACTCCTGACCTCAGGTGATCCACTCGCCCTGGCCTCTCAAAGTGCTGGGATTACAGACGTGAGCCACTGTGCCCAGCCTAAAGACTGATTGTTTTTTATCAGTTGTCCAATTACTTCATTTTCTCCTTCTCTGATACCATTACATTCAATCACGGTGCCACCCACCCATATCTTCCCCTATGGCTAGATGGCAGGCATCCACAAGCACCTGCCAGGATGGTATGGTGATCATGTCGCCAGGCATAATTGGAAGTGAGGAGTTTGGAGTAGAAGTTTGTCTGTTTTTATAATAATGAGGTTGAATTATTCACAGATTTGTGACTTTCCTCTTCTCCATAAGTATAATTAATTTTATTAGGCATCTATTCCTAAGAGCCAGGAATTTACATAGTGGCTGGGGACATGAAGATTAATAAAGACCACTTGTGGTCTCTCAAGGAGTCTGTTGGCAGAGACTGGCATACATAAAACAAACGGAATAAATATTCTATTGGGAATATGGGTAAGGTCTTATAGAAACCCAGAAGAGGAAAGAGTTCCCCCAGGGTAAGGGAACCTAGAAAATGTTAAGAAAGACCTGTCTATCTGTATCTATATCTATATCTATATCTATATCTATATCTATATCTATATCTGCATCTGCATCTGCATCTGCATCTATATCTATATCTATATCTATATCTATATCTATATCTATATCTATATCTATATCTATATCTATAGAGATGGAATCTTGCTGTGTTGCCCAAGCTGGTCCTGAACTCTTGGCCTCCAGTGATTTTCCCTTCTCAGCCTCCCAAAGAGCTGGATTACAGGCATGAGCCACCATGCATGGCCCCAAGACGAGATATTTGAGTCAATCCTAAAAATGACAGACTGCTGGTAAAGCAAAATAGACTTATTTAGAGAGTCCAGTTAATTTTGTATTTTGTAGTGAATGCTTAATATGAGTGATTATGATTGTGCTTCAGAAGGAGAAAGCACCAGTCAAAACAAGCCTGTTTTCTGTTCACCTTGGCATGGTAGCTGCTATGAGCTGGCCTAGAGATGACTCCACATTCTGCTCACACTGCTGCGTGGCTTGCCTGAGAGTGCTCATCAAATGGAATATTGAAATATGGGTGTGGGTTGAATTTTCATAAATCAAATTTCATTTCCCATTATCTTATATTTAATTAAAGAGATGGTGCACCTTCTGATTACCCTGTAATTGGCAATGGTAACTGGCCCTTTAACTCTGTTTCTCTGCCCTGAAGCTCCCGTCTCCAGCAGTTAGTTCATCGTCTGTATGCGTAAACTGACAGCACGTGCGCAGGTGCTATTTAAAAAACACACACTGAAAGCTGTCGGTGAATGGCAAAGGAGTCGGAGCAGGCCATTACTCTCTAGTTCATTTGGCTGCAAAGGTCGGGTTGTTTATACTGACCTTTCATGAAAACCAGGCAAACTAGTAGTTTTCGTGAGCTACAGGTCATGTCAACGACCTGTTATATTTGAAAGCCTTTTAAATTGGGGGGTGAATGGTGTAAAACTTTACTATATTTTCTCCCTGCCAATTAATTGACTTGCTAAGCTCCTGCCAAGATTTGTCTATTTTAAAAAGGATTGTGCCCTGGTGGGGTGGCTCACACCTGTAATCTCAGCACTTTGGGAGACCAAGGTGAGAGCATCACTGGAGGCCTGGAGTTTGAGACCACCCTGGGCAACAGAGCAGGACCTCTTCTCTACAAAAAAGTGAAAAATGTGAGATGACCTGTTGGCCCACACTTGTAGTCCTAGCTACTGGGGAGGCTGAGGTAGAAGAATGGCTTGAGGCTGCAGTGAGCCATGACCATGCCACTGTCCTCCAGCCTGGGCAACAGAGTGATTCACTGACTTAAAAGACAAAAAGATTGCTCTACACATTCATCGAAAAACATAGAGCAAATTATACTTTGGCAGAAACATGAAGGCTAAAATTTGAATCCGAGCACCCGCTCCCTCTGGGCTTATCACACTGAAGGCAAAATGAGTGGGGTTGGTTTTTCTCCTCAAGAAATGTTGTTCTGGGACAGTGAGTCATTGGGTTTTGTTCTTGCAACCTTTCATCGTAAAACACGTTTGGTTACCTCAAGAAGTTCTAGGAAATGTTCAAACAATGCAGGTATTTTATCAAGGGCCGTTTGTAGGGTAGCAGGGTGTCCAGAAATGAAATCGGCATCTAGTGGCAACCCGTCTAAAGATCAGGGCCCCATGCAATATACATTATTAAAGTTCCAATTCTGTGATTGAAAAAGACCACGAGAAGGCCTCCAGTCTCTGCCCACTACCATCATCTGCAGCAGCCCTACACCCAGATCAACACAGGTATGGAAGAGTTGCCCCCTGCCACAGAGCAGGCAGTAAGCGTTAGAACTCAGAATGCTGAGTTCTCACTCTCAGTCCACCCAAGACTGGTCTCTTTCCCTAACTGTAGAAGGAATGTGTTAGAAATTGAAAATCCTTAATACATTCTTTGATTTTTCAAAGGAGAATAGTCGATTTTAATCATCTATCTCGTAAACCTTTCGCATTCTGCACAATTACTCTAGACTCAAACTCAAGACTGTGGTTGATGTGAAGAGTCAGTTTGGTCACTCAGCACTGTCTCATCCAGCTCTGGGACACTCACATGAGCTTGGTCATAGGTGGTGAATGTTCCCCCACTCACTAGGTTTCCAAAAAGCTGCTCTCATGGGCTGTTAGGTAAAATATTTACAACCCATCCCTCCATCATCATCAAAGCAATTGATGTGCACAAAGTCCACTGTCACTAAGTCACATGAATACGTCCATCTTTCTTACTTTCATCTTTTGGAAATTAGCAAGCTTGAAAAATAAAGGCAATGGATTAAGCTATTGCATTGTGAAGAGTAGCTTAGATTTCTTTCTCTCTCTTTCTTCCTTCTTTCCTTTCTTCTTTCTTTTCCTCCCTCCCTCCCTCTCTTTCTTTCTTTCTTTTTTCTTCCTCCCTGTTGCCCAGGCTAGAGTGCAGTGATCTCAGCTCAATGCAACCTCTGCCTCCCAGATTAAAGAGATTCACCTTCCTCAGCCTCCTGAGTAACTGGGATTACAGGTACCTGCCACCATACCCTGCTGATTTTAGTGGTTTTTTTTTTTTAGTAGATGGGGTTTCACCATATTGCCCTGGCTGGTCTGGGACACCTGACCTCAAGTGATCCACCCACTTTGGCCTCCCAAAGTACTGGGATTAAAGGTGTGAGCCACTGCACCCAGCCAGATTTCTTTCTTTTGATGATACTTGGGAGTAACCCTGGCATGTGCCCCCTCCCACCTCCATCGTAAAGCAATATTTTTAAACTACAAAACATACTATACACTTCACTATTTATTTTGCTGAGGGGAAATGGGTGAGACTGCCAGAATTCTATGAGAATTACAGGGTTTTCAAATCATTATGGAGAAAATGACTGAGGTTCAGTGTCATTGGAAAAAGCATATTCTTAATTTGTCTATAATTTTTTCTTTAATTGGTAGTTTGGCTCCATTTTCAAAGTGCTTCTGAAGCTTTCTTTTCCAATTTGGCATCCAAGTTATTTTTCTAAATGTCATTCAATTTGGGGCTTATTTTCTATTTTGATTGATGTAAAATATGTCATTATAAAAGAAAAAAATATCAACAGTTTTTGAGTAAGAAACTCAGTAGTATTGAGCTTAGTAATCACCTCCCTAGGCATGAAATTTCATGGTTATAGATACTGAAAAAACCCTCACAATATAACCAACATGCTATCTAAATCTTGATTGAGATTCCAGATCATAAGTGCTAATTTCAGTTCAGACTATAACCAATTCATTAGTTAATACTTATTCTTTACTAAAGGAATAAAGAGTGGGAATAGGCTGGGCATGGTGGCGCACACCTATAATTCTAGCACTTTAGGAGGCAGAGGCAGGTGGATTGCTTGAGCCCAGGAGTTCAAGACCAGCCTGAGAAATATAGCAAAACCCCATCTCTATGAAAATTATAACAATTAGACAGGTGTGGTGGCATGCACCTGTAGTCTCAGGTACTGGGGAGGCTGAGGTGGAAGGATCACCTGAGCCTGGGGAGGTTGAGGCTGCAGTGAGCTGAGATCATGCCTCTGCACTCCAGCCTGGGTGACAGAGTAAGACCCTACCTAAAAAAAAAAAAAAAAAGTAAGAATGATGAGATTGTATACACACAGGCCTTCTCACAAACTTTGACCTTGTACACACCCCATTCTAACTCTCTCTGTTTCTTGACCCCAGCCTCTTCAAATAAAAATTGTTTTATTCGAAAGTATGACCTAGCCTTATACAATATAAGATAGCCCTCATTGCCGTGTTTATGCATCTCCATTTTAGGTTGGTTACAAGAGGCACAGAAAGACCAAAGCCCATGGGGACACTCATGAGAGTGGGAAGTTGAGTGGAAAGGGTGGACTTGGGAGAGAACCTGACATCTCCATACTTGAAGCCTAGCAATGATATTAAGAGGTTCCTCGTGCTTCCTTTTCCCTCTCTCCACATGATTAGGATTCCATTCCTGTAGCAGATGGCAATGTTTAGGCAGTAAAATTAGATAAGGGGGATTACTAGGGAAGTCACTACTCAGTTGGGGATGTCAGTGACGCTCACTGCAGATCCAGGTTAGTAATAAGAACTCCAGACCAGTAGCCAGGAGGGCTTGGATCTAGCCTCGCTCTATTTTCTAACTCGATGTATGACTTTTTTTCCACTTAATTTTTTTGGCCTTGGTCATCTTATTTGGAAAAGTATTCAAGTTGCATAAATAACTAAATAATGCCTGAGTTTTCATTCAATTCTAAAATTTCTCAATTGAGCAATCTGTTGTTGAAAAGACAGTATGAGTTCCAAAAGCTACTCTAGGGAGCTTTAGAGTCACCAAGCCACTTCGTCATTGTTGGGAATAAAATACTAAGGTTGACTCATTGTCAAAGCCACATTCTACTCAAACTGAATGTACATAACTCACGTTCTAGCCACATTCCAGCCAAATTGAGATAGCTGTTCAAATAGTCATAGATTTATTTAATAACTGTCTTCAAAATTCTTTACTTACTTCTTTTAAGGTGGCATTAACAAGTATCTTGGAATTTCAACAGAGTTCAGTTTTTCATGCCCTCTTCAATGATCCCTGTGAAATAAATCTTATTGAAGGGTGTTTTCTCCATAAGAGTTATTCGCCTGAAGGAAGAATTCTTCATTTCTTTTTCTTCTAAATGCATGTTAGAATAAAGTCTTCTTTGAAAAGTCTTAATGAAAAGAGCAAAGGTGGAATAGCATCCACCCCAGTTCTTTCTCTGGTCCCTGCGCTCTGAGAAAGAAGTCTTAGACAGCTAGCAGAATGTCAGGGGACTCCCATTGCGTAAAATCTGTGCCCTACTGCCCCTTGGGGACAGAAGCCTTTAAGAAGAAGAAAATTAAAGACTAGTTAATTCTCTATGAGTTATTTTAGCAACACTACATATATGAGAGAGAGAAAAGATGGCATTTTCTGAATGAATGAGATGCCTCTTCATTTTGCTCATCTCATTGGAGACTCAGGAGAGAAAAAAGGGAAGAATTATGTTTAGAGGCTGATAAATTTCCCTGTAGTTACTATCAAGAGATCAGACTCTTATTAACATTTGTGAAGTGTGAACAGAGAAGCATGTTTGAACAATAAACATAGATTAAGTACTCCTCTTTCCTTTCTTCCCTTTTCTCTAGACATATTCTCAGAGAGTTCACGCTGAGTATTAATGACCTTCTTTGAGGTTAAATATACCCTTGCTACTTTCATTAAATTATTATTTTTATGCTCTTCCTTTTGGAATACTCAAGGTAAATGACATGGCAGAATCTGTCCCAGTCCAGTGAAGGTGTCACATAAGAAGCCCTTTGCTTCCCTCTATGCACAACTGGCCCACATCACATCTTTAATTATAAGTCCAAGTTATTGGCAGCCACAGTGGCTCACGCCTGTAATCCCAGCACTTTGGGAGGCTGAGGTGGATGGATCACCTGAGGTCAGGAGTTCAAGACCAGTCTGGCCAACATGGTAAAACCCCATCTCTTCTAAAAATACAAAAATCAGCCGGTGTGGTGGCACGTGCCTGTATCCCAGGTATTTGGGAGGCTGAGGCTGGAGAATCACAGAGGTTGCAGTGAGCTGAGATCGTGCCACTGCACTCCAGTCTGGACAACGGAGCAAGACTCCATCTCAAAAAAAGAAAAAGTCCAAGTTATTGTTGCATGGATTGGAGGATTGGGACATCTTGCCTCTCTCAAGTTGAGAGCAACAGCCCCAAATTTAAAACTGCAGGCAGGATCTTAGTCCAACCAGAGCAGGTGTTTGGTGCAGGGAACTTTCTGATGTAGTACCAATGAATTAGACACATACCTCAAACCAAAAAACACCCCTATCCAGTAAATAATAAGGCAGTAATTTACATTTTACATATTACCAAAGTAATAACTAACAGCACATATGTATGAACTGAAAAGTGACTGATGCTTATTTTCAGATGGATCCAAAATTACTGGATAATTATAGAGAATAATGAATGCTTTCTGAGAGTCATCAGTAAGAAGATAATACCATTGCTGGCCAGGTATGATGGCTCACACCTGTAATCCTGGCACTTTGGGAGACCGAGGTGGGCAGATCACTTGAGGTCAGGAGTTCGAGACCAGCGGGGCCAACATGCTGAAATCCTGTCTCTACTAAAAATACAAAAATTAGCCAGGTGTGATGGTAAGTGCCTGTAATCCTATCTACTCAGGAGGCTGAGGCATGAGAATTGCTTGAACCCAGTAGGTGGAGTTTGCAGTGAGCTGAGATTGCACCACTGCACTCCAGCCTGGGCAACAGAGTGAGACTCTGTCTCAATAAATAAATAAATAAATAAATAAACCATTGCTTACTTTTAAAACTTGAAAATTGATTTAACAAAGTAGTGCCCTAAGGAAATGAGAGTAAACATGATAAAGGCATACAACCCATGTTAAATAACTTTTGCTTTTCTATATTTAAAAGGCTCTGTTCCTTTGTATTCTAACAATTTGGTTGTTGAAATTTAGCTTTCTGTATATATATATAAAAAAGCAGGCCTTGGAGAGCCTTGGCAATGTGCCTTAGACAGAATTGCTGCATTGTCCCTGAGTTAAAGCACTGGCTACCATTTCATTATTGCTTTAGGGAAAGATCAGCTTTGCATTGTGGGTGTGTACAAGTCTTCACTTGCAGAATAATAGGTAAGACTAGATTTGAAGTCTTAACTCCCCGATGAACATGAGTAGTAGCACAGCTCTACAATCCTTATCCAGAGTGATCTCAGCTCACTGCAACCTCCACCTCTTGGGTTCAAGTGATTCTCCTGCCTCAGCCTCCCAAGTAGCTGGGCTTACAGGCGGGTGCCACCACATCCTAACTGATTTTTGTATTTTTAATAAAGATTAGGTTTTACCATGTTGGCCAGGCTGCTCTCCAGCTCCTGACCTGAAGTAATCTACTTGCCTGGTCTCCCAAAGTGCTGGGATGCCTGTCCATCCCTCTTTTTTCTTGAGGTAAAAATATAGATTATATTTAGGAGTCAATCATAATAATTAACTAATTTCTAATAAAGCCTCACAATATATAATGGACAACATAAGTACTAACTGGCTATGTTCTCCAAGCTAAGTCCAGTGGTCAGAAATTGTCAAGTTCTCACATCTGTAAAAAAGTAAAAAAGATAAACCTGCTACAGCTAAGTATACTTTGTTGTTTTTCCTACAAGTCCTTTTTTACATACTTATGGCATTTTTACTGCTGTTTGAAAATACAATCAGTTCTTGTTATTCAGAATATTTATGTTTATAAAGTTGCCCTAAATACTGCCTTAGTGAGTCCTCAACTTATTAGTGAATACTGAATGTTTTAGGGGAAGTACAGGGTTAGGTTCCTGTGAGCCTTTGATTACATTTTTATCAACCAATCAACACAAATCCTTGTTTTATGTGTATTTTTATTTGAAGACACCTTTTAAAATATATATTATTGATTCCTTAGCATTGAATTAAGCTTATCTAATGCACGTAGTTCTTTCTGTACGGCACGTTATTGAGCTTAGGAATGCCAGGCAGTACTTCTATACCATACTTTAAGGGCTATGTTATTTCTTGTTTTAACATTTATTTTAATTTTTTTATTTAAAGAAATAAATTTTTAATGCAGGTTCTCGCCTCTTGCCCAGGCTGGAGTGCAGCGACACGGTCACAATTCACTGCAGCCTTAAACACCTGGGCTCAAGTGATCTTCCCCTCTCAGCCTCCCAAGTATCTGGGACCACAGGCACACACCACCATGTCCAGCTAATTTTTAAATTTTATTTATTTTTTTTGTAGAGGTAGTATCTCACTATGTTTTTGAGGTCTTCATTCCCCAATGAACGTGAGTAGTATATCCCATGCCAGTCTTGAACTCCTGGCCCCCAAAAATTACCTTGCCTTGGACTCCCCAAAATCCTGGGATTACAGACATGAGCCACTGCACCTGTCTGGGGCCATTTTAAATAGTGAAATCACTCACACGCGTTCTCACACACGCACGCAGGTGCACACATGCACAAAGACACGAAAACGCAAAACGTAGGGCTCTAAAAAGACTGTGGGAAGGGCACTTCTTTACAGTATGGAAGGCAGAGTGTTGTTAACTTAGACTCCGCCTGGGAACATGCTTCTTGGGCAACTCCAATTCTCCACTGTTCCGCCATGTCCGTGATGACTGTAAACGTTCTGGGAGTGTTAATTTGAGGGTCATATACAGATTTTAGGCAATGGGCGTATTTACAAATACAGAATCTATTAGTAATGAAGATGACCGTATAATAATTCAGTAGTTTCAAGTATGCTTTTTACTCATTAAGCCTTTGCTTAAGATGCAGGCAAGACTGATACTGTTAGGTTGGTGCAAAAGTAATTGCGGTGCTTGCCGTTTAAAAGTAATGGCACACACTGCAGTTACTTTTGCTCCAACCTAATACTTGGATGTATTGATTTTAGCATCAGTGCAGTTTGGTTAATGATAAAATTTTCCAAAGCAGTGTCTCATCTGCAGGAGAAAACTATAGCCACGGCCCTGGCCATCCCTTCTCCCTTCTGGGCTTCTTTGATAGTCCTTTTTTTTTTTTCCTCTTTTTTGAGAAGGAGTTTTGCTCTTGTTACCCAGGTTAGAGTACCATGGCATGATCTCGGCTCACCGCAACCTCCGCCTCCTGGGTTCAAGCAATTCTCCTGCCTCAGCCTCCCGAGTAGCTGGGACTACAGGCATGCACCACCATGCCCAGCTAATTTTTGTATTTTTAGTAGAGACGGGGTTTCACCTTGTTGACCAGGATGGTCTCGATCTCTTGACCTCATGATCCACCTGCTTCGGCCTCCCAAAGTGCTGGGATTATAGGCATGAGCCACCGCGCCCAGCCCTGATATTCCTTTTTAAACTTTCTCTCCGTAACCCTCCCTCCAGTGGACCTGGCGATGTTACAAGGAATAGCAGAGGGAAGGAGACTCCTCCCCAGTTCTCACTGACCATTTCTCTTTCTCCTCAGTCCTGCTCAGAATGTAGAAGAGAAGTTGAATTTAATTCATAAATTCAGCAGCTTGAGGTCTGTTTTGTCATTATTTAGTGACATCGTAATTGAATTGAGCTACAAGTTCACTGGAATCAGTGCTGTTTCATTTCATATCATTTTACGTGTGATTATTCTAATAAGGGTACAAATGGAGTTTGATGCCATTTGCTGATCATCCATCTTACTGATGCCATAGACCAGAACGTAGAAAACACAAAGGGATTTATAAGGCATTTCAGCTTTGATGTCCTTTGAAAAATGAAAATCTTTTCAGAAATGCAAAAGGCAAAATGACTTACAATTCCATCTTGTTCTGCCTGGTTTGAGAGCATCCCTTGCTATTCCTTAGATAGCTGATAATAAGAATCCTGAGGAAATCTGGGTTTGAGTTAAAAAAAATTTTTTTAAGAGAGAGGATTTTTTGCTCTGTCATCCAGGCTGGAGTGCAGTGGCACAATCATAGCCCCTGTAACCTTTAAGTCCTAGGTTCAAGTGATCCTCCCAGATAAGCCTCCCAAGTAGCTGTAACTGCTGGCACATGCCACCAAGTCCAGCTAATTAAAAAAAACAAATTGTAGAGAAGGGGTCTCCCTATGTTGCCCAAGATGTTCTCAAATTCCTGACCTTAAATGATCCTCCCACCTCGGCCTTCCAAACCTCTATGATTATAGATATGAGCTGCTATGCCTGGCCTTAAATTTTTCAAAAGCTTTTAAACTAATTTTAAAATATTTTATCCTCTTAGAATCATGTCCCTAATTTTATATCTTGGAAATTCTTGCTTTGTTGAAATTATGCTTTAACTCTGGCCTGACTGGAAGGTGGCAGCTTTTCAAATGTAGGTCATGGCAGCGCCCAGCCTGGATTCCCAGTTGCAGAGGATGCTTTTACTAGATTGCTGAATTTACTTCCAACTTTTCAGATGTTTCTGAGCTTGATCCTGGTGTGGTTCCCACTCAAAGTGGAGCAAGCAGAGGGGTAACAGGTCTCCTTCTTAGAGGCTTCCTAGAAGGAAGCCTTGTGAGTAGAGTGGGGGACATGCTGCCCTGGGATAGCCCAGGAATGGGGAGACAGAAGGCCACCTGCTATGCAGGTGATATGGTTTGGCTGTGTCCTCACCCAAATCTCATCTTGAATTGTAGTTCCCATAATCCCCATGTGTCATGGGAGGGACCTGGTAGGAGGTAATTGAATCATCGGGGCGGTTTTCCCCTTGCTATTTTTATAATAGTGAGTGAGTTCTCCTGAGAGCTGATGGTTTTATAAGGGGCTTTCCCTTTTGCTGAGCACTCATTCTTCTCTTGCTGCTGCAACCTGAAGGAGGATGTGTTAGCAACCCCTTCAGCCATGATTGTAAGTTTCCTGAGGCCTCCCCAGCCCTGCAGAACTGCAAGTCAATTACACCTCTTTCCTTTATAAATTACCCAGTCTCCGGTATGTCCTTATTGCAGTGTAAGAATGGACTAATACAGTAGGTGTTCCTGAGTCCCAAAGACAGTGGCAGTACTGCCAGCCATCAGCCAGGGGTCTTCTCCCCTGTGAGAGAAAGCAGTGTTTGCTGGCTTCTCTCTTTGTGATGCTTTTGGACAACAGGTTGTTATGCCTTTTGTACTTTGAGGATGGATGCACAGTCTGTGCAGCTCGAGGACGCAGTCGTGGGTGAGATGCTGCGGAGCGTGGTACCACCACCTCTTAGGTTGTATGTGAAAGTAGTGAGGAGTGGCAGGTCCTGCATGACCCACTTTGGAGCAGGCCATGGAGAAGAATGTTCCAGCCACAGTGGGGATGTAAAGGGTCAGGCTGACCACTGCCTTCTGGAAAGTCTTCATTTCTGAAAGACTGTCAGGTAGAAGATGGATGAGAGTTACTCTGTGAGTCCGGAAATCTAGAACTCGGACCATTGTGTGCAGACCAGGGAGAGGCACTGCTTGGAGTGAGATAAGCAGGAATTTTGAAGTTACACAGACCCGGTTTTGAATTCACTCACGAGCTGTGTGACTTAGAGAAGGCCATGTAATCCCACTGACCTTCATCTGTGAAGTGTCCAAAAATAATACAGAGCTTGCAGAGTTGTGTGGATGAGGGATAATCTATTCGAAGCATCTGGCCAGTGGCACATACAATGTGGGCACTAGGTAGGTGGCAGGTCCCTGTATTGAGTCTCATTCATCTAGTCATTGAATGTTTGGATGCCAGCTCTGCTGTTCTGGGCATGATGTTAGTCACTGGGGAGACAGAAGGAATGAAAGAGACAGGCAACCTGATGTGTGCTGTCTGGTGGGACTGCAGATAAAGAGCTGGTTCAATAAAATAGCCTGTGATAAGTTCTGTGATAAAAGAAGAAGCTGGCGACAAGAGAATACATAGACATGCCTCTTAACCCACACTTGTGGGGTCAGAAAACTTTTCCATGAGGAAGAAATATCTACATGGATCCTTGAAAGATGAGTTAGACAGACAAGGAAGTAGGCAAGGACTGGGTGTCCAGGCACACAGAAGAACACAGGCAAAGACCTCAGGGAGAAAGCAGCATGGGGATGGATCTTTAGTGGAAATCAACAAAGTTCATGGCACCTGAGCACAGGTGTAATAGGATGTGTCGGACTTCAGGGTGTAGTTGGAAGGGAGTGGAGAGAAGGTGGGCAGAATCAGGTGGCCATATCAGAGCCTAGAGTTTATGTTAAGGGAAACAGGAAGGGATGTTAAACGCAGAGCAACATAACCAGACTTGCTTTTAGAAAGGCTGCTGTCTGCAGGGTGGAGATGGGATGGGAATATGAGGTTGGGGAGACAGTGGTAAGAGAGCGGGCAGGGACAATTGGTAGAAGATTAATCTGTGAGCGATTAAGAGAGCCTGATTAGGATTAAGAGAGGGGCAAGGAGGATGGAGAGAAGATGGGGTCAAGGTGTGTTCAGGATTCCCAGTCCTAGAACCAACGGGACTTGGTGAATGGAAGAGGAGAAAGAAGGAGAAAGGGGAGGTGCTTCTTCAGTTGCTAGCAAAGACATCAGAGTAGATGACAGTGTCTCTCACAAGATGAGGAAAAAGTTTGAGAGGTGGAAATAAAGCGTTTGGTGTTGGCTGCTGTGTTTGGGGTTATATAGGACACTTGACTGTCATTAGGCAGTTGAACAACATAGGTTAAGGTCTAGGAGAAAGAAGGAAGCTAGGGGGAGTGATTTGAGACTCACATGCATGTAGCTTATTTGAAACCAAAGAGTAGATGAGATGACCAAGAGGAATGGGCAGATAAGAAGATGGGGGCATAGGGCAACCTCGTCCACGGTGATGCAGGACCAGAACGCTGAGTTCGTTCCTAGAGACCTCTTTGCATTTTACCGAGTTTGATTAGTTATATCTATTAGCAAGTAGAGTACACAGGAAGGCCAGATAATTGTCTACATTTTTCTGCGGGGTAATAGCAAGAACAAAAGTATTTTAACACAGCACATTTTAACAAGTTTAGGGAAGTGGTGAGGACTTTAGAGAGACAGAGTATTCTAAGAAAGTGAGGCATTCATGAGAGAATTTATTTACATAGATCAAGATGCTTACAATTAAATGATGTTCTTTAGAGGATGAAATTGATCTCTTAGGATGTCCAATTTAAGCCCTTCTAGACATACATCACTTGTACCTCTTACTTTGCAAGTAAAATAAAATAGAGTTTTATTCTGCAGGTAATATGCTGTCTTGGACCCCACATAAAATGCATAACACTCAGGATGGCTGATGAACTGAAAAAACATCACAAGAAAGTCTTGTAATTTTTTTTTTTTTAGATGAGTCTCACTCCGTTGCCCGTGCTGGAAGTGCAGTGACATGATCTCAGCTCACTGCAACCTTCACCTCTGGGTTCAAGCAATTCTGCTGCCTCAGCCTCCCAAGTAGCTGGGATTGCAGGCACATGCTACAATGCCTGGCTAGTTTTGATATTTTTTTAGTAGAGATGGGATTTCACTATATTGGTCAGGCTGGTCTGAACTCCTGGCCTCAGGTGATCTACCCACCTTGGACTCCCAAAGTGCTGGGATTGCAGGCATGAGTCGCCACACCCAGATAAAAATTTTATAATGTTTTAAGAAAGTTTACAAATTTGTGTTGGACTACATTCAAACTGTCCTGGGCCACATGCAGCCTGTGGGCTGCAAGTTGGATGGACAAACTTGGAACTGTTATCTTGAATAACATGGAAGATATTGTAATTTAAACCTCTGAGGTCCTATAAGTTAGCAGAAAGCATGTAGCAATAATCAAAATTAACATTTGGTATACTTGGTATTTGTGTTCAACTGTCCGTCTTATTAGGACTTCCTGTACAATAGCAGTGGGGACAGATTCTCTGTGTGCATTAAGAAAGAGGACTTCTTAGCATTTGCTGGTGTCTAGTTGAACCAAAAATTTAAAAGTCTGTGCCACAGTCCCTGGATCAAGAAAAGCCACACAAAATGATCTAAAATGCACACTGGGACACCGATATTCTGTCTTTGTAAAACTTACTCTCATCTTATTATCTCTAAATTGCATTTCTATTTGAGACACTTTATTTAAGCTAGTGTCTGCGGAGGAAATTGGCACAGAGTTAATGATCTAGATCTTAACCGAAAGCTAAGAATACACAATGAGTGCTGTGTCCTGCACACATTTTAAGTTCTTAGCAAGGTGACTCAGGCTAGAAGGGCCTGCCAGTACCCTCAGCCAAAGTCCCCAACTGTGCCTCAAGTTACAAGTTAATGGCATCATAGCATAAAGGGATTTAAAATTTTGCAAAGTAATACTGAGTGTTTTGGTTATGTAGTTAGAGATTAATAAGCAGGTTCAAGATGAGGTAGTGCTACAGACCTCATCTGCATTTGAGTTTCTGATCACTAAGAGGAACATGCAAACTCTTGAGTTATAGACATCTTCAGCCTTCCTTGCATGGAAATGTAGGTTGTTTCAGCAGCTGCTTGGCCTTCTGCAAGAAATCTATGCTGAGTTTGTCATTTTACACCATAAATGGAAGCAATTCCTGTGTTATGTCTGCTTGGGCAGAATACTGAAATTTCAAAGGTAATTGTTCTAAATCCCAAGACTCATTTTGTTAGGGTACACATCATTGGGTTTTGGGAAGTGGCATCAATGCAAGTTTTTAACATTTTATTTTTTCTGCATTTAAAAAGTTGGAAAAGTATGACAAATAGCCCTTCAGAGACCCATTCCCAAGAAGCAATCCCTGTTACCACTTTTGTTTATTAATGTTCAGTATTTTATCGATACATAGATATTTTTAGACAAAAATAGGATGTTTTGAAACACTCTGACCTTCTAAATTTGTCAACATTTCATGAGCTTGTTTTCAAGTCATCAAGTAATATAACTTTTTAATTTCTTTCATGTCCTCTAAAAACTGAAAATTCATCCCACTTCAACTGTCCCTTTGCAACTGTTCAGCAAACTCCAAACTGAGAGGCTGTCTTCAAGCAGTAAATGTAATGTTGCCTTGTCATAACACCTTTGGGAATAATTGTCATTCTTCTATCTCACTTGTATCAAAGATGTCAGTTTAAATACGAGATAGACAACTGGAATCTATTATTTATCTCATCCAGTTATAGGAAGTCCCAATTGGATATTTAGCATGTCATAACTGACACCATCTCCATCAAGAAGCATTAACCAAACATATAATTTACAAAGTATCCCACGATCAACAGAAAAACTACACTGTTTAATCCCTGCCTTCAAGAATTTACCACCGCAGGTAAATGAGGTGTTTTTGTTTTCTCTCTCAAATACGTGGTTGGCACATCAAGAGTCAAAATTGCTCTTAGCTGCATCCCACATAGATGGTGGTCGGCTAATGTAAATCACTGATGCCAGCTCAAGCCATGACGTATGTTCTAGAAAACCAGCATTGCACCAAAGCACAACAGTTTTTGGGTCTGCTAATTCCAACAGAATTCCCTTGCAGAATGAATTGGGTGTTACCACTACTGTGCTCTACAGTGTCATGCTAGAGAGAAATTTACCTCCTTCCAATGGCCACCCACTTCCTTGTTTTAAGTAAGAAATGAGTTAAAGTTGCTAACTGTGAAGACTGAGTAATTTGAATCTGCTGCTGATGTACTCAGATTACTTTTTTGTTGTTGTTTGTTTTGGAACGGAGGAGTCTCACTCTGTTGCCCAGGCTGGAGTGCAGTGGCTCTATCTCAGCTCACTGCAACCTCGATCTCCCAGGCTCAAGCGATTCTCATGCCTCAGCCTCCCGAGTAGCTGGGATTATAGTCATGGACCACCATGCCTGGCTAATTTTTGTATTTTCAGTAGAGACAGAGTTGTCCAGGATGGTCTCGAACTCCTGACCTCAGGTGATCCACCCTCCATGGCCTCCCAAAGTGCTGGGATTACAGGTATGGATCGCCACACCCAGCTCAGATTACATTTTTACTCAGATTAATGGGGATGACTGAGGATGAAACAGGGCAGGGATTCCTCATTCTTTTGCTTTCTTCTTTGGGTTACTTGTATCAGTTTTTCTTTTTCTTTTTTTTTCAAAGATTTGTAGAGCCCATTGTGTTCTTTGCATAATCCAAGAGTCCAGTAGCATCCTTGACTTCAAAGTCTGTTAGCATTGATGGTATCTGACTCAGTCATAACTGTCTTTAATACATCATTATGAAATCTACAGTATTGCTCAAGTAAAGATATTATCTTCTAACTGGGAGGTATTACTAATTAATGAGATTGTGGAAAATTTTCCGTAGAAAATGAAGTGTTTGTGAAAGGTACTGAAGGGTTTTTGCAGAAGAGTCTATGAGAATGATATTATAAACCGAAGGGTTATGAATTGTGCATATGAAATATAAATGGCTATTAAATATTTATTTTATTTCAATTAAAAAGTGTAATGAAATTAGAGCTTCTCATTAGGAATCTGGGATTTATATGGAAACTTATAAAACTAAATGGTAATACATTCCAAACAGAAAAACAGATTTACCAATTAACTTGAGTTAAAGCTTTTTACTTCTTATTGCAGTGACAGGAGAAAAATACATCCTAGATATGTTATTGTGGTTTTAAAAAAAGTCAAAATAACATTGCAAGTAGACAGAAAAAATAGAATCATTAAGAGGGCACAAGTTGATCTGATAGTTGCAACTAAGATGTTCTAAAGAGGTTCTCTAAGTTTAATGTTTGATTTTCTTAAAAACTGATTTGAAATTCATGGTGTGCAGGACTCAGTGAAAGCTCATCTTGTTGAAGAAATAACTCTGAAATAAAAGGAACATATAGGCCCTTTCTCCTTATTAATGGGATGGTGTGCTTGGGCCCATGAAGATAGGTTTGGTAGAGGCTGATGTGCTTCCCTCATCCTTAGATTAATCATTGATGCCTCTCTAGAAAAGAAATGTTGTCTTTTTGGTGGAACCATAGGATATTGGCGATTACATCTGTCAAAAACAGTCAAATATCTGCAGTATCACATCATTCATGCTAATGAATTCTAAATGGGCTGAAGACCTTGACTCACCAGAGTTGGCAAGGAATAGAGGTCCATATTTTAAGGACAAAAGGCTAGAAGCCTGTTTGCAAATCTGTAACAAACATTTGTGCTTTTCTGAGAGTTCGGAAATAATCTGGAGCACAGGCAGGTGAATTATATCAGTTAAGGAAGGTGAAAGGGTGCTATAATGTAAAATGAAAAGCTGCTGAATTTCACCACTAATTTGAATATGCCTAGATTCTAGGTTTAAAATGAACTTTTCCCCACAGGTAAATAAAATGTTCCCATAAAAGAATAAACCTAATTAAACTTCTTCAACTTAAGATTGACATTTCTCTACTTAAGAAAACAAAGGTATCAAATACTCTAGAGAAAGTGCATTTATATTCAAATAGCACAATATCAGCACATGTGAAGGTCATTATTCCAAAGATGAGTATGTTGACAGTTAATTTCAAATCAGTATGTTTTGATAGACTGATGATAGGCAATATGTGGTAGAAAATAATGCAATTTTCCAAACTTTGATGTGTATTTAAAATAAAGTTTTTATTTTAGAATAATTTGAGATATACAGAAAAATCATAAAGATAGCACAGAGCTCCCACATACAGTATCTGCAGTTTACCCTAGCATTAGCATCTTACACCAGTAGGATACATTTGTTGGGATTAATGAACCAATATTGGCACGTTGTTGTTATCTAAAGTTTATATTTATTTTTATTGCCATAGTTTCTACCTATCTGTAAAGTAAGTAACCGTTCCATTTCAGTATATATGAACAACAGCCTCAGAATTGTTAACCCGTGCCCTGTGAGAAAGAACTTTATCAACTAGACTGCAGTGTTTTTGGGTGGCTTCTTTTGTCTTTTGTCTTACAGACATTGTTTCCAACATTAATTAGGTCAGCATCTTCTCCCCACCACCCTTCCACATACACTCACCCTCAGTGAGATGGTCTCAGGCATTTGTGATACAGTTAGATTGCTTGGTGAGATCTGTTCCTTAGGCCCTTCTTGGCTATGACAGCTTCTCAGAGTCTCCTTGTTTTTAATGACCTTGACAATATGGAAGCCTACTAGTGAGGTTGTTTTGTAGAATCTCCCTCAGTTGAGACTTATCTGGTGTTTTTATCATGAGTAGACTAAGGTTAATATGTTTTCAGGAGGAAGATCACAGAAATAAAAAGCCATTCCCATTATATCATGATATCGTATCAAGATTACCAGTAATCTGGCCAAGAATGGTGGCTCATGCCTGTGATCCCAGTACTTTGGGAGGCTGAGGCAGAAGGATCCCTTGAGGTCAAGCGTTCAAGACCAGCTGGGGCAACATAGTGAGACCTCACCTCTACAAAAAAATTTTTTCCAAAAAGAATACTAATAATCAACATGATTTATTGCTATAAATATCAACTTGGTCACCAGGGTGAGGAGCATTTGTCAGGTTTCTCCACTGTTAGGTCACACATACCCCCACCTCTTTTTTATACTGTCTCCTTTTGAAGGAAGTCACTACATGCTACCCACACTTAAGGAATGTACCTTGTTCCCTCCCTTCAGGGTGGAGAGTCTACATAAATTATTTGGAATTCCTCTGCATGAGAAATTTGTGTCTTCCCCATGTTTGTTTATTCAGTCATTTGTTTATAACAGTTTAGACTCAGGGATATTTATTTTCACTTTGGGTTTGAATCCAGTATTACTCGATTCATGTCGTTCCTGACATTGGTCCAACATTGGCTGCCGAAAGCCCTTTCAGTTGACCCCTGTGTTCCTTTGCTACACCCTCTTCTTTGTGGTTTGTGGGTTCTTTGTTTTCTGTTTTTGTAGCTCTTCTTTACTGTATGGCACTTGAAGATAGTCCAGGCTCATCTCCTACATTCCCTGCCACAGTCTTAGAATCAGCCATCTCTCTAAGGAGTTCTAAACCAAGATGGGTTCTTTGCTACTGAGGCATTGCTTCTTTTAGGGCCTTTTACTGACAGAGCAAAGAAATATATGTGTGTATACTAAACCTTGCACAGACACATATCTATATTTCCTTATTTCTTTTGCCTTTTCCAGAATATCATATAATTAGAATTGTACAATATGTAGCCTTTTCAGACTGGCTTATTTCACTTGGCAATATGCATTTAAGATTTGTCCATGTCTTTTTGTTGCTTAATAGCTGTTTATTGCTTCATAAGAAACTGACAGACTGGCTGGGATGGTGGCTTACACCTTTAATCTCAGCACTTTGGGAGGCCAAGGTGAGCGGATCACTTGAGGTCAGGAGTTCAAGACCAGCCTGCTCAACATGGCAAAACCCCATCTCTACTAAAAATACAAAAATTAGCCAGGTATCGTGGTGCATGCCTATAGTCCTAGCTACTCGGGAGGCCATGGCATGAGAATTGCTTGAACACAGGAGGTGGAGGTTGCAGTAAGCCAATATCATGCTGTTGCATTTCAGCCTGAGCGACAAAGCGAGACTCCATCTCAAAAAAAAAATAATAATTAGAAGAAGAAAAGAAACTGATGAATCGTCTTCTAAAGTTGCTGTACCATTTTTGCATTTCTGTCATCAACGAATCAGTTTCTGTTGCTCTGTATCCTGATCAGCATTAGATATTGTCATTTATTGTATTTTAGCCATTCTAATAGTGTGCAGTAGTATAACGTTGTTTTAATTTGCAATTCCCTAATAACAAATAATGTTGAGAATCTTTTCTTTTCTTTTTTTTTTGAGATGGAGTCTCGCCCTGTTACCCAGGCTGGAGTGCAGTAGCACAATCTTGGCTCACTGCAACCTCCCGCTCCCAGGTTCAAGCAATTCTCCTGCCTTAGCCTCCTGAGTAGCTGGGACTACAGGCAAGTGCCACCACACCTGGCTAAATTTTGTATTTTTAGTAGAGACAAAGTTTTGGCATGTTGGCCAGGTTGGTCTCGATCTCTTGACCTGGAGATCCGCCCCCTTGGCCTCCCAAAGTGCTGGGATTACAGGGATGAGCCACTGTGCCTGGCTGAGCATCTTTTCTTTAAAAAAAAAAAAAAATTTAATTTGAGATTCAGGGGGTACATGTGCAGATTTGTTACAAGGGTATACTGTGGACGCTGAGGTTTGAGCTTCTATAAAACCTGTCACCCAGATAATGAACGCAGCACTCAATAGGAAGTTTTTCAGTCCTTGTTCCCTTCCCTCCCACTCTTCCCCCCTTTGGAGTCCTCAGTGTCTGTTGTTCCTATATTTACGTCCATGTGTTTATTAGCTCCTACTTATAAGTGATAACATATGATACTTGGTTTTATTTCTGTGTTAATTCACTTAGGATAATGGCCTCCAGCTGCATCCATGTTGCTGCAAAAGGCACAATTTTGGTTTTTCAAAAATGATTGCATAGTGTTCCATGGTGTACGTGTAACACATATTCTCTATCCAGTCCACCACTGATGGGCACCTAGGTTAATTCCGTGTCTTTGCTGAATTCTGTGTCTTTGTGGATAGTGTTGCAGCAGACTTACAAGTGCAGGTGTATTTGGTAGAAAGATTTATTTACCTTTGGATATATACCCAGTAATGAGATTGCTGGGTCAAATGGTAATTCTGTTTTTAGTTCTTTGTGAAATCTTCAAACTGCTTTCCACAGGGACTCAACTGATTTGCAGTCCTACCAACAGTATATGAGGTTCCATTTTTTCCACAACTTCCTCAACATGTTACTTTTTGGCTTTTTAGTAATAGCCATTCTGACTGGCGTGAGATGGTTTCTCATTGTGGTTTTGATTTGCACTTAATGATCCGTGATGATTAGCTTTTCTTCATATGCTTGTTGACCATCTGGATGTCTTCTTTTGAGAAGTGTCTGTTCCCATCCTTTGCCTACTTTTTTTTTTTTTTTTTGAGACGGAGTTTCGCTCTTGTTACCCAGGATGGAGTGCAATGGCGCGATCTCGGCTCACCACAACCTCCGCCTCCTGGGTTCAGGCAATTCTGCCTCAGCCTCCTGAGTAGCTGGGATTACAGGCACATGCCACCGTGTCCAGCTAATTTTTTGTATTCTTTTTTTTTTTTTTTAGTAGAGACGGGGTTTCACCATGTTGACCAGAATGGTCTTGATTTCTTAACCTCGTGATCCACCCGCCTCAGCCTCCCAAAGTGCTGGGATTACAGGCTTGAGCCACCGCGCCCAGCCTGCCTTTTTTAATGAGGTGGTTTTATTCCTATTGAATCAAGTTCCTTACAGATGCTGGATACTAGTCCATGTCAGATGCATAGTTTGCAAATATTTTCTCTCATTCTGTAGGTTGTCTCTTTAGCCTGTTGATAGTTTCTTTTGCTGTGCAGAAGCTCTTCAGTTTAATTAGATCCTACTTGTCAGTTTTTGTCATTGTTGCAATTGCTTTTGAAGACTTAGTCATAAATTCTTTGCCTAGGCCGATGTCCAAAGGGCATTTCCTAGGTTTTCTTCTAGAATTTTTATAGTGTGAGGGCTTATGTTTAAGTCTTTAATCCATCTTGAGGTAATTTTTGTATATGGTGATAGGCAGAGGTCCAGTTTCATTTCTCTGCATATGGCCAGCCAGTTTCCCTGAGAGGGAGTCCTTTCCCTATGGCTTATTTTTGTTGACTTTGTTGAAGATCAGTTGGTTGTAGCTGTGTGGTGTGTGGCTTTATTTCTGGGTTTATTTCTTATTCTGTTCCATTGGTCTATGTGTCTATTTTTGTACCAGTACCATGCTGTTTTGGTTACTGTAGCCTTGTAGTATAGTTTGAAGTCAGATAATATGTTTGTTCTTTTTGCTTAAGATTACTTTTGCTATGTGGGCTCTTTTGTGGTTCTGTATGAATTTTACAATAGTTTTTTCTAATTCTATGAAAAATGATATTGACAATTTGATAGGAATAGCATTAAATCTGCAGATTGCTTTGGACAGTGTGGACATTTTAATAATATTGATTCTTCCAATCCATGAGCATGAAATATTTTTCTATTTGCTTGTGTTGTCTATAATTTCTTTGAGCAGTGTTTTATAGTTCTTCTTACAGAGATCTTTCACCTCCTTGGTCATATATATTAATATTTCTGGCCATTTTCTTATTTTGTGTGTATGTGGCTATTGTAAATGAAATTGCATTCTTCATTTGGCTCTCAGCTTGAATGTTATTGGTATATAGAAATGCTACTGATTTTTGTATGTTGATTTCATGTTCTGAAACTTACTGAAGTTGTTTATCAGGTCTAGGAGTGTTTTGGCAGAGTGTAGGTTTTTCTAGGTGTAGAATTGTGTATCTTTTCATATACTATATACATCTCTTTGTGTTCCTTAGTGAGGTGATGGTTCAGATCTTTTGCCCATTTTTTAAATTGGTTCTTTAAAAATTGAATTTTAAGAGTTCTTTGTATAACTTTATTTTTTACAACCAAAATATTCTATGTATTTTAAGAGACCTTAAATGTAATCATCAACTTCTTAACTTCATAGAGTTTAAAAATTAATTCAGAATAAAGTTTACCCTTCCTCATTAATACAGGTTAGGATATTTATTTGTTTAGTTTCTATAGATACAAACACACACACACACACACACACACACACACACACATATATATATATCTATATATAAAGAATCACTCCTTAAATGTGTGAAACCAGGACTTTACTTTGAGAAATTTCAATTTAGGAAGGAAAATTCAGTGGGAGGTATTATTACAGATTTAATTTGATAGGAAATGAGGCAGAAAGTTTCAAGGACATTATCCCCTTAATATTCTCTTCACCCTTTGCTGATTCTGGCTTTAAAAGATTTCAGAAGTCTTCCAGAGACATTTATGCATTTTCTGAAGGAATGGTAAAAATCCTAATTCTGGGTAGCTTTGTTTTACTGCAAACTCTTGGTGCTAAGATTCTATTCTGTAGTTTGTCACCAACGCATTCTGTCCCCCACAGGAAGTTAAACAATTAACAAACCAAAACACGCATGCCCTCTCGCGTTTTCTACTGGTGCTAATTGGAAAGGCTGCCTGGTCAGCCCATTTATTTCATTTTCAGTCATGAGATGGGGGATTCTGTCATGAGATGGAGGATTCTAATTATGTTTGATTTAACCAAATAATACAAAATTCCTCAGTTCATGCTTGTGGATTTGGACTTCATAGCATCTTGCCTTTATCTCTCAGAAGCTGTCCTCTCGTTTTTTGTTTTGTTTTGTTTTGAGAAAGCCTAGCCCTGTTGCCCAGGGTGGAATGCAGTGGTGTGATCTTAGCTCACTGCAACCTCTACCTCCCTGGTTCAAGCAGTTCTGCCTCAGCCTCCCAAGTAACTTGGATTACAGGTGCATGCCACACGCCTGGCTAACTTTTTGTATTTCTAGTAGAGACAGGATTTCACCATATTGGTCAGACTAATCTTGAACTCCTGACCTCAAATGATCCACCTTGGCCTCCGGAAGTATTAGGGTTCTAGCCTTGAGCCACGGTGCCCAGCCATCTCATTTGTTTTGAATCAGGATGCCTAGGTCAGTGAGAGCCTGTGTGAGTCAAAAACAGCCACATTCATCTTTGAAAAAACTTAGGCCGACAAATCAAGTTTTTAATTACAGGAAATAATCACAAACTACTGGAGATGCAATTAAAGGCATTTTTCTCTGAGAGAAGCTTGTTTGTCTTTTATGTTTTTCCCCCAAGCTCATTATAAAAAATACTATGTTTTTTCATACTTACAGTCTCAATTCTATCACTTCCTGCTGTGAGTATGAAAATGAATTTTGTTGAAATCAAAGAAATTAGTTAATAGGATTTTTTTAGCCTGTTAGTAGCACTGGCTTAACATTTGTAAAGAATATTTGCTTTGCTCCTAATTTAACTGAATGCGACAACTGTCTTCTGCTGTCTATCAAATTCATTACCTCTTTTTGGGACCTATGAACTGCTTCAAATTGTACTCGCTGAGAACTGATGAAATCAAACCATTCAGTTCTCCAAACTGCTTAGAATTCAAATGTGTGAGACATATCTCACTTAATAACATGAGGGTTTTTTGTTTTTCTTTTTAAATTGTTCACTCTGGCCTTTAGCAGCCACCAGGGAGACACATAAGTTTGAAACGGCATCTCAGGTCAACTAAAAGCCTGCAGAAGAACTGAGCTGGCAGAATATAATCCAGCCAGTTGAAACATAGCCAGCCTTGGAAGTTATTTTCATGAGTAAAGTACTACAGGATTGTTTTTAATGACAGAGTAGACACTCGACTTAGAAGCCTACTCTCTAATGCTTTTTTCTAGTTACTCATTTGCCAAGATGACTTGTTTATTTGAAAGTTATTGTGATGGAAGTTGGATTATGTATATTATTATTGCTTTTCTTCCTGTGTATCATTTTCATTTGGAAATGTCAAAGTATCTCACCAAGTATTTTCCTATTTTACAGATTGGTAAACTGAGTTATATGATTTTGGTGAATTTAGCTTCCAGGGCTAGATCTCCATGTAGCTTTCTCTTCTACTATTTAGTGCAGTCCATACAAGGCTAGCTGTATTATAGAACATTTTATCTGAATCCTACTCTTGTTCACCATTCCTTCAGCAAATACTTACTGGAGAGCACCCACATGCTGGGCAATAGAACTGCAAGTGTGGTCAGTTCCATTCACTTGCCCTCAAGCCTTAATGGGAAAGATGGCACGGAATTGCTATATAGGATGTGAATGCTCGTTGAAGGGACAGAGCCTACAGGGGACCCGAGAAACGGAGCATGAGAACACTGGAGGGAACAAAAGGGTAAGAGGCAATTTAGATCAGGAAGGGCTGAGGCTTGAAGAATGAGTTAGAGTTTGCCAGACACCGAAGAGTCCCTTGGAAGCAAAGAGATCATGGTGTATCCTGTGCAGAGTTTAATGAGCACAGCGTGTGTAGGGGACGTGCTTAGACATGAGACAGCTGGAGCCAAATCAATGCAGTACCTGGTTAAGAAGTTTGGACTTAATCCTGTAGACACTAGAAAGCAACTAATAAGGCAGTTAGGCAGGTGACATGACCACATTTGCACTTTAGGCAAGTCCAATGAGAAGGGTTTGAGTTCCAACTTATGAAAAGCTGCTTCTCCATGCCCTGTAATTTATACAGCTACCATATATTACTTCCTACTGTGTGCCTGGGCATGCCCATATACTTTTTTCTATACTTTTTACCCTTTTTTTCTCTACTGGCTCTTACCTGCCTCAACCTATGCCAAGTTTATATACATGTTTCCATTTAATATAATAAATAAAATAAAAACAAAGCCATTCGGATGAAGGTATTGCATTGCTGTTGTATTCAGCAACCAGGAGACTCTGAAAACTTGAGAAGAGCTGGTTCAGTGGAGGGCCTGGGCACTGGGGTGGTGACTGATTGAGAGGTGAGGAACGGGAAGTGGAATATAGATGCTTCTTCTGCATGCTGGACTGAGAAAGGGAGGAGTTAACCAGTGAAAGTTGTAAGATGTGTGGGCCCTAAAGGGGCCTGAGAGGAGGGACCCTGAAGGCATGGAAAAAGTTGGTGGGTAGATTTGCTTTTAATAGGGGAAAGAGGAGGAAAAGGCGGAGGAGGGATGGATGGAAATATTTTTTCCACTGCCAGTGATGGAAGACAGGAGTTGGGGGTGAATTGTCTTCAGTGGGGGAGGAGAAGGAGGAAGAAGTTAGAGAAGATTTACTGCTTTCCTTTGATTTTTCCAACAAAGATCATTCACCGAAAATGGGAGAAGTTGATGAGGAAGGAGACTAGAAGGGAAGGGACAGGCTTGAGGGAGTTTCCGTGTGGGAAGGAGAGGGAATGTTGAGAAGGATTGTCACTAGGGCCCTGCCAATGATAGGGACCACTAGTAGGTAGTCTCAGCAATGACCAGCAGCCCAGTGTGGGAACAGGAAAGGAAGCTGGGACCCCCTGCAATTGAGATTGGGCCTTGTGGGGGTGGGTAGGAGGGAGGGTAAGTGGTCAGAGGAGCTGAAGGCTTTGAGAAAAGTATAATCTAGCAAGTGCTAGATTATGGCACCAAGTCTCTTTAGAAGTAGGCTGAAAGAAGATATGGATAATCAAATATTCGGGGATTGTTGGACCCAACGGGTTTTGAGCAAAAGCAAAGAGAATAGAGTTGAAGATTTCAGTTGTAGAGCAAAAGTTCTGAGTGATACTAGCTCCAAAGGATGGCAGTTCATGTATAGAAGGCAGGCAAGAGTCCTGGGAGATAAGGAGGCCAAAGAACCTGGAGGCAGAGGTGCCAAGCCTTGTCCTAAGGGCCTTGAAACCCCCGGGGTGGAGGCAGAAATTGGAGGGGAGAGAGAGTGGGAGTAGAACTCCCAAACCATCAATGAGCAGTGGGCTCATTATCTGCTTAAGAGTGAGGATTAATGGGAAATGTGCTCCCTCAGAAAAAGCTTCTTACTTACATCAAAAATATTAAGAGTGACTCTTAAAATCTGATTTTAATCACAGTTTCTATCAATGGATTTTAGGGATTTGGAAAAGGCCACAAGTACCCCAAAGTATACTGGAAATTGTGCCTGCAAACATTACCTGTCATTCATCTCTCAAATGAGGTTGTATACGTTCAAAAAAAAGTTCTTTCTTTTCTGCTGATTTTCACCTTATCACAATAATGCAACAGGAAGAGAGTTTCAACCAAGCATAATATAAACAGATGTCTCTCTTACGGAGTCTCACTCTGTTGGCCACGCTGGAGTGCAGTGGTGTGATCTCACTGCAACCTCCAACCCCAGGTTCAAGCGATTCTCCTGCCTCAGCCTCCCAAGTAGCTGAGATTTCAGGCACCTACCACCATGCCCAGCTAATTTTTGTATTTTTAGTAGAGACAGGGTTTCACCATGTTGGCTGGGCTGCTCAAATTCCTGACCTCAGGTGATCTACCCACCTTGGCCTCCCAAAGTGCTAGGATTACAGACATGAGCCACTGCCCCTGGCCATGATGTCTCTCTTGAGACCTTTTATTGTTGGGGGTGGGGGAAATTAAAATAAATCCAGTGGGAATTGTGCCCTCTTTTCAAAGGTTGTTTTCCATCCATCATCTATATTTGAATTGTTCGGTGTAAACAAGTTTTGGAATGCTTCCTCCTTGTTGACCATAGCGGTTGTTGAAATAGACAGAGGTTGTTGGGATAGGAAGAGATCCCTGAGGTTGTCTTGTTGATAAGAAGACCCAAAATATCTATTCTTCCCACATACACATGGGCTGTCCTAGAACCCAGTCCCCTCTGGGATATGACCAACTGTTATCTTAGAAAATTTCACTCCATCAGCCAGGTGCAGTGGCTCATGCCTGTAATCCCAGAACTTTGGGAGACTGAGTCGGGTGGATCACCTGAGGTCAGGAGTTCAAGACCAGCCTGGCCAATGTGGTGAAACCCTGTCTCTACTAAAAATACAAAAAGTTAGCCAGTGTGGTAGTGGGTGCCTGTAATCCCAGCTACTCAGGAAGGTGAGGTGGGAGAATCACTTGAACAGGGGAGGTGGAGGTTGTAGTGAGCCGAGATCATGCCATTGCACTCCAGCCTGGGCAACAAGAGTGAAACTCCATCTCAAAAAAAACTTCACTGAATCATTTCACTTCGACCTCTCCCACTCCTCTTTGGAGTGTGAGAACACCTGTAAGGCAGTCTCTGGGGACAGAAACTTTTAGCTTGTGTCCTGTTCGGTAGAGAGGTTTTATCAGAAGTATGATTTTGGTCACACTGCACCATTTCTCCATACAAGCATAGGGCTGACAAATAGCATTCACCCATTTCATCTTGTTTTTCTATTCCAATTTGGAGAAGAAAAAAAAATCCTACTAAGGATTGCGTTTCTCTTGTAGATTTTTTATATCAACAGCTATTATTTAAATACAGGGAATCCTGAAAGTCCAACACTAAAAGTTTGGGTTCATTTTGTATATGTTAAATTCTCCCATATACACCTGGGTCTGTAAATAAAGCATAATAAATAGGTGGCCTCTATCCTTGCAGTTGCATAGAAAATCTATACCCTGAAATAAAATGAAACAACATTGGAGGATTTTCGTTTAGTGACTGAAAAATTCAATAATACTTGAAATACTTTGTCCAGGTCTTCAACAGAGGTACTTGGATGAGTTTTTTGGCTTTTCTAATCAGGAAAGACTCACTGGACAATTAAAGGAGATAGGACTGAGGAAATAAAACACAGACAATACAACATTTTTCTGGATTATGAATAAAAAGGGACCCCAAAGGATTAAATGGACGTAGTTTGGAGTTAAGTGGTCATGGCAGTTTACTCTCGACATTGTTTAACTGATGGAAAACTCCAAACGATAGGCCCAGGAACTGAAATAGACCAATTTGGACCAATAAACTTGGAACTCAGAATTAACCACTGTATTTTTCTAGTCCAAATACCCATTCTTCTTGCCTGGAAACTCAGGCTGCTCATACAAACTCCCTTAAAAATTCTTATGATTCTGCCTCTACAGGAAGACCATTTGCCTCACTCATCAGAAGTATTAGGGGTTATTCTGCATAACCAGGAACAGGTTAAAGAGAAGGGTGGGGAGGCCATGAGGGTTCTTATGTTTCATCATGAGTTAAACATCCTGTTACCTTCTGAAAAATGTGACAGAATTTGCCCCACACTTTTTCGTTGCACTTTATATCTACTATGGAATTACATTGAGAGCTAATGTATTACCTCTAAAAATGGAGAAACCCATTGCTCTGCTGTTTTCATGATAAGGAAGAACTGCTGAGTCATGGTTGAAGTGGGCTGTTTCAAGAGTTCCCAGTGGGCTGGGCACAGTGGCTCATGCCTGTAATCCCAGCACTTTGGGAAGCCAAGGTGGGCGAATTGTGAGGTCAGGAGATTGAGACCATCCTTCCTGAGCAACATGGTGGAACCCCATCTCTACTAAAAATAAAAAATTAAAAAAATAAATTAGCCAGGTATAGTGGTATGCCCCTGTAATCCCAGCTACTCTGAAGGCTAAGGTAGGGGAAACGCTTGAATCCGGGAGGCAGAGGTTGCAATAAGCCAGGATTGCGCCGCTACACTCCAGCCTAGGTGACAGAGTGAGACTTCGTCTCAAAAATAAAAATAAAAAAGTTGCCAGTGAGTAAAGGTGAACACTTAGGTTATTGCAGTCTGAGTGGGAGGCACTGCAAAGTGTAGCTGCTTCTTGAAGTTCTTCATGGTGAGTGGAGAGGGAATACTGAGCACATGCTTGGATTAGAAAAATAAAAGAAGAAAGGTGGCCTGCAATATGCTAATTTTTTTTTTTTTTTTTTTTTTTAGTAGAGACAGGATTTCACCATGTTGGACAGACTGATCTTAAACACCTGACCTCAAGTGATCTGCCAGCCTCAGCCTCCCAAAGTGCTGGGATTACAGGTGTGAGCTACTGTGCCTGGCCAGGGAGTGGATTTTAGTGGCAATAACCAAATTAAGTCTCTTGACCTTGCTGCCTCTGCAGGCACTGCCCCACCCCTGTCCCTTCCACTTTAGAGGAAAGCACCTGGCATTTAGCATTTTTCATTCTACACCCAGAACAACAGATATGCTCAGGGGCTTTTCCTCTAGCTTGTAACCAGAGATGGCTATTGGGCTTGGCAGCCATCAGGCTGAGAGTGATTCAGCTTAAAAGCTTTCATGGTTGGTCTCTGCCCTGAGCGTGCCCCTTTGGACTTGGAGTTCCAGGATGTCTTGTGTCTGTGTTTCAGCATCTGAAGTCCCTTGCTGCCTGTTCTTGAGATAGACTGCATTAGCCACAGTGTCTTAAAGTAATAGCTTCTCTCTTCTGGCTGTTCACCTGCCACAGCTGGCATGAGGTTTCTCAGCTCTGAGTGCCTGCTAATGAAGCCCACACCTGGAGTGCAGAAAGCCTTGAAAGATCTGTTTTGCCAGCTTGCTGGTGTCCTGGCATGAAGAGCTCCCACCAATGTCTTTGAAATAGTTCCTTTCCACATGGAGTGGACTGGCCACCTTGGGGCTCCACCTTTGCCTGCTTGGTTCAGGCACTTTTGTCCCATTTCATGTACATTTCACTCTTTTCCCCTACTAGCTTTCTCACAATTTAAATTCTTGATGCGATTGCCTGCGCAGACATCTACTTCTTTTAACAGGCAATGGTTTAAAGACTCCAGTTTCTTTATGATCATCAAGACAGGGATTGAACAACTGACACCCTCCCTGTCTGTCCATCAAGGGGCACGTGTTTGATTTGTGTGGATGCCACTTCCGTTAGGCAAGGTAATGGCAGTTACCTGCATTCACACTGAGGAGGAAACACCACCATGTATGCATTTAGTACACAGAAATGTAGTCAGTGGATCTGTTTCCTTAACAACATGGTTCTGCTGCACTCTACACTTTGACCGACCACTTCAGAGCAGGCTTATTCCTTAGAAGAGTTTTCATTTAATTAGGATTAGAAAGGAACATGGAAACTTTAAGATCTCTGTTTAGTCTTCCGTATACTTCAGGGACTTCTGATGTCTCCTACGGGGACAGAAAAGGAGTCAGCGGTCTGAAACTCTTAAGACCTGAAAGACAAGTACAATTCGGGCACTGTCCACATTGCCAGGGGATCACATCACGCATATTCTGCCTGTTAATCTGGGAATTAGAGAATTTAAAATTACAGTATTTTCTACTGTGGAAGACCTTGCATTTTCCCACTCTGTAAACTACTATTTTGGAGGCAGCCCCTCTCACTACATTTCAAAACCAGATGCTCTTCTCTGGAAATACTGGAAATGTATGTCTTCTGGGCTGACCTAAAACCAACATAGTACTGAGCACTGAAGTAAGAGGACATATGGTCAGTGAAGCTAAGACCTCCTCTGCTGAGAATGAAAAATGACTGAGTATTTTGTGTTAGGTGGGACACTATTTGTTAATAGAGAATTTATATCTTAAGTCTCTTAAAATAATTACAGAATCTCTTAGTTATTTCTAACATAATCCAGGAGTGAGCATTCCAAGAACATCATCTTATAAGTTTTAATTAATATATCCATTTTTCTCTAACCCTTAAAGAAATGCTTGTAACTGCTTGTCCAATGAGGAAAAGATGGTCATTATTCAAGTAAGATCCCATATAAGAAACTCAGATATAAATAGTTCAGCATTTCTGTTTCTTATCAAAGATTTATGACTGTGTCTATTTTAGGATTTATTTCTTCTAGACTATTTCAGGAGCCTCTTCACTGGTCTTTCAGCCTCTATTTCTTTTCCTCCGCCTTTTCATTTATTTCTCCCACTGCTCTGAGGACAGTTGTCACAGAGCTCACTTCTAGGCTTCTTGACTTGTGTCTGGGTGCTTCCCAGCTCTTCTGAGACCAATTCTCAGCACCCTGTTTCACCATTTTATTCACGCCTCCAATAGGCATTCCCTCCCAGTGGAACTTCTCCCTCTTCACCTGAGGGTGAAGGGTCTTTGTTGACACTGGTCCCTCTGCCAGGCATCCTGTTCCTTCTGCACCTCCCTACTGCTGCCAATCTTTCTTTCACTAAGAAATCAACCTAAATGCCACCTTCTTCATCCCAGACATGCGACCACTCCCGAGCCTGGAGTGATTAATTCTTTGACCTGTCATATCGCTCTTATAGCACATAGCTCTTCTGTCTGATTTGGGAAAAATGTATCTCCTGAGACAAATTTTAAGTTCTTTGAAGGCAGGGCCCAAGTTTAATTATTTTATGCCCTAATGTGCTGTAATACTCAAAACGTCCTCTGCCGGCCAGCAGTAAGGGCATCACCTGGAAACTTGCTCACAAAGCAGGTGGTCACCCCCAATCTCAGATCTGTGGCATCAGAATTCAGGTTTTTTTTTCTTTTTTCTTCTGGAGACAAGGGCTCGCTCTGTTGCCCAGGCTGGAGTGCAGTGGCACAATCATTGCTCACTACAGCCTTGACCTCCTAGGTTCAAGCAATCCTCTCCCCTCAGCCTCCTGAGTAGTTGGCCTTACAGGCACACTCCATCAGGCCTAGTTAATTTTTAAGTTTTTGTAGAGAGGTCTCTCTGTGTTGCCCAGGCTGGTCTCAAACTTCTGGTCTCAAGCAGTCCTCCCACCTAGGCATCCCAAAGAACTGGGATTATAGGACTGAATCACTATGCCTGTCCAGTATCCACATTTTAACAAGAGGGCCTCCAGGTGATTCCAGTGCACCTGAGTTGGGAGTTCTGGCATTGCACAATGCACAGAACCTTGTATAAAGCAGAGATTCCCTGGATATCTATGGAGCAACTAATGAATAAATTATATTAAAAGCTGAGATTCTTCTCACTGACTTAGAGGGAGGTTATCTTGTAGTTACTCAAACATAGAACATGTAACCCAACATACATCATTTTCCTGTGGCCATTCTGAGTCTTAAAAACATGGAGACCCTTTTCTTTCATTAAAATCTTGGATTTGTGACTTCAGGTCACCTTTGGTAGTTTTCCTTTCTTTCATTTTCTGAATACCCTCACTGGGTGGTGTTTGGCCTTCTTGAAGGAGGAGAGAGAGAAAGCTTGCTAATTGGGTCTAAATACAGATTATGTGCAAAAAAAGAAATTGCTACCATCTAAAAATAAGCACTCTGAGCGTGCAGAGTTTTATCATCTTATCAGCTGTGATCTTCAGGACCAAGTAAGTGGCAGCTACAGGTTAGGAGGATGTCAAATGCCGATGGTTCCAACTCTCACTTACTTGATGCCAACCATCGAAGGACGTGAGAATATAATACACAGGGATTTTCAAAATGCTAAAGAATTTGATATTAAAGTCTTGTTAGCTGTCTAGGAATAAAACAAGAGTGGGGAGAAACATTTAAAGTAAGGAAGAATGTCTGTCTACAGCTGAAAGCAGGCAAAAGGACCACCCACTATGGCACGTTGTGAAAATTTACAGGGCCACTTTTATTTGTTACAATAACTGGAGCAGTTGGTCGAAGTTTACAGTGCAGCAGGGCCACGTTCTGTTAAGGAAACATATCCACTGACTACATTTGTGTTGACTAAATGCATACTCAGTGATCTGTTTTCTCCTCAGTGTGACATAAGTAACTATCATTCATTTGCCTAATGGACATAGCATCAACACATATCAAACAGATGCCCTTTGGTGGACAGACAGGGAAAGTGCTAGTTGCTCTGTCCCCATCTCAATGGTCATAAGGAAAACTGAAATCTTTAGGCTAGGCCTGGTGTCTCACGCCTATAATCCCAGCACTTTGGGAGGCCAAGGCGGGCAGATCACTTGAGGTCAGGAGTTCGAGATCAGCCTGGGCAAGATGGTAAAACTCCATTTCTACTAAAAAATACAAATATTAGCTAGGTGTAGTGGTGCATGCCTGTAATTCCAGCTACTCAGGAGGCTGAGGCAAGAGAATTGCTTGATTCTTGGAGGTGGAGGTTGCAGTGAGCTGAGATTGTGCCACTGCATTCCAGCCTGGGTAACAGAGCAAGACTGTGTCAAAAAAAAAAAAGTAAGAAAGAAAGAAAATAAAAGAAAGAAACTCTAGTCTTTAAATGACTGCCTGTTAAAAGAAGCAGATGTCTGAGTAGGCACTCATATCGAGAATCTTAAAGGAGAGAAGCTAGTAGGGGAAAAGAGTGAAATGTACATGAAATAGGACAAAGGCCAGGGATGCTAGATATTTGGCAAGGCATAGGATAGTCTCATGCTGTGAAGAATTGTCATGTGAGGCCATGACTTTAGAACATCAGCCTGACATTTTGGGGGTGAAAAAGTGTTTATATTACTAGACTCTGAAAATATTTTATATATAAACATAAAGCACCTTAAATAAATGCTAACTTTTTCAGGAATGCAATTACCTTTTCAATTGAGAGGAAATTGTTCTTTGTTTTGTTTAGAATCTTACTATACAGTAATGTCTCCGCTTATATCAGTCTGCCTGTATAACTATTGAATTCACACTGATTCTACTTAGAGGTATCATCTGCTATCATTATACCTGAGCGTTTGTATATTGAAACATACCTTATTTGTTTAGAAATTTTTCTTTCTTTTTTTCTCCTTCATGTAATAGGACATTGTATTAATTTTTTTAAAATGTATGTGACTAGGCAAGTTTTTAATTAATTATATCTCAGGATATAAAAAGAGGCCTTGGGTCTGATGGGTTCGAGAATTGCTGGCATGAGCAGCCTCATTAGTTCTTGTCTTAAGACAGAGAATAATAAAAGTTAACGGCTCAGACTTAATCAGAGTGTTAGAAATAGGAAGAGTGGGCCAGGCACGGGGGCTCACACCTGTAATCCCAGCACTTCGGGAGGCCACGGAGGGTGGATCACCTGAGGTCAGGAGTCTGAGACCAGGCTGGCCAACATGGCAAAGCTCCATCTCTACTAGATATACAAAAGGCAGCCGGGCATGATGGTGCATGCCTGTAGTCTCAGCTACTGTGGCGCTTGAGGCAAGAGAATCACTTGAATCCAGAAGGCGGAGGCTGCAGTGAGCCAAGATCGCACCACTGCACTCCAGCCTGGGTGACAGAGGAAGACTCCATCTCAAAAGAGGAAAGAAAAGAAAAGAAACAATAAGAGCATATCCCACAGGAAAAGAAGCTGGGAGAAGATCAGGGAGGGAATTCATGTATTGGGCAACTTGTCAGAATGGACAGAGCTTGGGCTCAGGAATTAATGCACTGAGTTTGGCACTCTTCTCTGCAACTTTCTACTGTATGGCCTTGGTAACTGTCCTGAATTCTGGCTTCGAGGGGTCCCAGCAGGGTCAGAATGAATATTAGAGATAATGACCTTAAAACACCTAGCACAGAGTTGCAAAAATGTTACAAATTGTAAATATTATACATAATAACGCTAATGCCATCTGAACACTTCAAAATGGAAAGGATGAAGCCATGTTACTGGATTTTAGAGAAGTTGACTGAGTTTCTATGATTGCTCATGGCTGGATTTTGGGGCCACGCTCTAAAATCCAGGTTTTTTAGATTATTTTGAGTCTAACACCCAGCTGTAGGCTTGACCTGACTTGAATCACTCTCTCTCTCTCTCAAATTCCCTCACCTCTTGCTTTGTCCATATATTATTATATTTTGTAAGGGCATATTAAGCACTGTGGTAGAGGTCTGGAAGAACAGGACACAAACAAAGTACCTGCCTTCTTAGTGCCAGCATTTCAGGGAAAAGAGGCAGGTGACAGACAAATAAATAATGACCTGGGGTATAAGCACTGTGAAAAAAATAAGACAGTGTAAGGAAAATTGACATGGGATGCCATACAGAGAAGGCCGTCTGGATGAAAGGACAATTTGAGCAGACACCAGGGAGCAGTGAGGGAGGAGGTGGCCATGTGGATGTCTGTCTGGTGGTGGAGCCCAGCAGGCAGAGGAAATAAGGCAAGTGAGACAGTTAAGACCAAGGCCTTAGGTGGGGAGGTAGGATGGCTAGATGGGACCGAGGGACCATATGGAGGTGAACTGGGGACGGGACATAGTCAAGGTCAAGGTCATATGGGGTCTTGTAGGCTGTGGTAAAGACTTGAATTTTTACTTTGAGTAAGAGGGTAAATTATTGGCTTTTTATTTTTCTGGAAATGGGGTCTTGCTCTGTCACCCAGGCTGGAGTGCAGTGGCTCAAACATAGCTCACTGCAGTTCAAGCTCCTGGGCTCCAGAGATCCTCCCATCTCAGCCTTCATAGTAACTGGGACTACAGGTGCACACCACCAAGCCCAGTTAATTTTTAGTTTTTTTTTTTTTAGGCAGGATCTCGCTGTGTTGTTCAGCCTGGTCTCCATCTCCTGGCCCAAGAAATCCTCCTGCCTTGACCTCCCAAAGTACTAGGATCACAAGCATGAGCCACTGCACCTGGCCTTTATTGGAGGGTTTTAAAGACTTACATACTTGGTTAAAGCCGTCTGCAGGGGGATAGGGGTAAGCCTGGAAGTGGGCAGACCCATGAGGAGGCTCCTACACAACCTAGTGACAACGGGCCATGACTAGGGTGGTGGCCGTGAGAGGTAAGAAGTAATCAGATCCCAGTTCACAGAGTTGAAGGGATTTGCTACCATTCTGATTGGGAAGGACTGTGAAGAAAAGCAGGGAGTCAAGGATGATTAGAAACAGGGTTCACGTCCTCAGCAACTGGAGTATTCCTGATGTCATTTGCTGAGATCGGGGAGGGGTTCTGAGGTGGGATTAAGCTTGGGGAACAAACTCAAGTTGGTTTTGGACAGGCTACATTTGAAGTTCCTGTTGGACATCGAAGGCTGCTGGCTGTGAGTCTGCCTTCCAAATCCCTGAGTCCTTGAATTCAAGGTCATGTGTCGGCCGTCTTTGTATTAGAACATCTAACACTTGTGTTTCACTTAACGGGATTCAAATTTGCACATGCGGGGTTTTCTCAACGTGACCTCCAGTTTCAGTTGCATCTTTATACCCTTTTTCATCGTAATCTGAAAAAGCAGAGGAAAGACCAAGGAAAGAAATGCTTTGTGAAACTTTCTGAAAATGGGTAGAACCAGAAATGATGCTGACAGGAGTTTTAGACGTGCAGAATAGAGAGTATTCAGACCAAATATAAGTAAATTAGCATAAATCAGCATTCTCTGATTTCCACGCCTACTTACCCGAGTCGGTGGACTCAACAGCTGCTAAGACGCCAGCTGTGTGATTCCTCCACGTTTTTTGTTTGGGCCTGGAAGAGTGTTTCGGTTTGTCAGTGCTTCATCATTTCTACTTCCATATTAGGTTGTCTTTTTTTTTTTTTTTGCCTGAGCATAGTAGTTAAGAAAGTCTTGCGACTGTCCTTCCTTCTGTTGAACCAACTGCATAATATGTTTTGGCATTTTGTTTTAGATCCACTTGGGGCTTTATTTAACATTTTTTTTATTTTTTTTAAGCATTTTTTTACTTAAAACAATTTAAATAGAGACAGTGTCTCATTATTACCTAGGTTGGACTGTTTGGGGCATTCATAGCTCCTGGGCTCGAGCAATCTTCCTGTCTCAGCCTCCCAAGTCACTGAGACTAACAGCATGTACCACCACATCCAATTAATTTTTTTAAATGATTTTTTTGTAGGGACAGGGTCTTGTTATGTTGCCCAGGCTGGTCTTGAACACCAGGCCTCAAGTTATCTTTCCACCTTTAAGTACTGGGATTTCAGGCATGAGCCACCACACCAGATCTGGGGTTTTTATTATTTGCCTATGAGGCCCTCCACACAGTTCTTCTTGGAGGCTTGGGGAAGGCTTCTGTAAAAAAAAAACTTTCTTATTCCTGGTTGATGACGGTTAAAAGGTGGAGAAAGACTTCCTAGGCAGAAAGAAAAGCAAGTGCAAAGCTTTATAGCCTCTGTAAGGGCTTAGGGTGGCTGTGTAGGACCTGGGAAGAGAGCTGAGTCACAAAAGGCAGATGACTGGCCAGAAATGAATGTCCTTATGGGTTTGCTAAGGAGTATGAAAAATGGGGAGTATCCAAACTTTAGAGCCCAGGTGTACTGTGATGAGATTGCAGGTGTTTTTTTTTTTTTTTTTTTTTTTGAGACAGTGTATCACTCTTGTTGTCTAGACCAGAGTGCAATGGCACGATCTTGGCTCACCGCAACCTCCATCTCTTGGGTTCAAGCAATTCTCCTGCCTCAGCCTCCTGAGTAGCTGGTATTGCAGGCTCCTGCCACCATGCCCAGTTAATTTTTTGTATTTTTAGTAGAGATGGGGTTTCTCCATGTCGGTCAGGCTGGTCTAGAACTCCCGACGTCAGATGATCCACCGACCTCGGCCTCCCAAAGTGCTGGGATTACAGGTATGAGTCACCATGCCCAGTCCCAAGATTGCACTTTTTGACAAAACTACTTGGACTGCCATGTGAAGAACAGATGGGAGGTGAGGGAGCCTGGTTAGAAGGTCCTTGATGATGCAGGCCAAAAGATGATGAAGCTATTATAAAGTTCTCTGAGCCTCAACTGGAACGCATTTAGTGTGACATGTGTTTATAACATAAAATTAAATATGAAAGCAGAAAAATTGGTGATGGAGAGGAGAACACAAAATTGGGGAGATACTGTAGCCAAGCTGAAAGCTCATACTGCTCACTGCACAACAGCCAGTAAGGCAAGAGACTAGGAGTTGGGGTAAGGGAAATGACTTTATGTGGAAACCAAGAAGATGGTGGAGTGGGTTCCTAAAGAACCATCTTAAAAGACGTGAATCTCTTTTTACATTTGGGAAGGGGGAACAAGGAGAGGGTTGAGGTGACAGGTGACCACGGACATCTGAGCAATAGCAGGAGTCCGAGAGGTTTACGTCACTTCTTTATCCTTGGTCAGGGCGCAGTGCTCCTATAAATCTTGAATATGACATTGTTACTTGTGTCTTTGCCCGTTTTATTTCCTCGCTGGTTAGTTTGGGGAAGAGACTATTATCATCCTTGCTTTAAACTGTAAACTACATTCCTCCCCTGCTTAGCTTGGCTTATATATGGGAATGAGGAAAGGCAGTCAGCTTGAGAGGTTAGGAGCAAGATGGAGTTAGTTGGCTATGTTAGGTTTCTGTAACTGTTGTATCTTACATGTAGTATTACATTACAGCATCTACTTGGATGAATGGTGATGTCATTCTAGCATGAGGAGCAGGTGGGGTTAAGTGGAGGTTAAATGGAACCATAGTTCTGTGTGGGCATGTCATCTTTGTGGAGCTTGGGGGTCATCCATTAAGCAGCTGGAAATACAGTTCTGGGGCTCAGCAGAGACCTTGGCCTGGAACAACATGTTTAGAAGTCTTCAACATCTCATTAGGAAAGAGAAAGAGATCACCCAGGAGAGGGAATAGAGCAAGGAGAGAAAATGGCCAAAGAGGGATACCGTGCTGGGACTGAGTCTCTGTGGTATCAGTGGTCTTACCACTGACGTCAGAGTTAAAAAAGAAGAGAGACTTATATTCAAATTCTGGTTGATTTAGTCTCTTATTAATATTTTATTACTCACCACTGGTAAATGTCCAAGAAAAATATATATCTTTTTTGTTTTATCAAAAAATATACATGCTATTTGATCACTCTTCAGGCATTAACAAATGGTGTCAAGGAGAACATTTTAACAAAATGTCCTTTCTACTGTTAATACCCACAGCAACCAACTTGGAAATCAGTGGTCATAGAAGATAAATGCAGGTTCTGGCTTTCCCACATAACCAATAATTCACACCTTTGTACATGGTTCTGTACATGTCCTGTTTCTAACATTATATAACACTCGGTGGCACTGGACACTTGGGGAATCTTTAGGACTTTAAGCGGTTCATCGTTTTGCCCCAAACCTAGACACCACTATAAGAAGCCCAACAGGCTACTCTTACCAGCAGTAGGGGTTCCTGAGCAATGTCACAGAATGGGAGAAGTCCTGCCCTTGTGAATTCTCTTTACAGCTCCAGCTTAAGCAAGGCTTTTACAGCTGACTCCCTGGCCGCTGGGTAAGTCTGAGTGACTTGCAGGCAGCTATCTGTCTTGAGCAGGAGTTATTCTCTGAAACCATAGAAAGTGTCGGGGAAGGTTGGATACACATCACGTATGTGCCTAAGAAATAATACTTTCAAGAGCAGCAGCATCTTCCAAGTGACAAAAATAACTCAGCTTTAGTCAGTAGCCCTGAAGGCAAGTGTCCGCTTTCACTGCCTGTTCTCTGTTGGTATCCTTCAAAGGGACATTGTGTCTTCCACAGTTTGGAATGTGATGTTTCTGTTCTCGCTGATGTAACTGTCTTAGTATCTGTCTGCTCTTCCTCTTGTCATATATTTGGAGAGTCCTCACCTCTTGATCACTTGCAGTTAACAATCTTCTTAACTGTTGTTCATTCATACGGCAAGAAAATGACGGCTGTCTGCCAGGCACGAATTAGCAAAGTTGCTTATACTCTGATTTCTGTTTTCTCCCAGTTTTTAGACTGTAGCTGTTTAATTAGTGTGCAACAACTTTCATGCCAGAATTTCTCCTAAAGCTCTTAGTTTACTTTACTCCTCTATCACAGAAGGTTCCTTCAGGTCCTGCCTTCTGAAAGTAGATGTATTTCTTCCAAAATACTAAATCAGCTTTTATATTTTTTTTTCTTTTGAGACGGAGTTTCGCTCTTGTTACCCAGGCTGGAGTGCAATGGCGCAATCTCAGCTCACTGCAACCTCCACCTCCTGGGTTCAGGCAATTCTCCTGCCTCAGCCTCCTGAGTGGCTGGGATTACAGGCATGTGCCACCATGCCCAGCTAATTTTTTGTATATTTAGTAGAGACGGGGTTTCACCATGTTGACCAGGATGGTCTCGATCTCTTGACCTCGTGATCCACCCACCTCAGCCTCCCAAAGTGCTGGGATTACAGGCATGAGCCACCGTGCCCGGCCCATCTTTTAGATTTTTGAAAGTCCTTGGCAAGTCTCTGTTTGGATATCTTGACTGACTTGCGAATATGATTTCTCCTTTTCTCTTAGCTCTGGGTTGAGCACCCTCTCAAGAGCTCTTGTGTTATGAAGCTTGTGTTCATGAACAGAAAAGGACTGATACTGATAGAGTATTAATCATTGAAAGATGTGGCTGTCACTGGCAGACCTGGCTAAGTGCTTTGGTGATGTGGGAAGAGCCTTTATGTACACATGGCTTGGCTCTTCACTCCCTTCTTCCCATCAATAAATAATGATTGACTAGGCATGGTGGCTCATGCTTGTAATCCCAGCACTTGGCCCAGAGGCCAAGATGGGAGGATCACTTGAAACCAGATGTTTGAGACCAGCCTGGGCAACATAGTAAGACCCCATTTCTAAAAAAAAAAAAAAAAGGAGCCAGGCATAGTGGCACATGCCTGTAGTCCTAGCTACCTGGGAGGCTGAGGCTGGAGGATTGCTTGAGCATAAGAAGTCGAGGCTGCAGTAAGCCGTGTCTGTGCCCCTGCACTCCAGTCTTGGTGACAGAGTGAGACTTTGTTTCAAAAAAAAAAAAAAAGGAAAAGGATGGTGTACATCTCCACCCAGTTTGCTAGAGCAGGCATGCCATTCATTGTGGAAGCAAAACTCCCGCATAGCTGCTAAAATAACTGCTGAGTGCTTTGCGATAGAGAGAAACAAAGGAATGCTAGGTCACTGTGTGAGTCATGGGGTCTCTGCCTGAGCCATAGAAAGCTTTTGATTTCTGGAGCCACATTGAATGGACTGATTATGTTTAAAATTATAAAAGAAAAATATAGCCTAAGATAATTGAGTACAGTAAACCAATTTTATCTTATTTGTTCTTACATGCAGAAATTGCTGAGTAGGTACCCGGGTACCCTCTCCATTGCTAAGCCTTGGAAGGAGCCTTGCTTTCAGCTCTTCCTCCCCATCATTTCCTTAGCTTTGTCCCTTTTCAGCCTCCTATGCTAACTGATAGCACATGTGTTTTAGAAGGGAACCTGGAAAAGGAATGTGTGCAGCCCTCGTAAGGATATACCATTCCAAATTCCATATGCTGTTAGATAATATGCTGGCTAGAGCGTCAACAGTTACCCCAGGAAGGGGGAATTTGGATTGGAAAGGAATCAAAGGAATTGGAGGTAATATAATGGATTGCAGTTAAACAGTAATAGGGTGGTCTGGACAACTGGACGAAGGCCAGGTTCAAAACTGCAGGCAATACCCCCTGCCCTTTTAGAATAAGGCAAGGTCCACTGAATGGAGAACAAGACAGGTCATCAGATTTCTTAGGGTTTAATTCAAACATGGGCCCTGAGCTTTGTCTTTTGTTCTGTTGAAGGAAACAAAAGCCGTTGAATTCAGCCAGAAAACCCTGTGCATATTCATCATAAACATCCACGAAATCTTTAATCTCCCTTGTTATTGTCGCTAAAAAGCACGGCTCTGAAATAAGTTCTTGGTTGCATCTGATAAGTGTCAGCTGATGTCCACGACCCTTCATTTACTGTGTTCCTTGCACTTGACACGATGTCTGGCGTAACCTATTTGTTGGAATGAATGAATGAATGGCAGTTGTAGCTAGACACTGTGGCTCACACCTGTAATCCCGGCACTTTGGGAGTCAGAGGTGGGTAGATCAGTTGAGACCAGGAGTTTGAGACCAGCCTGGCCAACATGGTGAAACGCTGTCTCTACTAAAAATACAAAAATTAGCTAGGCATGGTGGTTCATGCCTGTAATCCCAGCTACTCAGGAGGCTAAGGCCAAAGGATCACTTGAACCCAGGAGGCGGAGGTTGTGGTGAGCCGAGATCACATCACTGCAGTGCAGCCTGGGCAACAGAGTCTTAAAAAAAAACTAAACAAAACAGGGCAAGTGTGAGTGAGTGAAGAAAAACTATGAAATCCAGTTCCAGGGTAAAGAGTATGCTATCAGTGTGATGGGGGATGTGATATGGTGTGAGGATGGGGTTTTCCAAACTGTATTCTTTAGACCAGTAGACTGTGATAAATAGGCTCTCTCTCTCTCTCTCTCTCTCTCTCACACACACACACACACACACACACACACACTCACACACACACATGGGCTTTCATGTTCTGACTAATGTTACACACTGTATCTACTGTGGGATCACAGTTTACGTTTATATGCTGAAGTCACTGAAAAGACCAGCAATGAAGAAAACCCACTTAACGTTTATTTTAAGCTTCCCTTATCATATTGACTGTGGAACCCTCTGCATTATACACCTTTACATCCCAGCACCCACTGAACACAGTTTCTTCAACATCAGTATAAATTTACAAAATCATCGTAGTCTCGAGTCCAGCTGACCTGAGTGTGAATCAAGATTTACTATATAATCCTGAGCCAAATTAAGTGACCTCTGGTTTCCTGCTTCATTTACAAAATGAGAATAATGTCTGTCTCTTAAAAGGAGAGAATGAAAGCAGATAATGCAGGTAAACTATCTTGCATGCACGCAGCACAGGGTGGCTCCTCTCTGGTTAATTTCCACCCTGATGCATGGAACTTCTGCTACCCACAAAGAGGGGCTTCTCAGGATATAACCTATTGTCCTTAAACTTTATGAGCAGTGCAACAATTGTTATTTGCACCTGTAAAATGTTAATAACTGGTCTTTCTTCTTTAAACACTTTCCCAAAGGAAAAGTATGGCAAAGAGCTCACGTTCTAAGTAGTTTTGCATGTGTTGGTGCTATCACCTCTTAAGGTTTGGCAACGTTATTTCTCTGCTTTTTTCTTGACTCCCCCCTAGTTCTTCTAAATTGGATACTAAACAGGAGAAGTCTTTTTAATATCCTGGAAATGTGTTTTATTAATCTACCAAACAAATGGCTGTCCAACTCCCTGAAACAAGAACAGCCACTAACATTCATTTTGCTTTTACCAGGCACCAGGTAGCGCTGTAAACTCTTTATGTGTGTAATTCATTTCTTCTTTTTTTTTTATTGATATTGAGTTTCGCTCTTGCTGCCCAGGCTGGAGTGCAATGACGGGGTCTCGGCTCACCACAACCTCTGCCTCCTGGGTTCAGGCAATTCTCCTGCCTCAGCCTCACGAGTAGCTGGGACTACAGGCACGCACCACCGGGCCCAGCTAATTTTTTGTATTTTTAGCAGAGACGGGGTTTCACCATGTTGACCAGGATGGTCTCGATCTCCTGACCTCGTGATCCACCCGCCTCGGCCTCCCAGAGTGCTGGGATTACCGGCGTGAGCCACCGCACCCGGCCCGTGTAATTCATTTCATCTTCACAACAACCCGATGAGGTGAGCGCCATTATCTGCAGTTTGCAGAGAAGGAAACCGAAGCTGGTGGAGTAACATGCCTAAGGCCACCCTGCTACGGAAAGATGAATGACCGTGACTCTGCGTGACTAACGCCCTATGAAGAAAGATTAGTTAAAAATGGGAGAGCCACCTAGGGTAGAATGCCAGAGTTTTCATTTTCTTGCCAAGTTTTAGTAAAAATTTCTCAGTTTTCAGGAAACAAAAGTTATATATTTTCAAGTTTGAAATCACAAATTAGGCCTCACTCCCCCATCTCTAGCCTCTACATTTTTAAGCAAGATCAACAGAACCCAGTGGCTTTCCACAGAGTTCAGGGACCTTGTTCCAGGTGTGCCCTCAAAACTCAGTCCCTTTTCTAAGGCAGGGCACATATAATTGAATATAGGCTGAGCATGATGGCTCATGCCTATAATCCCTGCACTTTAGGAAGCGGAGGCAGGAGAATCTCTTGAGCCCAGGAGTTAGAGACCAGCCTGGGCAACTTGGTGAAAACCCATCTCTACAAAAAAAATGCAACAATTAGCCAGGTGTGATGGTACACACCTGTAGTCCTAGCCACTTGGGAGGCTGAGGTTGGAGGATCACCTGAGCTTGAAGAGACTGAGGCTGCAGTGAGGCAAGATTGCACCATTGCACTTCAGCCTGGGCAACACAGTGAGACCCTGTCTCATAAAAAAAATTGCCAAATATTTTAATGTCAGTTACCGTTAATTTAAATGTCTACCGGGGTCTCCTTGAAGTCAAAAGCTGCTGTTTTTTCCAACGCCAGAACTCCTAACAGTGGACCCCAGGCCCTAGGAGGTGATCTAAGGGTTTTGTGTTCTGCATATGTGATGTAACCTCAGGATCGGACATGTGTGAGGTCCCAGCCTGTGTCCTGTGACACCTTGGAGAACAGTTGAGACTGGTTGATATTTGGAGGATTAAGCAAAGGACCTTTCTTTTGCCAGCTACTCTGCTGTGGTTTAAGTATCTTGAGGGCAGTGAATGGGTCCTCGCTAGGCTTGTCTCTGAGCTGCACGCCTTGACTGGTCACAGGAGTCAAGGGGTAAGTGTTGGTTGAAGGAATCAGCGATGCTTGGCTACCCATTGCGTGCTCTCAAATATTTGCTAGGGATATGGTAATAAGGGAGGAAGAAGATCAGGGAGTAATGACTGAGCCTCTTTCTGAGCGAATCAATGATGTGACCACATTGCTTTTTCTTAGCCGATAGTTGCAGTTCTATGCAACTTTTCTACTTATTTTTGGAGGTAATCACATTCCAGCCCTGAGAACTCGTCCAATGCTGGGTGGCACTGCAGTGGCCTCTACGTTTGAGCTGGCGCTTCTTGTATCTCACGAGGGTCAGGGCCCTATGGGAACTTTTTGTCATATGCTGGGGGAGGCTTTTAGGGGGAAAAAACGTCTCCTTTTTATCCTCTACGGGTAAAAAAGAAGTGCCATTAGAATAGGAAGGGGCTTCTTGTAGGCTTGAAAAGAGAAAGACTTGGCAGGTGGCACCTGGGCTTTGTTCAGCAGGACTGAGAGGGCAGGAGGGCAGCTGGCTTTTTCGTAAGGTTCACAAACCCTAAGGCTCATTGATGAGATGCTCTCTGCCCTATAAGGTGGACTTCCCTTGTGCTGGAATTTTATTTTCCTCCCTGTGCCGGTGTTGGATTCTCTGGATACATAGCGTGACCCGAGGAGAAGCAGATGATGTCACAGTTTATTTGTAGAATCTGGGCTTCCTTCTCTAGAGGAGGTGGCACTCACGCCTGAGATGCCTGCTGTCTCCCGGAACCTTTCAGCACAAGGGCAGGAAGGAGAGGAACCCAGCTAAGGGGGGCCAGTCAAAGTCATTCAGGAAAAACAGATATACATGGACATAGCCGGAAGCCTGCATGTGTTTTTCCACTGTAGGAAGGTTAAAGTGGAAGTTTATATCATAGATTTAAGAAAAAAAAAAAATGAAGGCTAGGGCCGGGCACAGTGGCTCATGCCTGTAATCCCAGCACCAAGGCAGGAGAATCGCCTGAGGTCAGGAGTTTGAGACCAGCCTTGCCAAGATGGTGAAACCCCTTCTCTACTAAAAACAATATAAAAATTAGCTGGGCATGATAGCGCACGCCTGCAATGCCAGCTGCTCAGGAGGCTGAAGCAGGAGAATTGCTTGAACCTGGGAGGCAAAGGTTGCAGTTAGCTGGGATTGTGCCACTGCACTCCAGCCTGGGCAACAGAGAAGACTGTGTCTCAGAAAAAAAAAAGAAAAAAAAAAAACAAAATGAAGGCTGGGCATGGCGGCTCATGCCTGCAATCCCAGCGTTCTGGGAGGATAAGAGAGGATTGCTTGAGTCTGGGAGTTCAAGACCAGCCTGGACAATATAGTGGAACCCCATCTCTACCGAAAAATTTAAAAATTAGCTGGGTGTGGTGATACACACCTGTGGTCCCAGCTACTTGGGAGGCTGAGGTGGGAAGATCACTTGAGCCTGAGGGGGTCTAGGCTGCAGGAAGCCTTGATTGTGCCATTGTACTCCAGCCTAGGTGACAGAGCTAGTCCTTGTCTCAAACAAACAAAACCCTACATATCTTAAGAGTTATTGGAGAGGCATTCATACATGCCAGGCACATGGGATTCAATGAGCAGTTCTCTGTCTCAAAAATAAGTAAACAATAGATGTTTAAGAATATACTACCATTAAGCACCTCAGGTATGGAAGTTCATGGAAGATACTTTATTTAATAAGACATGAGGGGAAATTTGGCATCACCGATGGCATCCTTCTCTCTCCTCCCTGAGATCTTTTCCAGTTAACTGGTGAATGCAGATGAGCCGTGTGGAGCAGGATATATTTTGCAGTTCGGTTATTGATTTGTAGGGAGCCCGGATGGGTACTCTCATCTCTGTCTCTTTGAGGACAGTGACAGGAACCCTCATTGCCAACAGAGATAAGAGTGAAGTTGTATTTGTATTTGTTCACAAGCCCTGACGTGAACACATGACAAAGTGCTTTACTGGTAGGCTTGAGGAGAGCAGCCTGGTGATTAAATGTTCTTATTTTGAGTGAGCAGCTTGGCTGTGTTCATAAGGGCCCATTAGCAGAGCACAGGACCCATCAACAGTCTAATTAAGAGCAAAGGGATGTGACTACGGAAATATTAATGGGCTGTGTTGGTAAAGCTGCCCGGAGTTAGCGCCAGATGGAGCTTCTCTGTATAAAGTTTGTAGGAAACTCTTATGTATTTTCATGCAGGATGCCCTCCTGCAGAGGAGGGTGGTTTTAGATAATGACTGTTTTGCTTTATTGGGATACCACCTGCAGAAATGTGTTTATTTTGACTGTCGATAGATTGCAGAAAGATAGCTGGTGAAACCACCTTGAGAGAGGTGATCCTTTGAATGAATGTTTTTTCCATCCAGTACCAAAAAATTGCAGACGGTGAGTGGATCTTAGAGCTGATTCTTGGTTTGTAGGACTGCATGGTTTTGATGAACATTCTTCTTGAATAATGAAGTCTACCTTACTTACCCTTGAAAGGTGACTTAATCCTTAGCAAGAGAGTTTCAAAAATACCTGTTATTCTGTAAGGTCATTAAAAAAGAAATCATATTGCCTTGTTAACTCCTATCCAATGCCTACTATATCTGTGTTTACATATTATAAAATAAGTAGAACCAATTACATGTCTTTGAAGGACCAGCCCAGTTAGTCCATAGTAAGATTTCTGCCTAAAATGTGAGCATCTTGACAGCAGGCAAAAGACTTAAATAGGGGCAGGGAAGGATCATTTATCAGAAAAATAATGTCTCAGCTCAGCTAAGCTGTGTAATCTATCCAAGGTAGCGCTTCAGCAGTTTCCTCAATGAGGGAGGGTATTCATGCATATATGCATGCATGGTGTCTGTGTGTGCACACATGTGTGCATGTGCTCATGCATGTTATATCTTCAGAAAATAGGCCAGGGCTGGGGCGGGGCTGTGATTTGCCCTATGTTTCTATAAACCCCCCTACAGCTTTAACTAATTTCCATGGTTATTGATGGAGGTTCAGCTGTGAAATCTAATGGTGTCTGTGATCCACAAGATAAACCCATTGTTCACCCAAGAACCTACTCATGTCCTTTGGGTGGCTTTCCATCTCATCTTGGGGCAGACCGTCTTCTGTGGGAACCACTGATACCCAGGACCATCCCTGGAAGGTTGAAGCAGAGGACAGAGCATAGAAAAGGTATGGAGTAACATGTAGGAACCTTCCAAAGAGAAGTGGATGCAAGATGGCACAGAAACGCATTCAGTTGCCTCAGCTTCTGATGTTCAAAATAACTGCAGAATGTCAATTCTGCTATATCCGAAAGCAAAGGAAGGTGGAACTGGGGGCCTAGAGTGAATTTTCTCAAAGGTAAAAAGGAGCCCAAATGTCACAGAACAGCACTGTATATAAGAATTTTGCCCTGTCTTTGCCAGCTCTCCTGCTTCAGAAGGGGAACCCCTCTAAGGACACTGTACGCTTCCCTGCCTACTGACCATTGGCACTGTTTGCAAGGAAGGAAGCAGGGCTTTGACTGATTGCACAAACAGCAATTTTGTATTTTCGAAGTGCAAAGACTCGGTCCTGTGCCCACAAAGCCTCCTTAGAAGGTTACTTGTTGACATAGCCCATCAACCAGAGCCCCTGCTGCCAGGTTCTGAGCCTTAGGGTGCTTTCAAATGCAATATCTAGGCTAGGAGCGGTGACTTTGGGAGGCTGAGGCAGGAGGATGGCTTGAGGCAGAAGGATTGAAGTCCAGGCTGCCATGAGCTGTGACTGCACCACCGCGTGCCAGCCTGGGCAAGAGAGCAAGACCTTGTTTCAAAACAAAACAAGAAGCAACAACGACACATGCAATATCCATCATAACTTTGTTGCCAGAACAGGAATTACATATTTTTAAAACATGACCAGTGAAGTGAGTATCAGTTTAAACTTCCTACATTTTGGTTTTCCATGCTGACTTTAACTTTGGATCATTTTATCAGTGACTGGATGAAAGTTTATCTTTATTTTACCTAATAGTGGGGGAATCCAAGGAACTTTTCAAAGACAGCCAGTATAATTGGTTATGAAGGGTGGTTCCCTGCTAGGCTAAAAGTGCTACTTCAAACACTTTAGGCATTTCTACCCAAGAGATGCATTCTGGAGCCCAGCCTAGAGCACATGCCACTGGTCGTTAATGTGTTCAGTATGTATCCTGATGATATGTGAAACACCAGGTTCCTGTCACCTGCTTCAGGTAACTTGTGCACTCCAACAGGTATCCATAGTCTGAGCTGTTCGTCAGTTGTTACATTACTGTGATTGAGTCCCTTCAAAGTGAGATCATTGGCAGCAAGAACTATTTTATAGTACTATGTGTGTGTTTAAGGGCAGAGGGATGGTGTTGTCTAACTGTCCTGTCCCAGTTTGCAGGCATTGAAGGAGTTCCTTGGATGTGAGACTTTCAGTTTTAAAACTTGGAAAGTCCTGGACAAACCAGGATGAGTTTTCAACCTCTTGTGGGCGATGGTTTTGGCCATGAACTTCACCATTTCAAAATATTATATTGTTGGCATTCTGAATGCCCTGGATTTATTTTGTCATAGAGTGGACTTGTTCCCCAGTAATCCGTGTCTACAGTGAGTGGACTTGCTCCCCAGTAGTCCGTGTCTACAGTGAGTGGACTTGATCCCAGTAGTCCGTGTCTACAGTGAGTGGACTTGCTCCCCAGTAGTCCGTGTCTACAGTGAGTGGACTTGCTCCCCAGTAGTCCGTGTCTACAGTGAGTGGACTTGATCCCAGTAGTCCGTGTCTACAGTGAGTGGACTTGTTCCCCAGTAGTCCGTGTCTACAGTGAGTGGACTTGCTCCCCAGTAGTCCGTGTCTACAGTGAGTGGACTTGATCCCAGTAGTCCGTGTCTACAGTGAGTGGACTTGCTCCCCAGTAGTCCGTGTCTACAGTGAGTGGACTTGATCCCAGTAGTCCGTGTCTACAGTGAGTGGACTTGTTCCCCAGTAGTCCGTGTCTACAGTGAGTGGACTTGCTCCCCAGTAGTCCGTGTCTACAGTGAGTGGACTTGCTCCCCAGTAGTCCGTGTCTACAGTGAGTGGACTTGCTCCCCAGTAGTCCGTGTCTACAGTGAGTGGACTTGCTCCCCAGTAGTCCGTGTCTACAGTGAGTGGACTTGCTCCCCAGTAGTCCGTGTCTACAGTGAGTGGACTTGCTCCCCAGTAGTCCGTGTCTACAGTGAGTGGACTTGCTCCCCAGTAGTCCGTGTCTACAGTGAGTGGACTTGCTCCCCAGTAGTCCGTGTCTACAGTGAGTGGACTTGCTCCCCAGTAGTCCGTGTCTACAGTGAGTGGACTTGCTCCCCAGTAGTCCGTGTCTACAGTGAGTGGACTTGCTCCCCAGTAGTCCGTGTCTACAGTGAGTGGACTTGCTCCCCAGTAGTCCGTGTCTACAGTGAGTGGACTTGTTCCCCAGTAGTCCGTGTCTACAGTGAGTGGACTTGCTCCCCAGTAATTCGTGTCTACAGTGAGTGGACTTGCTCCCCAGTAGTCCGTGTCTACAGTGAGTGGACTTGCTCCCCAGTAATCCGTGTCTACAGTGAGTGGACTCGACCAGTTCCTGACACATCCCTACTAGGAACATGAAAATGATTGTAGAATGTGTTTTGTTGTCCTCGTCCACAGATACAGACACTTTGGTGACTCTGTGTTCTAGCTGAATGGGGGCTGAGACTACAGGATACCCCACCCTCCTTCTGTCCTCTGTCCTTCATCCAAGGTGTCACCATTTGTATCTATCAGGCAGGAGGCTTTGCAGCTAAAATTTAAAATAATAATAATGATAATATATTCCTGAGCCAGAGATTAGAAGCTGTACTCTGGCTCCAGCATTTTATGGTCTTCTATGGAGAAAGGCTCATTTTCCGAAGGCTTTGAATGGAACGAATTGAAAGGAAACTGCCTGTTTGGATGGTTGTGAGGACACTGAGAGATGCTCAGTGTGTGGTCTTTTTATTTTTAGTAATAGTGTTGGAAAAAATCAGGCTATGTTTACACTGAGTGTCTGGGGGCGCTGGTGAGATTGTGTAGTCTAGAAAAGACTGGAATTATCAATTATTCTAAATGTCGGCCAGGTGGGGAAATTCATATACCAAAAACTACTGCAATGTATATCAGCCTATAGATTTTTCACCCAGTTTCTTGTTCAAAAATGCATACATTGGGTGAAGACAATGAACTAAGGCAGCACTTTCACAGAAATCTTGAAATACATTGGACTGTGCTATTCTTTTGTCGAATGTGCTTCTGTATCAGATTTCTTGTCCAATTTTGTGTTCATTTGTTTTTGTCGTCTTTATTCTAAACCCTAGCGTGGATTTGTTTTTCTGTTAGATGAATACATTCAAATTGTAATACTTCCTAGTTTTTAGTATTAACCAAATATTTTACCAATTTCTCTGAGCTGCCATTTATTTTTAGACTTATTTTTTTGAGATGGAGTTTCACTCTTGTTACCCAGGTTGGAGTACAGTGGCACGATCTCAGCTCAATGCAACCTCCGCCTTCTGGGTTCAAGTGATTCTCCCGCCTCAGCCTCCCGAGTAACCGGGATTACAGGTACCCACCACCATATCTGGCTACATTTTGTATTTTTAGTAGAGACAGGGTTTCCTCATGTTGGTTAGGCTGGTCTCAAACTCCTGACCTCAGGTGATCCACCTGCCTCGGCTTCAGATCTTATACTCTGAGGTGTATATGCTCTCAGAGGAAAACAGATATGATGGAACATTTTCTCCTAACGTTTCTGCCTTTGGCTTTTGCTTTATAAGGTCACATATTACACTTGTGTTTTAGGCCACCCACAGACTCAGCTGTGTGAGTGAGGCTGGGCTCGTCCCTGGGACAAAGACTGGTACAAGTTTATTATTGCAGAGGGTGTAGATACTTTAAAGCTCATTTTAATAAAATTTCTGCCTAAGAAATGTCTCATTAGAGGCCATATTAATGGCTGCTCCTTCTAAATCAAAGGGAATTTCCCTTACAAATCCTCTTTTTTCTTTTTTTTTTTTTTTTTTTTTGAGACGGAGTCTTGCCCTGTAGCCCAGGCTGGAGTGCAGTGGCCTGATCTCAAGTTACTACAATTTCTGCCTCCCGGGTTCAAGTGATTCTCCCATCTGAGCCTTCTGAGTAGCTGGGATTACAGGTGCCTGCCACCACATCAGGCTTATTTTTTTTTATTTTTCATGGAGACAGGGTTTCACCATGTTAACCAGGCTGATCTCGAACTCCTGACCTCAGGTGATCCACCTACCTTACCCTCCCAAAGTGCTGGGATTATAGGCATGAGCCACCATGCCCAGCCACAAATCCTCATTTTTTACTAGGCTGGATACCCCCCCATCACAGCTGCTTTCTCTAGATAGGAAGATGCGATAGAAGTTAAAGGTCTTGCTATGTTGCCCAGGCTGGCCTCAAATTCCTGGACTCAAGCAATCCTCCCGCCTCAGCCTCCTGAGTAGCTGAGACTACAGGTATGAACCACCACACCTAGCTTAATTTAATTTTATAGTCAAATATGACATAGGTGAAAGCCATTACCCAGACCTTCAAGGGCGTGTCATGATGGGGTTGGCAATGATGACAAGGGGTGGTGAGGACAATACATTAGTAGAAATCAAGTTGATGATAAGTTTGGTGGAAGATCTAAGAAATTTAGTTCGGAACCTCTGAGGTAGGAAAACTGGGAATTCTCCTCTTTAGAATATACATGTATATTGGCATGCATGTAGAATATGCATGTCTGAAACTCCAGACTACAATCTGGGCTGCAGCCATCAGTGTACATGTTAAAGGTTCTTAGGCTTTCTCTGTCCATGGCATTCCTGTAGACCAAAAGAAACATCTAACAGCTCAATGTATTAAGTAGTAAAGTCCAGACAACTTAAAAAGTATTTATGATCTAACAATTTAGAGGCTGGTAGAAAATAGAATCACATCAATTCAAAAGAAAAGATATATTTGTTCATTTTTAGGTGATGACTGGTTTTATGCATCAGCTTGTGTAGGGCATGGGGCCTAGATAGTTGGTCAGACCCCAGACTGGATATTGCTCTGAAGGTTTGTTTGTTAGATGAAGCCTTAGCTGGGTGCAGTTGGCCCATGCCTGCAATCCCAGCACTTTGGAAGGTAAAGGCAGGAGAATCACTTGAGGCCAGGAGTTTGAGACCAGCCTGGGCAACATAGTAGAACTTGTCTCTAAATAATTAGAGAGAGAGATTAGATAGGTAGGTAGGTTGATAGATGATTGATTGATTGATTGATAATAGATAGATGAATGGATAGATATAGAGATGATAGTTAATAGATGAATAGATAGAGAGAGAGATAGTTATATGGATAGATAGATGGATAGAGGATAAATATAAAATAGGTCATGGATATGCAGATGATAGATGGATAGATGGATGGATGGATGGATGGATAGTTAGATAGATAGACTGACTGACTGACTTTGAGTAAAGCAGATTATCTTCCATACTGTGGCAGGCCTCATTCAATGAGTTAAAGGCCGCAAGAGAAAACAGACTGAGGTTTCCATGAGGATGAGGGAATTCTGCCTCTAGACCGTCCTTGAACTTGAGCTGCAGCATCAACTCTGCCTTGGGGTCTCCATCCTACTGACCTTCCCAGCGGATTGTGGATTTGCCAGCCCCCACAATCACATGAGCCAATTCCTTAAAATCAGTCTCTCTCTCTGCTTTTTTTCTCTGATGTATACACACACCTCCTCCTCTCTTCTCTGGAGAACTCTGCCCTCTACACTTACCAGTGGGACGTGTGCACCTGTTGGGCACAGCACAACTCCCCAGACTTTGGAACCAGATTGGACACCATTTCCTGTTCCACTTTGATTTTTCTGCAGTACTTGCATTTTATTCTCAGCTGCCTCTGAATACCTCACTTTGCAAAGATGACATAAGAAGAATGCAGATGATCTAACGTTGAAAATGTGAACTACCTGAAGCAAGTAGTTTGCACCATGTTTAACAAGTATTGCTGTGTTTCCCTCAAAAAAGTTAAAACATCCCTCAGTGCCTCTGTGAGTTTGCTATGGCGTCCCACCCAGGACACCTGGGTGCACAGTTTGGGAGCTGCAGGTAGAGGGGCAGCAGTAGTCATGGGAGTAGTGAGCTCAGGGGGATAGCACAGGAGGTAGAGACAGCAGAGAAGAGCTTCCCAGAGAACATCTAGGAGGGGAAGCAGAAGAAGAGCTTTGGGGCCTTGCACAGTAACTCATGCCTGTAATCCCAACACTTTGGAAGGCCAAGGCGAATGGATCACCTGAGGTCAGGAGTTCAAGACCAGCCTGGTCAACATGGTAAAACCCCTTCCGTACTAAAAATACAAAAATTAGCTGGGCGTGGTGGTTCATGTCTAATCTCAGCTACTCGGGAAGCTGAGGGATGAGAATCCCTTGAACCCAGAAGCGGAGGTTGCAGTGAGCTGAAATCATGCCACTGCACTCCAGCCTGGATACCAGAGCGAGACTGTCTCAAAAAAAAAAAAAAAAAAGTTGGGTGGGGGGGCTTTGGAAAGGAGAGTCTAAAGGGAGACTAGAGACAGAGGAAAATACTTATGTACTGTCTGTGACCAGCAAGGAAAATATGATTACACCTAAGAAATGAATTTGGCATAGGCGAGAAGGAAGAAGAAGAATCTGTACAGCTTGCATGGTTGGGGGAGTTAGGAGAGGCCAAGGCCTCATGCACGTGGAGCAAGAGCTAGAAGAGGCCCAGGGGCTAGAGCGCGCCCTGGTGGATAATAGGAGAATTGCACAGCTGGCTGAAGCCTTGGAGACCATTCCAGGAGTGCGTGTTAGCAATGCATTCGTGCAAGACCCCAACAACTAGCACTTAAAAGAAGCTTTCACTGGTGGTAGGTGGCCCTGCTTCAATTCAGAGCTGTAGTTTTAACAAGCCGACATTAAATCCACACATCTTTGCCAAAGCACTTTAAGTCTCTTGACATTTCTTGGAATGAATTTACCTACAAGAAAGTTCACATATCCACGTTTGTTAGCTGTACATTTTGGGTAAAATGTTTCTGAGACAACTAAAACCCATATTAATGATACAATACTGTGACAAAAACCCAAAGGTGGCTTAATTTAGCGCGTAAAACTCCCGAAACTTTTTGCAGTGACTATCATCTCCTAACTGGTTGTTTCAGCAGGTAAAAGCAGTGACACTAAAAGAATCTTGTGGATGGAATCAGTGGAATTATATGTATGACATGAAATGCTCTTTGGCATCTATTAAATTTTTATTTTGAAGTAAAAGCAAAGGAGAAGGAAAGCATCCTATTCCAAGTGTCCAAGAAGGTTATGTTTTTAATCCTATACCACAGAAAATGCAAACAAATTTCTAATTACACTTCATGCATGGAGATCTGTAGAGGAAAAATAAATTGGTACCCATCCACCCAAAAGCCACACATCAGGCATAGAATGACTAATCGCAAATATAACGTGTGCTTGGTGCTGATTACTTTCTCCGCAGTCTGTTGTGAACAATTAAGAATTTAGATGTTGGGCTGGGAGTACTGTTTTTTAAGTGTGACTCAAAAGCATAAAGTTCATTTAAATTTCTCCTAATCCTTGTGTGCACTCTCTATTCCTTTTTGGTTAGAGTATTATCTTCAGGAGGCCCCATATCAAACTATAAATATTGCCTTGGGGTAGTATTCATGGCACCACAGCACCCATCCGTTTATCAAAATAGTCAGCTCTTCCTGGTGCTGAGAAAACACTACCATTTTTTACTGTGTAAAAACAGAACAGCTTATAGTAGTGGTTGCCATTCATTGATTTCATGGCAGGATGATGGAAAATTCTCCATTTTCTCATTCTCATTAGTCACCTAAGAGCATCTTAAAAGCTGCAGAGAAAGGGGGCAGGTGCCATGGAAAACAGTGGGGCGGTTCTTCAGAAAAAAAATAAAACTAGAATTATCATATGACCCTGCACGCCCACTTGTCAGTCTGTACCCAAAAGAATTGAAAGCAGGGACTCGAGGTAGTTGTACATCCATGTTCATAGCAGCAGTATTCACAAAAGCCAAGGGATAGGCTGGGTGCAGTGGCTCACACTGTAATCCCATCACTATGGGAGGCCAAGGTGGGCGGATCACTTGAGGTCAGGAGTTTGAGACCAGCTTGGCCAACATGGTGAAACCACATCTCTACTAAAAATACAAAAATTAGCTGGACGTGGTGGTGCATTTCTGTAATCCTAGCTACTCAGGAGGCTGAGGCATGGTGGTGCACACCCAAAATATCCCTCAGTGCCTCTGTGAGCCAAGATCATACCACTGCACTCCAGCCTAGGCAACAGAGAGCAAGACTTCATCTCAAAAAAAAAAAAATAGGCAAAGGGTGGACACAACCCACTATAGGCATGAACCACCATGCCCAGCTAATTAAAAAAAAAAAATTTTTTTTGTAGAGATGGGTCTTGCTGTGTTGCCGAGGATGGTCTTGAACTCCTGGCCTGAAGTGATTCTCTCACTTCAACCTCCCAGTCTTCCTTCTTTTTATTTGCCTACCTGACTTCAGCCCTTTTGTTCTTCAAGGGCCTGGACTTCTCCTGGCCCAGGAGTATGTTGTTAAACACTGATGACCTATGCATCTGTTTAATTTGTATGAATGCACGGGAGATTTTTGCATATGTCAGTGGCTAACCAAATCAGGCAAACTAGAGTTCATTTGAGTAAGTCCTCCCATGCCGTGAGACATCTCTGACAGGGATCCATTCTCCTTTTCCACAGATTTTTCTAGGATCCGTAGCAGGGCCTGGTGTTCCTACTCATGTTCGTTATTGAATACAGTTCATTTCGGGTGACCTCTATTTGTGAAAAGCAGTTTGCAAACAGTCTAATCAACCCTCTGGCTTCTGGTTACTAGCATTCCATCTGCTTTGTAATGTCATTGTGAAAACCAGCTGGGTAGGAAGAAAAAAAGGTATTGATTGAATATTTTCCACTGGAAGAAAAATTTGTATACCAATAAGATTGCCCCAGATTCAAATGGAATTTGAAGACTGGCAGTGTTTTCCTTTGTGTGTGTATGTTTGACTAACTTAGGGTGTTTTTTTCATATTTCTTCTTAGTACCTGAGTGTTAATGTACCGTAGTTAATTAATGATGGGATGTTTCTAAAAATCAAAGGAAGAATAATAATTATAATAATAAAATGTTATAAAGTTAAGCATAAGACCTTAGGCTAAGGAACCACTGTAAAAACACCTATAATCCCAACACTTTGGGTGGCCAAGGTGGGAGGATTGCTTGAGGCTACAAGTTTGAGACCAGCCTGGGCAAGATACCAAGACCTGGTCTCTACAAAAAAAATTTTTTTAATTAGTTAAACATAGTAGCATGTGCTTGTAGTGCTACCAGGAAGGCTGAGGCACGAGGATTGCTTGAGCCCAGGAGGTCGAGACTGCATTGAGCCATGATCACACCACTGCACTTCAGCCTGGACAACAGAGTGAGACCCTGTCAAAAAAAAGCAACAGCAACAGGCTGGGTGCTGTGGCTCATGCCTGTAATCCCAGCCCTTTGGGAAGCCAAGGTGGACAGATCTCTTTAGGTCAGGAGTTCCAGACCAGCCGGGCCAATATGGCGAAACCCCATCTGTGCTAATAATATACATATTAGCCAGATGTGGTGGCACGTGCCTGTAATCCTAGCTACTGGGAAGTCTAAGGCAGGAGAATTGCTTGAACCCAGAATTCTGAGGTTGCAGTGAGCTAAGATCATGTCACAGCACTCCAGCCTTGGCAATAGAGCAAGACTCCATCTCAGACAAACAAACAAACAAACGAAACACAGCAACAAAGAAAGTATGGATACATTGACCGAGGGTGAGCGTGTGAGCAAGGACTTGGATTTTCCTCCCTAGACTATGGCTTATCAGTGATTTTGTAGTCTTGCTCTTTCAGGAATCTTTATATTATCTCTTAGACCCTGTTTTGTTTTGTTTAAAAAAGGTGATGTTAATAACTTGTCTGTGGGCTGGTCTTGTTAAGTCTTGCAAACTTGTACTGCTGTTGCGCTAATTTCCTGGATAGGAGCCTGAGATTATCATGTTTCCCTAACAATGCTCAAACTTGCTCCTATTCTGCAACTGTTTAGACAAGCCTGGCCTTCTCCGGTTGCCCTTGAACTTGACCTCCTAGATACTGGCAGTGAAGAGCTTGAGTAGAAAAAGGAGTTGAAAAATGTGTAAGCAGGTGACTCTCAAAGTGCTGGTCAGTTGCCACCTTCTCTACTTGCAGTAATCCTAGAAACTCTCACTTCCACTTCTCAAAGAAGAATCCATAGCCACCTAGAAATGAGGGCTGTATTTACATGGAATCTCGGGTTTCTGAGTCCTCATTCCTTCAACATTTTCTAGTTACAGAAGTGTGGGACAGTGATTTGAAAGTTCTTTGACAGTGGTGGTTTATATTGGGGATGTTCTTCTCCCTTTTGGGTTTGGAATTCAGCTCTTTGATTTCAAGGAGGGAAACTCAAGCAGGCTGTGCCAGTTCCGTGCTCTGCAGGTGTCAGTTCCTGGCATTATGGAGAAATTCAGTATTTTTTTTTTTATTTTTGAGACAGAATCTCACACTGTTGCCCAGGCTGGAGTGCAGTGGTGTGATCTCAGCTCACTGCAATCTTCACCTCCTGGTTTCAAGCAATTCTCCTGCCTCAGCCTCCTGAGTAGCTGAGACTACAGGCATGCACCACCACGCCCAGCTAATTTTTTTGTATTTTTAGTAGAGATGGGGTTTCATCATATGGTCTTGATCTCCTGACCTCATGATCCACCTGCCTCAGCCTCCCAAACTGCTGGGATTACGGTGTGAGCCACTACACCCGGCTGAAATTCAGAATTTTTAAGGGGAATTGTGGAAGCAAGATGAGATGAGAAAAAAAGGGTGTGTATGGCCCCTGAGTGGACATTTAAGAATGAGAGTGAGAAGGTCATCTTGATCCCAGCCCTTCAAGTCAGTAGCATTTGCCATTAACTGATTTCATGGCAGGAAGATGGAAAATTCTCCATTTTCTCATTCTCATTAGTCAGCTAAGAACATCTTAAAACCTGCAGAGAAAGGGGACAGCTGCTATGGAAAACAGTGGGGCAGCTCCTCAGAAAAAAATAAAAGTAGAATTATCATATGTGTCTGCACTGAGGGGTCCAGAAAGAGCACAGGGCTTGCAAGCAAGGGCTCAGATAGTTAAGCCAGCTCTTCCACCAGCCCCTTTTCAACTGCCTTTTGCACCACCGTCTGGATAGATTGTCTTAAACCTCTCAGACAAGACTAATTACAAGTGGCCAGTTGATCCTATAATTCACCGATTTGTCTCGTCTGGCTATGAGATTAGAGAAAATTATGCTCTTAATGCAGAGTGTGGAAAATCAGAGTGGTAGGTAATGTGGTGGAAGTTTTGCTTTGCATGTGGGTCTGTATGGACATGTATGAAATGTACATACATCTCGGAGGGACAGTAAGGGGAAGAAAATGAAGACATAATTTGCCATTTTCTCTCCTAAGTTCAATTTCATAACTCAGCGGGAAGCTCCTCTCTCTCTACATGAATACTTCAACGACTTCATAAGGAAAATTAAGTAATTTAGAGAGTTACATTATTTATAATATTGTGAATAACACTGAAGTGAGCCCCAGCAACTGTAAAGTTTTAGGTGTGCCAGTTAACGGGACCTGCCCTGCTCAGGCCTGGTTAGAGTGATGTTTCCATTTCAGCATCCTCCAGGAAGAAAGCACCACTAAAAAGGCCTGGAATATTTGGGAAAGTAAAGGAACTTTACTTCATATCCAGTTTTTACTTCATTGTGTTTTTTATCAAGCTCTTTCATTATTACTAAAGAACCTCTATTGATACTGTTAGATAAATTGTAAAGTTCCCACAGGCCACCATTTTAATCATCATTTCTCCTAGGGTCACTCATTTCACCCAGGACTTTGAAATTAACACCCTATAGAAAAAAAAAAAAGCCTTAAATCACAAAAATTCCATTTGCTTCCTTGATCCCCCCGTCCCGCCGGAAGAATGAAAAAAACTTGCTATTTTTTTAAAAAAGTTGATGGCAGACTTTTTGTCGTAGCTCATGAAACAAATATTTGTGGCAGCCTAGTTGGAGAATAAATGACAAAAGCACTTTTATAAAATAGCTGTTGTAGTTATATAATTCATTTTTTCCAGTGTGCTTTAACATTTCGTGACTCCAAAGGTGTGAAAGGTATGGTTATCTAAAGCAAATAGATGTGAATAGTGTTGATATTAAATGTCATGCCTTTTATTTTGTCAGTCATGTATTATTCGAGAAATAAAATGAATTTTCTATTCTTTTTTTTTTTTTTTCATTTTCTCAACTGGGCTGTCCATGAAAGTTTGTGGTATTCTCATTTTTCCAGTGAAAAATGGAAACCTCAATTGCTTTTGGATACTTTCACATTTATATAAATTAATACTGGCCCTCAAAACTCTTACATATAGGAAAGCTATAACTGGAAATAGAGTGGCATTGTAATGATAATTAGGGAAGAGAAGGATATGAAGATACTTATGATCTGTAAATGATGCTTAAGAATTTGAGCAGAGAAAGGTGGTAAATTTTGTCTACGTTGGGAGTGTTTTATGCATACCTTTTGGTTTTCCTTTTGTTTAGTTATTGCTTCTTAGTGTTTTCAAAAGATAGCATAAAACATTTGAGTTTGTTTTTGAAAGACAAGATGTCAAGTGCAAGCTCATAAGATTTATACTAGAATGGATTCAAACTGGCTGCAGTCTTCTAAACTGGTATCCCTTATCCTTTGTTGAGAGATAGTTTGGGTATTGTCAATGTTTTGGAAAGCCATTTCATAAGTATTGCCTTCAGAAACAAGGTGCAATGCCAAATACAGATGTTTCAGAAATATAGGTTCAGTGAGCTACCATCACTGTGATACTCAGACCAATGATATTATTTAAGTGAAGTGTTTAAGAATGTCTCCTAAAACATGGCTACCTATTTGATTTTAATGTGTTTTCACTCTTTCATTAGTTGATGTAAAGTCCCCTGGAAGTGTAAATTTAGGTAATTTCTCATTGAGTCCCATGTGCCTAACATGTATTAATTTCTCTTTAGTACCCTCCAAGATATGTGGTTTTTTTGTTTGTTTGTTTTTGAGACAGGGTCTTGTTCTGTTGCCCAGGCTAGACCTCAGTGGAACAATCATAGCTCACTACAGTCTCAAACTCCTGGGTTGAAGCAATCCTCCCACCTAAGCCTCCCAAGCAGGTGAGACTACAGGTGCACACCACCATGCCTGGTTAATTTTTGTATTTTTGTAGATATGGGATCTCCCTGTGTTGCCCCAGCTGGTCTCAAACTTCTGGACTCAAGGGATCCTCTCACCTTGGCCTCCCAAAGTGCTGAGATTAGAGGTGTGAGCCACTAGTTTTATCTTTATTTCCATTTTACTGACAAGAAAATGGAGGCACAGAGGATTTTAGTAGCCTGCCTGTGATCACAGTTAAGAAATGGCAGAGCCAGAATTCAAACTCTAGTTCTAGAGAACTAGAACTAATCATTAACCCATTTTCTTCATGCCCAGGATTCTGGTTCTCATGTTCTTCACCACCTACATGCAGTTCTGCTGCACCCTATTCCAGAGGCTAAATTTTCATGTCATCTCTGTGTCTGACCTTGTAACTTCCTGATTGGGACCCAGACTAAACTACTCAGCAGTGAAACTGTTATGAAATACCAGGGATTTGGTCTAGGTCCTGCTGCTCACTGCACAGAAAGCCAATCACTGAGAAAGCAAGTGTTGCCAGGGAAGAAGGCTATCCGGGTGCTACAGCCAAGGCAGTGGGAGATAAGTCTCAAATCCATCTCTCTGTCTGACTAAAATTAGGGGTTTATGTAGCAGGGAAGAAGTGTAGCTATGCATGGGAAAACAGAAATCAGGAAGAACTAAAGAAGAGGAGTTGGTCAACAGGAAGCAGGGGATCAGTGAGGCATCATGATGGGTGAGGGGTCTGACATCTTGCTGTTCAGATGCAGTGATCTGGTGAGTTTCAGTTTCTTGATGCTATCTGGAGGCCTAATGGTTTGTTTCCTGAGAAAAGAACTCAGATAAGACAAAGGTAACCATCTCAAGCTTTAAGACTGGGAAAATCAGTTTTTATGATTTTTCAAAAGAAACCATAAACATCAGCTCTATGGGACAATTGGGTCAGTTTAAAAATACCTTTTTTTTTTTTTCCAGATGTTTGCAGAATATACTTTTTTAATTTTTTTGTGTGTGTCCAAGTTTTTTTTTTTTAATTTAAGTTCTGGGGTACATGTGCAGAATGTGCAGGTTTGTTACATAGGTTTACATGTGCCATGGTGGTTTCCTGCATCTATCACCCCGTCATCTACATTTGGTAATTCTCCTAATGCTATCACTCCCCTATCCCCCACTCTTTGCTATCCCTCCCCAGTCCCCCACCTACAAACAACTTTATTAACATAATTGATGACCTAAAAACAACTTTATTAACAGAGATGATGATGTGTTTATTTTTTATTTACTAGGAATAAATAACCGATATATTGTTGATGTATTTTCAAATATTTAGGACTGGATACTTTTCCTCCTCTCTCTTTTATAACAACAAAATATCTTCACAAACAACATGATTAATATAAATTTTATCTCTTACTTTTTGAGATACACTTACTTTTCTTTCCATAGCTTGTCTTAGCTTGATTCTACGCACTGAGCTGAACACCATACATATTACCATTATGCTGGGATCCCAGTTTTGTTAAGTGAATTTGTAGCACAAGATACGGAATCAATGTCCTTCCCAGTTTTCATAACTGATGACATAACTTTGTAGCGTTCACTAGTAACATTGTTATGATTTATACCATATTCCATTTATACTATATTGCATATAGTATAAATGTATACTGTTTATATATATAATATATAGTATATATTTATAGATAGTATATATACATAGTATATAAATAGTATAGCTGGTATATAAATAGTATAAACATATGCTGTTTACATAGTATATAAATAGTGCAAATATAAATAAGTTTATAAATATTTTTTTAATTAGAGGTATAAATATGTATACTGTATTATACATAGTATAAACATATGCAATATACTTGCTGCTCAGTGGAAAATAAGAATTATTTGCTTACACTTAAGTAATACAAAGTATTTTCTAGGGTAAAACCATGTATAAATTCTCCTTTCTTCCGAACCAAAGGGGAAAAATAAATTGTCTTCAAATATAAGGGCATCACTCATTGCATGATCCATCCTTTACAGACCTAATGGGACAGTGACACACAGTGTACCCTTGTCAGTGGGAAGTTGAGTGTGAATAGCCCCGCATTTAGCAAATCAGAAGTTATTTAATACTCTGAAACTAGATGTTCCTATGTGTTAGATAGGAATAAAAATACCCAACTTACCAGGTTTACGCACATTGAAATATGATCGTGTAATATGCTTAGCACTGTGCGTCCCTGCCTCCTAATGTAGGCACTGAATAAAGAATAGTTACTGTTGGTTCTTAGTAGACTACTATTGGAAACTTGAGCAGATTTGGAGAAGTGGCCATTAGCAAAGAAATCATCATGGAAAGAGGCTAGGAAAATACACAAAGCCAGCACTGTCTTATGGGGTTGCCTACAATATAGGAAATAAGGGAAAATTAGGGCAGGAAGATCTCTGTTCTTGAATTAGAACTTGCTTAACTTAGAACTTGCTTAACTTCTCTAATGCATAATTTACCTATGGATTCAGAAGTGTGACTGCTTAAGAATAAGTAGAAATGGCTGGATGTAGCGGCTCACAGCTGTAAATCCCAGCACTTTAGGAGGCCAAGGCAGATGGATCACCTGAGGTCAGGAGTTCAAGACCAGCCTTATCAACATGGTGAAACCCTGTCTCTACTAAAAATACAAAAATTAGCTGGCGTGGCGGCGGGCACCTGTAATCCCAGCTACCGGGAGGCTGAGAAAAGAGGATCACTTGAACCTAGGAGGAAGAGATTGCAGTGAGACAAGATTATGCCACTGCACTCCAGCTTGGGCCACAAGAGCGAAACTCCATCTCAGCAAAAAGAAGAAGGAGAAGGACAAGGAGAAGAAGAAACTTGAAAAGCAAGGCCATTACCCTTTGTACTTTTTTTATTTTTTTTGCCAGTTAAGAGAACATAAATGGAGATCATCAGGCAGAAAGTTTGCAGGTTTTGGAAGTAATATTTTAGAAACAGCAAAAGGAAACTTTTCAGGAACTTTTGATGTAGATCTGTCATTCCAGAGAATCTATAGACAGGCTTCCAGAATATCTAACTAAGCCATAGACCTTGGAGGTGTCACTGGTCTCGTTGTCCTCTTCTGCCTTATAGAACCAAATACATTTATAAAGAAACCATAGGAGAATGTTTTGAGACAAGGTCTGGCTCTGCCATCCAGGATACAGTGCACTGGAGCGATCATGTCTTACTATGACCTCTTCCTTTTATGCTCAAGCAGTCCTCTCACTTCAGCCTCTGGAGTAGCTGGGACTACAGGTGCATGCCATTATACCTGGCTAATTTTTTTTTTTGAGATGGAGTTTCACTCTTGTTACTCAGGCTGGAGTGCAATGGCTCCATCTCGGCTCACCACAACCTCCGGCTTCTGGGTTCAGGCAATTCTCCTGCCCCAGCCTCCCGAGTAGCTGGGATTACAGGCATGCGCCACCATGCCCAGCTAATTTTTTTTTTTTTTTTGTATTTTTAGTAGAGACAGGGTTTCACCATTTTGACCAGGATGGTCTCGATCTCTTGACCTCGTGATCCACCCGTCTCGGCCTCCCAAAGTGCTGGGATTACAGGCTTTAGCCACCGCGCCCAGCCACACCTGGCTAATTTTTAAATTTTTTGTAGAGATGGGTTTTTCCATGTTGCTCAGGCTGGTCTTGAACTCTTGGGCTCAAGCAATCTGCCCGCCTTGGCCTCCTAAAGTGCTGGGATTATATGTGTGGGCCACTGCGCCCCACCAGAACATTTTATTTTTATTTTATCTTTTTTAATTTTCATTGTTTGAGACAGGGTACCACCCTGCTACCCAGGCTGGAGTGCACTGACGTGATCACAGCTCACTACAACCTTGAACTCCTGGACTCAACCGATCCCCCTACCTTGGCCTCCCAAGTAGCTGGGACCACAGGCAAGCACCATCATTCCTGGCTAATTTTTATTTTTATAGACAGGGTCTCCCTGTGTTGCCTACGTTGATCTTGAGCTCCCAGCCTCCAGCAGTGCTCCCACCTCAGCCTCCCTAAGTACTGAGATTTTACCATGCCCAGCCAGTGAGGACATTTTAAAGAAGGAAGCAGAAGAATCAACTAGGCTGGCTGCCCTCTCCAAAATTAAATATTGCAAACTCAGCAGTTGGATAAGCATTTGATCACGAAAGATGTTAGGATGAGTTCAAATCTTCAAAGGCTAAAAAGCAGCAGCATTAATGAAGTTGAATGAAAGAAAGCAGATTTCGGGTGTTGAAGAGGAAGCACCTATCAGTGCAGAGGTTAAATAGACGAAGTCACAAGAATCTAACAGTACTAATTATGCTTTAATGAAATTCCAGTTAACGAAGCAATGAGGTTGGGAAGGTAGGAGGAAACCCTGCAGGATGAACAAAGAGTGGCTTGAACAGCTGGGCGGCCAGTAAGAATGCTGCAATGAAGCGAAGAGCATGGCAGAGGACGGAGGAGGAGGATAAAGGACAAAGAGCATCCTCAAGCTGGGAAAGCTGAGCCAGGAAATGAGAAACAACTTCGAAAACACATCAAGGGAAACATTCTTTAAACACGTCAGAAACAACAGCACGGGGAAATGGCATTTCTGTTAGGTAGAGGAGGGAGTTGGTTTTATTTACTTATTTGGAGATGGAGTTTTGCTCTTGTTGCCCAGACTGGAGTTCAGCGGCATGATCTCGGCTCACTGCAACCTGTGCCTCCCAGGTTCAAGCGATTCTTCTGCCTCAGCCTCCCCAGTAGCTGGGATTACAGGCACAGGTCACCATGCTCTGCTAATGTGTTGTATTTTTAGTAGAGACAGGTTTTCACAATATTGGCCAGGCTGGTCTTGATCTCCTGACCTCAGATGATCCACCTGCCTTGGCCTCCCAAAGTGCTAGGATTACAGGCGTGAGCCACAGTGCATGATATTAGTAGGTTAGGTTGTCTGTTTTCTTTCCCCCCAGAGCAAAACTTCTTTGTTTCAAGAGTCTGGTAGCATTTACTGGAAGTTGGGAGAGTAAGAAAAATGATGAGAGAAGCTGACAAAAGGCCGTTATAGCAGACTGTTTATGTTAAAATCTATAGACTCCCATGTCCTGTCTATCAGGGATAATGAAATATTTCTTTAGAATGATTGCCTCATGGAACACAAGCGTAGAGAGGATATAGAACTAGAAAAAGAGCAAGATGTCATTTGTATGTAACATGGAGTGAAGAATGGCCTTGAAATGACAAACCTGAAAGCTTTTATGACCTGGAAGAAAATTTAGGATGGGTGGGGGTAGCAGGTATCATCACAACATCAATTTGGAAATGCGTTGCAAGCCAGAAGGTAGCAGGTATTAGCAATGTGGTTTTAAAAAGAGCAACTCCTATCAGACTAATGCATTCTCTCTCGGTGACAGAGTAGATGGAGGAAAAGTGAAAGATGTAACCTAGATTGATTTTAGGAAAGTTGCTAATGCGTATCCATAAATCACACCTGTGGGACCACAAAGAAATAATTTTTTACTATTCAGCTCTTGGAGGGGCTACCTCATTAGAACACATGTAAAGTGTGTTTTAGGAATTAAATGGTTATAGTAGACTGGGTAAAGAGGGTCATATTAAGAAATGTTCTATAGTGACCAGTAATGTATCCAGTGCTCATTAACGTGTTCCATAATCTGCAAGGTGGCAGGAAACTCAGAAAATGGCCTGATTGGTGGCAGGGGTAGGAGGGAAGAAGAATTTAGGATCAGAGGTCAAAATGATTATGATTATTTAGAGGCACAGTCAGAAATAATATAGTAGAAGGTAATGTGAAAGGCAGAAGGGCAGGGCAGAGAGGACATACTGAGTTTGTGTGTGTGTGTGTGTGTGTGTGTGTGTCTGTGGCGGGGGGGGGTTTTGAGACGGAGTCTAACTTTGTCACCCAGACTGGAGTGCAGTGCCACAACCTTGGCTCACTTCAACCTCCACCTCCCAGGTTCAAGCAGTTCTCCTGCCTCAGCCTCCTCCCTAGTAGCTGGGATTACAAGTACTGCCACCATACCCGGCTAATTTTTGTATTTATAGTATAGACAGGCTGGTCTCAAACTCCTGATCTCAAGTGATCTGCCCACCCCAGCCTCCCAAATTGCTGGGATTACAGGCGTGAGCCACCACAGGATACTTACTGTTTTATGGGTAAGGAATATGATGATGAATGCATGCCCAGAAGGCCTACATGCTGAGTTTATCTGGGAGTGGCATTTATTCCCAAAAGTGTATCTTTTTCATAATTTCAATTTTTATTTGAGATTCGGGGGTACACGTGCAGGTTCGTTACCTGGGCACATCACATGATGCCCGTGTTTGGCTATGAGATCCCATCACTCTGGTAGTGAGCTAAAAGCGATATCAATGGGCTTCTTTCTGAGCCCTGTAAATTGGTTCTTTCTTAACCAACTACCCTTTAAGTAGAATTAAGAGAATATCTTGTAAGTATAAAGCTAAAAATCAATACAACCTACAAGATGAAGTAACAAAGTACATTGTTTCAAGCTCAGGGTCTTAGGCTTAGTGGAGCAGGGATCTGATCTGAGCAATGCAAGTAAAAGAATGATTAGAGAAATGGCCGGGCGCGGTGGCTCAAGCCTGTAATCTCAGCACTTTGGGAGGCCGAGGCGGGTGGATCACGAGGTCAAGAGATCGAGACCATCCTGGTCAACATGGTGAATCCCCGTCTCTACTAAAAATACAAAAAAAATTAGCTGGGCGTTGTGGCGCGCGCCTGTAATCCCAGCTATTCGGGAGGCTGAGGCAGGAGAATTACCTGAACCCAGGAGGCGGAGGTAGCGGTGAGCCGAGATTGCGCCATTGCACTCCGGCCTGGGTAACGAGAGCGAAACTCCGTCTTAAAAAAAAAAAAAAAAGAAAAAGAAAAAGCCTTAAAGATGGTTAAAAGGTTGGGGAAAATAAGGCTTCCGGGCCAAACAAAACTTGAATTCAGTGTGGAAAAATGTTGAGAGATACGTTATTAATGGTAAGTATGCAAAGACTTCCTAGAAGCACATGGGTGTCAGCTGTTCTGTATTTCATTTGCTGATAAACTAAGATGACAAAGCCCTAACTGAATGAAGGATTTGCCTTGCATCAATTTGGAATAGATTCAAAAGAAGACAGTATGACTATTACTAAATACGGAGATAAGTTAGTGTGGGGGAGGTGTGTCTCCTTCTAAGAGATCTTTACATTTATGAGCAATTGTTGTGGGAGGATAAATACATGTTAGGCATTTATAGAATATTTGAGTTTGAACTCAAAGCAGAAAATAAAGATGAGCCCCTTTGTCTGTTTCAACAATGATCCAGATTTGCATTTGTTCTTGAAGGACTTAGTCTTTTGCAAGAAAGTTTTCACAGGGAGTTGGACGTAGTGGAGCATGCCTGTAATCCCAGCTACTTGGAGGCCAAGGCAGGAGGATCGCTTAAGCTCAGGAGTTCAGATCTAACTTGGGCAACATAGTGAGACCCTGTGTCTTAAGAAAAAAAGATGAAGGAAGGAAAGATGGAGGGAGGAAGAAAAGAAAAGAAGGAAGGAAAGAAGAAATTTTAACTGGTATTTTCCTCTTCCTACCACAACTATGCCTTCAGCTGTCTTCTAACTACCATCTAAGTCCTTATAATAAGGACTTATAAATCCTTGCATCTAAGTCCCTTACAGTGGTGTTTGTAAATTCTTTCTGCATTTGCTCACCTAACAGTCTTCTTGGTGACTGGACTGGACTATGTCCACCCTGCTCACTCACCATTGTAACTCTACTTCCAACAGAGCTCGGCACATAGTCATAATATCTGTAGAATGAATGATGGATGTGGAAAGAATTACAGCACAGAAGGTTGCAAGCTTAGAAGGTTGTCATTTATAGAATGATTTGTGGAGGCTGGAAATCACTAAGATGTATTTCCCAATCTTTTTCATATTGTTGAAGTTGTACTGCTGGAAATATGTGTCATTTGAATCAAAGAACTTCCTCTGTAGGCATCCTCTTTTTAAATGCAAGTGGAATCCACCAAAAACTCCTACATGAATGTTTAGAACATCACCCTTTATAATTGCCAAAAAGTGGAAACAACCCAAATGTCCATCAACTGATGCACTGATACACACATGTGATCTATCCAAGCAATGATACTAATACGTGCTACAACATCAGTAATCCTAAAAATATTATTCTATGGGAAAGGAGCCAGCCGGAGGACCACCTGTTATGTGATTCCATTTATATGAAATGTCCCAAGTAAGCAAATCCATGAAGATATAGAAACTATACTGGTGGTTGCCTAGAGCCAGGAAGGTTAGGAGGAGATGGGAAATAACTGCTGATGGGTATGTAACTTTGTTTGTTTGTTTGGCTGGTTGGTTGACTGGTTGGCTTTTTGGGATGCAGTCACACTCTGTTGCCCAGGCCGGGAGAGCAGTGGTGTGATGTCACCTCAGTGCAACCTCCGCCTCGTGGGTTCAAGCAGTTCTCCTGCCTCAGCCTCCCTAGTAGCTGGGATTACAGGTGGGCACCACCACACCTGGCTAACGGATATGGAGTTTTATTGTGGGATGATAAAAATGTTCTAAAATGATCTGCCATGATGGCACAAGCCTGTGAATGTTCTAAAAATCAATAGATTATGTACTTTATTATTTAAAGACAGGGTCTTGCTCGGTCACCCAGGCTGGAGTGCAGTGGCAAAATTATAGCTCACTGCAACTTCTGACTCCTGGGCTCAGGGAATCCTCCAGTTTCAGCCTCCCAAGTAGCTGGGACTGCAGGCATGTGCCACCACACCCAGCTACTTTTAAAATTTTTTTGTAGAGATAAGAGGTCTCCTAATGTTGCCCAGGCTGATCTCAAACTCCTGGGCTCAAGCAGTCCTCCCATCTGGACCTTCCAAGGTGTTGGGATTATAGGCATGAGCCACCACAAATTGTACACTCTAAATGGGTTCATTTTGGCTGAGCACGGTGGCATAGGCTGGGTGTGCAGTGGCTCAGGCCGGGTGCAGTGGTTCACGCCCATAATCCAAGCACTTTGGGAGGCCAAGGCAGGCAAAGCACTTGAGGTGAGGGGTTCGAGACCAGCCTAGCCATCATGGTGAAACCCCGTCTCTACTAAAAATATGAAAAACTAAACAGGCACGGTGGCAGGTGCCTGTAATCCCAGCTACTTGACAGGGTGAGGCAGGAGAAAGTCTTGACCCCAGGAGGCGGAGGTTACATGACCTGAGGCCGGGCCATTGCCCTCCAGCCTGGGTGAAAAAGAGTGAAACTCGAAACTCCATCTCAAAAGTAAGTAAGTAAATAAATAAATAAATAAATGGGTGCATTTATGGGGGCATCCAGCATAAAGGAGATTTCTCTAGCAAGAAAAAGAGCACAAAGGATATGTAAGACAGATGACACAGATCCACAGTTTTTCCTACTTTTTAGTTTTGCCTTTTGCTCACTGTGCTTAACAGTTACACTTGAGAAATACCTTTTCTACCAGACAAGCACTGTAGAGCGTTGATGTTTTCCCTTAGAAGGTGTGCAAACTCCTCATCTTGCACTCAGTATGTTAGCTCTGAAGTGTGGATGTCTGCGTGTGTCTCACCATTCACAACATGAACCTGAACACTGTGATTCCATCCTGTTAAGCATTGTGTCTGTGTTTATTATGCCAGAATCCATGGGAGAAGGACCACAGATATTTCCTGAGCTATCTATTCTTTAATATAAATGATATAATGGCCTGGGGAGATTTTTCTCAAGAAGGAGTGCAGACTCTATTATGAGCTTACCAGAGTTGTCTGCTTAGAATATGGTTTTTAAAAAATTAAAACTCAAGTGATTTTCAACAACAGTGCCAAGGTCATTCCATTGGGAAAGAAAAATCTTTTTAACAAATGATATTGGGAAAACTGGATATCCACATTCCAAAAAAATGAAGCTGGATGCTTACCTTATGCCATATACAAAAATCAATTCAAAATGGATCAAACATCTAAATATAAGAGCTAAAACTATAAAATGCTTGGACAAAAATGCATGGGAAGAGTTTCCTGACATTGAATTTGCCAGTGATTTTATAGATACAACAAAGAAACACAGGTGACAAAAGAAAAAATAGATGAATTGGACCTCATCAAAATTTAAAACTTTTATGCATCAAAGGGCACTATCAACAGTGAGAAAAAGCAACTCACAATGTGATTAAATGTTTGTAAATCATATACCTGATAAGGGGTTTATATTCAGAAGATTTTTTTTAAACTCCTGTAATTTAACTAGAATAAGTTTTAAAACCCAATTTAAAAATAAATCTAGGGCTTGAATAGACATTTCTCCAAAGATGTACAAATATCCATTAAGCACGTGAAAAAATGGTCAACATCACTAGCCATTAGGGAAATGAAAATCAAAAGTACGATTACATACGTATCACACCCCATCCATATGAGTGTGAAGTAGTGTCTCATCGTAGTTCTGAAAGGGGTCTGGGAAATTGATGCCATGCCTACATTCTGTCTTCTGTGAGCTACAACTTATCATGTTGGGTTGGTCTGCCCATGCACATCGCCCTCCATGAGAACATGACAGCATTTTCTTAATCTGCAGACTTAAACGTTTTTATATTTGCCTTTTCCTAGTCGTTTTGCCAGTTTCAGCAGTACATGGGGGCATTGTAATCTCTCAAAATGTTTTCTAAATTTAACTTGAATCTGTAAGCTAGAAAGCAACCGACAAATGACAATGCAGCACGAGTCTCAATGTTCCACCGCCCTCACTCAATTCCCCTTGAATCTTTCTGTCACCAGAAGTCCTGAGTAGTTTATGCCCTGGTGTGGATGAATTTCTAGGTTCTGCCGATGCAGAGGTTTATTCTAGGTTATTCAGGTCATCCTAAAGAGGCCTGAGACAGCTATCCTTTTCTGAGTCTTAAGGTTGAACCCATACCTATATCTATGCACGTGCATTATTTGGTATCTGAAGTGCAACTTCCTAACATCTCATTATGGGGATCAGAATTTTAAGCGACCCTCTTAACCCTAAACCCCCAATCCCGGAGGTTGACATGCAAGTGGCCTGAAAAAAAATGACATTGGCTGCCCCTTGCTTCTGAGGGACTTACAGATACTTTCTAAGTCCTGTAGCATGTGCCCATGTCAGAAAGCACCCCATAAAGGTATTCATGCATTCAAGCTGGACTGAACTTAATCCTTCAAAGAGAGACAGCTGTCAACTTTTTAAGAAGTTGAGCATATTTTACAATTTTGACCTTGATGCTCAAGAAATTTCTGTGTCTGACCTAAAACTTGTTTGAAATAGGTTTTCTTCCCACATAATGTAAGCTTACTTGCTTTGGCCTCATTCTAGAAGCAATACATGTTCCATTTAAAATATTGTCAATTTGAGAGATTTATCTCCTTTAGTTCTTTTCTTGTGGCCAGGAAATCTAGGCAGAATTGATTCTCATATGGATGATTCTTAAGAAAGAATAATTTCATCTTAACAGAATCATGTTAAAACTATCTTATAGAAGGTTATATAGAAAAGTATAAACTAAGATTCATTTCAGAAATAAATTCCATTTACATGGAGAAGGAAAATTTCTAGTCAAAGTGACTTACAATGAAATCCTGGTTTATGCATGAACCAGCTTTTCAAAGAAAGTTTTTGAAGCTTGGTTTCCTGATCTGAAAAACTGAAGTTCTCAGTGTTAATATGTGGATGGAATAAAACACTACTTGTAAAGAACCTGATAGGTATCTGGTGTACATAGCAGCTCCCCCACAAATGATCTCCCCCCTTCAGACTATCTTCTTGTCTCTAATTAACCTCTTTTTCTTTTTAACACATCCCTTTTTGGATATCTCTTTAGTAGCATAGAAAATATGTTTCTATTGGGTTGTAATCATTACAATTCAGTCATTGAATATATACACGTATTTCCATTTTAGGCATTGTCACCCAATTTGGGGCCATTCATTAGCTCTTCATTAATAGTTCATTATTTATTACTAAATTTCAATATAAATAAAATTATACTTCTGAGTGGAAGAAAATCCCATGTCACCTCTTGTAAAGAATTTATTTTCTTAGTATCAAAGTAACATGTTTGAAGCTCAGCCTCAATATTACATGGACCTATTGAATTACTAGGTTCACAAACCAGTAACCCCAAAGGTGAGGTGATAGTCAGAACTTGGTGTTTGTTGAATATCTACTGTGAGCCAGGAACTAGGGCAGGTGCTGTATATGTTTCCACATTTGATTTCACAACTCTCTATTATGGATCATCATCACTATTTTACAAGAGAGGAAATTAAGGGCTGCAGAGGTTGGTTAAGTCAATGAGGATGGCACATTAAGAAGGCTCTGGGCCAGTGTTGCGCCCAGGCCTCTCTGAGATTTTTAGTATTTTCCACCATTTAATTGCACTTAGGGACCATGATTATGGAGAGACATCTTTTACAATGAAGAACTTTAGTATCTCCCCAAAGCCAATGTCAGCCTGGCTCCCAAAACAGATTCTCCCCTTTCCTTTGACTCTGTCTTCTCTCCCCTTCTTCCTTGCTGGTCAGAATAACAGGTTCATTATTGAGAGTGGATTAGCAAATAAAACAAATTCCAAAGATTTAGAATGTTGTGATGTCAGGAAGGAAGACCTGCGGCAGGCTGTGTGGTTCCATGGGGAAAGAAAAGGGTGTCTAACCATCCACCCGGTTATTGGGAAGGAAAAGGGTGTCTCACCATCCACTGCATTATTGGGAAGGAAAAGGGTGTCTAACCATCCACCCGGTTATTGGGAAGGAAAAGGGTGTCTCACCATCCACCCGGTTATTGGGAAGGAAGAGGGTGTCTCACCATCCACCTGGTTATTGGGAAGGAAAAGGGTGTCTAACCATCCACCCGGTTATTGGGAAGGAAAAGGGTGTCTAACCATACACCCGGTTATTGGGAAGGAAAAGGGTATCTAACCATCCACCTGGTTATTGGGAAGGAAAAGGGTGTCTAACCATACACCCGGTTATTGGGAAGGAAAAGGGTGTCTAACCATCCACCCGGTTATTGGGAAGGAAAAGGGTGTCTAACCATCCACCCGGTTATTGGGAAGGAAGAGGGTGTCTCACCATCCACCTGGTTATTGGGAAGGAAAAGGGTGTCTCACCATCCACTGGCTTGATCTCCTGGCCATTTGGGATTGGGTAGGAGAACGGCTGGTCTGAAAGCTCTCTGATTTGGCCCTTTTCCTTTGGAGGGGTGTGAATCTGATACTGCCACAATTTCTGCCTTGTCAGTGATATGGTTTGGCTGTGTCCCCACCCAAATCTCATCTTGAATTGTAGTTCCCACAATTCCCATGTGTTGTGGGAAGAACCCAGTGCGAGATAATTGGATCATGAGGGCAGTTTCTCTCATACAGGCCTCGTGGTAGTGAATAAGTCTCATAAGATCTGATGATTGACAAGGGGTTAACCCTTTCACTTGGCTCTCATTCTCTCTTCCCCATTGCCATGTAAAACATGGCTTTCACCCTCCACCATGATTGTGAGTCCATGTGGAGTCCATTGTGAGTCCTCCACCTCCCCAGCCATGTGGAACTGTGAGTCTGTTAAACCTTTTTTTCTTTATAAATTGCCCAGTCTTGGGTATGTCTTTATCAGCAGGGTGAAAACAGACTAATTCAGCCGATTAATTTTCCTGCATTTCCCTCCACCAGCATCTCTTCCCTCCCTCCTCTGTAGCATCTATCACGGGACTAAAGCCAGACAAGCCTCCCCTGGCCCAAGCAGAGCAATTCATTGTGAAATTTACTCCTGAGAGTTTTCTTCTGCTTTGAACTGCCACAAAAAGAACCATGTAAACACTTACCGTGTGTAGTTGACTGCCCTGCATTTAATAGAATGATCTTTTCTTCTGAGTTATCAACCTCATAAGGCATCATAAAGTTCACTTGGAAATTATTTTCAAGTAAGCAGAAATGCCTCAGCACTTGATCCAGGTTTCTGGTGGGTGGGAATATTCTTTGAATGTGTGTGAGCACGTGCATGCTTGTAAATGTGTCTGACACATGTTATGTGCAGATAGTTCTCTGTCATGTAATCCTAAGAAATGTGAATTCTTTCCCTCTGATTGCTTTGCTTTCCTTCTCTGTAGATACCGTGCTGTGCTCGGTAGGCTGCCATATGGATTAGATCTGCTTGTTATCCTTTACTTCTCCTGTCAAAATAACCACCACAGTATAAAAGGAAAACCAAGAAATGCGTTCTCCCTGGGCTGACACCGAACTCAGTGTCCAGCTTGCGAGTGAACTCTTGCAATAGTCTCTTTCTAGAAGCATTCCACAGTGGTATGTAATAGAATTCCCTTTTCCATGTCTTCTACGTATAGGCAAAGTCTGTATTAAACCCTTTATTGGGGTAGAAATCAGGAGGTCAGTTAGAAGACTGTCAAGCCAAGACAATTCCTTCTCTTCTGGTCTTAAAAAAAAAAAAGACCTCATAAATTGTTTTTATTTAAATTGGATGCTTTGTGCATCTCTCTCTGGAGTTGAATTCTCCTTTTGCTTTGCTTTTCAGTGGAGATTTGATGTTCATTTCATCACTTCCACTTGTAGCTAAGTATAGTATCTCCTCTATCTGAGCCCAACATTGCTTGGAAAATTTTATGAAGTCGATTCAGGGAAATAAAGTGTATTTCTTTTTATACTCTGTGTCATAGCCAAAGACTCCTTTACTACTTATTTTAATGAACCAAGGCTGTAATTTAGATTTCTTCAGTATAGCTTTTAGAGCAAAGAGCATGAAACTGGTATTAAGGAGATCTAGAATTTCCCACTGGCTTTGCCAATTGTTAACTGATAGCCTTACCCAAGCCATTGAAGTTTTATTAGTTCCAATCTCTCTTTTTTTTTTGAGACAGAGTCTCACTCTGTTGCCAGGCGCCAGGCTGGAGTGCAGTGGCACAATCTCGGCTCACTACAACCTCCGCCTCCCGGGTTCAAGCAATTCTCCTGCCTCAGCCTCCCAAGTAGCTGGGACTACAGGTGCACACCACCACGCCCAGCTAATTTTTATATTTTTAGTACAGACGGGGTTTCACCATGTTGGCCAGGATGGTCTCAATCTCTTGACCTCATGATCCGCCCGCCTCAGCCTCCCAAAGTGCTGGGATTACAAGTTCCAATCTCTTAAAAGTAGGAGTTGAACTGGGTGGTTTTGAAGATTCCTTTCAGATTCCAAATTCTGGAACTCTGAAAAAAAAAGATAATTGCATAGACTTGGAATATCATCATGTGTTCCTAAAGTATCATCCTTTATGATAATCAATGTTGTTTGAAAAGAGAGCTGATATATGGACCTTGGACAAACAATTAAACTTCAAGGAAGTCTCCCAGACTGTTCTTGCTAGCATGAATTTATGCTTGAAGGCATAGCACTGTGGCCTCTGCATCCAGTCAGCTTGTTTTAAAAGCACAGTACACTGCAGACATCCTAGTAGCTGGGGAGCTCTGTGTACAAATACACACAAGGCTGTGGTCACAGACAGCAGCAGCCACAAACATCAATTCAGATGTGGGAACAAGATAGTTGAGAAGGAAATCATTGCCATTTAAGCCTAAGTTTTTGAATCTAAGAGACATACCTTACATATTTGTCCAATTTAGTAGAAGACTCTGACAACAGAGAAAATGGTAGCTGACAGCAGAAACAGGACTCATTTTTTAATTAAAAATTCAAAATTAAGTGTAATTTATGTACATGGGAAAGTCTTCACATCATACATTAAGCTGTGTACATGATCACAAAGTTAAAAGCTTCTACCTTCAATTCTCCATCTCCCTTTCTAGAATTAACCATTGTTACTCACTTTTTGCTAGATCCTTTCCTAAAATGGCATGTGCATGTCCCAGTAGATAGATGCATGGCTTATGTGAACATTTATGTAAGTTATAATAATGTACAGTTACTCTGTACATTGCTTTTCCACTTAGTGATGCATCTTTGAGATACTCCACATTAGCTCAACAGTACCACTACCATGAGCTGAATAACTAACCTCTTCCCTTGTCGATTTGAAATGCCACCCTGTGAGATCCATTAGCTCCTGCAGATAGAACTCAGTTTTTTGTTTCTTTGTTTTAGTTTTTTTTTTTTTTTTTTTAAAGATGGGAGTCTGACTATGTCGTCCAGCAGTGGCACTATTTCAGCTCACTGCAACCTCCACCTCCCAGGTTCAAGTGATTCTCCTGCCTCAGCCTCCCCAGTAACTGGGATTATGGGCACATGCTACCATGCCTGGCTAATTTTGTATTTTTAGTACAGATGGAGTTTTACCATGTTGGCCAGGCTGGTCTCAAACTCCTGATCTCAGGTGATCCACTGGCCTTGTCCTCCCAAAGTGCTAGGATTACAGACATGAGCCACCGCACCCGGCCAACTCAGTTTTTAATGATTACATTGTTTACCATCATATGAATTATAATTTCTTAAATCAGTCCTCCGTGCTAATTTAAATGATAATTTTTCCTAGTTTCCATCTTTCTCTATCTGCAACTCTTGCATTTCCATCTTTATCCAGTCTCTTAGGAAGGCAAAGCTGCACTGGATGGTCTGTTCATATATATGGGTATTTTTTTCCACATGGTAAATTTCTAAAAACGGAATTGATAGTTCATAATGTTTACAAATCTTACCAGAAAAGTTAGACACGTTTGGATATGTATATAATGCTCTGTAGCATATAAGAATGCTAGATGATAGTTGCTATCCTATATATTAACTTTTTAAATGTTTTATTAACCCAATTAGTAAAAAAAGCTCATTGTTTTGATTTATATTTTTATAACCATTGATGTTACAGTATATTTTCCTATATTGGTCAATTTTATGTGAGTGTGAAAAGTTCCAGTTCACGTTTTTACCCATTTTTAATTGGATGAAGAGGTTTTTTGGGATATTGATTTGCAAGACCACTTCATAAATTAAGGAATTAACTTTCTATCACACTTGATGCAAGCATTTCTCCAGTTTTTAAAGTTTATTTGCATGTATTTTTTCCCCTAGAAATTTAAATTTTTCATACAATCAAATTCAGCAATCCTTCCTTTCCTATTTCTTCCTTTGGAATTGTATTTTTAGAAGGACCCTCCCTGTCCTAATGTTACATATTAAACATTGTGTTTTATAGGAGTGCTGTCAGAGTTTAGCTTCCTTAGGCTGTAATATTTGATCCTTCTACAGTTCATTTTGAGTCAAAGAGTTTGATAGAGATCTAGCTTCTTTCTTTTTCCAAGTGGCTAATCAACAGTACCACTACCATGAACTGAATAATTAAACTTTCCCTTGTCGATTTGAAATGCCATTCTGTGAGATCCAAATTTCTGCATGTGTTTGGGTCTGTTTCTGAACTCGGTGTTTCATTCCACTGGGCTGTTTTTCCTTCTCCAATTCTACTATGTTTGAGTGTATTTTTAGTTATGGGTCATACCGGGGGAAGATTTGCAAAATTGGCTGCTCAGTTCACTGTTTTGAGGCTACTGAATGAAGGGGCCTTTTGTTTCCATTTTCTCGATTAACACCAGAATTAGTGTTCCTGATGACATTGTATCATCCAAAAAGAATTATTGTTGCCATTATAATAAGCTTAAGAAGATTGCATATAAACAAAATTTAAAATAAATAAGATAATGTTAAAAAATAGCATCTAGAAGGATATTTTTAAATGTCTTATCTGGAAATATCACTTCTGGGACAGCACTCAATAAATCTACTGTACCTCCTCACACGCACATTTGTAGACAATCAGACAGAAAACTGTTAGTATTTCTTGTGCTTTGTGTTTTAGAATGTGGCACATCAAACAGAGTTACGAGTTGCCCTGATCTGACTGATTTCATATAAATGTCTTTGCTTTGGCAAGAGTTGAGACCCATTCATTCTCCGAGGTAAATCTTGCAGACCAGGAAGTTGAGGTTTTGGGGTAGATTCCAAGAGTCAGTTCTGACCTTATTATTGGGGAATGTGGAAACCTAAAGCCTTCCATGAGTTAATAATGTGCACGGTGAAGGATTTTTTCCCCCTGAACTGATTGGGTATTTTCTAAAAGAGGATGAGCTTTTAATAACAGGAATGTAAGTTTTAATTTTAAACAGATCTGTACTTAAATATAGTCGTCAGAGAACAGCCCCTGCTCAAAAATCTCCTTATTTGTACATGTTATCATTACAGAGAGAGACCTTCCTATTTATATGGAAAGAAAATAAATGAGATTTCTTTCTATCTGTCTTCCATATGTTTAATAGTAGGAATGTGTCTTGGATCTTGAGTTAAAACAGACTGTGGATTCAGTTAGTTGATACAATTAAGAACCGTTCTTATCTCAGAATCAACTCTGCAGACTATCTCAGAGAATCCAGTATCAACCATCCGGGTGGTTAATCCATCATCACCTGAATGGGCAATTTGGGTGTTTCTGTTCATTTGAACAAACAGGCATAGGCACTCATTAGCTCCACACCCCAGTCAGAGAAGCAATATGGGTGTGTGACAAAAGGGATATATATTCTGTTGTCTTGGCTTCAAATATGAAAAAGCTTTCTTCAATCCAATTCATTCAAGACACCAAGCATAGTGATTTCTTCACCGGCAGTTAGCATTGAAAATAAACTTCATTTTCCTCCTCACACGCAAAGAGGGGCTGGTAGAAGCCACGGCAGATCATGGCAGATGGCACTTAGGGACAGCTGTAGCGCTTGGCTTGAATACCCCTCCGCATGAAGCACAGAGCTGCCCACTTCATCGGAATACAGCAATATTTATCTATGCATAGGAGTCTTTCCAAATAAAAAGGGTAACAGAAAGGGATTGCAGTCTACTTCTGTGAGCCTATCCAAAGGGTATCCATACATAGCCCAACATTTGAGGTAAGAGTATTGTTTAAGATCTCAAGGAATCAAAATATTATGGAAACACTAAAAGGACCATTAGGATAAATGAGTGAACCTAAGATCTTCAGTGAGACTTAAGATTGAGTGCAGATCCAGTACCCTTTGGAGAGAGTTGTTACAATAAGACTTAACTGTGACTAAAGTGACAAGGAATGGCCTCTGCAACACAAATGGGAGGCTAAGAATAATTTGCCATTTTAGCTTTGCTTATATACTTAGATATTTTGTAGAGAAATCTAGGCTGGTAGTTGGTGTTGTCTTTTTGGGGTGGTGGGTGGGGGTGGTTGACTTATTTCTCCTCTCATTTCCTTTATTTGACTATTAGCAATTTTACAATTTTTTAAATTGTAATAAAATACACATAATGTAAGGTTACCATCTTAACCATTTTAAAGTGTATAGTTCAATGGCATGAAGTATATTCATATTGATATGCAGCCAATCTCCAGAATGTTTTCATCTAAAACTGAAACTCGGTATCCATTCACCAACAGCTCTCCATCCTCCCAGCCCCGCAGTCCCCCAGCCCCCCAGCCCCTAGCAACAACCATTCTACTTTCTGTCTCTGTGAGTTTGACTGTTCTAGACAACTCATGTAGCTAAAATCATATACCTACTAAAAGTGTTTGGATTTTTCTGTGGCTGGATTATTTCATTTAGCACAACATCCTTAAGGTTCATGTATGTTGTAGCATGTTTCAGAATTTTCTTCCTTTTTAAGGCTGAATAATATTCTATTGTCTGTCTATACATTTTATTTATTCATTCATCTGTCAATGGACATTTGGGTTTCATTAGCTTTTTTTTTTTTTTTTTTTGAGACTGGGTTTCACTCATTGCCAAGGCTGGAGTGCAATGGCACGATCTCGGCTCACAGCATCTTCTGCGTCTCAGGTTCACCGACCTCAGGTGATCTGCCTACCTTGGCCTCCCAAAGTGCTGGGATTAAGGGATAACCACCACGCCCAGCTTACTATTGGCTTTTTTTTTTTTTTTTTTTTTTTGAGACAGAGTCTTGCTCTGTCATCCAGGCTGAAGTGCAGTGGTGTGATCTCAGCTCACTGAAACCTCTGCCTCCTGTGTTCAAGCAATTCTCATGCCACAGCCTCTGAAGTATCTGGGTCCACAGGCATGCACCACCACATCCAGCTAATTTTTGCATTTTAGTAGAGAGGGGGTTTTGCCATGTTGGCTAGGCTGGTCTCGAACTCCTGACCTAAAATGATCCTCCCACCTCAGCCTCCCAAAATATTGGGACTACAGGCATGAGCCACCACAACTGCCCAGGTTTTACTGGTTTTAATCAAGATAATATGCAAATACTACTTTTGTCCATCTGATGATGTCTCAATAAAGCCATTTTAGAATCTGAAGATACTTCCTAGTTAAATTATTACTATTGTTAACAACCGAATGTTGGCTTAGCAATTGTTAAGGCATATAAGAGCAGTCCACATAAATGACATAGAAATACATGACAGTGATTAATCACTCACTAGTCTTGATACCTCATAGCTTCCTCACTTCAAGTTTAGACAGGTGCAGGGGTCATAAAAAAAAGCCAAAAGATTAAGGTTGCAACCACTTGGTGAGGGATGTCTGCTTTCTCGAAACGATAGCCCTCTACCCAGCACCATGAAAAGTGTGTTTTTCATGGACATTTTCAGGCCTCTAAGCTTGAGGTGTGGGTTTATGTTCTGAAGGATGCATTGCGTGATCTTTCTCACCAAACTCTCTCAAACCCTCCACTAGATAAACACCTAGAGGTCTGGAAAGTGGGACTGGAGGGAGCCATTGAGATTTTTTTAACATCCTCTTGTCCTGGAGTATTTTCCTTCCTCCACACTTTCCTCACATTTCTCAGAGAAAAAGAAAAAATGGAAGCTTGGTTATTTGTGTGTACATATGTGCCAGCTTTGACTACGCTTGGCTCTAGGTGAGGGGGAGATTAATTGTTGGGCTTATGCCCATGGAAAAAGCCAGAAGGCTTACATCACAATTTTTATTTTTTTAATATTTTGTTTTCATAGCTGGGGATTACTCTGTTGGCATGAGAGTATGAATGTCTCCCATGACAGGGAGAGAGAATGAAAAAATGTACTAGGATAAAAGAGGGAGTACTAATTAAAACCACAAAAGCAATGCAAACATATGTTAAAAGATACAACAAATTCCGTGTCAGTTTCATGAAGAAATGCTTTGAGGTTTTTCCCCCCCAAACTTTGTTGAGTATAATTGACAAAAACTTCACGTATTTAAGGTGTATGACATGACAATTTTATATACAAATACAGTGTGAAATGGTTACCACAACCAAATTAATAAATCCATCCATCATCACACATAGTTACCATCCTTTGAGTTTTAAGGTGAATTAATGGAATGCATGTCATTCATATGCATATTCATATGCATGTTATTTGCATATATTCCTTGACTTAAGAAAATTGCTATATAATTGAAAGATGATTACTAATCATATGAACTTAAGATACAATTATTCTCATCTGGTGGGGCACAGTGGCTCACACCTGTAATCCCAGCACTTTGGGAGGCTGAGGTGGGTAGATCACTTGAGAGCAGGAGTTCGAGACCAGCCTGGCCAACTTGGTGAAACCCCATTACTAAACATACAAAATTAGCCAGGCATGGTGGCACGAACCTGTGATCCCAGTTACTCGGGAGGCTAAGACAGGAGAATCACTTCAACCTGGGAGACTGAGGTTGCTGTGAGCCAAGATCCCACCACTGCACTCTAGCCTGGGTGACAGAGTGAGACCCTGCCACAGAAATAAATAAATAAATAAATAAAAATTTCTTATCCTATAAGGATTACCAGTAAATTTACTTCCAAAATATAGATGTTATTCTAGTTCATTGCAATACTCACATTATAGACTCTACTAATTTAATAACTATATATTAAATGGTGAAAATTTCATTGCAGATAAATTATAAATAAATATAAGTCCTAATATGTAATCCATTAGGAAATAAAATTCTAAATTTAATGCTAAAAATTATTTTGTGATTTTGGTAAAATTTACCTAAAGATAAAGGGAAGATTTTAAATTTGTTTAAAAATGGAAAGTTAATAAAATCTTGGGGAAAAAGAAGAAATGTACACATATCAGGCAAGCCCACTACTGCATGTTCCATAGAATCTTATAGATAATGGAGCTCAAGAATAAGCAGGCTAAATTTTCACACCCATCCCCCAAGTAGGTGAATCTTTGGGGATTTTCTTTCAGAGACATTTAGGGCCCCAGCAAAGACTGGGTAGTGTTATGAGCAAGTTACTACTCCGCAGGGTAGACTCAAGCATTCAAAAAGAGCTGGGGGCTAGGTACAGCGGATCCTGCCTACAATCCCAGAGCTTTGGGAGGCCAAGGTAGGAAGATCATTTGAGACCAGGAGTTTAAGACCAGCCTGGGCAACATAGTGAGATTCCCATTTTTCTACAAAACGTTTAAAAATTTTGCCTATAGTTTCAGTTAGTTGGGAGGCTGAAATGGGATCACTTGACCAGGAATTCAAGGCTGCAGTAAGCCATGATCATGTTCTGCCACTGACCCCCAGCCAGGGCAACAGAATAAGGCTGTGTCTCAAAAAAAAAAAAAAGATAGATCTAAGAGCTCGTATTTTTTGTAGAAGGTTACATTGAGTTGAGTGTGAATGGATGCATGTTAACTTACTGATTTTGTTTGTGAAGAACATGTAACCTGGTCATTTGAAAGAAAAAAAAATGACTACCAGAATGAACCAAGGTATAATATAGAGAAATCCCTCTGGCTTTGATCCTCTAATATCTGCTTGTCCTCTGGCAAGATTTTTGAGTGAGAATGAGCAAAGCGAAGGTATTTGTTGGGCAACAACTATACACCAGACACTGAAGTTATTTCATTTATTCCTGACCACAGCTCTGTATACGTTACAGAGTTGTTTTCCCATCTTACAGACAAGGAGACTGTGGTTCACTCAGGCTAAGTTATTTGGCAGACGGTACATCTAGAACAGCCTGTTTCCAAGCCTGTGTCCTTCACAAAACACCTTCCTTTGCCTGGCCAGTCTGGTGGAGCCTCCTATAACCGGAGGCTGTGGGGTGCTGGTGGGATTGTAAACATTAGAGAGTGCATGCCAAAAACTGAAAGCCATTAAGGAAAATGAGTCACTTTCTGGATGCATTAGCTTATGAGAGCTTCGTGGAGAAATAAAGTATAGGAACGATTTTTCTTCTTAAAAAGAAAAGAATATCTCTCTGGAGTAGAGATTGTTGGCAAGTTCATGTATAATCATGGTCAGTAGAAAAGAAATCTAAGCAGTAATGAAAAGCTTGTGTACTTAGAATGCCTTTAACCCAGTGAGCTGAAGAGTAGGCCTTTGGAGGAATGACATTGGTTGGAGGTGGAGTTGGGGCAGGAATGGAATCCTGGTCCTAGAGGGAAAGACAGGTAAAAGAAAATGAGACCATTGAAAGCAGCCATGATGCATGGTTACTCTTCACCCCTGGGTAAGGTGGTATAAATTGCTTTCGTTTTGCCCCCTGTCCCCCAAATCATTTTTTTAAAGAAGGAGAAGAAAATATTTTCAAGGGAAAACATTACCTTTTGGCTCTAGGCATAGAAGCCTCAGAAGCTGAAAGCAGTGTTATATTTTTATATGCCGCAGATGCTTCCTGGTATTAAAACAGTGACCTGGCTCCCAAACAATCACAGCATCAACACTGAAGGAGAACATTCTTGTGATTCGTGTAATTCCAGGAGCAGACGTGGGGTAGCTTTTACAAAACTAGGATGAAGGGAGGCAGTCTGGTTTAGATCACGAACTACTCAAAGAAAAGTAATTGACATGACTTTGATTGTATGCTAAGATCATTTTCATTGCATTCTAGTTCTGAGACAGTATCGTACATAACCTCCTTAGTCTGTGTGCATTTTGAAAGGTCCTTGTGTTGATGGCTTGCTTTTGATGTGTTTTCATGATCCGTTCAGACTACCCAAGCCATAGGACATCAGTAATTAAGAAAAACTCTCCCTTTGGAGAAGAATCAAGAAGATTCTGCTTCTGTTATTTAATTTTTAACATAGCTAAAGGAATGCAGTAAACTCTTTTTACCCATTAGTAATTGACTTTGAAATAGGATATGTCTATCATTTGGAGTCTACAAGTAAGTCTCAAGAGAAACTTCGTGAAACAGATTGATCCTAAACTTCCCGCTTGCATTCATGGAAGTGAGCTGACAAGAAATACACAGTGTGAGGAAGTGGTGGGTGAGAAAAAACAGCTAACTGATAAGATCTTAATTGCAAGGGTTATGTTCGTGGTGGATCATACCTAATGGGTCATGTATTTCAACTATGGTTTTTTGAAAAAGGGATTATGCATCTTTTTTTTTTTTTTTTTTTGAGAAGGAGTTTCGCTCTTATTACCCAGGCTGGAGTGCAATGGCGCCATCTCGGCTCACCGCAACCTCCGCCTCCTGGGTTCAGGCAATTCTCCTGCCTCAGCCTCCTGAGTAGCTGGGATTACAGGCATGCATCACCATGCCCAGCTAATTTTTTGTATTTTTAGTAGAGATGGGGCTTCACCATGTTGACCAGGGTGGTCTCGATCTCTTGACCTCATGATCCACCTGCCTCATTCTCCCAAGTGCTCGGATTACAGGCTTGAGCCACCACGCCCGGCCCTTTTTTTTTTTTTTTTTTTTTTTTTTCTGAGACAGAGTCTCATTCTCTCACCCAGGCTGGAGTGCAAGTGGTGCAATCTCAGCTCACTGCAACCTCCGCCTCCTTTCAAGCAGTTCTCATGCCTCAGCCTCCCAAGTAGCTGGACTTACAGGCGTGTGACCGTATGCCCAGCTAATTTTTGTATTTTTAGTAGAGATAGAGCTTCTGCGTGTTGGCCAGGTTGGTCTGAAACTCCTGACCTCAAGTGATCTGCCCTCCTCGGCCTCCCAAAGTTTTGGGATTACAGGCATGAGTCACCATGCCTGGCCAGTGATTATGCATCTTGTAAATCAATTCTTGGAATCTAACTTCCAAAATTTCTATCTGGCTTTCTCTCTTCCCCTCTAAGAGACTGTATCTTCCTCCCTGCCCTGGGCTTTTTTCTTTTCTAGAGATCCTGGTAGTGGTCATGACCATGCACTTTATGGCACATCCAAAGTCATTGTTTGTGCATGTCCTCCTTTAGTCATTCCCCAGTGTGGGTGGATTTAGCTGTGTGATATGCTGAATCCTGCTACCCACTGTGCAATGGAGGGATCAGAGTCTTGTAGAAGAGGGAGAGCTGGAGAGCCAGGGAGAATACAGGACCTTTCTTCACCTTGGGTTGAGGCTGAACTCATGAAAGACAATGAAGCAAGAAATAATTTCCTTTTGCACCCATTTTTTCATTTATGGGCCCCATTTCCTGCATCTTAGCAAAATCTCTCTTCAGAAAGGGTTCCAGACTTAGTAGGAGTAAATTGACCTATCTGATGGGGCTGCTGTTCGGTTTCTCTGAGCCATGTTTGAACTTTTAGTAATGAAGTCCACAGTCCCTGTGTAGCTTACCAAGCAACTGTGGATTTGCAGGGTGTGGCCGGCAGGTTCCTGGAATGAGATGGGTCCTGGTTCCCTTAATGTCACTCATCACCCTCCATAGTCTATCCAGAAGCCTCCACCCTGCCTGTTCACAGGTCTGACCCTGTCCTATGGTTGATGGGCAGAGCAGGGTTTCACATATGCCAGTGTCTGGTAACACAACGGGGGACCCACCAGAGACACCTCACACAGGAGCACTTTTCTGGCCAGGCTGTTTTTCCTCATCTTTCAACAGTGAGTGTTGGCCGTCAGTGTGGCGCTCTTCACTCCCAAGTGAAGCTTGCCTTTCCCCTCTGCCACGTTGCAGGCTCTGCTAGGGTGGAAAAGAGGTCAGCAAACGAACTCACAGTAACGCTAAGCACTGGATGAAGTTTTCACTATTAGTCTTTTTAGCTGACTCGAGAACTGCACTGTGAATGGGAGGTGGGTTGGCTCTCTGAGTTCATCTTTTAAAGGGTTCATTGGAAGCCAATCTTCTTTCAGGTGTTTCACATGCAATACTCATGAATCACGTGATATATTTGCATTGATGTGCAACTGATTGCAAGGTATGTATGTATACTTTAGGTGGAAACTTAAAAACCTTGCTTTGCCCTTCTCATAAATGGGCTTGCTGATCTGCCTATTATAGATTATGGTGGCTAAAGCACCAACCTTCCATTAAAAAGTGTAATCTTTTTTTATGTCAACCAATCAAACGTTCCATCTGTTGAGACTCCACTCTCTGCTCTGGATTTTGGAACAACTCAGCCAAGGTTATTCTTGCTCAGCAATCTTGCCTTGAAAGAGTGAGTTACTGTTCCCAGAGGCAAAGACACTGCTTCTTGATGATATGCAAGTGGGATTTATTAGCTTTGTGAAGGAAGCGGGAGGGCATCGTGATATATCATAATACTTGGTAAATTATGAGAGGGACTGGGGAAAGCGGTGTCAGAAAGAAAGGGATTCCTTGCCAGATGTCCCGAAGAGTTGAACTACCATGAAGAAAATAATCTGAAAATATGAGTGACCTTCTCAACTTTATCCTAAACCCCCGTGCCTTAAAGTGCAAGGCAACAGAGGAAATCTGGCTTTATAGGGGTTTGCAGGTAGATGTGGGGGAGGGTGTCAGGTCAATTCCTCAGGGGCTTCCCAAGGCAGTGCTAGAGAGCAAAAGGAGTGCCAAGGCCTCCCAAGAACCCTCGAGTGACCCCACATCCCTCTACATCAGCTCCAGACCCACAGCAGCCTTTTGGGACTTCTAGGTGAAAGCTGAGATAGAGATGCTGTGTCCTGGATGTGCTCAGACAAGCCAGGGGCACTCATATCGGTGGTGCGGTTTCCTCTTTTGCAAAGGACAGGAGATAGAGCCACCTAGGCAGGTGTCCCAGATGAAAATGGCTGTGAAATAACAGTGTCACCCTAATACCCATTTGGACCTCATTATGGCAAAAACCACCTTTACCACAGCACTCTATTTTGTTTGTTACAATCTCTGTTTTTCTTTCTCTTTCAAACATATTTCTCATTAGATTTATTCCATTGCGAATTTTCATCTTATTTCTTTGATTATCCAGCAGGAGGGGGGGTTCTAGGAAGCTCCACAATAACTTTTTTTTTGCCCTTCTTCTGGCAGAGCACTTGGTAATCTTCTTAAATGTTTTTTGAAAGCCTTTTAATGACTCCACTCAGTGCCCTGCTGATCATTCATGAACTACAGTTGTACATCAGATCTAAAAGTTCCATATTTATGACGATAAAAAAGAGCTATAAGATTTTTAATTTTGCTGAGGGGCTATTTTCTCTCCCTCTCTCGATGCGACTCAGTTTTTCAGTGTAGGGCCAGAGGCTGTTTGTGTACTCAGACTATGTTTTCAACTTTTGCTCTTGATTTTTCCAGGCAATCAGCAAAGTCTGTTTAGAGTTGAATTGTTATGAGCATACATTCTATTTTAATTCACTGTAATTAGAGGGATGAGCATTACACTTCTTTAAGAACTCCTAGAAGTCAATCTTCTGATTTCCAGAGATCAAAATCTTATTTCATGAACAAAAAATGTGACTGGATATGAAAAATGGCAATCATTAAATGTTCTTCCAGCTGGCAGAGTGTATGAACTCTGCTCCAGTGACTTCAAAATCATGCTGCAGAGCTGTGGCTGGGTTTTCTGATTGTTTCTCAACAGATTGTCTTTCTCAAATGCAATGTTAAAAGTAATAATTTGTCCTCAGTTTGGTTGTGTTTATTATGATGATGATTGAACACATGAACTGCCAATTGATGATGGCCCATGTTCCTGGTCTGTTTAAGTAACATCAACTCATCTTCAAATTTAAGAAATGGTAGATAGCACTCTCTTATTTGATAGCTGCTAGCCCTGAAATGGAACTGTCATAAATAGTGTTTGTGAAAAGGCAGAGTTCCCTGACTTCCCTCACAGGACATGAGACAGGGGTGTGGCTTGTTGGTCTGGCTGCCAAGCACTCAAACCCCTTGCAGGAAGGGAAGCACGCAGATAGGCAGATGCAGAAACGCAGGCGAGTGCTTTTGGACTCTGGCCCCACAGTAGCATCTAGGGGTGGGTGCCTGCAACTCCCAGAGCTGCAGTGGGTGTGTTACTTTGCTCTGTTAGCTCTGCCATCCAGACAATTTAAGTGCTAACCAGCTCAGTGCTCTCTTGGTATCTGGGTCCTTGTCCTGCATCCAGGAAGAATCAGTTCACACAGACAAATTGAAGGATGATAAATGTGGGGGATTTTATTGCCAGATCAAGGTGACTCTCAGAAAGATGGATGGGGAGCTGGAGAGGGGATGGAGTAGGAAGATGATCTTCCCATGGAATTCAGCCGTCCTGGAAACAGTCTCCTCTCTGACCATTCCTAGCCAAACTCCTCTCAATGTTCAGATGTTCCTTCTCTTCTCTCCTTTGCTGCACCGCTCTTCTGCTTGTGGAGCCTGAGATTTGGGGTTTATATAGGTACAGGATAGGGAGGCATGGCAGACCAAAAAAGACAACATTTGGGCACAGACACAGGGATGCCTGTTCCCATTTAGGGCCATGGGTTTCCAGACTTAAGGGTGAGGCTTTTGCCAGGAAACCGCTCCCTTCTACCCAATATTTCCCTGCCTCCTGTCCATATCATTTGTACAAGAAAGCATTTTTCTCTCAATAAAGCTCATCAGTTTTCACAGAATAATTTTTAGCCCCTAAATTATTTTTGGCTGTCTCCAGAGATTAATGGGTCAGAAGCTTGAAGATGAGGCCAGAGTTCAGCACTGAGCTGTCTCAGGTGACATAGACTGGTGAGGGCAGGCACGTTGGCTGAGCTCAGTTCCTGGAGCTTGCGGTCAGAGGAGGTTGCAGCTCTGTAAGCAGGTGGGCCTCAACATCTCAGGATAGCAAGTCTCACAGCCAGGTCCCCAGCGGGGGATGCAGATGCTAACATCTGCCACATTGTCTTCAGTCGTCTATCTTAGTTTCAGCTGCTGCAACAAATACAATAGACTTGGGGGCTTAAATGACAGAATTTTATTTCTCATAGTTCTGGAGTCTAGATGTCCAAGAGCAGGTGCCAGGATGATCAGGTTCTGGTGACAACCCTCTTCCTAGTTTGTAGACCACTGTCTTCTTGCTGTGTCCTCACATGGAGAGAAAAAAACGTCTGTCTCATGACTCTTTTAAAAAGGACGTTAGCCTGGGTGCGGTGGCTCACGGCTGTAATCCCAACACTTTGGGAGGCCAAGGCAGGTGGATCACAAGGTCAGGAGTTCAAGACCAGCCTGGCCAACATGGTGAAACCCATGTTTACTCAAAATAAAAAATAAAAAAATGAGCTGGGCATGGTGTCATGCACCTGTAATCCCAGCTACTTGGGAGGCTGAGGCAAGAGAATTGCTTGAACTGGGACCCAGGAGACGGAGGTTGCAGTGAGCCAAGATTGTGCCACTGCACTCCAGCCTGGGCTACAGAGCGAGACTCTCTCTCACACACAAGAAAAGGACACTAATCCCATCACAAGGGCTCCGCTCTCGTGATCAAATCACACCCTAAAAGCCCCACTTCCAAACACCATCACATTGGAGATTAGGGCTTTAACGTGAAATTTGGGGTTGGGGGCACTAACATTCAGTCCATGGCACTTGTGAACTGAAGCCAAGGGTAGGTCTTCTGTCCCCAGAGTTGATCAGCCTGAGATGGGCATAGCAAGTCCTCATTCTTTGGCAGCAAAACATTTTAGGCTCTCTTTCTTTTGTGCACAACTTAAGCTTCTCATGCTTAATAAGAGCATCATTTTATTATTTTTAGAGCTTTATAGTTAACAGTGCTTTCACCAGTTTACTTCATTTGCGCTTTCTGGTGACCATTGTGAAGTAGGTGGGATGATTATTGCCATTCTGCAGACTCAGAAAGTGAGCGTTCATGGTTTAATTGCCCCAGTAAAAAGCCTGATGCTGGATTAAGTAATTTATTCAAAGTAAAACCGTAATGAGTGCTGAACCTACATCTTGAACTCAGGTCCTTCTGACTGCAGGTCCTTCCCATGGGCATTTAGATCTTTGCAAAAAGTACTTAGAGCTCTTGCCTGTTAGTCTAGGCCTTCCTTGATAATAACCTTGTGGGGGAGACCTCTAGGGTGGCCAAGGATGTTAGGAGGTTGCTGTGGTTCGAATGTGTCCCTCAAAGTTCATGTGTTGGAAACTTAATCCCCAATGCAATAGTGTTGAGAGATGGGACTATAAGAGATGACTAGATTCTGAGGCACAACCCACAGGAGTGAATTAATTCTGTTTCTTGGAAGTGGGTTAGAAAAGAATTCATTTAGGCCCCTCCATCTCACTCACACACATGCTGCCTTGCCCTTCCACCATCAACCATGGGATGGCACAGCAAGAAGGCCCTCGCCAGATGCTGACAGCTTGGTACCAGACTTCCAGCATCTAGATCCATGAGGAGTGAATTGCTTTTCTTTATAAATTACCCAGGCTGTGGTATTCTGTTATGGCAATACAATACGGACTAAAACAGAGGCCATCTGTGTGTAAAGCAACTTAAAGCTAAGACTTGCCATAAAGGTTTAATCCAAGTCTTCATTTTAATGCTAAGGAAATTGAGATAAATGCGTAAGTTACATTGAGTTTGAGGCAGGACCTGAGCTAGAACTTGGTCTCAGACTCTCAGCCCAGTGCTCTCCACATCACTGAGCCTTACCTCTCCCTCATAGTGTAGCAAGATAAGATGCCCCATAGGTTCCACTGTCAGCCATTATGGAAACTTTCGGGGTAGACATTGTGTGAAGGCCAGCCCTCACCCACTGTAGGTAGAGGAAGACAAGACACTCGGAAGCATCCCTCAGCTGCCGCCTGTGCCTGGAGTGGTACGAATCACCCTGCTTCGGAGGCAGGCTGGTCAGAATCTGTGAGTTTGTATGCTCTGGGCCTGTTTTCTCTGGAAGAAAAGGGGGAATCAGAAGTGCATTCTGGACTAGCTTCACTCAATCATCCTAAGTCTTATCCCATCTCTTCTCCCTATTAAAATTCTTACTTTTGGCCAGGCCCAAGCTTGAGAAGACCACTCCTAAAGCAAGTCCCCTTCGGACTAGGGCCTGGGCAAGGCTTCACTGGCACCAGCCATCCCCGCACAAAGCCTAATTCCCCCACAGCAGCACACCCGCAGGCAGCTATTGAAGCCAGGATGGAATGTCTTACAATACAAAGCCTTTGTAATAATGAGAGGAAAATAGAAACCAGAGGTTTGGGAGCTGTTTTTTTTCCTTGGGGGGTTCTGAGTATTTTTGTTTAACTTTAGTTTCGTGTTCCAAGGAAGGGGTGTTTTAGTGAAAATTGTGAAGGGAAACTCTGCCAAACAGAAATTCCATATAGGATGAGTATTTTCCTCCTTTCAAGGTGTGAGAGCGGCCAAGAAGCAATAACGCATAGGGGGTCGGGGTGATATATTGGAATGCTCTTGGCGGGAGTGTGGTTAGTGTCTGGAAGTGAGTCCCAGCAGGTTGGCTGGTGAGGCCCCCGTGAGCACTGGGCCTGATCCGGGCCTGCAGAGTGTGCAGGCTTGCTTGAGGCTGTAGGCACCGCTGCCTGGGCCATGCACCTAAACTTCTACTGTCAGGAGGTAAGCCCCCACATCAGGCAAGCTGCACAAAGCCAAGGCTCCCTAGAACCAATGCCGCCTTCGAGCCTTTCATTTGTTCATTCTGTAAGTGATGGATGTGGGTATGAAGATATTCATGCCTTTGTGATTCTCAGCATGGATGTGGATGAAGATATTCACGCCTTTGTGATCATTACATTGCAATGTGTGTGTGCAAGGGGATACAGACAGATGAGAATGAGTAAAGTATCTAGTGTGTTAAGGGGTTTTAAATGTTATGGAGGCAAAAATAAGCAGAATTCTCGAGGAACTGGTCATCCTGATGTCCATGGGCTGCACTTGATTGGGGCAGTTCTGAGAGTATCTGTCACCCTTGTAGAGATGACCAGAGTTAACTCTTAACAGGCGCTTTGTAGAACACTAGGCGGGGATACTTCCATTTCACTCTTTATTATCTGGGAATGGAGAGGCTTAGGAAAGAACTCTGAGGTCTGGGAATGAGATACCTGTCCTCCTGTAGTTAACCAATATGTTTGTTCATTTTATAGTGTTGTATTTGTATGAGAATATTAACTATTTCAAAGTTCTCATGAATCTATTGCATCATTTTAATCTCATATCGAAGTAGGAAGGGTGGATATTGAGACACAAAATTGAAGATGAATGACTGTGCTGTGGCATGGGATGTCCAATCAGGACAGTGGCCATACACAGTGGTTGGTCCTAGTGAAAACTGTCCGAATATTCTCCTTGTATATGACAGGTTTGCTGTGAAATTTGTTTTTTGTTGTTGTTGTTGTTGTTGTTTGTATGCAATGGCAAGGTCACACAAATAATCTTGTCACCTTTCAAACTCACTACTTTGAAAGCCAGCACTCCATTGTATGTATGTATGTGTGTGTGTATACATATATACATACACACATATGCTCCATTGTATGTATATATAGAATATATACATATATATATATTATACTCCATTTGTGTATGTGTGTGTATATATATATAGACACATATACATATGGAGTGTGTATATATACATGTATATATACACATATATACATACACAAAGTATACTTGTTTGCTTTTTTGTATATATATTCCATTGTATGTGTATATACATATACATATAGAATGTGTACATATGCATGTATATATATACATACACACAAAATATACTTGTTTTGTTTTTTATAAATCAGTCTCCTTACTTTGACCCATGAGAACAGGGGCACACAGGAGTTTAGACATATCCACTGGCCACATAGTACCTGAGATCTGTGAATGAGTTCACAGTCATTCTGTAAATAGTTAGCCAATGTGTTTGTTCATTCTAATACTTTCTTTCTCCTTTTCTTCTTCTTCTTCTTTTTTTTTAAATTTGAGATAGCATCTCTCTCTGTCTCCTAGGCTCTTGGCTCACTGCACCCTCCACCTCCTGAGTTCCAGTGATTCTCGTGCCCCAGCCTACTGAGTAGCCGGGACTATCAGTGTGCACTACAATGCCCAACATATTTTTTGTGTGTTTTTAGTAAAGACGAGGTCTCATCATATTGGCCAAGCTGTCTCCAACTCCTGACCTTAAGTGATCTGCCTGCCTTAACCTCCCAAATTGCTGGGATTACAGGCATGAGGCCTGGCTTATCTTTCATTTACATGAGAATATTATTTCAAATTGCTCATAAATCTGTATTACTGTGTGTCAGATGTTGGCTTTAGCATTTTTCTCAAGTTATTTCATACAACAAAGTGTAATATAAACATTGTTATTACTTTGTCATGAATGAGGAAACTATATGAAACAAGCTTCAGGTAATATGCCCAAAGTCTCACAGATAGAAAGTGGTGAAAATGAGGCTTAAGCCCAGTTCTTTCTCTTTCTGGAAGTTATAATCTCAACCAGTATCCTATATTCACTGTAAGATTACTTATGATCCTAGAATTTCTTAGGAAATTAGAAACTCTTAGAATTAGAAGCTCTTGAGATATCTTCCCTGAATTCTTTTTCGTTATATGTTGCTGCTTTTCAGTTTATTTACCCTTTAAAGTCTCTGAGACCTTATATTTTATTATTGTTATATCAACTATGAATCTTAGAGTGACTTACAAGGTCTCACCAGGCTACATAATTTTATTCTATCTTTAAATATTTTAAACAGTTAGAAAAGGAATTATATTACAATTAGATTTCTAAATTGAGTAACTATTTTTTTAACCCCAAATAATGAGAAATTACTTTGCTCCTCTGGTTACTGATAGACTGTGTATCTTTAGGATAAAATTACTTTTTTTTTTTTTCCCAGATGAAGTGTCACTGTCACCCAGGCTAGCAAGCAATGGCACCATCTGGGTTCACTGCAACCTCTGTCTTCCGAGTTCAAATGATTCTTGTGCCTCAGCTTCCCAAGGAGCTGGGATTACAGGCACATGCTATCACCCCGCTAATTTTTTATATTTTTGGTAGAGATGGGGTTTCATCATGTTGGCCAGGCTGGTCTTAAACTCCTGGCCCACACTGGCCTCCCAAAGTACTGGGATTACAGGTATGAACCACCGTGCTCAGCCAAGACAGAATTACTTTTAAGACTATTTCTTTAACTTGGGATATTTCCCTAAGACCCAACCAAAGGTCTTGTTGTATCCTTTAGTTTTTTGTCACAGGGGCTACTAACTTTTTATCCTTCAGTGGTAACTTTATGAAATCTACTAGACTTGCAGCAATCAATTCTTTCCCTTCTATTATGGGCTTTAATTATGCAAACAGTCAGCCTCTTACAGTTTTTTCACAGACTGGTTATAGTCAGCCCAAGTGAGTTTGAGCCAGGGGCTCTGGGAGGCATTTGGAGAGGATGAAGATTCACCCAAAGCAATTGGTTGACCTGTGACTTGTTTCCTCCTGATTTGGGATTTCAGCTGCCTCCTTTGATTTTGCTGGAGACTGTATCGTACTTGCTAGGTTCAGGGCACCCCCTTGTGGTGCAACTGATATGTAATCAACGTGAGGAAACAAAATGATGGCCAGATGAGGAGCACGCATGTAGATATGATTTTATTGCTCTTCCCATTTTAAAATTTCTCAAATCAACCAGTTTTTCTCCTGTTGTTTCAAATTCATCAGTAGCTATTTATATCATATTCAATGCTAAGTGTTTTTTTTTTTTGCAGGTAGAAACGAATCAGAAAAGCAAGCACAAATAATTTAATGCTAAATCTTAGGTGAGTTTAAGAGTTTTTTATTGCAAAAGTAATCATGGATACTCTAGGAATGTTAGAAATAGATTAAGAGTGGGAGAATTATTTACACTCTCATGCCCCACATAGAATACCTGTGTTAATATTTTGGTGTATATCCTTCTCCTACGTTTTTCTAGGCGTATAGACTCAAAGGAAAGAAACCACATGCCACAAGCACATGCCACTTTTGTTCTTAGTTATCTTATTTTATTTTTTAGACAGGGTCTCACATTGTCACCAGGGCTAGAGTATAGTGGCTTAATCATAGGTCACTGAGCCTCAACCTCCCCAGACTCGGGTAATCCTCCCACCTCAGTCTCCAAAGTAGTTGATACTATCAGCAGATACCACCATGCCCAGCTAATTTTTGTATTACTTGTAAAGATGAGGTTGCACCATATATCCCAGGCTGGTCTTGAACTCTTGGGCTCAAGCGATCCTCCCACCTTGGCCTCCCAAATTGCTGAGATTACAGGTGTGAGCCACAGCACCCAGCCCATTTTTTTCTAATACAGTTTTATCCATTTAATTATAAGTGTGAACTTATTTCCCTCCTGTTACAAGATAGCTACTTCATTGCATGTGGTTGCTTAGTTTTGTTGGTTCTACCATGTGCATGCAAACACCATACCATGCAGGGCCTCCTTATGGATTATTGTAGATTATTTCCTTAGGGTACACTATTAGAAATAGAATGGCTGAATCAAAAGGATACGCAAAATTGTATTGTTGTTCATTTATTTAAATAGAGCATCTTTTTGAGAATGCAATTTGTTTTTTAATCTTCAGGTTCCTAACGTTTGCATCCTTAGTCTGCGTTAGGAATTCTGTACAGTGTCTTACATCCCCGTAAGTCATTTCATCCTCCTAGCAACCTATTATGATCTATTGCTACACCAAATTACTAATGAGGAAAGTGGGGCTTAAGGAAATTAAATAGCTGTTATAGGACTTCCAAAGCAGGGAGACAGTAGGCTTTCAGATATTTGATAAAAATAGCACTTTGCGTTGCTTGAATCTTGAACTAAGTGGAAATTAATACTAAACATTCTCCACTGGTAAAATAGAGGATAAGGATATTAACAGTAAAAGAAAAGAAGAAGAAAAGGAAATATGCTTCCATAGATTTAGAAACATGAGTAACAACCTAAGCTAAGGCTTTGGTGATTAGATCTTCATGTTGGAAGATATATTGGATGGCTCAGTGATTGCTATGTAATTACAAACTCTAGACAGCTTGTAATACAGGGATCTTTCATGAGATCTTACATTTTTTTATGAATATATTTTCGTTTACCACGGTTAGTCTCCTAACTGGTTAAATTGTTTCCAGAGAGTCACAAGTTGATTCTATGTAGAGTGACATCAGACAGTCTTTAATTTCTGGGCCAGGCATGGTGGCTTATGCCTATAATCCCAGCACTTTGAGATGCCAAGGTGGGCAGATCACTTGAGGCCAGGAGTTCAACACCAGCCTGGCCAACATGGCAAAACCCTGTCTCTACTAAAAATATAAAAATTAGCCAGGCAGAGGTTGCAGTGAGCTGAGATCATGCCGCTGCACTCTAGCCTGGGCAATAGAGTAAAGCTCTATCTCAAATTTTAAAAAAAAGAAACATTTTAAATTTGTGAACAAAAGTGGAACTTTGGGTGAGTGCTTCAATTTTAACAGCCACTAAAGTGCCCTGCCGTCTGCCTTTGTTGCTCCCTAGAGATCAGCATTTCACTTTTTCCCACCTTTACTGATACTTTTCTTTCTGCCTTGTTATAGAATTATATTTATTATAGAAAACTCTGAAATAGATATAGCAAAAAAAAAGAAAATAAATATCGCTTGCCATTCAGACCGTTGTAAATACTGTGCGTGTGTTGCTCATTTTTGGCTCTCTCTGCTACATCCGTGCCTTGGGGGTTTACCCAATATTTGTTATTCTTGAGCAACTCTCCTCAGACCCATCAGCATGAGGAAAGACATTCTGAACCCCTTTCCCTTCCTGCCACTCTCAGCCTTGCAAAGAGATCTCAAGTGCCATTCAGTATAACAGCAATGTCTGAAGTTTATTTTTGCATTTTCTTATGATAGCCAATGAATTTATTAGGAGTTTTTGAGACAATAAATGCTATTCTGTTTAATTTTTACAGTTTTATTATTTTTGCCATTCTTTGAGGTAGTTGAGTCTTCCCGTTTCCTCAGTAACATTCCTTTAATAATTTGTTTTTTTCTTGAAAATAGAGTCTCACTCTGTTGCCCAGTCTGGAGTGCAGTGGCACAATCTCAGTTCACTGCAACCTCCACGTCCCAGGCTCAAGCAATCCTCCCACCTTAGCCTCGCAAGTTGCTAAGACTTCAGACATGTGCCACTATATCCAGCTAATTTTTGTATTTTTTGTACAGATGGGATCTCAGTGTGTTGTCCAAGCTGGTCTTGCACTCCTGGCTTCAAGCAATCTGCCCATCTCAGCCTCCCAAAGTGCTAGGATTACAGGAATGGGCTACCGCACCTGTCCCATTCTTTTAATCTTGATCTAACCTCTTTATATGTGATAAGCTACCAATTATCATTAAAAAGTGAAAATACTCATCTCAGGTCTCACCCACTCTTTTTTTTTTTTTTTTTTTTTTTTTTTGAGACAGTTTTGCTCTTGTTGCTTAGGCTGGAGTGCAGTGGTACAGTCTTGGCTCCCTGCAACCTCCACCTCCTGGATTCAAGCAAGTCTCCTTCAGCCTCCCAAGTAGCTGGAATTACAGGTGCCCACCACCGTGTCCAGCTAATTTTTGTATTTTTAATAGAGACGGGGGTTCACCTTGTTGGCCAGGCTGGTCTTGAGCTCCTGAGCTCAGGCAATCCACCTGCCTTGGCCTCCCCAAAGTGCTGGGATTACAGGTGTGAGCCACCATGCCTGGCCACCCATTCTTATTTTTTAAGAACAATTTTCTGTTTTTTAGTCAAAGCCATAAATCAAGCTTCTAAATTCTACACACTTGATTTAGCAGGTATATGTGAGAAGCCTAATAAAAACCCGTTTTCATTTTTATTTCTCTTATTGTTGGGCTCAAAACTTGTAGGGCTCAAAACCTTTTCCAGACAGATGGAACCTACTAAGAAATAAAAAACAGTGCTCAGCGAGCTTCATTAAATCCTGAGAAAACGTATCTGTGATCATAGGATTCTGCGGCCTCAAGTCCGTGAGCTTCTTCCATTGCATCTTCTGAGAAGAGCTTCCTGCCTCTCCACCGCCCAGGGCCTTTCCTGCTCTGAGGCTGGTAGAGTCTTCCCGCTTCTAGGTTTCTGTGACCTCAGTTAGCAAAGGCAGGAAAAAAATACAACAGTTAGAGTTGGGATTTGCTCCAAAGTTTGGAGGCTTTGAGCAATTGTGTGTTTCTCTTGCCCCTAATTTCTTTCTTTCTTTTTGTTCAAGACAGGATTTCTCTCTGTTGCCCAGGCTGGAGTTTAGTGGTGTGATCATAGCTCACTCTACTCCCCACAGTCTTGACCTCCTGAGCTCAAGTGATCCTCCCACCTCAGCCTCCTGAGTAGCTGGGACTATAAGTGCTTGCCACCATGCCCAGCTAATTTTTTTCTTTCATTTTTTTTGTGGTAGTGAGGGTCTCCCTATGTTGTGCAGGCTGGTCTCAAACTGCTGGCCTCAAGCAATCCTCCCTTCTCAGCCCCCCAAAGTGCTGGGATTACAGGAGTGGGCCACTTCACCTGTCCTCCCCTAAATTCTTGACTTTCGGATGATATTTGCCTAAAAAGCAATGGCTGTAGTGACTTTCCTTGTCCCCTTTCTCCAGGTATTTGGTTTTCTTTGTTCTAAGTTCCTCTTATAAGAATCACCTAGCAGAGAGTGGTTGGTCTTTTTATTCTTCCTGGAAGCCTCACTGGGTCTCTGGTCTCTTCCAGGACCCCCTTTCATTTCTCCACAAGGCTGTGGCTGTCCTGGTCCGCCGTCCCCAGCCCGTGTTACAAATAGAAATGCTCTGTGATTTTTCTGTGCTTCCTTTTTTCCTTTTTTCTGTGCATAGTAGCTCTTCAAATCTATCATTCTGTTTTTATCTCACATTTTTATTTACCATGCACCTGCGGGACTTTATTATTTGTGGTTTACTTCAGGGTAGTTCTTTCACAGTTGGTGAAGGCTATAAACTTCAGAGCAGAGAATCAGAGGGCCCTAAGCAACTCTCACCTTTATAGTGAGACTGTGTTCACCTAGAAAAGGCTTTTTATGAGGTCATTTCAGCTCATCATTTTTCGAATAGTGTCACTCCCTTTTTCTCTTAAAGATCTCTTCAAGTTCTTTTACCTTTTTTTTTTAACCCCTATGTGCATCTTGAGTTTTTGCCTGGAGACCTGTCATTTGTCTTTTTGGCTTTTGAATATAGCCATCAGTGTTCAAATGTTCTTTTCCTGTTAGTGGATGCTTATGTCTGATACGGGTGGGACTAAGTTCTAAATAATATACACACATATATGTAATCTATACACAATGGTGATATGGATCATGGATATTATATAAGTCAATTATCAAGGTACTTAGAGGCTCCTATATGTTAATAGTCCATATGGATATATCTATATGCATACGCAGTAAGATATGCAGCTATGGCACCCCATTGGCTGATTTTGGGTACAACAGGTAGTCACTCTCCTTGCATGAGGATTATAGAAATTTTCATTTGTTAAGGCACGAGAAATATTTTACTGCCATGAGTTTTTTTGTTTTGCTTTGTTTTAAGTTAAGTTGCTCAAAAATAAGTCAGATGCAGTGGCTCGCAACTGTAATTCCAGCACTCTGGGAGGCCGAAGCAGGCAAATCACTTGAGGTCAGGAGTTTAAGATCAGCCTGGTCAACATGGTGAAACCCCATCTCTACTAAATATACAAAAATTACCATGTGTGATGGTAGATGCCTGTAATCCCACCTACTCGGGAGGCTGGGGCAGAAGAATCACTTTAACTCAGGAAACAGAGGGTGCAGTGAGCCAAGATTGTGCCACTGCACTCCAGCATGGGTGACAGAGTGAGACTTTTCTCTCAAAAAAAAAAAAAAAAAAGGTCAGTGGGATCAATGAGAATTAAAATATTTAAATACTGGCATAGTAAGCAAGCCTTGTAAACTGACAGTATATTCCACGATCCACCAGGTTTGAATACTAGAATTCGTGCCCTGAATTAAACAGTGCAGATCTTCTGTTCCTGTATGTATTCACCTTGGGTGTGTCATCCTGCATGGCAAAGCCTGGGCAGACAGCACTGCACTCACAGGTCTGCTCTTGTAGTGCAACCCAGTGGCTAGTGATCCCAGGGCCAGTGACAATCAAGATGGCAGCCTGGGTCATCACCACTAGACTGCATTCTGGCTAAGAAAGGTATTTCATTTGGGTTGGACAGGCTCTTAGTAAGTCCTCTGCATCTCTGGGTCAACCTCAGGGACAGTGCGTCAACATAACACATTCTCCAGTTATACAAGGTAAATTCAGAAGTACGTATGGCAGGATATTCAGGGGGCAAACCGATTGCTAGTTAAGGCTTCAACACATCTTTATAAAATATAAGGATGTCAAATACAACTGTAATCATTTTTCTTTCTTTTAGGGGTAGAAGAGTTAACTGTGCTACATTTTCATCATGAATAAATAGGTGGTCCATTTGGTCAACCTATTCTTTTTCTCGTCCATGTTTTCACCCCTTTGCTTTTCTATTTCTTTCTTGTTTTCTCCTGGTCCACAGGCTTTGAAGGGCATGCTGATCTCTCTCCAGGCAGAACTTGACATTCAAAGGTACTTGATGAAAATTGCATCGTCTCAGCGAGTTAGTACTCTACCTGTTCTTTTTCTGCATTGAGTTGCGCCCTCATCCTGCACCTTTTTTCCCCACCTGCGAGTGGCTTTCTAATCAGTGTCAGTGACTAAACCAGATGCCTGCCCTTTTCGCTGTTTACCCCAATCCCAATCCCTGATTCAAAACTATCAGAGCCAACTGCTTGCAGCATTCTGAAATATGTGCATTTCTAAAAAGTATGAGCGTCAGTATTAAAATGAACACTAATTGCATGCTTGCTTTTAAATATTTCATTTGCTCTCCACAGATTGGATTGTGGAATCAGCAGTAATGCAACAGCAAGCTGGAGATATTTGAATACTTGTTTGAAAAGCAAGCATCTCTATGCAGAGATCCCATCCTTGCCAGATTGCTCAGGCAGAACGCTCATGGCAGTAAAACAGAAGCCTGCATCACTCGGACAATCCCAAAACGCTGTCACCCTGCTTTGCCCAGTTCCAATGTATTCCATGTTGGGACCAGATCATTTTACTTATAGACATTTTAATAATGATCACAATGCAAATGAACACATTTCTATGGAACTTATATGCACCAGGCACTGTTCTAAGTGCCTTACAGGCATTAACTTCTCACAGCAACCCTCTGGGGTAGGTATACTATGATCCCCACTTTACAGATGAGGTGATTGAGGCCCAGAGAAGTTAAGTAACTTGCCCAAGATCACACAGCTAATTAATGGCTATGCTTAGGAGATGTTCACCCATCTGGCTTTTGTACAAAGGTGATCTCCTTCCCTTTGGTCTGTCATCAGTGACCATGCTTATCTCTTTACCTTCCCCTTCCTAATAATCAGTCTCAGTGATCTCTTTTTAGTGTAGCAAGCTGAATCTAGAAAGCCCCTTCACAAGCAAATAAACATAAAAGTTTAAGTTTAGAAACTAAAGAGAATTGTCATATCCCATATCATCCCAATTCTAATGGGCATTTATCCTTCATTTTTTCCATGAAAATGTGAGTCATTTTCACATTCCTATAATTCATGCAAAGTAGAGGCATCTTTGTGATTTCCTAGCACATGTATTCTGTGCTAAGTAAAAATGCAGAAAGGGAGAAGAAGGGCATCGTGAGCTCTTCCCTGTGACTTCACACCCGGCCATTAACCATCTTCCTACTTTCAGGATATAGATTTAACATAGCCCAGTGGGATTTTCCCATCATAAGTAGTACAGAGTTTGGGATTCCCTCCCACTATTCTTTTTTAATACTGTTTGAAACAAATAAATCTTCAGGACTGACTTCTTTTCTTTTTTTTTTTTCCATATCAGCAAATAATTGAATATCTGAGCATTGTCTTAAAGTGCTTTTTTTTGGTATTTATAAGCAAGTTAAATTATAATGCTGTTTTTTGGAGATGGAATAGGATGAAGGTTAAGGTTGGAAATTGAAGATTTTTTTTTCCCCTTTAGTAAATGAGTAATTCTCAGATCCTGTGCACATGTCAAGTTCTGTTTTGAAATGGGATGTAACTATTTACCTATCTCACAAGCCCAAGAAAGGCATGGTGGGTCCATTAGAGGGTTGTTTGTACCCTTCTCCTCTCCCAAGGGATCCCACAGGCTGTGGGACTTCCTGAGTACAGTTGGGAGCTGAGCCATCTAGAATCACTTGCTGAGAGTAATACCAGCTTACTACCTAAGGATGGCTAAATGCTTGGCATCGTTTATGATTCACCAATTGCTGTCCCATGCAACGTTTTTCCAGTTACTCCTTACTTTGTCAAATAGGTATTCTGATTATTTTATGAAAGAGAGAACTGAGGTTCAGAAAGGTTTCATATGGCATTGCACCCTGAGTTCATGGCAGGATGGGAGTCTGCTTTTCATAAAATAACTGGATAAAAACAGTAAGTTCTTTTATGATAAATTTTGTCTTCTGTCTGGCTCTTCAAACACTGATATTCTTTCCTATAGCAGTACTGGAAGATCAGAATCTTTGGCGCAGAAAGCTTGTTAGAACTTTGACAAGGTGTTTGTTTCTTTTCATTTCAAAATAATTCCAGTGAAATTGGGCAGGTGGTGGTGGTTGTTTTGGGCTGTGGGGATGGGGAATATGTTTGAAATTAGCAGGGAACTCTGTTTCCAGGACGTATGGGGAGGGAGGATCTAAGGATCTGTGTCCATAAGCTCAGAGCCTTGGTGACCCCAGGAACGCACAAGAGTTCCTCTGGTCCAGCTCCCTGCGGCCTTCTCCAGTGTGGGGTAGTGAGGACATCATAGGATCTCCCATGGCACAGCCCAAACCCTCACTGAGGGTGAGGGTCTTTGCTATCAAGGAAAGCCTCTTTGGTTTGGCAGCAATGCAGTTAAGCTTTAGGGGCACCATCCTGTGGCTTGGGATCCCACATCCTCTCCATAAAGCACTGAAGCCTCGGTTGCAGAGATGAGCTTAAGAATGGCTTTTGTTAAGGGGGCCTTCTAAGGTGTGTACTTAGCACCATGTTGTGCTGGTTGTATTCTACTGGAAATTTCAAAGGCTACAAGCAGGTTCTTTTCCTTTTATCAGTATAATAACAGCAATCAACCACACAGACACCTTTTATCCTATAGCCTTTTAAAGTGCATTCCTGACTCTCTGAATTACAAAAGCATCTGCAGCCTGGCTCAGAACTCAACCAATGAGGACTTTGGGAGCCAAAGCCTGTCCAACTTGTTGCTTATTTATAAAGCATTACTTTTCTTGTTTCAGAGAGAAAGGAAAAAAGGATAAATTAACTGCTTTATTCAAGGCAACTTGCAATAAAAAGACATCTACTTTAGCTTGGACATTAAACTTAGTTTCAAGCTTCCTGACGTACATACATCACATAATTCTCATTACGACAAGGTAATACTAATCCTTCAGGAAGCAAAATTATTTTCCTTGTTTTAAATTCTAAAGGAAACATGGTTCATGCCTTTATAAAAGGTATGTTGATCCACATAGTAGGCAGGACTAACAAGTAGACAGCAGTATTCTTCATCTGGCTTTTGTTTTCCTTAGAGACAGGATCTCCCTGTGTTACCCAGGCTGGAGTACAGTGCCATGATCATAGCTCACTGCAAGCCTCGAACTGCCAAGTTCAAGGGATCCTCCCACTACAGGTGTACGCCACTACTCCTGGCTAATTTTCATGTTTTTTTTTATAGCGTTGGGATCTCACTATGTTGTCCAGGCTGGTCTCAAACTCCTGGCCTTATTTATCCTCCTTCCTCAGCCTCTCAAAGTGGGAGTATAGATGTAAGCCACCACGCCTAGCCAAGGCTTTTAATTTTGTATTGGCAAAATGAAAAGAGGAACATATCCCTAAATAAAAATTGCATGAATGTATTTCTGAAAGGGGTGAAGGTCAGACTTGGAACTTTTGATGATCTAATTTTCTAACTTGGTAGAAGGATGCTAAATGGAGACTAAGGCAGAGGTAGGCTTTATTTTCTTTAAATAGCTGTTATCTCATTCTGGCTTTGGGGAGGAGTCAGAGAGCAGCAGCCAGTTCGAGGTGGTATTTCAATAGAGTCCATATCACGTTACAGGTAAGCCAGGAGGCAGGCACGTGGCAGGTTGATGTCTAATCCTGGAGTTGAGAAGGCCACCCTGCCACTGATCTGATAACAACTCCTGTCTCCTCTGCAAGGCAACAGATTTAGTAGCTTTTATAGGCAGAACCAAACCTTTCAAGGGAAAAAAAAGAATACTGTATCATCTACAGTGAAGAAGATGAAAGGTAGAAAATATCTGGGGGATCATAGAAAATTGCTAAAATTACAAATTTACCTGGAATCAAATTTTAAGAGCCTTTAGATTAAATTACTGTAATGGAATCAGAACTACAGATGTGGAAGTCTGCCTCTTTAAAAGGTGGAGTGCAATCTGCATGTCCAAAACTGATTTAATGGCTTTGGTGCTTCTTTCTTAACTGTATCTTTTTGTAGATTTGGAAGTTCTTGTGATTCTGGATTCTTGCCAAATATTGCATGGCATGAAAATGAAAATGTATTTCCCTTTCCACGTTTTCCCTGTGCATTTGTGTTCTTGTTCTGGCGGCCATCTCTGAGGACAAATTCTTAAACCTAGAATCCAATCATACAGAATACACAAGCGAAGAACAATCTATGGGACTGTGGGATCAATGTCATGCTCGCTACCTCGGGGACGGGATCAATTGTCCCCTAAACCTCAGCATTTTGCATTATACCCATGTAGCAAACTTGCACACTAAAGTAAATCGAAATCTGAAACAAAAGGTGAAATTATTAAGAAAAGAAAGTATGCTACTCGTAATGCCACCATCAAAAGAAAACTAGTGCTGATATTTGGCTACACTGTGTTCATTTACTACATTATACCAAAAATTCCTTTAAGACATCTTTATTATAAATGTAGTAGCAGTCTAGAGTATGCATACATTGTAATTTGTTAACCAGCTTTCCCAATTGTTTCTTGATTTATTTATTCTCTTAAAGATGTAATATGTACATATTTGCTTCCTGACACTCCAGTACAAGAACTAAACTACCACTTTTCTTAATTTTCCCAAATCAAACTAATCTATTCAGCAATTATTGAGAAATTCATTCTCATCGTATTAAGAGGAAGCATCGTCCCCTCACTTGGAGTCATAAGGAAATCATGGGGAGCTTGTCCAGTCCAATGAAACCAAGCCAGGGCCTCTGATTCTCCTGGGACTCATAGTGAATTGCCTTCCATGCAGCCTGTTTGCAGCCAGGTTTATGGGGACCTTTGTCAAGTATCCTAAGTGTGAGCAGCTGGTTTCAGCCACTCTAAGCATTTCACACTTCCATCCTCCCAGTTGTGGGTTACTTTTTGCAAATTGAATACAAGTCTTCCCAACTTCAAGAGCACCAGCACCACCACTGACAACAAAACTGCCACCCTCTTCTTGATTCTGGGAAGTTGTCCATTCCCCTCCTCCTACCCAGTTGGAAACTTCCTCCTTTCCCCTTCTGGAGGCAAGTCCAGATTCCTTTTCCAAATACTTTTACCTTTTAACACCAATTTAGTGAGAGTCTTCAGAGTGGCCTCTGTAGTATGGAGATACCATTAATAACCCTTCCCTGTGGGAGGACCTTAGAACTCAAAGGCTTGACAGTTTCCCAGGAGGTGATGGCTAGGAGCAGAAGTTTCATAAATTTTTTGTTTGTTTCTGACAACCACATGGACAAGGTAAATTGACGATATCTCAGGAGATGAATCTGACACACATAATACACGATGGAGAGTACTCGAGTAGTGTGGTGCTTCTTACAATAAGGAAGCATCCTTTTCTGCACAGAGGTGTCCTTGTCATTTATTTGTTTGCAGCTGTAGGAGGGTAGGGGGCTTTGCAGGGTGATGGTGGTTGGCAGAGGGGACCTGCCTGGCTCACTTTGCTCCACGCAGTGGATGCCTCAGTGCAGGGATGACTGTGGCTGGCTCAAGATGAGCCACCCATGGGCAGTGGGTACTGGGCATCACTGCCCTTTCATCTTTCCAATCTGATAATGAAATAATGCACACAGAGAAGGAAAATATGGAAACAAAAGGTGCAGTAGTACTTTGCCCAACTGCTGAATCATCTGATTTCCATCCAGAACAAATGCCATTCTGTTTTCACAGGTGAAAATCATGAATGATGTCTGGGTAGGCTTTCGATGGAAAAGGGAGAAAAGAGTTGAAATATTAGCCTTGAAGAAACAGGATATAAACTGAGTGTATCAGGGATAATTCATCAAAATAAATCCTAGAGAAAATGCTTCCCCTTTGTCCAAGTCAGGAAAGAGCAATACCAATTTCAGAGCTCAACTTAAAGTAGGAGAGACATGAGAATCTCAGATATGCACAGCTGGAAGTTGGCACTAAAACGGGGTTAGTGACTGTCGATCTATCTTATTGTGAGGCCCACAAGTTCCTGGTTACTAGTAAGCCTGGCACGAATCCACAGACTGCTCACATGCAATATCCAGGTGTCCACTAAACACTCGATTTTGTGTGTGTATATATTGTACTGTACATTAACAGCAGGACCCTCCACTGCCTGCACCCAAGGTTTCTGTTAAAAACAGAAGCAGATGATTTATTCTCCTCTGCCACCATTTCTCTGAGTCTTTGATGCCAGGCCCACCCCAAAATTACAAGATCATAATAAAACTAACTACAGTTCTCTTCTCCATTTGTGTTGCAGTTCTCACACCCACCTGACCTATTTTAGAACCATGGGTATCTCAGTCTATTCCCCACAGTGATCATCATTGCAAGAAAGGCAATGGGGAGATATTGACTCAGATTTTGCTTTTCTGACCATAAGCTGCAGAAGCTGTGGGAAGTTGTCAGGAAGCCATGCATAGCCAAGGCTTGCTATTATTTTTTTAAATTTTATATTCTTCTATTATTTTTTAGAGACAGAAGTCTTTTTCTTTCAGACTGATCTGGTGTCATCATAGCTCACTACAGCCTCAGCCTCCTGTGCTCAAGCCATCCTCCTGCCTCAGCCTCCCCAGTAGCTGGAACTAGAGGTGTGCACCACCACACCTGGCTATTTTTTTATTTTTTTGTAAAGACAGAGTCTCACTATGTTGCCCATGCTGGTCTTGAACTCCAAGGCTCAAGCAATCCACCTGCCTAGGCCTCCCAAAGTGCTGGGATTATAGTTGTGAGCCACTGCACCTGATCCCAGGGCTCGCTGTTCTAAATATACACCTGGCTGTTGGTCACAGGACTCCCCAGAGAATGGCAGGTGGCCGCTTGAAGGAAGAGGACCTCAGCTGAGGCTGCCTCCAGGGATGGGTTTATGTAAGGATGGGAGGCAAGATGGCAGCCAGGTGTACCTGATGGAGCTCCCTGTCTTCCTTCCCACCCTTAGTCCCCAACTCAGCATGGACAGTAAACACTGGAAACTAGAAGGGGGTCAGAGAAAGGGAAAAGGATGACTGCACTGTGGCTTGTAGAAAGGACTATGTAAGTAAGTTTAGAAGCGTAGAGCTTCCATAGTGACAGTGTATTAATTTTCCTTTGGAATACTGTGGAACAGGAATGGTAGAGAAAACCTAAAGTCCATGGATGATTTTTTCATTAACTTAATATTTTGTTCCTTGAATTTTTAATAAGAGTACCTAGCAATTAGAATGTTCTCTTCATCTGAAATCAGAATTTTGACTAGGTTTGAGTTGAAAGTTCCACAAGTGAAAGAAATGGGGCTGAAGTGTCTGAATGTCATGATTAAATTAACCACGTCATTTAATGAGTGCTAGGAATGAGTCATTCCAAGTACATTTGCATGTGGAAAACTTCATTGTATTTTCAGATTCCCTGTGGCAAATTAGGCATTAATTAGGATGAAGGAAAACTTCATCAAGGCGATGTTGATTTTTTCTTTTCACAATAGAATGTAATCTGAAGAAAAGTGAATACCTTGGCTAACCGGACACCCCCGTGTTCCTGGTAATTAACATATTATGTAAAGCTACATTTGCAGGTTCATTTTCTGAACCTTGAATTTCAATTTAGGGTTTAAGGGGCCTGGAAATGGGAATGAAAAATACATCATCAATGCCTCTGGCTCTGACTGCCCTTTCTCTTCCGTGTTATCTCCAAATCCAATAGCATTGCAAAGGCTACGAATAAATCTGATTCTCCTCACAAAACAGTGCACTTGGTGAACATTTCAGCAAATATTTGTTCATGATGTTAAAATGAAATCATGGCTGTTTTTTTTAAAAATTAATGCTGTTCAACTATGTTGCATACACTTAAGGACATAAAAGCAGAAAACCAGATCTTAGCACTACCTAGCTACATATTTCTATGGAGCAGATGCTATAGGATAAATAATTTGAAGGAAATCTCAGTAATTTTTTTTTCTGGGTGACATGATCTTTACTTCTTGTGTGATCTGTACTTAGGCTTGAAAAGTTTGGGTCCTGAAGGGGATCTGAGACACCAACTAGCTCAACCTCTGGCTTCACAGATGAGAGAGCTGTGATTCAGGGAGGTTACACGTTGACTGGTTTTTGGCAGAAACTGAACTAGAACTAGCATTCCCAGACTCCTGGTTAAATAAATATTTTAGGTGGGGTGCAGTGGTTCACACCTATAATCCTAGCACTTTGGGAGGCTAAGGTGAAAGGATCTCTTAAGCTTAGGAGTTCGAGACCAGCCTAGGCAACATAGTGAGACCTCGTCTACAAAAAATTTTTAAAATTAGCTGGGCATAATGGCACACACTTGTAGTCCCAGCTACTCAGGAGGCTGAGGTGGAAGGATCGCTTGAGCCTAGGAGATCAAGGCTGCAGTGAGCCATGATCTCACCACTGCACTCCAGCCTGGGCAACAAAGACCCTGTCTAAGACAGACTGAATAAATGAATGACCAACCAAACAATCTTACCACTGATGTCAACTCGGGAATGCGCCACACGTAATCTCAGCCCTATTCATTTGGTAGAATTTCAGGGCAAGTTACTTAGTCTCTTTTCTCAGTGGTAGTCAGTAGTATAAGGTTACAGGGAAGGTTAAATAAGATTACCACATGACAGTTACCTGGTTCAGAGCAGCAGGTTATCTGCTCTGTTGGGTCCTATATTTCTTCCCTTATCCTTTCATTAGGAAGAGAATATTTCTAAAGTCAATCACAGATGCAGAAGAGGAGAAAGCTTCATTGAGCTGGTTACACCAGCATGTGTCTTGGTGATAGAGAGTCCCCTTTGAAGAAGAGAAGAATAAAAAAGACCAGTGGAATTCAGGTGGCTTGATTATACAGACCACCCCTTTCCTGAATGACCCCAAAGGGCTTGCCATTTGGGTTTTCAGGTTTGGAGTTGCCTAATGATTTGGGGAAATCGTTACAAGGTTGTGATGGAAACAGAGGTAGACTGGTGTCACGGATCTCCATGGAGTAAGGAGGAGAATCTAAAGTCTTATGGGCCTTTGAGTCCTACTCAAGTGGCTCAGAGAGCATTCCCACCAACTCCTGCTTCCTCCTCAGTTAGGGGTAGCTCTCCACTCAGCAGCTCAGGGTAGCTGTTTCAAACACCAAGCTGTAGGCTATGCATGACTGAGAAAAGTTTTCACCGGAGGCAAAATGAGAACAATAACTCCAACATAAATACTTTTTCATTAGATCAAACCTGAAATTCTGTGAGTATACTGCTTCTCTTTATTTCATATTAAAGTACCTTTCTTATGGTAAAAAAAATCATACCACAGAGGCATTATTTAATGCCTCTTACTTTGCAAAATAAAGTAGTCATCCCTGTATTGTAACCCCTCATAAATTTGGGGGAATATTTTTTAGAAATAATAACCTATAAAATAATGGGAACTATTATCATGGAAATAAGCTCCAGAGAGTTTAGCTTTCCCCATGCTTCTTACTAATATGAATATGAGAGCATCATAGCAGCTTAGCCAGGAGGAACCATTAGAGTTGGTGTTGGTCAGTGATGGTTTGCTTGCAAGGCACAGAGTTATCCAAAACTAATGCAAGAATAAAGTTGAATTAATCAAAGAAATTTATTGGAAGAGGCCCACAGTGTACAGGAAACAGAAAGTGGGAAGCCCAGGAGACCCAGATGGCTGCTATTTTATCCTTCGTGCTCTCCCATTAAAGATCATGGGGGTCGCACATTTTTTTTCTTCTTTCTTTTTTTTTTTTTTTTTTTTTTTTGAGGCTGAGTTTCACTCTTGTTGCCCAGGTTGGAATGCAATGGCACAATCTCGGCTCACCTCAATCTCCGCCTCCACCGCAATTCTCCTGCCTCAACCTCCCGAGTAGCTGGGATTACAGGCTACCACGCCCGGCTAATTTTGTATTTTTAGTAGAGATGGGGTTTCTCCACCTTGGTCAAGCTGGTCTCGATCTCCCAACCTCAGGTGATCTGCCTGTCTCTGCCTCTCAAAGTGTTCGGATTACAGGCATGAGCCACTGTACTTTGGGAGGCAGAGGCAGGCAGATCACCTGAGGGGAGCCACTGCACCCAGCCCACATCTCTGTTTTTTTTAATATAGATCTGCTTTATTTTTTTTCTCTATTTCACTTTCCATGCCCATTTTAGCCACAGCTTCAAGTTGAAAATTAAGTTGTTTCAAGTCCTCCATAGACATTGACTAATAGATCCTCTGTCCCAGATCTAAATTTACAGTAGAGAGAATTTAGTTGGACCAGCTAATATCAGGTGGCTACTTCATGATCCAATCAGGAAAGACATTTCCAGGGGCAAGAATTTGATTGATCCAGCTAAGATCACGTGACTACTGCTTAGTCCAATCAGGAAAGACCAGGCTAGGAGTGGGTGGCCCTACACTTTATTGATAGTTCAGAGCAACCCTTGCACCTCCCTCACCTACACTCTTCCTCCTCCCCGATTCCCCTTTAAACTCAGCAGTTACTGTCCCAAACCCCTTCTGCACTCAAGGTGATGCGCCTCTTCCTTCTTCCTGTTCATCTGTTGCATATATCTTATATTTTGCCCCCCTATAGATCGTATGTTCTTGATGAGCTCAACAACTTTTATCCCTGGTGTACTTTTACCCCTGGTGCCTAGCACTGTGCTGAGTACAGAGATCCTATTCCAAAATGCTCTTTTGACTTTTTTTTTTTTCTGATATATCAGTTCATAGGGTATTTGGCACAAGTGTCAGCAATTTCCATTGTCTTTTCTCTGAACTAAATGATATCTCAGCAGCAAGCTGGCATCAGAGGGGAGACTACTGCGTGTGAGGAGATTGCTAACATGCAGTGATCATTTGCAGTGAGAATGTGAATAGCAGCAAAAAAAAAAAAGCTTACATTTGGAACTAAATAGCTATGTATAGGAAGGGGAGGGACATATAACCCTATATCTCTGATTTTTCTACTTATCTACCATCACGATGACCCTGAACAAGAAATAGAGATTTGATTTTGATTTTCTTCAAGGATTATTGCCTTCTGCAATGGAAAATGACAACTCATCAAATATATTGTTTCTGCCATGAGCTGCAAAGATGACCAAACAGCAGAGGTTGTAAATGTAGCCGTGTTGCTTAAAGTAATATTATTTCTTGGCCAGACTTGCTAAACTGAATATATCTTCTTTTTTTAAAAAAAAAAGAAAGAAAGAAAAAAGAAAAGAGAGAGTCAGGAATGAGGACATCATATCTTGCTAGTCTGTTGAGCACAGTAAGGAGGAAGCTCCTTCACTGAGGACCACATGAATTTGTCTAAATCTTGGTGAACTGGACAGTGATTTAGGCATAATTTTTCTGGTCAAATACTTGTAATTTATATCAAAGCCAGATCCCCATAACAGAAGCAGACTTTGTAAAAATATCTGGGAATACACCACTTTTGAGACTTGCATAGAAAAACTAACTGAAGGAGACAATTTGGCTGTTCTGGTCATGATATGGGCGTGTGATCTGAGCTGAGTTTCCTGTAGAACACCCAGTAATCTCCTTGAAGACACATCCCTTAAGAAACACAGGGTGAGCCGGGCATGGTGGCTCATGCCTGTAATCCCAACACTTTGGGAGGCCGAGGCGGGTGGATCACAAGGTCAAAAGATCGAGACCGTCCTGGTCAACATGGTGAAACCCCATCTCTAATAAAACTCAAAAAATTAGCTGGGCATGGTGGCATGTGCCTGTAATCCCAGCTACTCAGGAGGCTGAGGCAGGAGAATTGCCTGAACCCAGGAGGCAGAGGTTGCGGTGAGCCGAGATCGCGCCATTGCACTCCAGCCTGGGTAACAAGAGCGAAATTCCGTCTCAAAAAAAAAAAAAAAAAAAGACAGGGTGGAAGGTACTGACTTAATCCCTGTTTTTCTCTGTGGGAAGATCCTGAGAGGCATATAGGAAGGTGTGATTGTCTGGGTAACACAGCGGTGCTGTTGAGAGGGGTCTTCTTTTACTTTTAGCAAGAATCTGCTCTTCCCATCCTCAAAGGGTACTGCTAGACTATCAGGCATACTTCAGGCATCCCGGAAAGAAATCTATAGCCCAAACCTGGAGGCAGGACTGGCTACAGAATTGTCAGGATACCTTGTTCAAAAATCATTAAGAAGGCCTGGTACAATGGCTCACACTTTGTAATCCTAAGACTTTGGGAGGCCAAGGCGGGTGGATCACTTGAAGTCAGGAGTTTGAGACCAGCCTGGTCAACATGGTGAAACCCCATCTCTACTAAAAATATAAAAATTAGCCGGGAGTGGTGGCAGGTGCCTGTAGTCTGAGCTACTCAGGAGGCTGAGGCAGAATTGCTTGAACTCAGGAGGCAGAGGTTGCAGTGAGCCAAGAGCACATCACTGCACTCCAGCCTGGGTGACAGAGGTAGACTCCATCTCAAAAACAATAATAATAATAATTAAGAATTCAGAACAGCCACAGCAGAGCATGAAACCAAGTACAACCCCTTTTAAGCATCGTACACTGCATGACTGCACAGGTCATAGCCCCAGGAAGCTGGTCTTACCTTGGGAGATGAGTGCTTTGGTGCTTAACTTCAGAATGCATCTGCAGCCTCCGGAAGATTTAAAGGAAATTAAACATGCAAACAAACCAAAAAAACTCAGCTCTTGGGATATAGGGAATGCCTGTGTCCCATGCCAGCCTTTTAGCACCTGAGACATCAGATTAATTGATTACTCATCTGCCTGATTGATTCAGGTCTGTTTGCCTCCCAGAAGGTGTCTGGAATTGTGACATGAAAGTCAGGGGTGGAGGATGCGAAGGTTGAGATAATGCATTCATTTGGCCTAATCTCCTAGTTCTACTGCTGTCTTTCTCTGCCTTTCCACACATATAATCTTCAATCTCCACACAGCCTGAGTGATCTTCAAAACCATGTTTCAGATCCTGCCTCCGTTTCCCTCCCCTGTCCCTCTGTCTCATTACCTTAGAATCAAATTGAGAATTCCCACTATGACTCCAAGACCGTGTGCCATTTGGTCTCTGCCTGAACAGGTTTCCAGTGCATACCACTTCGTTCTACCCAGAGGACTTTGCACAGGCTGTTCCCTGCACCTGGAACGTCTTTCTTTCTCTTCACACCTACCCGCTGGGTTACCCCACCCCCAAACCCCCAGCTTTTCTTTTCCTTGAGATCAAAGTTTATGTACTTTTGACTTTCCACACACATATACCCACCCTCTTCACCTCTGATCCAGGTTGCATACTGTTACTGCGCCTCTAATTTGTCTTTCATGTCTATTCCCCTTCTAGATTGTAAGCACCATGACGGCAGGAGTTGTGTCAGTTTTACCTCATTCTATTCCCTGTGCCTAGTGTAGTGCCTGGAAGACAGTAGGTGCCCAACAGGTGTTTGGCAAAACATAAATGGATGACACACAGTTCGTAGTTTACACTTAATTATAAACTATCTTTTAAATTTAATAATTTCTTCACACAGATGTAATCAATACATTTTGTTTAACATGTGTCTTTTGTATGTATTATTTTTCTTTACAATATTTTGTAATTTCTTGGACTTTATTAATTTCACCAATTAGTCTAGAAACTTTCACATCAGCCAACATATTTTCTGCATTTCCGAATCTCCCACAGTGTCCAACCCGTTCAAGGAATATTACTGACTAATAGATTTTGGGCATTTTACACATTCAGTCCCTGCCATTACAGGATACATAGCTAAGAGAGAAATTCAATTATATGTTTTGTGTAGATTTAAGTTATTATAGATACTTTCTGCTGATTGGCAAGGTAAGTCATAACAAAAGGTAGACATAATCTTACTTACGGGATTTCTGCCTCAAATCAAAATTCAATTGTGATATAACTATCTCCTTCGTACCCAGGCCGGATGGTTCAGGCCTGTAATCCCAGCACTTTGGGAGGCAGAGGCAGGCAGATCACCTGAGGTTAGGAGTTCAAGACCAGCCTAGCCAAGGTGGTGAAACCCCATCTCTACTAAAAAAATAAAAGTTAGCTTGGCGTGGTGGCACACAACTGTAATCCCAGCTACTCGGGAAGCTGAGGCAGGAGAATCACTTGAACCTGGGAGGCAGAGGTTGCAGTGAGTCAAATCACAACACTGCACTCCAGCCTGGAGGACAGAGTAAGACTCTGTCTTAATTAATTAATTAAATAGGAAAACTTAAGGACAATACTATTTTTGCAGGGTAATTTTCATAACCAATGCTTTGACCCACAGGGTCTTTTCCCCCAGCCATGTTATTTTTCCAGATTAATAAAGGGCATTGGACATATTTTAACAAAATTAGTAATAGTCTATTTTCCCACTTTCTTTAAAATATCTTTTGCAGACAAGGAGCCCCAAACTGTCCCACAGTCCTCAACCACCTAGTCTGGGTGACCCGGTCGAGCATTTATCAGAGACATCTGCTGATTCTTTGGAAGCCATGTCTGAGGGGGACACTCCGACCCCTTTTTCCAGGGGCAGCCGGACTCGCGCCAGCCTTCCCGTGGTGAGGTCAACCAACCAGACGAAAGAACGATCTCTGGGTAAGCTTTCGAAAGCAGTTTCTGATGCCCCTTTCTTACTGAATGTGTGTCTTGTTATACTTCTGAGCCTACACCCTTGATTTCAACATGAATTTGCTCTTGATTTGCAAATATCCTAGTTCTGGGAAACGTCATTGGTTTAGTATCAAGCAGTGAGGATTTGCCTGCTGGGTAATCAGGTCAAGTGCAAGCTGGCTTTGAGGCTGGGCACATTCAGAGGTGGTTGGCATTAGCAATTCAAGACAAGAGACTGGTAGTATTTTGCCTATATTCCTCCTGCTATACAGCAGGAGTCCCCAGTCCCCAGGCCATGGACCTGTATCAGTCGGTGGACTGTTAGGAACTGGATTGCACAGCAGGAGGTGAGCGGAGGGTGAGCAAGCATTATCGCCTAAGCTCTGCCTCCTGTCAGATCAGCGGGGGCATCAGCTTCTCAGAAGAGCTGAACTCTTTCATGAACTGCATGTGTGAGGGATCTAGGTTGCATGCTCCTTACAAGAATCTAACGAATGCCTGATAATTCGAGATGGAACAGTTTCATCCTGAAACCATCCCCCTACCTGCCATCTGTGGAAAAACTGTCTTTCACAAAACTGGTCCCTGGTGCCAAAAAAGTTGGGGACCACTGCTCTATAGGAAACAGCAAAGAACTGGCTGCAGAATGACCCTCTTCTCACCTTCCAAACCTCCTCTCCCATCCCAGAAGCCAGGGCAGTTGGCATTTCTACCCAGTGATGTGGGTTTCCACCAGCCCCGCTCCACCTGTCTGCCAGTCCAGTGGTGGAGATAAAGTGGCCCCAGGACAAAAAGGGACAATGTGGCCAACACCTCCATAACTGTTCATAAGAACCACAAACCCGAGGCTGTTCCCACTACCGCGTGAAAGGATAGAGGGGCTTGGTTTGTGGAGTACACAGCTTTTCTGAAAGGCAAAAGGATTCTTTTTATGCTTTTTCCATATACCATTCCCTGTTTTTGTATGAAATTTCACTTTCTATCTTGCTTTACTTTTTTAATTTCTTTTTTTTTTTGGCCCTTTAATGAAATGGACAAGTCATGAGGATTTAGACCTCTGTGTCAACTGGGCAGATATTGCTTATGCTTCACTGCCATGTTAAGGTTCTGATTTGGGTACTTGTGTTTGTAGACAGATGGGCTTGGGGCTAAGAGGGGACAGGAGAAGGGTCAACATGCAAAAGCCTTCAGAGTCTGGCACGTGCAAGAGACAGCTGAACTCTGCCATGTAAAACTGAGCAAATGTCTTATTGAAAGAAGAAAGAAGATAGCTGCGAGAGAAGGGACCTGATTCTATTTCCTTCGCTGCAGATGATGACCCACACAGACTGGATTCAGACATTGTCCTAGCTGTCCTAAACAGAAACCACAACTTTCTTATTATTTGTGTTATCAATGTTAATAGCTAACATTACATTTTGTATACTTGACCTTAGGTTAGTAATCTAGAATCCTCATTTTATAAATGAGAGAAGATCACAGACAATGTGCTTTTTGTTGATGTGGTGTGGTTGCTTGTTCGAGCTCACACAGTTAATTAAATGGCAGCAGTGGGAAGTCCAGGGCTCCACTTCCCATTAACATCATCTTACTAATGAAGGCACAAGGACACGCAGGGAAGGGACACACCAAGGAGCACTGTGGGCCAAGGTAGCGTCAAGATGACACAGCCTTCCACACCATCACCAGGCTGGGGCTTTCTATCTGGATTCAAGAAATTTGTGGTTTCTTTTCTTTTTGAGACAGAGTTTTGCTCTGTCACCCAGGCTGGAGTGTAGTGGCGTGATCACGACTTATGACAGCCTCGACTTCCCAGGTTCAAGGGATCCTCCCACCTCAGCCTTCCGAGTAGGATGGGATTACAAACATGTACCCCAATGCCTAGCTAATTTTTTACTTTTTGTAGAGATGGTTCTCACTATGTTGCCCAGGCCGGTCTGGAACTCCTGGACTCAAGTAATCCTCCCACCTTGACCTCACAAAATGCTGGGATTATAGGTGTGAGCCAGCATGCCTGGCCTGAAACTTGTGTTTTCTTAACTCCACTCACACTGAGTCAGGAGCCAGACAAGGAGTGGGATTTCTCCTTTGTGCTTTGGAGGAAATGAGTGAAGCTCCGGTCTCTGTAAAGATAACCTCTGCCCTGCAAACCAAAACAAAGATAAGAATAAATGCCTACCCGCCTTTCCCCATACCTGGGGAACTTTGATTCTGTTGGATAATGGATCTTTTGTCTTAAAGGCAGGAATTTCCTTTGCAGCCAAGAACAGTTGGCAGTGCAGGTTGAGACTTGCTGGGTTCAGGAACCAAGCCTTGGGGCAGAGAGGCTGCAGGAACTGGGGCCGGCTTGCCTGAAGAATGGCTGAGGGTGGCAGTGTTTTCGCATGGGGGAGGCCGTCTTCTGCAAATTGCCCCCGTTTTCCTCGGCATCCTTCTCTGTAGAGTGCCGGTGTGCTGTCACAGCAGGCTGAGAAATGCATCTCACCTGTTTATTCTGCCCTCCCTGTGAGGGGCTTTTGGGCTTGTAATTTTTCACTACTCCTGGATAGAAACAAAGGAACACGGTAAGAGGAGAGGAGAGAAATGAGAAGTTTCTTGCCAAAGTGAAGGGAAGCTCTGGTTCCAGAAAATGAGGCTGGCCCTGGGCCAGCTGGGCTGATGTTGCCCTTGACCGCCCCTTTGTGGCCGACTGGGGAATGTCCCTCCAGCCGCACCTGGCCCTGATGGCGTAATCCAGTTGAGCCTGGATGGGAAATAAAGAGGAAAATGTGAGTCACAGCAAGTGCAGATACAGTCTCCCTCCCAACGGCCTTGCTCAGCATTAGTCTTTGGGAAATTCCCGCCTGCCTGGCCTTATTTAACACACAAACGCACTGGCTCCTGGGATAAACAGTGTTCCCCAGAGAGCCCCGGCCATGTGCTGGGGTGTCTCCCAGCACCTGGGTGGCCCAGAAGCACAGCTGCAACTCCATGGGACCTCAGAGATGCAGACTGGATGCTTTGAGCTGTGACCCCCCTGAAAACTTGCTGTTGATGCCATCTGGAAGCCCTGGATGTCTTTTGGGATCTGTACATTGTCACTGTATCTCAGTCCACAGCGTTTAAGTTCTCCCGTGAAGTCGTGTTGATCTTGCCTTTATTTAAAATGTTGATGGTTCGTTCATCATGGGGTTTTTTAAATTTTTTTTTTTTTTTTTTTTTGAGACGGAGTGTCGCTCTTGTTACCCAGGCTGCAGGGCAATGGCGCGATCTCGGCTCACCACAACCTTCCACCTCCTGGGTTCAGGCAATTCTCCTGCCCCAGCCTCCTGAGTAGCTGGGATTACAGGCACACGCCACCATGCCCAGCTAATTTTCTGTATTTTTAGTAGAGATAGGGTTTTAGCATGTTGACCAGGATGGTCTCGATCTCTTGACCTCATGATCCACCCGTCTCAGCCTCCCAAAGTGCTGGGATTACAGGCGTAAGCCACCACGCCCGGCCTCATTTTATTTCTTAAGAGCAAGTTTTTAGGTTTGTAACAAGATTGAGCAGAAAGTACAGACAGTTCGCACACACCTTGGCCTCCAGGCATGCACAGCCTCCTCCATGATCAGCATCCCCCACTAGAGTGGTACATGTGTTACCATCAATGAAATGAGACCGACATATTGATATTACCCAGAGTCCATAGTTTACACTGGGGTTCACCCTTGGTGTTGTACATTCTATGGATTTGGACAAAGGTCAGGATGTGTAGCCACCGTTATGGTATTATACAGAATGGTTTCACTTGCCCTAAAAATCCTCCATGCTCCGCTTGTTCATCTCTTCCTCCTGGCTGACCACTCGCCAGCCACTCATCTTTTCACTGTCTCCATAGTTTTGCCTTTTACAGAATGTCTTATAGTTGGAATCCCACAGCATGTAGCCTTTTCAGATTGACTTCTTTCACTTAACAATATGCATTTACATTTTCTCCTTATCTTTTTATGGTTGGATAGCTCATTTCTTTTTCACACCTCAATTATCTGAGGGTTTTATTGCATTCTCTTGTATTGTGTTTTGAGACAGGGTCTCCTTCTGTCACCCAGGCTGGAGCACAGCGGTGCAGTCACAACTCACTGCAGCCGCAATTTCAAGCATAGGTGATTCTCCCACCTCAGCTTCCTGAATAGCTGGGACTACAGACATGCACCACCATGCCTGGCTAATTTTTTGTACCTACGGGGTTTGGTCTTATGCCCAGGTTAGTTTCAAACTCCTGGGCTCAAGCAGTCTGCCCACCTCAGCCTCCCAAAGTGCTGGGATTACAGGTGCGAGCTACCACACCCAGACTGAATAATATTCTATAGTCCGGATTTACTACAGTTTATTTGTCTGTTCACCTTCTGAAGGATATTGTAGTTGCTTCCAAGTCTTGGCAGTTATAAATAATGCTCTGTAAACATTCACATACAGGTAGTTGTGTGAACATACGTTGCAGCTCCTCTGGGTAGATACCAAGGAACATGATTGCTGGATTACATGGGAAGTCTCTGTTTTGTTTTGTCATGGATTATTGCATTAATTTTGATTTTTTTTTTAATATTGCACAAAAACTTTATCATGATCACTGAGCTTTTGGGAGACCCTCAAATTTTGCACTGAAAGTATGTGCCTTGCTGACCTCACCCCAGTGCCAGCCCCTCATGTCATTCCAGGAGTGTTAGATACTGTTACTGCCGGCCCCCAACCACAGAGCCTGGAGTAAGGAGAGTGAGGAAAGCCCAGTTCCCCCGGCCTGTACTCTACATGGTGCCACCATTTGTCAGTGGAGTCCTTCCCCAGCTCAGGCAGCACAGAAAGGTGAGGCCTGGACACCTTGAGGGTGGAGCCAGGACAAGATGGAATCCTCACACCACTCCGGCTCCTGAGGTGAGAGGAAATCTTCCCTCACTTCAGGCTGCCTGTGCCTGGAGATAAACCTGCCTGCCTCTTAGTTTCTCCACTCGAATAATTCCTCATTTCTATTGTTTCAGTGTATTTGGAAGCTGGGAGAAATGCAGGAAGGCTGAGCATGGTGCATTTCACAGATGCAGTTAGCAGACAGGCAAGAGAGAGAATGGGGAACAGTAGATGTGTTTTGGACCATCTTACACGTCATTGGAGTCTGTGTGATGGTCTCCCTTGGGTGCTGTGCTGGATGCAAGGCATCTACTTCTCATTTGGGAGAAGCATTTTGACTTCAGGCAGAGCCAATGCCAGCAACACCTGAATCCTTTCTGAGGCTGAGAGCCTAGGGATTTACAAAGCAGAAAGGTAAAGAAGGAATTGATGGATTGAGCAGCGCTGACTTATCCCATCACCAGATTCCAACAACGGATGTGTCTAAATCTTTACTGCCCCAGAATGGTGCTTTCCCTGGCCTTTCCTCTCATCCAGAGCCCCACTGCAATTCTTTTCAGTGGAATTGATGCCCCTTCTCCTTTATTCTTTCTTCAGTGAAAATGGAGCAGACCAGGAGAAAGGAAGCCTAAAAAAGTAAAGTGAAAACCGCCTTCCAGTAGAATTTGGTTGTAGAATAATTTCCATGAAAAATTGTCCTGCTGATATTGGGTCTGGAGTCTTAATGATGGAGTAGTTTCTTTTTAATCATGGTGCTGTCTTAGAAATGATCTGGCATGTGACCGTGGGCGGGGGCTGGTGTCTGGCCGCTGCGTAGTCGGCCTTTGGGGAAAGGGTAGCCACAAGACGTTCCCACTCTTCTGTGAGCCCTCAGGAATTTGAAAATAAAACTCATGTGAAAACAGGAACAACAGCAGCAACTTCTTGATGCAGACAGATTCCTTTGTTGACCGTAATCTGAATGCATAGCTTTAGAAAAGAGACCTCACTGACCAGCCCAGCAGCCAGCGGTGTTCCCATTTCTGTAACAAACTGCCTCTTAAACACTCAGACTTAAAAAGCAAAAACGACCTTAAATGGCCTAGGAGGATTTTAAACTGGTTAGGGGGAAGGTTCCCCAGAGGGGGTGAATTATTGAGTATTAATGTGGCTGTTCTTTTATTTCAACTTGATTAACTTGGATGCTTATCATCCATTTCCTATAGGGATTTAAGGAAAAGAAGGCTCATAATTGCCAGAATCTTCCATCCTGTGTACATGCGAGGCTGAGTAGGAGGTCAGGGCAAAGGAATTGAGGAATTGTCTATTTCTAAAGATGAAAACAAAGAGGGGGCAATGACTGTAAGACTAATGTGAGACTGTCTGAATGTGAACAGTTATTTCTTCAATATTCAAAAATCTATATTTTATTTATTTAGAGACAGGGTCTTGCTCTGTTGCCCAGGCTGGAGTACAGTGGCACAAACATAGTTTACTATAGCCTTGAATTCCCTGACTCAAGCAATCCTTTCACCTTATCCTCCTGAGTAGCTGGGACTACAGGTACACCATACCCAGATAATCTTTCTATTTTTAATTTATTTTAGAAATGGGGTCTCACTGTGTTGTCCAGGCTGGTCTCAAATTCCTGGCCTCCAGTGATCCTCTCATACTGGTCTCCTAAAATGCTGGGATTACAAGCCTAGGCCACTGCACCTGTCCCAAAAGATAAATAAATTTTAAACAAATGAAAAGAAATATTGTTCTGTAGAGTAAGTGAAACATTTATGAAATGTGTTTTTCGAAGACCTTGTAGTGATTGAAAGGTAGTGCTATAAAAACAAAACTTTGCGGAAGAGAGGTTCATAGCAGGTCAATAGGTTCGTGGTCAGGTCCTCAGGCTGCTAGCATAGAAGATGCCAGAGCATTCTCTCTCGCGTCAGAACCAGCACCCTGGCCTAAATCGCTGGGCGTGGGGGGACAGGGCATCTGGCTGGAATCACCTATACCTGTGTCTTCCTAGGGCAGCTTCTGCTACTGCTGAGGCTGGAGAGCAGCATCGTTCTGGAAGGCCCCACATGCTGGGTTCTGGAAGGTGAGAAGCAAGGCAGTCATGGAGGCTTGGGTTTGTTGTTGCTGTTTTCCAGCTTCATTTGCTGAGGTTTTAGGGCTCGATCAGGTTGAGCCTGCTAGGGCATCCGTCTCTCCAGCACTGAAGTGCAGGTGAGGCCCAACTCTGCAGCAGCGCTGGCAGCTTCCGATTGAGGGAGCATGGCTTTGGAATCACACCTGACCAGAGTTGAAAGAAGCTCTCTATCAAAGCAGGGCTGTAGTCACCCAGTTTTACTGTGAAGATTCAGCCCAGTGATTCTGCAAGACATTTAGTAAGTCCATTCTTTAAACGGGCTGAACCAGTTCAGTTCTCTGCAACTGCCCTGACTGCACAGGGGCCTAACTTACTACATTTGAAGATATTGTGGTGCTGCCCGTTTCGTGTGTTTCAGGAAATAGGCCAAGTGCTTGCGGGTGTAGGTTGATGACTTCTAGAGGCTTGGCAGTGAGCTGAAGTGTGGTCTTCAAACTGTGTTCTAGAGAACACGGAGGTTCTGTATATCATAAATATTGCAATTTCATGTAAGATTTTATTTGAAAAATGAGCCTATACTAAACTGTTAAAAAATACAACAAAATAAAATCCATACACATAATAAAGATTAAATAGGCCAGTAGTAGAGAAAAAAAAGAAAGGAGGGAGGGAAAGAAGGAAGGAAGGGAGGGAGGCTGGGTTATGGGGAAATTTCAAAGGAAAAAAGAAAGGGAGAAAGAGGAAAGGAAGGAAGGAAGGAGGGAGGGAAGGAGCGAAAGAGGGAGAAGGGGAAGGGAAGAGAAGGGAAAAGAAGGGAAGGGGAAGGAAGAAAGGAAAGAAGGAAGGAAGGAAAGAAGGGGGAGGGAAGGAAGGAGGGAAGGAGGGAGGGAAAGAAGGAAGGGAGGGAGGGAGGGAGGGTGATGAGGAAATGTCCTTTACACTCAGCAGGAGTCTTTATGTACCTTAATTTGCCAAAACATTGTCTCTTAGTTTTCTCACACTTAAAGTAATGAATGTCCTGAGAGGTAGTTTTTTAAAAACTGAACCAGTCTTTAAATAAAACATGGATTTGGGGCTGAGAATTAACCGTCATAAGGAATACGTCAAAAATGTCTTCCGTGTAGTGAAACATGCTTTTGTGATACAGGCATCTCCATCATTTGTCCTTAGTGACTGGGATTTTCATATACGAGGTTTGCTGAAAAAAAGCAGCATTTGTCCAAGTTTCCTCACTTGGCTCGCAATTCACCCATAAGAAAGAATGTTCTTGTAAAAGATCATGTGGATTCGTGAGGCAATTTGTGCTTACTTTAAAAAACAAAGTTGGTCAGATATCTTGAGGAATGTCTTGAGATTAAAATTCCTGGGTTGAAACTCTAGAATCTATTTCTCAAACTTTGAAGTAATCATTTAGTTAATATGGACCTGAGAGATTCTATGCCCTTTACCAAAAAAATAAAATAAAAATCTAGAATTATTTTGCAGATGGGGCATGGGTGGGAAAAGCATGGACTGAAGTGATAAGAAGAGATGCTGAATGCCAAGGGTATGAATCTCAGCGAAGCCCCATTATTTTACAGGGTCTTTCTGTGATCAGGTACTATGAGGAGATAACCTTAGCAGTTAGAGTGGTCTTAGAGAAGATTTAGTTCTTACTATTTCTTTTTTTTGAGACAGAGTGTCACTCTTGTCACTCAAGCTGGAGTGCAGTGGTACCATCTCGACTCACTGCAGCCTCCACCTCCAAGATTCAAGTGATTCTTGTGCCTCAGCCTCCCAAGTAGCTGGGATTACAGGCGCTCACCACCATACCTGGCTAATTTTTATATTTTTAGTAGAGATGAGGTTTCACCATGTTGACCAGGCTGGTCTCAAACTCCTGACCTTGGGTGATCCACCCACCTTGACCTCCTAGCTGGAATTACAGGCGTGAACCATTGCGCCCGGCCTCGGTTCTCCTGTTTCTATTTCTTCCTTTGCAGCCAGGTTGTTGCTAAACCTGGAGTATAGGTTACCTTTTTATAAAGTTAACCTAAGACTTTTCGATGCTGGAGATGGAGCTATAGGGCTAAGTAACTGGAAAGGTAACATTTCCAAAACCATTTCAGAAAATCGATCTTGGCATAAGTTAGAGTCAATTATTCCATTCTCTCTCTGTTATAACTCTGATACCCCATCCTAACCCAGACACCTAGCTAACCTTTCTTTCCTGATGTAAAAAGTATTCTAATTCAAAAAAGAACCCTCCATCAAGTTTCAAAGAAAGAAGAAAGTAGGCAAGTTTTGTCTATTATTTATAGCTTTCTAAATTCAAATTAGATTTGATCTGGCTTTATCAAAACCAATAAAAATATTAAAGAACCATTAAAGTAAGAATTAAAACAAGTAGCAGTTGGGTACAATATGTGTTCCAGAAAAATTAAGATGAAGGTAATTGCTATAATTCCAGTTAATATTAGAAAATAAGACAAAAGAACAAGGAGTAAGAAAAATGCAAGGAGTTAAGTGGATTGCGTTATTTAAAGCAAGGCTTATACCAGCTCATTAGAAAAAAAAAGGTTTAAGGCATTATCATCCAACAACTCTTATATCTTAATGGTCTTGGCATCTGATTATCTAGTAAGCAGTTCTGTTTCACAATTGTTTTCTGAAGCGTTTTTCATATGGCTATATCTTTACCATAAACCTTCAAAATCCAACAACAGACTAGTAAGTCCTGCGGTAAGAACGCCATAACTTGGAATCTATAGATTTCCAGGGATCTAATTTGCAAACGTTGATATAGTCTTGATAATTAGCCCTCAGGCGGTTGGTCCTTGCTATCAGTTGTCTTAGCAGAGTGGGTAACTTCAGCTGAAGAGGACTATTTGAGGGCAGGTCATTGTTGAAAACTTGAATGGCAAAAGAGAGCTGGAAAAGTCATTTCTCCCACAGTGACAAAATTCCGAAATTTTTAATATGCTCAAATAATACCAGCTACTACTCTACACTTTCCCTAAGAATGAGGCTGGGAGTTTATGGATTCAGATGCTGTACTTTTAGATGTTCTGCAATGCTTTGGTTGAAACAAGAGATGAGACATTAGGAAATGTTGCCTGAACTATGTATGAGGGAAAAGATTTTGTTTCTGTCTCTTTTGTTTTCCTTTGCTGTGAAAACTCTGTCTAAAATCTGTTCACCACCACTTGTTGTTTTGGTAAATGCAAAATTTATTACACATTTTTTTTTATTAAAAGTTTCTGGCTGAGTTAATTTGTTTTTTAAAAGCTAATTTTCCAATATGATCCTTTAGGGTTTTTTTTAACTTGATATGAGTTCCCCCATGTTTTTATCACCAGCTTTTAAAGAACAGTCTATGAAAGGTTAGAAATAAAATTAAGGTGCAAGCCAGTTTTATGGCATACACCCAAGTAGAACTTCATCCTTCGTGTTCTCATCCTAGGAGTGGCCTCCAGAAGGCTGCCTGCTGATGTCCAGAAACAGATTTGGGGCAGTTTCTCGTATTTCCAGCTCAGTAGAGGAACACGGGAAGGCACACATTCTGCATGGCTGGAGGGTAGATTATGTCTTCTTAGGCAAAGCAATTGGTGAAAGGTCCTGGTCTGTTGCCATCCAGATTTTGCAAGTTAGCTCTGTGGTATGGATTTGAGACTAAGCAGGCCTCTGTCTGGAGATGAGGTTCTGTCTGGAGCAGGGAGGAGCCGGACTTGCCATCCAGGAAAGCTGCTTTCGAGCACGACAGCAGGCGAGAGCCCCTAGGCGCTTGGTTTTTTGTGAGTTTGAGCCACTCTCTTAGGGGCCGTTATGGGAGTAATTGTGCCTACCCTCTCCCAGATTCATGTGTTGAAGTCCTAACTCCTTATATTCCGCATGTGACTATTTGGAGATGGGATCTTTAGGAAGCTTGTTATGTTAAAATGAGGTCATAAGAGTAGGTTTTCATCTGACATGACTGGTGTTCGTTCAAGAACAGATTTGGATATAGACGTATACAGAGAGAAGACCATGTGAAGATGTGAGGAAAACAGAGCCGTCTACAAGCCAGGCAGAGGGGCTGCAGAGGGAATCCACCCAGCTGACACCCAGATCAACATCAGTCTCTGCTGTTTAAGCCCCTAGCACAGCCCCGTGGAACTTAATTGTGGCAGCCTGAACAAATGAGTGCAGGGACTCCTGTCATCCTCTTCTCACTTCCTGTCCTCTTCGCGGGGAATGGCAGGCTTATGCAAGTTGTCACAAACATATTGTGTGGCTTTCTTCAAGACATTAAAATTATGTTTGTCAAGCTTTCCATTCCCTTTCATTTGTTTTTAGTTCAGCACATCAACTGGGTTTCTTAGCACTGCAAGGGGAAAATTTAAAACCTTTTTGCATATTTGCATATAGACCCCATTTGCATGGCCACGTTTGGCCAGTCTCAGGCCCCATCCGCAAATTGAGCAAACCGAAGTTGTTTGACATCTAACTGACTTCACTGCATCCTATCAAGCAAAGCTCCTATTTTCAGCCTGCTGAGTTTGGCTTCTCAAAAGTTGATTAATGTCATTAAAAACGATATTCCCACCAACTTTTCATTTGCAGAATTTGCTAAGGTGTTAATTGGCTTTCAGTCATCTCTGGCTAAGCATCCCCCTGTAATATAAAGTGAAACATGATGAAAATAAATTATTTGTTTTCCCTCTCTTTCTGCCCCAAGTTTTGCCCACTCTCGGTTTTCTTTTTCTTCCATTCATGTTTTTATTAAGAACTGATTCTGTTTCTAGCACTGCTAAAGGTGCCATGATGAGTTATTTTTAAAATCTATAAAATCTGGTTCTTGTATTTAAGGAATTTTCAGCATAATTAAAGACACATGGTAACTATGTAAGGACTGACTTTAAAATATCCATAAATCAAAGACTTCCAGATGAAGCTCTGATTACACCCAGCCACGCCAGACTCCTGGCTGTTCCAGCAGTCTCTCCCCAGAACCTATGTCTTTGCTGCTCTCTGCCTAGATTCACCCCGGAAACCCCAGTTTCCCATATGCACATCTAGACCTCTGCCCATCAGAGAGCCCTCTGCCGGAGAAAATATTAATAGCACCCCTGCAGCCAGTCTCTGTCTCCTCACCTGCTGGATTCTAGTTTCCCACACTTTTTTTTATTTTTAAAATGTGTATTTTATCTTTTGAAAATATTTTGAAAGTAATTAAGATCCCTGATTGGAAGGGGGGAAAAATCAACACAATGATATTTAGGAACAGAAATGCAAAAGCAGTTGCTGCATCCGGCCCCTTACACCCGAGGGGCGCAGCCAGGAGATGCTCATTTTATGATCCCAAGTGCACGCTGTGGTCCACGCAGAATCACTTAATTACCAGCCTTCTGGTGGAAGGACCCTGCCCAAAGTCAGGGTCAGAAATAGGACAGCTCATCGTGCTTGGCTTTGTTGGTCTGGTAGTTAGACAAGGTCAAGGGCTCGTTTTCATGAGGTAGACTTTGGAATACTTGCAAGTGGACAAATTCCTCGTCACCGACATGCACCTTGATGAAGTAGTTTGTCCCCGCAACCACCTGGCTCCTGAAGGACACAGCCTTAAACACGGGGAACTTCTTGTTTTCTTGTTCTTCAAGCTAGGACCTCACCTGGTCGGCGATGTTCTGGGTCTCGGCGGTGGCCAGCTGCGCGGTGGAGGACGCCCCGCACATCATCGTGGCGGCGGCGGAGGGACTCGGCGAGGGGACTGGACCCCACACTTCTTTAATAGAACTGTGATGCTCTAACTTTAGAAGGAGACTTGTTAAAGCGCAGGTTTCCAGCCCTGCCTCCTGCGTTTCTGATTCAGTAGAGCTAGGGTGGGACCTCAGAATTTGCTTCTCTCACAAGTTCCAGGTGACACAGATACAATAGGTCAAGGGACCACTGATTGAGGGTGAGACATGCCCTGGGAAAGAATGAGATTGTTATTTCAGTGACCACCATCACCACGTAAGGGCATGTGAATCAGTCCCCAGTGGGGAAGAGAAAGTTGTCATTTTACTTTGGCAGGAAAAGATAGAGGACTCTACAGGGAGGAAATGCCGAAGTGTGGCCTGAATCATGTCGTAAAACTAGAGGATTGAATCCCAGCACAGGTGACTAGCCTGCACCTCACAGGTACTTTGGAGCCCTCCTCCTGACCTAGGTCTCTCTCTCCCTCTCTTCTTTGCCATTTCTACTTTTGATGCCTACTTCATCTCTGAATCACCTCATCTGCCGCCTCATCCCCCAGCTGGACACCCTTAGAAATGTGCAGAGACTCAACATCTGACCTCTGCCCTGGTGCTCGGATCTTGGATAGTGATCGTTTCTTATGACTTCATGCCACACTGCACATACATACTTGGTGACTTCGTTCAAGGATTTCCCACACCAATGTCCTGCCCTTGTCCTGCCCAGGGACACTCTGGCTCCAACCGTGGTCAGTTTAGCAACCAGATGTTGATATTGTTCGTGATGTGAATGAGGCAGAGGACCAATGCTTAAGGCCAGTGCACCTGATGATGTCCCTGGAAAAGCAAGTTCCCCTGGGACAGGATGCTCTATGCTTTGATTCAGTAACCAGCCTTTCTTGATTCTAGGGCTAGGCACATTCTTGTGCTTTCATTTGCCTTAATAAAAGGAACCCCATCGTGTAGGAGCCTTGTTTTAAGAGAGAGGGTCTTGCCCTGTCACCCAGGCTGGAGTCCAGTGGTGCAGTCATAGTTCTGCAGCCTCAAACTCCTGGGCTCAAGTGATCCTCCCACTTCAGCCTCTCAAGTAGCTGGTGCACAGGTATGCACTATCAGTCACACTTGGCTTTTTTTTTTTTTTTTTTTTTTTTTTTTTTGGAGAGGCGGCATGTCTCACTATGTGGCCCAGGCTGGTCTCAAACTCCTGGCCTCAAGTGGTCGTCTACCTCAGCCTTCAAAACTTCTAGAATTATAGGCATGAGCCACCACACCCAGCCAATAGGAGCTGTCTTAAGAGCAAAAGTTCAAATAAAAATACATACTAATGCCAGCAATGTACATGGTGTCTTATTAGCTGAGAAGAAAGAAAATCATTCTTTTTGTTGTTGTTGTTGAGATGGAGTTTCGCTCTTGTTACCCAGGCTGGAGTGCAATGGCGCGATCTCAGCTCACCGCAACCTCCACCTCCTGGGTTCAGACAATTCTCCTGCCTCAGCCTCCTGAGTAGCTGGGATTACAGGCACGCACCACCACACCCAACTAATTTTTTTGTATTTTTAGTAGAGATGGGGTTTCACCATGTTGACCAGGATGGTCTCGATCTCTTGACCTCGTGATCCACCCGCCTCGGCCTCCCAAAGTGCTGGGATTACAGGCTTAGAAAATCATTCTTTTAAGAAATGCTCACCAAGTACCTACCAGGCACTCTTAAGTTCCTAAAAGAACCACAAACCTCTGACCTTCTGGAGCTTTTGTTCTGTTGGAGGAGGCAGCTGATAAAGAAGTAAAATACGTAGTTGATTATATAAGTGCTATGGAGAAAAATAAAGCAGAAGAAGGGATATGGGGAGTGCTACAGACATGAAGATGGGAGAGTTGTAATTTTTATGAAGGATGGACTTGGGAAGGCCCACTGAGAAGAGAGCCTTCGAACCATGACCTGAAGCATGTGAAGATGTAAGCCATGCAGGTATCTGGGGGAAAAGAGTTCCAGGCAGAGGGAAAGCCAGTGCAAAAACTCTGAGAAAGAAGATCCCTGGAGCATTCAAGGAGCAGCAAAAAGGCTACTGTGATTGGAATATGAGGTCAGAAAGATAATGGGCCAAATATTGTGTGGCTTTTCCAAAACAAAGACTCTGGCTCCACTGGCCACGTTGGAAAGAGAATGCATACTACATTGCAGAGTTAGGATCAGTGGTACCTCTTCAGATTTAAAGACTATTCTGGCTACTAGGTTTGGAACAGACTGAAGGCACTGTGGACAGGAGCTGGGAGACCAGTTAGGAGTCTTGCAATAATCCAGGAATATGGGTGTGTTCACAGAGTAAGTAGGGAAAAGAGTCTGGTTTCTGTAGATGCTTTGAAATAGAGTACGGTTGGTTTCTGCCTTTCAGAGGCTTGTGTTCTAATGGAGAATGCAAAGATACAAAATACTCTTAACTCAGGGTATGATGCAAACATCACCACAGTAGCTAATGTTTGATGAGCACTCACTCTATGCCAAGCAGTATCTAATACACCAACCAGCAAAGCCAAGATTGGAACCCAAGCAACCTGTCTGTGGAACCTACACACTTAACCGCTACAATGTACGAGAAAGTAAAAAAGAGAGAGAAATTCCCATTTGGATAATTTGTAGAATCTTTAATAAAAAGTAGCATTTGATTTGAGTTTTGAGGGATGACTAGAAATTGACAGTTTGAAAAGGGAGAGGATCTCTTGTGAGGGCAATAATTATAAAAATAAGCTTCTACTAATAAGCATGTAGTGATCACTTGAACTTTCCAGCAGTGAAGCTGGAGCCACAGGGGTGCATTTCTCTACAGTGGTTATTCCCCCCTATTTCATGCCATTCATACCTGCAGCAATAGCTGCTCCCCCAGCTCCACCCCCAATAAAGAAGGCACTGAATATACCCAGAAGCAGCCAGTAATCAGGGTCATCTCATCTGGGTTTATTATTTACCTTGTTTGTGACATTAGGCAAGTTAATCAATCTCAGGGCCCCTTCTCTAAATACCTACCGGGGCACTGACCCCTCCATGCAGCTAGAAATTCACATATAGCTTCTGACCCCCCAAAAACTTAACTACTAATAACCTACATTGAGCAGAAGGCTTGCCAATAACAGAAGCAGTCAAGGAACACATATTTTATATGTTCTACGTGTTCTACACTGTATTCTTACTATAAAGTAAGCTACAGAAAAAATGATATTGAGACAATCATAAGAGAAACTATATTTACTATTTATTTAGTGGAAGTGGGTCATGATAAAGGTCTTCATCCCCATCATCTTTACATTGAATAAAGCTGAACAAGAGGAGGAGGGGTTGACCTTGCTGTCTCACGGGTAGCAGAAGCAAAAGGAAATCCACACACTATTAAGAATGGCGAATATCTGACTTCTGGGGGGCAAATATGTATGCTTCTGCAGAAGTCTTAATTCTTGCCTCCTCAGAAAAAACAATTTGGCTGAGGGGCCTAAGGCAGAAAAAGAAACTAAGGCAAGTTTCAGAGAAGGAGTGGGAGTTTGCTAAAAAGCTTTAGAGCAGGAAAGAAAGGAAAGTATACTTGGAAGAGACCCAAGCAGGAACTTTGGAGGTCAAGTGCAGCATTTGACCTTTGGATTTGGGCATACTTTTATATGTTGGCATACTTCTGGGATCTTGAGTCCCTTTTTCCATGATTCTTTCCTCCGGGTGGGCTGCTCACATGCACGGTGATCTGCTAACACCTAGGTGGTGAGCATGCACAGTGTTTATTGGAGGTATATGCATGCTCACCAGAGGCATTCTTCCCTTTTCCAGTGGCAGGCCCCCAGAAAGTCATGCTCCACCATTTTGTCTCTTAATGTGCTTGCCCAGGTCTACTGGCCCAATTCCTGAGCTTCATTACCAATTTCAAATGTTTTCATTTATAGGGAAACTGCCTTTCCCTGGCAATGGCTGCTACCAATTATTATTTTGGAGAGATCATTAACAACCACCTGACCATCACCTGATGGTTGCCTGACATTTCTGGTGGGATTGGAGGGAGCCCTCTTCTGCCCCGCTCATGCCTGGCTAGCTGCCTACTGTAACAGTACAAGTGGATCCACACAGCTCAACCCATATCATTCAAGGGTGAACTGTAGTTGTACATAGCAAGTGAGATCATATGGGTGACGTCATTGATACACATTGATATACAGTAAGTACTATGTAAATTAGCTGATGGCCGTAGTGATGACCTGGGGTTTTTTTTAATGTCTATTACATTCTAAGATAGGACATTATGAATTTCATTTAGAAATATTTACACCATAATGCTTAAAATCAAGACATTTCTCATTTGTGATGTACTCTTTTTTTTTTTTTTTGAGACGGAGTTTCGCTCTTGTTACCCAGGCTGGAGTGCAATGGCATGATCTCAGCTCACCGCAACCTCTGCCTCCTGGGTTCAGGCAATTCTCCTGCCTCAGCCTCCCGAGTAAGTGGGATTACAGGCACATGCCACCATGCCCAGCTAATTTTTTGTATTTTTTTTAGTAGAGACGGGGTTTCCCCATGTTGACCAGGATGGTCTCCATCTCTTAACCTCATGATCCACCCGCCTCGTGATGTACTCATTTTAACTTACTCTTTTTATGTATGATGTTGACTCAAATCTCTTTCCCAATTCAGAAAAATGCTCTATCATTGTTCTTTCACATTGTGTTTCATTTGCTAAGTTTATAAGTTACTTCATAATAATTAGCATATTGGAGGGCTGAATTCTGGTAGTCTTTATTCTCATTGATAATATGTCATTGATTTACATTTTAGGTTATCTTAGGTACCATCTCTAAATTCTAATGGCTGCTCTATGTTGCCTTGTCCTTTTCAATTCTGTCTTTCACTTCTTGGGTCCATCAGATCTAAGAATGTGACTGGGATATTCCAGCATGGAGAGAGTTAATATGAGGCTGAATGTGGATAATGCTTCAGAAAGAGTCCAAAAAAATACAGAAATTATGCTAATAGGGAAGAATGATTATCAGATGTTTTCTAGCAATATAGCAGCATGAGGGATCTTAGATGCTAACTGTACCCCTTGTTGCCACAAACACAGAGACCCAGGATGAAATATAATAATAACAAAAAACAATAATACGTGGCAAGTTTGAAAGAAAGGAAAGGAAATCTCCAGATCCCAGAAGTAAAGAATTTCAAAGTGGGCATAGCCATGAACATGGATATTTCAGAGGTGGGTACCAAACCTTTGAGCCAGAACTTCGCTACTAAATAGCAACAGGAAAACGAACAGAAAGATGGACTAATCACCCCTGCATAAATAGCCTAAAAGTTCAAATCGCTGATCATTTATTCTTTTAAAATGGATAGATAGAACTCTAATGACAGGAAAGCAGCAAAGAAGTTTGCCTCTGACACAAGAATTGGGGCAGAAAAAAAATTATCTGGGAGCAACAAAAACCCTAGACGGGAGCTGTGTGCAGGGATGAAGCCTGTACTCACAATACCTGCATTGTGGGGACTTTCCATAGTGTATCAGTCAGGATAGGCTACGTAAAGCTGCAATAATGTTCCCAAATCCCAGTGGCACTTATCAAAACCACTGTTTATTTCTTGCTTAAGTTGCTTGCCCAGTGCAGCTTGGCAAGACCTCCTGCCTGTTATAGCCACCCAGGGTCCCATGTTGATGGGCCCCATCTCAACACATCACAGAAGCAGGACAAAGGGAGCATACAAATCTTGGCTTCTAAAGCTCCTGCAGAAAGTGATGCTTTGGTTAAAAGAAGTCACAGAGGCATGCTTACCTCCAAAGGGAACAAGGAAGTGCAGTTCGACAATGGACCTAGAATATTTGTGAGCAATGCTAGAGACAATCACACCAAGACTATATATTAACATGAAATCATCAGGATCATTGAACTCCCTAGTCCAGAGTATTCAGCTGAAGAGATAAATACTCAACCAGAATATAAATATGAGGAAATCTCACAATCTGAGGAGAAAAAACATGAAAGGCCAGTTTAGAGACACGATAAAGCAACCACGGCCACTGTGTCTAAGAAGAATTCTGGAAGCCAAGGCTAGAAAACAATTGGGGAAAGACAATAAAAGATGAGAGAATAGATGAAATTTTTTCTAGAGTTGAAGACAAACCTGAGGCTCAAGATTTAAAAATAACACAAAGTTCCAAGCAAGAAACACACACACACACAAACACACACACACACATGCACACACACACGGGCCCACTTTGGAGAAACTACAAAACATCAAAGATCAAAAGAAAATTTTTAAAAGCAGCTGGAGAGAAATGACAGGTTACTTACAAAGAAAACAACAGCATGCTTTTATAAGCCAAGAAGTCAGAAAGCAAGAGCAATATCTTCAAAATCCAAAGGGAAAAAGTTGCCACCAACCAATATATTTTTTTTAATTCAGCAAAATTGTTTATTCGAGAGTGAGGGCAAAAAGATGCCATTTTCAGACAAATAAGATTAGGAGCACTTACCATTCACAGACACAGTGAAAGTACTAGTGCTATATGTATTTCACACAAAAATCTGTAATACAGTATAAGCAAATCAGATTCTTCAATGTGTAAAAGCAATAATACATTACAAACAAGGGAGACATTTCAGGTATGCACAGCTGGCTCAGTATTTGAGAATTTATAAAGTAATTCGCCATATCAACAGGCTGAAGAAGGAAAATCATACGATCATGTCAATTGACAGTTAAAAAATAATAAAATCCAACAACAATTCATGATTAAAAACGCAAAACTCCCAGCAAACCAGGAATAGAGGTGAACTTTCTCACTTCATAAGGAGCATCTACCAGAAACCTGTAGCTAATATCATACTTTCCCTCTAAGACTAGGAACCAACACCATCTAACCTTACCACTTTTAACATAATTCTGGACATGCTAGCCACTGCAATGGGTAGAAAAAAGAAATAAGAGGCATGTCGTTTGGAAAATAAGAAATAAAACGGTCTCTGTTTCCAGATGGCATTATCTACATAGGAAATCCCAGTTTGCTTTGAAAAACAAAACTCTCCTAGAAGTAATGAGTGAGTTCAGCAGGGTCACAGGATTCAAGACCAACATACAAAATCTATTGCATTTCTAAATACTAGCAATGAGCAAATGGAAGCCAAAATAAAAAACACAGTACCATTTACAGTTGCTCCAGAGAAAATGAAATCCTCAGGTATAAATAAAACATGTATATGATCTGTATGTTGAAAATTGTAATAAGCTAATGAAAGAAGTCAGAGGCCTGATAACTGAAGAGACACACTGTGTTCATGGTTAGGAAAATCCAGCCAGATACTATCAGTTCCCTCAAAGTCTATAGTTTGAAAAGTATTCCCGTAAAATCCGCAGCAAGGTTTTTTTGTCAACATAAACACGCTTATTCTAAAATTTATATTAAGAAGCAAAGGAGCTTGAATAGCTAAAACTATTTTGACAAAGAAAATGAAGTGGGAGGAATTAGTCCACCCGATTTTTAGGCTTCTTGTAGAGCTATAGTAATCAGGACTGTGTAGTATTGGCAGACACACAGGTCAATGAAGTAGAAAAAAGAACCCAGAAATAGACCTACACTAATAGGCCCACATGATCGATTACAAAACTGCAAAAGCAATTCAATGCAGGAAAGATAGCCTTTTTAGCATATGGTACTGAAGCAATGGGATATCCATAGTACCCCAAAAAAACTTCAACCTGAGTCTCACAATTTAAAAAAACTCAAAATAGATCATGAACTTAAATGTAAAATGGAAAACTATAAAACTTTTAGGTAAATAAAACCCAGAAGATATTATTCAGGAACTGGGGCATTGTGAAGATTTCTTAGACGTGACAGAAGAAACATGACCCATAAAAGGAAAAGTTGATAATCTGATTTTATTTCTTTATAATTATAATAATTATTATTTTGAGACAGGGTTTCACTCTGTTGCCCAAGCTGGAGTGCAGTGGCACAATGTCGGTTCACTGCAAGCTCCACCTTCCAGGTTCGAGCAATTCTCCTGTCTCAGCCTCCCAAGTAGCTGGGATTACAGACATGTGCCACCACGCCTGACTCATTTTTGATTTTTAGTAGAGACAGGGTTTCACCATGTTGGCCAGGCTGGTCTCAAACTCCTGACCTCAGGTGATCTGCCCACCTTGGCCTCCCAAAGTGCTGGGATTACAGGTGTGAGCCAACGCATCTTAAGCCATTCTCTTAAGACACTTTCTTAAACCAGTCTTAAGAAAGTCTTTTTAAAATGAGATCCAGGTTGGCTGCATCTCATTTCAAAAAGACTTTCTTAAGAGAATGAACAGACAAGCCACAGACTGAGAGGAAATATTTGCCAACCACATCTGATGAAGGACCAGTATCTAGAATATATAAAGAACTCTTAAAATTCAAGAGTTAAAAAAAATCAAACAATCCAATTAGAAATTGGACAAATTACAGAAAGACATTTCACTAAAGAGAATGTACAGGTGGTAAATAAGCATATGAAAAGATAGTCAACATCATTAGCCTTTAGAAAAATGAAATTAAGACAGGCACAGTGACTAAGGCCTGTAATCCCAGCACTTTGGGAGGCCGAGATGGGTGGATCACCTGAGATCGGGAGTTTGAGACCAGCCTGACCAACATGGAGAAACCCCATCTCTACTAAAAATACAAAATAGCTGGGTGTGGTGGCACATGCCTGTAATCCTAGCTACTTGGAGGCTGAGGCAGGAGAACCGCTTGAACCCAGGAGGCATGTTTGCGGTGAGCTGAGATAGTGCCGTTGCACTCCAGCCTGGGCAGCAAGAGTGAAACTTCATGTCAAAGAAAAAATTTTAAAAAGGAAAAGTAATTAGAACCATAATGAGATATCACTACATACATATCAATATACTTAAAATAAAAAAATAGAGGTAACACCCAATGCAGGCAGAGATTCAGAGAAACTGGATCACTTGTACATTGCTGGTGGGAACGTAAAATGGCATAGCCCCTCTAGAAAGTAATTTTACAGTTCCTTATATTACTTTTTTATTTTTTGAGACAGGATCTAACTTTGCTGCCCAGGTTGGAGTGCAGTGGCATAATCACAGCTCCACTGCAGCCTTGATCTCCCAGGCTCGTGTTATCCTCCCACCTCAACTTCCTGACTAGTTGAGACTAAAGGCGCATGCCACCATGCCCAGCTAATTTTTTGTATTTATGGTAGAGACAGGGTTTTACCTTGTTGCCCATGCTGGTCTCAAACCCTGGGCTCAAGCAAGGAGTCTCCCTCCTCGGCCTCCCAAAGTACTGAGATTACAGACATGAGCCCCTGCGCCCAGCCCTACAGTTCCTTTTAAGACTAAAAACGAACTTGCCATAGGACCCAGCACCTACAGCCTTTGCATTTATCTCAGACAAATGAAAACTGTATTTACCCAGAAACTTGTACATGAATATTCCTAGCAGCTTTGTTTTTAAGAGCCAAAAGCTAGAAACTACCCAAATGTCTGTCCTTTGCTGAGTAAATAAGCTACAATACATGCATACCATGGAATACTCCTCAACAAGGGACCAACTGTTGATACACAATGACTTGGATGTACCTCAAAGGATTTATGCTCAGTGTGGAGAAACAAAAGCCAGTCTCTAAAGGTTACATACTATACCATTCCATTGATACAAAACGCTGTTGAGATAGAATTATAGAGATGGGGAACAGATTAGTGGATGCCAGGGATTGGGGATATAGGTGGGAGAGAGGAGTTTGAATACAGAGGGGTGGCACTGGGAGGCCTAGTTATGATGGTACAATTATCTTAACTGTGGTGGTGACACACAGCTATACATGTGATAAAATTGTGTAGAGCAACATAAAATTAACTCTAACATTCGCACATACATACAAACACACGTGTATGTGTATCAACCTGAGGGAGCTCTGCGGGTCGCAGCAATCCCAGTGACCCAGTTTTGTTATTGCCCTATGGTTATATCATTGGGGGAGGGGGGGGCAAAGAGTGTCTGTGACCTACCTGTACACTTCTTTGCAACTTTCTTATTGTAATTTTTTCAAAATAAAAAGTTAAAAATGCATATACTTCACTAAGAAGGACAATAAACCTAGAAGGAAAAAGTGAAATGTGAGAAGTAATGGTGAGAAAATAAATTAGTAAGCATGTTTTTGGAAAACCTAAATAAGCATAAATCATGTAAGGAGGTTAAAAGTGAGACAAAATCAAAATACCAAGCAGTAACAATGAAAGACCAGATAGGGTGGTCAGAACCAAAGTACCCTAAAAGTCCTCCTATTTTCTAGAAGGAGACTGATACCCATACACTTGAAATATTTCTATAATTGAAAGGCAGAAGGGTATCTAAACCTATTGATGCTATTTGAATATGAGGCATCATTTACGGAGCATCTGCCCTGCGCCTGGAAACCTGCTAACATCACAGTCTCTATTATAATTCTGAAAGGAATTAGCTTTCCTCTCTTTATTGATGAGAAACAAGGGTCAAACAGGGGATGAGTAATGTACACTTTGGAGCAGTAAGTGACAAAGTCAGCATTTGAACCCAGGGCTCTCTGACTCCCAGGCATGTGTCCTTTTAATCTTCCTGTCCCCTCCTGGGCATAATGAATACAGACATAAATACATTTTCTAAAAATAATGCTCCAATGTTTCAAAGGTGAAGTCGTTTTACCTTTGATAGAATGAAATATAAAATCATCTCCAAACTATGGGCACAACAGAAAGCTTTCATATCTTCCCCTTTGATTTCATTGACTGAACTAAGGACAAAACTGATGACAAAATACAGAGCATTTCCATCTGCTCTTTCCTTTCACATCAGCTCCAAAAAGTCACTGTGAAGCCGCATGTCCTGGGAGCCCATCATTCAATAAGTTGTGCTACCCGGAAGAATATGAGCATCAATTCACGTTCAGATTTGGTGTTTTCTTAATCAAGCTATGAGCATAGAAATGAAATTTTTGATATTGTTCTGCATGGTTGAGAAAAGAAAAAGTTGTATTTTGAAAATCAAAGAAAACCACAAATCTGTTGATATCCCATATGTAAATCTTGTTTCTGTTTCTCCTGATGCTAAAATGATCTTGAATTCTAAATATGCAAAGGTACATTCACACACACACACACACACACACCATGCAGGATGGACACACACATTGCTAATGGGTCCTAGAAAAAGATGCTAAGGCTTCATCACACTTGTTTGTTGAGAGGTTTGAATAAGAGAAACCTGAACATTCCCCTCTGGTCTATCAGTCTTTTTCTCCTTATTTTAGCTAAAGCTCTCCAGTTTATACAATTGAAAAGAGGGAGTACTTTTATCTTACCTGAAACATTGTGCAGCAAAAGCTTCTATTTACTAAATCATAAAAGATTTTATGCCTCATCTGTTGTACTTAAGATGACTATAGAGAATATAACAGAAAAAAGATTTGAAATGTGTTGCCTTCTGAATTTAGAATTATAATCAGGTGTTTTATTGAACAATACTATTTTCCATAATGTGTACAGATTTCAGCATTGGCAGGGAGTATTGAAGTAAACCCAAATAGAGCATTAAGCAAAATGTAGCCTCAAACTCTAAAAACATGTACGGTTGCCACTCCTTTGTGTCAAGACTTCAGAATGATTTTGCCCAGCACTTTCATAAAAGTTTCATCTGATGAAACAACAAAAGCACCTGTCACTGGGGGAGCTCACAGCCTTCTGTAAAAACATCAGGAACATTCTGATCCCAGAACTACCATCGCAGCTCTGTCATGGAATAAGCCAGAGACCCTTGGCAAATCGCTTATCCTTTCTAGACCTCAATTTTCTCATCGGTAAAATCCCGACACGTTTCCTAAGAGGTTTGAGAGGAAGATGGCTGAATAGAAACGTTCTGAACAGAAAGATGTCTCCTGGTAATATTTTATCATCAGTGATCATAAAACAGGAGACTATTTATTTTGTGCCCTGGATAAAGTGAAGATAGCTATGTTTTTTGTTTTTTGTTTGCGTGTGTGTGTGTGTGTGTGTGTGTATGATGAGGTCTCACTCCATTGCCCAGGCTAGAGTGCAATAGCAGAGTCATAGCTCACTGAAGCTTCAAACTCCTGGATTCAAGTGATGCCCCCGACCTCAGCCTCCTAAAATCTTAGAATTATAGGGCATGAGCCACCACACCCAGCCAATTGCTATTCTTTTACCAAGGTAAAACCAAAAGGAAAGTATCAAGAGGAACTCATCAAAAGGAAGGCAGACATGGCCATAATATTCTAGTGTTCATGTCCAATTCCATTATAGAGTCAGTGTTTTCCAGTGACCTTGAAGGAAGGCTGATATGGCCATAATACTCTAAAGTGTTCATGTCCAATTCCATTTTAGAGTCAGTGTTTTCCAGAGTGACCTTGATGGCAGTCCTTAGCAGCAGTCACCATTACTATGACCATTACTTCATGACTATAGTCATGAAGAATGGCCCAGTAGCCCCACCTCATCCAGGCGGACCCATGAAAAGTGGCTTCACTGGTATAATGGTTTATTCTGTTCTTTTTTTTTTTTTTTTTTCCTTGTCTCTGGTCCTTGATTCAGGTTTATCATGTTCTTAACCAAAAAAAAAAAAAAAAAAAAAAGGTTTCTGAATTTTTTTAAGACCTTAGTTTTAAATGAATGCCCGTTAAAATATATTTCTCATTTTTTTTATTGGCCTAGGTTTGCCTTGAGCAAAACATTATTTGTATGTTAATTTTGAGAGGTCATATAGCATGTGGTTAACAGCACAGACTCAAGCCCAGACTGCCTGGGGTCATGTCCCAGCCCATCATCTGCCATTATGTGATGCTGGTCAAATCAGCCAACTACTCTATGCCTCAATTCCCTCATCAGTAAATGGATGTGAAAATAGGGCCTACTTCCTAGAATTGTGAGGAGTAAATTAGTTAATTGTTCAGTATAGTGCCTGAACCGTAGTAAACACTTGATATAAATTGGGGGTATTGTGGTTGTTAAGCATTTCATAAAACCAGTGTGGGAAAATAAATCATGAGCTATCAGCCCACCTCCGAACGTATGCAGAACCTGACCACTTCTTACATCCTCTACTCCGAATCCACCACCACCTCTTACTAGGACTTGTACAGCAGCCACCTAACTGGTTCACCTCTTGATTTAGGGAAAATCAAGTACCAGCAGTCTCCATAGGGCAACCCAAGTAGCTGTTCCAACGAACTCCTAAGTCGCATCACACCTTTCTTCCGTTCAGTATACTGCATGGCCCATCATTTCATTCAGAATAAGAGGTACAAGCTCATCTACTGCCCCCCCCTTCGCCTTCCTGCTCCAATTCCTGGCACTTTGGCAGCTCCTTTAATAGCCTCGTTTATTGCAAACAACCTCAAGGCCTCTGTACTTTCTGTTCTTTTTTGCCTGATGCCTTCTTCTAGATGTCTGTGGGAGAGTGGCTTCTCCTTCTTTCAATCTTTATTCAAACTCCATCTTATCTGAAGAAGGGCTCTCTGGCCATGATGTCTGAAATATCCTTTCCTGCCCTGTTAACTTTATCCCTAGCCTGCCTTATTTCCCTATAGAAGTCTAATGGCCACCTGACGTAGTATATGCTCATTTTTAAATTAACATATGGCCTGTCTCTCGCTAACCAGCATTAGGTCCATGAGAGCAGTTATTTTGTTTTGCTCACTGCTGTTCAGTAAGCCCCTAGTCTGGTGCCTGCACATAGCAGATGCTCAATAAATATGTGTCACATTCGTTAATAAACTGGAGTGGATGGCAGGGTCATTTATATGGGACTTTTGAAGCACTTTTACATATACAATCTTATTTAATCCTTGGAAGTAAGAATCACGGGGGGCAGTTTTTCTTCTTGCTCCTACACCTCAAAAGATTGGCTCAGATTCCAAAGGGGCTTCTACTTTTTCCAGAACCAAGCACCCTGACACCACTTCACTTTCACACTCATGTTAAGCATTACTATTCATTTAATGTACTCTTGAGATAAGCAACTGCAGAGATGTATCTCAAGATAATGATGCACAATGAAAGAAGCCCGACCAAAAGAGTAGACACTTAGGATTTCATTTCTTCATAATTCTAAGAAACGCAAATTAATTTATAGTGACAGAAAGCATATCAGTAGTTGCTCAGGGCTGGATGGTGGGATTACATGTGGCCCACAGGAACATTTTAGGGTGATACAGATGTTCGTTATGTTTGTTTTGATGATCGCTTCATGAGTATATCCATATATCAAAACTTATCAAATTATATACTTCAGATGTAGGCAGTTTTAAAGAAATTTTTATTCTCAGAGGTTTTGGGAGAACAAGTGGTATTTGGTTACATGAGTAAGTTCTTTAGGGGTGACTTGTGAGATTTTGGTGCCCCCATTACCTGAGCAGTTTACACTGAACCCAATTTATAGTCTTTTGTTCCTTTACCCCTCTCCCACCCTTTCCCCTGAGTCCCCAAAGTCCACTGTATCGTTCTTATGCCTTTGCGTCCTCTAGCTCAGCTCCCACTTAGGAGTGAGAGTATACAATATGTAGTTTTCACTTACATATCTAATAATAGTATCTAATGCAATCCAGCTTGCAGCAAATGTCATTAATTTGTTTCTTTTTATGACTGAGTGATATTCCATGATATATATGTTAAAAAATAAATACATAAAAATTAATTAAATAATAAATAGAGTAAAAAAGAAAAAAAGAAAGAAAAAAAATTTTTTTAAGACAGGGTCCCATTCTGTCACCCAGGCTAGAGTGCAGTGGTGTGATCTTGGCTCATCGCAACCTCTGCCTCCCAGGTTCAAGCGATTCTCCTGCCTCACTCTCCCGAGTAGATGGGATTACAGGCACCTGCCACCATGCCCAGCTAATTTTGTATTTTGTAGAGATAGGGTTTCACCATGTTGGCCAGGCTGGTGACAAACTCCTGACCTCGGGTGATCCGCCCGCCTCCACATCCCAAAGTGCTGGGATTACAAGCAAGAGCCACCACGCCCAGCCTATACCACAATTTCTTTATTCACTCCTTGATTGATGGGCATTTTTGCAATTTAATGTACCTTATTTTGCTCAATAAAAATGTTCTGAAAACAAAGAGATACCTTGCCCAAGGTCACACACATTCTTCTGCAAATCTTGACTACACCGCGTCTGTGGGTTCCTGGTGTGTGCTGCTTCCGGTGCTGCTCACCGGGTGGGTAATGAGGCTCGGGGTTTTCACACAAATGATGCCCATTTACGATGACATTTGCTCATGTATGGCTCTGTGCTGAAAGGAGAACTTGGATTTTACAGTTTGGAGGTGTCCTCTACCACTTTTATAAGACTCTATCCCTTAAATTTCGTGAAAATCAAGTAGCCAGCATTGATTGGATAGCATTTGGGGAACTGCAAGTTAATAGCACTTTTAGATGAACAAATTGAGAGAATTAAATGATTTGACCGAGGTCATCAAGAACAGCAGCTGGGGCACAGGAAATAGAAACCGGATCACTCTTGCATTTTGTTTTTCAGCATAAAAGCTACATTTCTAATCTCTCCATTCTTTATGGGCAAATTGTAACTCATTTTTCCTCCCAAAGTGCCTAAAATAATCTGTTTCTCACAGTCCTTTGTGCGTGTCTTCTTTTTCTCGCTTGTGAATAAGGCATACTAAATGCCTCCTGGCACACACAGGACTCACTGTTATATTCTTTTTTTCCCCTCAATTCAGCATGTAAGAGAGGTACCACCTATGAAAAACTGCAGTCAGCAAAGATGTCAGAATGTACTGTGCATGTCAGATTAGGGCTGAAATTCCAACTAGAGTGTTTAAGTGGGGACTCATTTTAATTAATAAATTTGATCCTGATGGTGCAATTGCTTTTCACTTGATCAGCATTTTACCATCCAGATGGACAATTGTTTTTTAAGTTTATTGCTGTGTGTGACTGAGTCTCAACTTAATACTCATTGACACACAAGGATTCAAAGAGAAGTCAGCATAGCTCTCAAGCAGACAGAATAAAATAGATATACACGTGTTTTGCAATTGCAGGGGAGGTATACTAATTTTGCGATACTTGAGATTTGAGGTTTTAAAAAAAATGATTAATGGATCTCTATATTTCAGCTTTACATTTATTGGTTTGTCCCTTTTATTGTACTTACATTCCCAAGACTTTTGGTTGATTAATTTACAATTGTGATTTTAAATTGCGACTTACAGGATATACTTGGTGAATTGTTTCATATATTAATATACTCTTTGGTTTATCTATTATGAGAAAGTGTGTGTTTGTGTATGCATGTGTATGTGCACATAGACATACATATCCACATAGATACATACATTTTCTTAAATCGAGACACCCTTTACTATTATATTTGCAAGTATCACTAAGGAATCTGAGGCACGCCTATTCTGGCAGGCAGAAAGAAAACAATGGAAAATTAAAACTCCAAGGTGACTTTTTTCTTTTTTTCTTTTTTCTTGTGTCATGCCTCTCATCTAAATGAGCACAAGTATGTTTCCTTGGGTCTTGTTGTAAACTTTGAATACTTTTCGTTTTTCTTTGGGTTTTGGAGAATAGATATGATCAGTAGGAAATCGCTGACGGAAATGGATGCTTTTGATTCCAGCCAAGCATACCGCAGAGGTCACGGAGGTAATATCCAACTCGTACACAAAACATGCCTTAGAAAACTAGAGCAATCATTGCTGAGAGTGGGTTAGTAACGTCTGCAGAGGAACAGCCCAAGCTGTGCTGCCAGACTCATCACTGTAACCAAAAGTTGTTTGTGTTTGCAGAATTCTAAAAGAAAGATCCTGTGCAATTTTTATATTTGTTATAATTTTCCATTAAGATTGTAAGAATACCACAAAAATGTTTGGTTCAAAGAAAAAAAGAAAAGAGAAGAAATCTGAATCTTCTAAAAATGTTTCTATTATTACTGGTGGCATTTGAGCCATGTCTCATCTGACTTGCTTGTCAGTCTTCAGCAATCATTTGGGACGATTTTGAGACTGAATGACCTGATATTTAAGCTTTAATGCCACCTATTTTACTCAATCCCCCTCCAGCTACTGGCCTATGTTGACAAGATGACTAGAAAGGGATTATCTAAAAGCACTGCTTCCAGTTCTTGACCTATCATTTCTCTTGGACCCATCCACTGATGCTTTCAATCCCAGCACGCCACGGAACTCGGGTCCAGGTCACAGATGACTCCATGGGTTAACCAGTGCTCGTTTCTCTTGACTGCCAACACATCACATGCTAGACCACTTCCCATCCTTAAGACACAGCCTCTCTTGGCTTCCTGGACACCTCTTCCTCTCAGCTTTCTTATACCTCACTGGCTGGTCCTCCTGGGTCTCCTTTGTTGGTTGCATCTCATGTTCTCACCCATAGACATTGGCTTCTGCCCTAGAGCTCATTGCTTCTCCAGTTCATGCCGTCAGTGTGCCTGGATCTAGCCCCATGATACCAAATGTCAGCTATAGGATGATGACCTCTCTAGCCTGGATGTGTCCTCTGAAATCCAGATTGATAGTTCAGATTGTCTGCATGACATCTCAACATCAACAGGTCCAAAAATGAACTTCTTATTTCCTCCAATAAAACTGTCTCCTCCCAGAGTCTTCCCCAACTCAATGAATTTTAACCCTGTTGTGCTAGTTACTCACAACAACACCCTTTGTATCTTCACTCATCTTTTGATCTCATTTCATATCTAATCTGATGGGAAGTCTCATTCACACTTCTTCCAATATATATGCACAAATCCAGCCACTTCTCACCATCTCTATGTAACCCTGCACTCAGGTCCAACCCATCACAATCACTTTCCTGAATTATTGCCTTAACTTCCTGTAGTCTCTTGATTTTAGTCCTTGTCCCTCATAGTTAATTCTTTTTGAGATAGAGTCTCATTCTGTCACCCAAGCTGCAGTGCAGTGGCATGATCTTAGCTCACTGTACCCTCTGCCTCCCAGGTTCAAGTGATTCTCCTATCTCAGCCTCCTAAGTAGCCGGACATATAGGCCCAGCTAATTGTTGTATTTTTAGTAGAGATGAGGTTTCACCTTATTGGTAAGGCTGCTCTCAAACTCCTGACCTCAGGTAATCCACCTGCCTTGGCCTCTCAAAGTGCTGGGATTACAGGCGTGAGCCACCATGCTCAGCCCCATAGTTAATTCTTAACAGAGCAGCCCTAGCTGTCGATCTCATCTTGTCATGCCTTTGCTCAAAATCCTCTATTGACTTCCAGCTCAATCAAGAGTACAAGGGCCCCCACCATCTGACCACTTGCCACCTTTCTAACCTCATCTCGTTCCGTTTCTCATCTCACTCATTTCCCTCCAAACGCAGTAGCTCTCTGCTGTTTCTGGAACACATCCAGCATGCTTTTATCTCCAGAAAACTTGCTTTTCCCTTTGTTTCCTTCCCCCAGATATCTACAAGGCTTGGTTCCACACTTCTTCCAAGTATCTTCACATCAGCAGGATGTGCAACTACTATGAATAAAATAGCAATCCACCCACTTCCACCCCGCTGCTCTCTATTCCCCACGCCCTGTTTTGTCCTTTACTTGGCCACTCTACCCTTACTTGTTTAAGAGTTTTTTTCTATCTACATCAATAGAAGCTATGATTGCTGAGCTTCCCATTGTATCCCCTGTTTTAGAGGACTGTGGTACATGGTGGTACTCAAATATTTCTGGAGTATGTGAAATTCATCTTTCACCATGCCCATTTTGTTTAAGTGTTAAGTTTAAGGCAATACTGCTGCTCTATAATCTAAAACAGTCCTAAGTTTCATCAACAGATCTCTATTCCTAAAGGATTTATTTAAGGATGAAGATAATAGTTCAGTCTGCTTTGCTTCAGTTCCTCCTTGCAGAAGCATGCCACGTAGGTTGAATTATTTTGTCCTGTGGAAAAGGGACACAGACTATTATTCTTCCTTTTGTTATGCTTGTTACATAAGCATAATGTTTATATTTGAGCTGAATTGCTATTACAGAAGGTAAAGCTGACAGAATGCACAGATGCCTGTAAGGGAAGCAGATTTCTTCCACCCGGGGTAGGTACTCAACTTGTTCAATGCATGTTATGATTGGGGGTAGCCCAGTACGGATGACTTTGCTTGATAAGTTCCTTAGGTAACAGAACAGATTGGGAATGGGGGTGCCTACAGGGTTGATTGCTTTTTTCCCAGTTCTTTAAGTTAAGTTGGAATGCTGACAATTGTTGTTTCGGTAATGAGGCATTTGGGGGACTTCTACCTCTGTACTAATGAAGAGAGAAAGGTGATTGGTGGTGAATCCGGAAGGAGGACTTGTATCTTACAGGCAGTGATGGGAAGATTGGGGGCCGTGGATCCGTCCAAGGACAGGCACCTTGTCTTCGCGGTCTCGCCCCCCCCACCACTCTCAGAGCTGTTCAGATGGGACCCTGCATGCTTTTGTGACGCTCAGACATTTGTTCTTTATTGTGTGAACGTGTGGTTGAGAACAGAAGCGACTCGTCAAAGGCCAGCGCCAGAACTTCAAACGAAAATGGCGAGGAGGAAGTAGGCAGGTGTGATGTCTCTTAAATGCCTCTTCAGAAGGTATCAGAGGAGAACAAAAGGTAAAGGTACAACCAAAAAGTCTTCTGGGGTTTTTTAAGGGTGGGTTGGAAAGTTAGGTTTGTGAAGGCCAGCCTTGGAGATTTAAGTCATGGGAACGAGTGCTCCCAGAGACAGCTGCTCTTAAAGTCCCTGCATGGTTGGAGGCTGGGCAGTTTGGGACAGCGTGGTAGCCTGATCTCTTTGTTTTTTAAGTCAGAGTCTCGCTGTTGTTGCTCAGGCTGGAGTGCAGCGGTGCAATCTCAGCTAATACAACCGCCACCTCCCAGGTCCAAGTGATTCTCCTACCTAAGCCTCCTGAGTAGTTGGGATTATTGGCACCCACCACCACACCCCAGCTAATTTTTGTGGTTTTAGTAGAGATGGAGTTTTACCATGTTGGCCAGGTTGGTCTCGAACTCCTGACCTCAGGGGATCTGCCCACCTCAGTCTCCCAAAGTGCTTGTGTGAGGCCCCACGCCTGGCCACCTGATCTCTTGTTACCTTCCACACACCTGCACTTCCACTAGCAGTGACTCTTCTCTCCCACTTGCTCTTGGGGCAAAAGAAAAAAAGCATAAAAACATACACCTTCCAACATTAGATGAGCCTTGCAAATACTTTGTGAAAACCCTCTTCCCTATCAGAACACATGCCACCAAATGACCCAGATCCAAACACAAGGCCAGCAGATCATCTCAACCCGCTTCTGTCTTTGCTTGACACTCACACACTGTTGCACACTCGCACACAAGACTGTGATCTGAGAGTCCGTCCCCAGCCTTAGAGAGCTGAGCTGTTTTCACTGCCATCTCTCTGGACCCTCAGAAGCAGTAGCTCCCTCAGGAACCCCTTTATTGCTCTGGCCAGGGCCGAGAGAAGGACATTCCAGTTCTCCCACAGGGGCAGGGCATGTAAAGACAGAAGACACAGACAAGGCTGCCAGCAGATCCACACCCTCTGGCGTGGGCCTGAGGACATGGGAGGAGCTGTGCTGGGAACAGCAGGGAGACCCAGGGAGGGGAGTGGGCAGAGAGCCAGAGACCAGCCTCAGAAGGAAGGGATGATCCCGCTGGCTGCTAGCTTCAGGCTACAGTCAGGCTGGATTTGCCTGAGAGTGTCACCAGGGCAGCTGTCCCTGTCACAGGGGAAGGAACTTTTCTAACAGCCCTAGGAAAGCCTAATAAAAACTTTCAGTAGTGAACCAGAGTCAACAAATAACAACATAATTAGCACAGGACAGTAACAGGAAAACCTTAGAGCTTAAATGGTAACAAACGTTGTTCACCAATGTATAAGCAACTCAGCATGACTCAGTTTTTGCTACTAACAAAAAACCAAAAATAAAGCAGTCAAATCCCTGCAGAAGTAGAGGGTGTTCAGGTATCCACCTCCATAGCATGACTTAAGAAATAAAAATAACCTGTGGATAGAGTGGACAGCGCAACAACGTGAGTGCCAACAGGCAGAGAAGGTTCTGTTCCTGGCTTTGAGGCTGATGCTTGGGAAACACACACAAGCCTGCCTGGGGCTTGTCTTTCGGCATCACACACAAGCCTGCCTGGGGCAACAGTCCAGAGGCTTGTATATCCCACGTCTAAATATTGATAAATGTATAAATCAAGCTAACAAACTGTTAAGATAAAATGTGTTCTATCCTCATACTTTGACAAATATACCTTCATGATGACCGAGGACACCAGATTTGATTTTAGACTTTTCTGAGCCCTCACAGTGGTGGGCTGGATCATGTGATCAGGAAGGGTCCCCCATCCCAGCCTGCAGCAAGCCGCCTTCCCCCCTCCTCATCCTCCCTCCATCTCCCTTCTACTTTGTAAGGAGGCTCAGGCCCACGAGAGTGATTTTCCTAAACTGCATGGGAAGTTTCCCTCCACGTGCCCTGCAAACGAAGTTCTTTGGTCACCCCTTGATATAAGGGGTGATATGCCAATGTCGGGCGAGGATGGGGGCACAGGGACTTCCTTCCCAGACTCCTCCATTCCACAGTTTGACCCTTATTCGTTATGGGCTTAACAACCCTAATCCTGGTACTTCCATCAAATCAAATCACGAGGATTTAGGGAAGCTGATCATTCCTGAAAGAGCTGGCAATTGATGAATTAGGTTCCTTTATGTTTTCAGGTCACGTAAGAGATACAGCAAATCTTTTTTTTTTTTTTTTTTAAGATCTCCAAAATGAAGGCCAGCGTGATATGAATTTCCTCAAACTGCCCACACAGTCTTTCTCCCCACCCTCTGGGGAAAAATATCTGAGCCTCCCCCTCAGATACCTAAGAAGAAGCTGAGAAAAATCTGCCCAGAAGAGAAACAGCTGCTTAGAGTCTGCCTCACCCTCCCTGGCTGGCCATATTTCCAACTCTGTTGGCTCCTTCAGTAGATTGGGGGAACGAAAAAGCAAGGAGTGAAATTTGAGTGTTCCCGAATCTCTCTCCATAGCTGCCTATGACCAGCATTAGCTTTTGATCGAGGCACTCATACTTGAAGGCCACATGAATGAATGCACCCCTAACTGAGGACTCACAGTTGTGGGCTGGATCGGGAAGGGTCCCCCCGCCACATCCAAGCCTGCAGCAAGCCGCCTTCCCTCCTCTTCATCCTCCCTCCGGCTCCCTTCCACTTTGCAGGGAGGCTCAGGCACACACAAAGACTGATGGGAATTGTTCCCCTAAAATATTCCCCCGAGAGCATAGACTGATGCAGACTAGAATTGCTGGGACAGGGAACCCCCGTGGAGGGCTGGGCATTGAGACACAGTGGAGAGGAAGGAGACGGTAGTGTGAAGTCTACAAATGGGTGTGAGAAAAGGGAAGAGGTGGGAAGAAGTGGTACCCAAGGATAAGACTTTATGGATAAGCATCCCACATTTACTATTTTAAAAAGTGAGCTTGAAACATAGGGTGTTCATCCTATGAAATGGAATCCCACAGGCACAGGTCTGCTGACACTTGTTTACATCTGTTGTCAGAGAATGGCTTGATTTTTTTTTTTTGTAATTAACATAAATGGAGTAAAAGTATAAAGGAGCACCATGCTTTTTTGTTTGTTTTTTTTTCCTTTTCTTTTCCTTTCTTTTTTTTTTTTTCTTTTCTGAGACACAGTGTTGCTCTGTCACCCATGCTGTAGTGCAGTGGTACAATCATAGCTCACTGCAGCCTCCCCAGTAGCTGGGACTACAGGCATCTGCCACCACACCTGGCTGACGTTTTTTACTTTTAGTAGAGACGATCTCACCATATTATCAGGCCTGTCTTAAACTTCTCACTTCAAAGGATTCCTCTCCCTACTCAGCCTCCCAAAGTTCTGGGAATACTGGTGTGAGCCACCTCGCCCAGCCAACACTGTTCTTTTCACTTAAAAAGTAGTTTCCCCTGGAAATTCCTGGGATCCTGACTTTGGTTTACCAGAGTGGAAAAGCTAATCAAGTTGATACATCTCCAGTGTCTTTCTCCTCCTACTTGAGGACCGAACAAGTGGTACCTTTTCAAGCAGAATAATTTTCTCCTAATAGTAGAAAATAAATGTTGAACAATAAAATTCGTATACTTCACATTGATGCTTTCCTAATCTACTTGCAAATTGTACAAAAATTAGTATTTCATGCTGAAAATTTTTCTAAAGATATATTCACTCCTCTGTAATAACTACCGGTTATCATTATGTAAAATACTAATACTTTAGCACACAAGAAAAATTTTAGATTCACTCAGGCAGTTTCTCACTAAAGTCCATAATCTCTGTGCCTAAATCTGCTAATCACTGTGACTGAAGAAAATGCAGAAAGTATATATCTCCTAGGGAGCAGTGTTTATAACCTTTTTTTTTAAGAAACTATATTTGGAGTCTTTTTGATAGTTTGAAAACATGTATTGGAAACTGTTTCATATTCAATTTTTTTTCCTGGGGCCACTATTATTCAACTTGTACATTTTTGTTCTTACCTTCAAGAAAATCTCTGCTGGACATGGTGGCTCACCTCTGTAATCCCAGCACTTTGGGAGGCTGAGGCAGCTGGATCACCTAAGGTCAAGAGTTTGAGCCCATCCTGGCCAACATGCTGAAACCCCGTCTCTACTAAAAATACAAAAATTAGCTGGGCGTGGTGGTGGGTGCCTGTAATCCCAGCTACTTGGGAGGCTGAGGTGGGACAATTGCTTGAACCCAGGAGATGGAGGTTGCAGTGAGCCAAGATCACACCACTGCACTCCAGCCTGAGTGGCAACCGAGTGAGACCCATCTCAAAAAAAAAAAGAAAGAAAGAAAGAAAGAAAATCTCTATCTCGTTCTTTATGACCTTTGCTCTTTGCTTTGTGATAAAATTTCTACAACCACTCATCACAAGCTAAAGGAAACTTCCGAAGTCCCATAACTACATCCAGATTTGGCCTTCCGAGTCAGATCTCAGGGCTCTGTGGAAGAGGAACTATTAAGACGGCTCTCTTTGTCACTTTTACAGTGATTTTTCTTTAATTTTTTGAATGGAAAAAATACAGAAAACAAAATACAATAAGCAGATGTTAGTGTCTGTTGAATGAGAGGTGCAGTGGTAAAGATAACTAGCTAGGTAAGTCACACAATTTACATTTCTTTGCCTCAGTGTTCCTCGTCTGTGAAATGGGGATAATAGTAATGACCTCATAGAGAAGGTTAAATGAATTAATATGTGGAGAAGTTTGGATCAGTGGTTGGCACATAGCAAGTGCTACATAGGTTTTCGTCAGATTTGTTTGTTTTTTGTTTTGTTTTGCTACTATTCTTTTTATGATTTTTAATTTTTTTATTGTATTATAGGTTCTGGGGTACATGTGCAGATCATGTAGGATTGTTGCATAGGTACATACATGGTGAGGTGGTTTGCTGCCTTCTTCCCCCCATCACCTATATCTGGCATTTCTTCCCATGTTATCCCTCCCTAACCTCCCGCCCCTTACTGTCTTTCTCCTACCCCGCCAACAGACCCCAGTGTGTGATGCTTCCCTCCCTGTGTCCATGTGTTCTCATTGTTCAACACCTGCCTATGCGTGAGAACATGCGGTGTTTGATTTTCTGTTCTTGTGTCAGTTTGCTGAGAATGATGGTTTCCAGATTCATCCATGTTCCTATGAAAAACATGAACTCATCATTTTTTATGGCTGCATAGTATTCCATCATGTATATGTGCCACATTTTCCTTGTCCAGTCTATCATTGATGGGCATTTGGGTTGGTTCCAGGTCTTTGCTATTGTAAACAGTGCTGCAGTGAACATTCGTGTGCATGTGTCTTTACAATAGAAGAATTTATAATCCTTTGGGTATATACCCTATATACCCAGTAATGGGATTGCTGGGTGAAATGGAATTTCTATTTCTAAATCCTTGAGGAGTCACCTTTGTCACATTTTAAAAAGAGATATATGTTTCTATAATCGCTTGAGCCCTTTTACACTTTAAAAAGCAAAACCCCATGTACTTTCTTTCCCCGTCCTTTCCCAGAGCTAACCATGTGCTGGAATTGGAGGATGTAACTGCCATTTAAATTTTGGGCTTCTGCTGTAATTCACAATGTGTATTATTGTTTTGTGTGTTATAAAGCTTTACATAAATAGGATCATACTACACATATCCTTTTGTAAGTTTCTGTGCTCACTCAGCATTATGTTTTTGAGATTTATCCATGTTGATATAGATAGTTCTAGTTCATAATGTTGCTGCTGTTCACTGTTCCATTGTACAAATAAACCACTGAGAACAAGCAGATGATAAATGGTGCTACAGTGAGGACCGTGGAATAAGTGCCCACATATGAGACTGCTCTGTGATGGTCAGCTTAAAAGACATAGCTAGGTATGGGAGACACCTCTTCAACTTTATCAGGTGTTTTGTAGTGATTATGCAAATTTACACTCTCACCAGCAATGAATAACAGGCTCTATTTTCTCATGTCCTCACCAGTACTTGAGGCTATTAGATTTTGATTTTTGCCTTTGTGATGGGGATAAAAGAGTATGTCACTGTTTTCATTTTTATGTCCATAATTGCTAATGTATTGGCCACTGGAGTTTCCTTCTCATTGAATTGCCTATTTAAATCCATTTTTGGATATTCATTATTGTTCACTTTCTTATTATTTTTAAAGGTTCTTTAGTTATTCTGAATGCTAACCTTGGTAGAGCATGTGAGTTGTAAGCATCTTCTCTCTGACTGTGGTTTATCTTCATTACTTTGTTTACAATGTCTTTTGTAGTTCAAAATACTCATTTCATTGTAGTCTAATTAGGCAATATTTTCCAGTATAGTTTATGATTTTTGTTTCTTTTTAAAATCCTTCCCTGTACCAATACACTGGGAGACACCACCATGTGCTGTTTTCGGTTTTTTGTTTATGTGAAGTTTCAGAGTTGAGCTTCTCACGTGTATGTCTTTGGTCCATCAGGAATTGATTTTACTTATGGTGTAAGAAAGGGATGTATTTTTTACTTTTTCCATATGGAAAATCAATTTTCCTGACACTATTTATTGAATAGTCATTTCCCCGGGTTTGTGCGACCACTTCTGTCGTATATCAAGCTCTCACAAAGCCTGTGTCTTTGTCTAGGCTCTCTGCTTCACTGTGTAGTCCTAGTTGTCCTTTCCCTGTGCCAAGCCACACTGTATTAATAGTGCTGATATCTGGCAGAGCAAGTGCTCCCTCTCATTATTGTGGGGTTCTTTTGTTGTTTTTGTTTTTGTTTTTATTTGTTTTTGTTTTTGTTTTTTTTGATTTTTGTTTTTGTTTTGAGATGGAGTTTCGCTCTTGTTACCCAGGCTGGAGTGCAATGGCATGATCTCGGCTCACCGCAACCTCTGCCTCCTGGGTTCAGGCAATTCTCCTGCCTCAGCCTGCTGAGTAGCTAGGATTACAGGCACGTGCCACCATGCCCAGCTAATTTTTTGTATTTTTAGTAGAGATGGGGTTTCACCATGTTGACCAGGATGGTCTCGATGTCTTGACCTCATGATCCACCCACCTTGGCCTCCCAAAGTGCTGGGATTACAGGTGTGAGCCACCGCGCCCGGCCTTTATTTTGTTTTTTTTAAGACAGTCTTGCTCTGTTACCCAGACTGGAGTGCAACGGTGTGATCTCAGCTCACTGCAACCTCACGCCTTCTGGGTTCAAGCAATTTTCCTGCCTCAGCCTCTCAAGTAGCTGGGACTATAGGCATATGCCACCACACCTGGCTAATTTTTGTATTTTTAGGAGAGACGGAGTTTCACCATGTTGGTTAGGCTGCTCTCAAACTCCTGACCTCAGGTGATCCACCCACCTCGGCCTCCCAGAGTGCTGGGATTACAAGCATGAGCCACTGCCTATATACCACTTATAAAAATATAAGTGGTATATTTTTATTAAACAGTATTCTCTATTTTTTCCAGTATTTCAGCTTGCTGTCAATCCTATGTATTGATCCTATATCATTCAGTCACACTGAATAGTTCTGATAGTGTATCTACAGGTTTCCTTACATTATTGTATCATCTATAAACAAGTACAGTTTCAGTTATCTCCTTTTAATACATATGCCTTTTATTTCTTTTTCTTATGTTAACTGTGCTAGGAAGTTCTTCAGATACAGTGGCAGCAGAAATTCCAATTTTTAAAACAATGCTTCTAACATTTCATCATTAAGCATGATACTTGTTTGAGGTTTTTGCTGAGCAGTTAGGACTATTCTTTTTAATTCTTAAATTACTGATTTTTAAAGAAATTATGAATGTGTCTTGGATTTTTCTTAACATTTAGCTGACTCTGTTAAGATGAGTGTATAGTTCTTTTATTTATTTTTATTTTGGAAATGTTAGGGCTAGACTGTATAATGTTAAACCATCCTTACATTCTGGAGATAAATTATTTTGGGTCATGATGTATTTGTTCATATATTGCTGTATTTACTTTATTAATATTTTATTTAGGGCTTTGCACTTGAATGTAAAATCCCTTCTTATTCTATATATTCATCTGTTCTCATGCTGTTAATAAAGACATATCCTAGATGGGGTAATTTATAAAGAAAAGAGGTTTAATGGACTCAGTTCCACATGGCTGGGAGGCCTCACAATCGTGGCGGATGGCAAATGAGGAGCACAGTTACGTCTTATATGGTGGCAGGCAAAGAGAGAGCTTGTGTAGGGGAACTCTCTTTTATAAAACCATCGTTTCATGAGACTTATTCACTGTCACAAGAACAGCATAGTAAAGACTCACCCCCATGATTCATTACCTCCCACCAGGTCCCTCCCATAACACATGGGAATTAGGGGAGGGACAATTCAAGATGAGATCTGGGTGGGGACACAGCAAAACCATATAATTCTATTTGTCTAATATCCAGGTTGATACTAGCCTTATCATATGAATTGATATTACAATACTTGATTTAAACCACAGCTCACTTTAAGTGTAAGAGAGAATTCAGTTACAGTTGTAGCATAGTCATAATTAGAATCATGTTCACAGCATTTTCTTATCATATTTTCTCCTTTAATTCTTGAGTGACCTTTGAGATGAAAATGAGGACTCAACTGATGTGGCTACAAGTTCTGTTGTAACTTTGCATTATAGCTTCTTCATGGACAAGTTTCTAAATATCCATGCAAAGGGACAAGAAGACCTATTTGGGATGATCAGGATCACAGCACTGGAAATCAGCATCTTTCACACAGTCTGAATTCCAGAAGTCATCAATCAAATTCTTCCAGCCATTTTTAAGATAAATGCCTTGGGATGCTTATTTCAATGATGTTGTCATTTCACTTGAATTCCAATTGCACCAGTTTGTGTAAGTCAAAACAAAGTTAAAGGGGTAAGCCCCAAGGCTTTCTGTTGAGAATGAGTGCCTCCTATCAGAATTCTGCCCAGTGACTGCCATCTGTCAGGTGGTTATGGGGGACAAGGCTCTATCACATATTCCTTCCTATAGATCTATCTGCCTTTTAACATGTTCTTTCAGAGTGCTAATGTAGGTTGCCCACACTTATGAGTCTTTAAAGCACTTTTTTGTTAGTTAGAGTCTTAGTTTGCCACCCAGGTTGAAGTGCAGTGGCATGATCTCAGCTCACTGCAGCTGCTGCCTCCCAGGTTCAAGTGATTCTCCTGCCTCAGCTTCCCAAGTAGCTGGGATTACTGGCACACATCACTATGCCCAGATAATTTTTGTATTTTTAGTAGAGACGGGGTTTCACCGTGTTGCCCAGGCTGGTCTCAAATTTCTAACCTCAAGTGATCCACCCATCTTGGTCTCCGAAAGTTCTGGGATTACAGGCATGAGCCACCACACTTGGCCTAAAGCACATTCAAAATTGGGATTTAGCATAACATTGCTATTGCCTGAAATTTCTCAGTCCTTCATAAAGATTCATTTAGAGACTGGCAAAGTCTTACATTGTCTTCAAGTATCAGGTCACTAAGTGAAATAAGAAAATGACTGATAGATTCTTCTTGAATGCAGCAAAAATTTGGTGTTTACCCAATTCAAGATAAAAACAGTGAAATCCAAGAGTAAAGTTAGTCCAAAATTTTTTTTTAAATCCAGGCTTTCTGCAGAGAATGAATTTTCTGTTATGTTTTTGTTCCTCACAAGGCAACTGTCATCATTCTGCTTTGTCACCTACTTGAAAAGCTATCCTATAGGAAGGGACTTAGCAGCGGGAGTATTCTCTCCCGGGTTTGAGAAGTTACTGATGTCAGAAGGTATCCTAGAGCCATTTGAGGAACACACACACCCTTGTTCAAACCGCTGCTGGGTTTGAAACAAAATGTCAGCTGCTGTCAGGTATGCATTGCTAACTTCTGAAGAATAGTGCCATTTATGGAACCACTGCAGGGGTTAGAACACAGAGACCAGAAGACACCTCCAAGAAGAAAGAGATTGAGACTCTTTTGATTGCTTTTGTACCCACCAGTTCCTGGCATAGACCTGGCACAAGATGGGAACTTGTGTAGTGAATGAATGAATGAAGTCATTTCTACAGGTGCCTCTAGGGTACCTCTAAATACATTATATTCTTTTTGTTTTTGTTTTGTTGTTGGTGGTGGTGGTGGTGGGTTTTTGTTTTTTGCGAAAGAATATCACTCAGTCACCAGGTTGGAGTGTAATGGCTCAATCTTGGCTCATTGCAACCTCTACCTCCTGGGTTCAAGCAATTCTTGTGCCTCAGCCTCCCAAGTAGCTGGGATTACAGGCACGTACCACCATGCCAAGCTAATTTTTATATTTTTAGTAGGGACAGGGTTTCACCATGTTGGCCAGGATGGTCTCGATCGCCTGAACTCATCATGATCTGCCAGCCTCAGCCTCTCACAATGCTGGAATTACACGGGTGAGCCACCACGCCTGGCCTCTTTTTAGTTTTAAATGGTAAGAGTCTTGAATACAGTCTCTTAAGGATACACTATTATGTTAACTGTACTGGAATCTTTTGCCTACCTTAAATATCAATGTCTTCCCCATTTCAGATGCCAATGTACATTCTGCCAACTCCGCTGAAAGTTTTATTTGAGCAGCCCTTGGCTTATCTCCTCTGGCTTCAAAAATTACCCAGTTAACTGAGTAGGATTCCTAACTGGCCAGTCTGTTAAGCTATTTTTTAGACGGAAGTTTTAGATTTTAGTGTGGAAGTTGCCTTTGAAGATTATCAAACCAAAACATCCTTATTTTAGAAAGAAGATATGGAAAATCTTAAGGAAATCTGAAGTTACCACTCTTAACACTTTGGTGTATAGTCATCAGGTAGGTAGGTAGGTAGGCTCACCGTGAACCTAATGACACCAAGGTCTGGGCCCCTCTAAATATAAATATCCACTTTCATACCTAAGTTTATATTTCAAATGTTGTATTCTTATTCTTAAAGAGGCCCCCCCCAAAATTGTGTAAGCTTCAGGCCTCACAAAACATGGAGTCCATCATGGTCCTTAAGGTGATTAATTGATTTCCATAAATCTTGTTCCTTTCTGTTTTATAATACGCTTTGTCACTTAATAAAATATAGTTTTTTTTTTCTCATTGCCGTAACATCTTGGCCTGTACTAACAGCATGGCCTGTGCTGGTAGCGGTTGTGCTGGGGGCTGTGGTCCTCTCCTCATTGCACTTGCTGCCAAATGCCACCTCTGTCGCCGATACCATGCCAGCTACCGGCACCGCCCACTGCTCGAGACAGGAAGGAGGGGCCGCCCACAGGTGGCCGAAGATGAGGATGATGATGGCTTCATCGAGGACAATTACATTCAGCCTGGGACTGGAGAACTGGGGACAGAAAGTAGTAGGGACCACTTCTCCCTCTGAGCTCTGGTGTTTGGACACTCCCTGCTCCCTCCACGCCCAACAGCTTAAGGACAGTGGTTACGACATTGACATCAGAGTCTTGAACCTCAGGGACAGAGGTGGCTGGGGCTTAAAGGTTGGCCAGGGATGGAGCAATCCCCACTTCCCCACTTCACTAGCCACCAAATTGGCCATGAACCCTCTCTTGCTCAGTGACTCTCAATGGCTCCCTGCTGTTGTCAGGAGCCAAACAAAGGCTCCAGTGTGGACTTAAGGCCCTCTGTGATCAGGCCTGTGGGCCTCTTGGTTTCTTTTCTTGCCTTCCCCTACTTTACTCATAGAATAAATGTTATTCTCCCTCCTGTCACTGAAAACAAACAAACAAACAAACAAACAAACAAACAAACAAAAAGTTCCTTTTAGTAACTGTTGAGTGTTCCAGTGAATAGATTTATTAAATGAGCTACTTATTAAATCAATCCCCTATTGTTGGACATTCTCCCTCGCCCTATGTTATTCCCACAAACGATACCTCATGGAGCACCTTGGTAAGGACGTCTTTGTGCCTAAATGTATAAAAGTTGAATTACTAGCTCAAACCATGTGTGCTTTTTGGGGGCTTTTGATACATTGACAAATAGCCTTTCAGAGAAATGCTTTCGGCTTACTTTCTCAACAGTGATATGAGGGAGCACCTATTTTCCCATCCCTTATTGGCACCATTTATTGTATCAGCCTTTGCCAATGTCATGGGTGTCAAAATTTACCTTGTTATTTTAATTTTCATGTTTCCCTTAAGGTGAAAAACTATTTCCCATCAGAAAATGCTGTAAGAGTCATTTGCATATTTAAGGCATTAGCCACTTGCTATTGGTATTGCAGATGGTGATCTGCATAACCCTAACATGGATGTGGAGAAACTGAGGCATTTAGTTTATTTGGAATTGTCACCATCACCTGCCTGCAGAAGATGCCCTTCAGAGAAAATGGTCTTGCTATTCCAGAAGGCAAGCATACATCATATTAACTTGGCCACAATATAGGGATAATTTAATGTGTTTCAACTAAAGGTATCTGAGTGTCTACTAAGTACCTAACTCTGTGCTGTATCTTCCCATCTGATGAGGGAAACTGTATACAATGAACCATAGTGGAGGATTAAAGGCCATGCTTGCAGCCTGGCATGGTGACTCACACCTGTAATCCCAGCACTTTTGGAGGCCGAGGCAGGTGGATCACCTGAGGTCAGGAGTTCAAGACCAGTCTCGAACATAGCGAAACCCCATCTCTACTAAAAAAAATACAAAAATCAGCTGGGCATGGTGGCACATACTTTCAGTCCCAGCTACTCAGGAGGCTGAGGCAGGAGACCTGCTTGAACCCAGGAGGCATGAGATTGCAGTGAGCCGAGATCACACCATTGCACTCCAGGCTGGACAACAGAGCAAGATTCCATCTCAAAAAAAAAAAAAAAAAAAAAAAAGCCATACTTGGAATCTCAACTAAACACAATATAAGCACATAGGTAAGGTAAATTAATTCCTTCACTCTTAATGAAGAAATGATGGAGTAGCAATGGAGGAAGATTGTTCAGAGGACTTGATGTGCATGTGAAGCAAAGAGGTGGTGAGAAGCCCGTGGCATGGCGTGTGGGATGAATGTGCACCGTAAGAGGTCCAGGCTCCTTGCGGTGTGCCAGCGAAGTGGGTCGCTTTGGAAAAATAAGGCAAGAAGAGGAGTTGAGGTCACATGGTGAATATCCTTGGATACCATGTTAAGATAAAGATATTTTAGAAGATGTCCCACATTCTGGAACTCATTCTGAGACGAAAAAGATAATGAAGATGTGTGGGCACAAGTGTGACCTGCCAACAGCACCCTGCTTTTTGTAAAATGTGAGTAAGAGATCTTGGTTAAAATCCACGTTGCCTTTGCAAAGCCATGGAGGTGAAAGAATGCTTCAGTGTTCAGGTTTCTCAGGAGGATACTGAGCATTGCAAGGTTCATGTCGACACTCACTCTGGCACAGCTTTCAGAGCTCAGCGCCTCCCCGTCCCTTCCCACACCCCCACCCAGCATGTGGATCGATTCTAACCCCGTGATGGCATTCCCTTCAGTTAAGGTAAAGACGGGAATCTTTTTTCTGAGCTGCACCCAGCACGCATCAACATCTTCAAGCAGATGGTCAGTCTAAAAGTGTGACAACAGCTCAGGTTGCCCTGAGAGGATGATTGTGGGAGATGGACAGAGCTAAATGCAGGATTTCGGGAGTGATGCTTCAAGAGAGAGAGCATGGCGTCTATGAATTTGGCAGAAGTGGATATATTGTTTAGTGAAGAGTTGTAACTTTTAGGCAGCTTGCTTGGACCTTCTGAGCTTTAATTTCCTTATCTGTGAAATGGGGTCATAGTATCCATCTGACAAGAGATACTATGCTGATGATACATACGCAGTTACTGATATACAGCAGGCATCTATAAATGCATTTCTCTCATCCTCACTCATCCCTTCTTCTTCAAAAGGGAGTTTGGGATGCAGAGTCCCTGGGACACCCTCTGGGAATCTGAAGCAGCCAGCACTAACTTGGAGTGAGGGAACCTGTGCCAAAGCACGCAGAATCTGTAGAAACCATGTGGGTTTTCTTCATCACCATGCCAATAAAACACCATCGGATGTTAAGAGAATTCCTTCTGAGTCTAAGCATTTCTAAATACCTTTCCTGGACTGAGAAAGTAAACTGTGTAAAAGTCAAGCGTGAAAAGACCATTCTGTTGGCAGAGGCATCTTTCCCATCCTCTCTGGCTTGTCACGTTTTGCGACTGGACTCATGCACCCAGCTGGCAGCTGCACCAGCCAGACCCTGAGGTAACTATAGTTTAGGCCCACTTTTTTCCTACTCCAGAGCCTATAAATTCTATTTGAAGCACACACATGTACAGAATGCAGATGTGGAGATGAAAACCAGACCATCTGGGGGAACCAAGCTGTGATACTTAACTGTAGGGAGGCCATTAGTGGCCTTTCTGCAGTGACCTTGCCCAGGCATGGCTGGGTCATGGACCTCAAGAGTGGTTTTGGCTTTTGCTATAGCATAGCAATCAATGGGACAATCACCACACCTCCCACTTGGGGCCAAAACATTGCATATCTGTCATCAGACAGGCTTAAAAGGTATTTTCTGCATTCTGAGAAATGTGTACCAGCATGGAGATTCTGGAAAACTAGTTCCCTGAAAAAGCTGAGGGTCAACACAGGAGAGGGGACATGGAGCTCTTATGCATGACATGAAAGGACTGCTCTAGTCAACGAAACAGCCACTTCAGAATGTATTTCTACTGTGGACACAAACCAAGGGCAACGTTACTAGGCTGGTTACATCATCTAGCAAAAGCCCGGATAGACCCACAAATGAGACATTCCTTTTCAATGACTGATAAATCATTCATTCATTCAACAAATATTTATTGAGAAACTACTTCATAACTTGTAGTCTAATAGGTACTAAGGATACAGTTACAAACAACTTAAAACTTAAAAAACATCCCTTAGCCCCAGCTACTCAGGAAGATTGCTTGTAAACCGTGTAAAAGGCAAGCGTGAAAAGACCATTCTCTTGGCAGAGGCATCTTTCCCATCCTCTCTGGCTTGTCACGTTCTGTGACTGGACTCGTGCACCCAGCTGGCAGCTGCACCAGCCAGACCCTGGAGTTTGAGGCTGCAGTAAGCTATGATCACACCACTGCACTCCAGCCTGGGTGATGGAGCAAGACCCCATCTCTTTAAAAATAAAAATAAAAAAATCTCTGAGCTCATGAAACTTACATATTAGCAATAGAAACTGATCATAAGCATAAGCAATGTCATGAATTAAAATATGAATTATAACATATAGTAGAAAATGCTAAGAAACAGACATGAAGCAAAAATGAGAGTATGAAATAGTAAAATTCCAGCCAAGGGGGCCGTGGAATGCTTCACTGAGAAACCAACTTTAATAGAGACCTGACTGATGGTTTGGATAGGTTTAGACCTAGATCAAAAATATTTATCTCTAGGTTTTCAAAGGCATTGCTCCATTATCTCTTTGTTTCTGAAGTTGCTGCTGAGAAAGCTAATGGCTTTCTGGTAACTGATCCTTCCTAAGTAATGTTTTACCTATTCTGAGAGCTTTTAGGATTTTCTGTTTTCCTCCTGTCTTCTAGAATGTCTCAGTGACAAATCTGTGTGTTGAGCATTTCATGAAGTTTTACAATCTGCGATCTCATGTCCTTCAGTTTACAGGGAAAAAAGAACATTCTTACAGTATTGTTTTGGAAAACTGTTTTTTTCTGATCTGTTTTACCCAATCTTCATTACCGGAGATCTTGGTGCTCTGACATCATTATATTTTTCATATTGCTCTTCTCTCTTTTCCCATCTCTCAGTCCTTTTTTTTGTTTTGTTTTTTTGGCTCCACTTTCTCAGATTGCATCAACTTTTTCTTCTTCACTGAATTTTTAAATTCTGCTTTCATGGTTCCCAGAGTCTGGTCTTATCCTCCAAACACTCCCCCTTTTACTGGACTGTTTGGTCTCTTTTGAGTTTCTTCTTCCTGTTTCTTTGAGTGTTTTCATTTGTGTTAGAAGCTTTTATAAAAATGTTTGTGAAATCTTGGGAGTCTGCTAATGCATGAATGAGGCATGGTTGTAATATCGGGAAGTTTTATACATGGGTCCAGCTGCTTCATTATGGAGTGATCAAACAGAAGCTGAATATGACCCTGCAGTGGCTCATGCCTGTCATCCCAGCACTTTGGGAATCCAAGGTGGTTAGATTGCTTGAGCTAGGAATTCAAGACCAGCCTAGGCAACATGAAAAAAACCCCATCTCTAAAACAAAATACAAAAAAGTTAGCTGAGTATAGTGGTGCACTCCTATGGCCCCAGCTACTCGGGGGTCTGGGGCAAGAGGATCACTTGAATCCCTGAGGTTGGGGCTGCAGTGAGCCCTGATCATGTCACTGCACTCCAGCCTGGGTGACAGAACAAGACCCTGTCTTTCACATACACACAAAAGTCTGTCTCTTCTCATGGGTCGGTCAGCATTCCTAGAGGGGACCTTCCAGTATCCTGACTAAGGTGCTAGCCCCTTTTCCAGCATTTGCTTGGAGGGCACATCAGCCCCCTTCCCTACACCTGATCAGCCCGAATCCAGTGTGTCTCATGTGGGCTCTTCCATCTTCTGTGGATGTGATGTGTGGTTACTTGGCTGAGTAGCGTTGGGAAAAGAGATGGACTTTTGCTACATCACTGGTCCCCAACCTTTTTGGCACCAGGGACCAGTTTTGTGGAAGACAATTTTTTCATGTTCAGGGTTGCAGGGAGATGGTTTCATGATAATTTAAACACATTAGATTTAGCATGTACTTTATTTGTATTATTACTGCTTTATAATATATAATGACATAATTATGCAACTCATCATAATGTAGAAGCAGTGGGAGCCCTGAGCTTGTTTTCCTGCGGCTAGTCAGTTCCATCTGGGGGTGATGAGTGACACCGACAGATCATCAGGCATGGGATTCTCATAAGGAGCAGGCAACCTAGATCCCGCACATGTGCAGTTCACAATAGGGGGGTCACACCCCTGTGAGAGTCTTATGCTGCCGCTGATCTGACTGGAGGCGGTGCTCAGGCAGTGGAGAGCAGCTGTAAATACAGATGAAGAATCCCTTGCTCACCCATCACTCGCCTCCTGTTATGTGGCCTGGTTCCTAACAAAGCAAGGACAGGTACTGGTTTGTGGCCTGAAGGCTAGGGAGGGATGTGCTACACCATTTTAAAATAAAGTTCCATCAGGCACCATGCGTTCAACTCACTCTGCGTTTCTACCTTCAGAAGGGTTGGAGCCCCATTTCCTGAGCTTCCCTGGCTCTGCGTGTTATACTTCGAGTTATTCTCTTGAAGGTTTAGGTATCAGCTTGCTCTTGTCTACTTCCCCCCTCATTCCCTTACTTCTTTGATGTATGCTTTGTTCTCCCTTCTTGTCACTGTAATGGCATTTCTGGAGGAAGCGGAGACAAATGTATTACATGAGCTGCCATGTTGAACCGGAAGTCATTCTTGTTTCGTTTGAGTTTCTCTTGCCAAAGCTTACTCCAGTGGTAGTAGTTCATGCCAGTAGAATCTCACAAAAAGCTAGACTGAAATTCAGTGTCAGGATTGTAGATATCTTGTTTCAGTTATCCGCTTCTGAGTAACTAATCACCCTAAGTATAGTGACTTCACATGACAGTCATTTATTTGCTTATGATTCTGCAATTTAGACACTGCTTGGAGGGAGCATCTCATTTCTGTTGGCATCAGCTGGGGTAGCTCACCTGGAGCTGGGGAGTCCACTCCCAAGATGGCTCATCCACATAACCTCAGTGGTTCCAGCTGTAGAATGGGCCCTTAGATGGGTTGGTTCCTCAGCATGTGACCTCCCCATGCAGCTAGGTTGGACTCCTCAGAAACTGAGTTCTAAAAGGGAACATCCCATGACCAAGCTCACCAAGAGGACAAACTCCAGGGTATAAAAACATATCAAGCTTTCCTTTTGCATCATACTTACTAATATCCCATTAGCCAAAGCAAGTCACACAGCCAAGCCCAGAATCAATGTGGGACAGCACTGCTCTCCACAGGGGGATAAGGGCTAGGAGGTAGGGTGCGCTGGGGGCCACATACCCCCTGGGAACTCCGAGATCCTGTTCTTCTTCCGTTTTATTTCTGAAACATTGAGGTGCCGGATTCTTTTCTTATAGATAGTTTAGCATGATATAAACGTTCAATAAGTATGTATTAGAACCACAGAAATCTTGTCGCATTTCCACTGAAACTGTTTATGAATGGACTAGAAAGATTTAAGCTGTATAGCTTACCCAGGACTATAATGATTGTATTTCTAGTTAATGAAAAAAAGTTACTCTGTGAGGTCAGATTTCTAAATATACCTTTCCAGGGAATTAAGTCTTGTCTTTTTTATTTATTTTTATTTTTTTTTTTTTTGAGACAGAATCTTACTCTGTCACCCAGGCTGGAGTGCAGTGGCATAATCTTGGCTCACTGCAACTTCTGCCTTCCAGGTTCAAGCAATTCTCTTGCCTCAGCCTCCCAAGAAGCTGGGATTACAGGCACCCACCACCACACCTGGCTGATTTTTGTATTTTTAGTAGAGGAGACAGTGTTTTATCATGTTGGCCAGGTTGGTCTCAAACTCTTGATCTTAAGTGATCTGCCTGCCTCAGTTTCCCAAAGTGCTGGGATTACAGGCATGAGTGACCACACCTGGCCAAGTATCGTCTTTTGCTTTAGGCTACCAGAGGTTAGCTTCTTGAATTTTTCTTTGTTTGTTTTTGAGTCATGGTATCACTCTGTTACTCAGGCAGGGGTGCAGTGGTACAGTCATAGCTCATTGCAGCCTCCAACTCCCAGGCTCAAGTGTTCTTCCCACCTCAGCCTCCTGAGTAGCTGGGACTACAGGCATGTGCCACCACACCCAACTAATTTTTAAAAAAAATTTTCAAAGAGATCGGATCTCGCTATATTGCCCAGGCCAGTCTTGAACCCTTGGCTTCAAGCGATCCTCTGGCCATGGCCTCCCAAAGCATTGGGATTACAGGCATGAGCCATTGCACTCAGCCCTTGAATTTAAAATAGTTGAAAATTAGGCTCTTTAACACCTGCTTGGACTTCAAAGAATGAAAGTGGGTACTTATGCAATAACCAGGCCGTACATTCCTTAGAAATTCCAAACCAAGATCTCTTGTTTCATGCTTGCCAAGCTTGTCCTGAACGTTCCTAAGTGCAGCAGGAAAGAAGTGGCTCAGCTTGTGCTGTGTGTCCCGTAAGTCTTGACCTATGACTAGTAACTGTTTCCTTTGTGTGCAGGGGTTCTCTATCTCCAGTATGGAGATGAAACCAAGCAGCTCAGGATGCCGAATGAAATCACAAGTGCAGACACAATCCGTGCTCTCTTTGTAAGTGCCTTTCCACAGCAGCTCACCATGAAAATGCTGGAGTCGCCCAGTGTCGCCATTTACATCAAAGATGAAAGCAGAAATGTCTATTATGAATTAAATGATGTAAGGTAAGTTGTGACATCATTTTTTGCCTACCATATTGCATTAGAGATTTTTTGTTTGTTTGTTTCTTTGTTTTGGGGTTTGTTTGGTTTTTTTACCCGCTATATTGCATTTAGAGTGGGTTTTTTCCCCATTATATCACTTTCACAGAGTTTGTACAAAATTCTAATTTCTCTATATTGTAGTGAAGAAAGCAGATTCATTATCCTGATGGGTAGACTTATTTCACCCAGTCAGATAATTTCACTATCTGGTTTTCTACAATTCATTTACAAGGTATAATTTATCAAAATGAGGACAAACTCCTCTTCCACAGATTTTTGAATGCTACATCTGAAAAGAACATTAGAAATGATTCAGTCACCATTTTATCTAACAGTTAGGGAAACTAAGGCCCAAAAAGTGGCGGAGAGACCTGATCAAGGTCATAAGAGTTGAAGGAATTAGAGCTTTCCCAATTCCCTCTCAAGTGTTCTTTCCTCCATAGACAGATGCTCTGGATATTTTAGGTAGTGACCCCAGTGGGTCATTATTTACACATAAAAAGTTAGAATAAAAACAGTGGACTGTGTATTATTTTCTACCAGAAAAAAGACTGAGAAGCATCCTCATTTTCCATTCATTTCTTAAATAATATCCTTTACCCGAAGACCTTACTTTCCAAGTGGGCTTTCTCCAGGGGTCACAGTCGAATATTCTCCAAAATTAAGCTAAATAGACTCCTGCTATTAATGGTATTGGGAGTAGGTTAGGAACAAAAGCAGCGCTCTCTCTCTCTCTGTTTTTTTTTTTTTTTTTTTTTGGTCATCCAGGCTGGAGTACAATGTTGTGATCTCAGCTCACTGCAACCTCTACCTCCCATGTTCAAGCGATTCTCCTGCCTCAGCCTCCCAAGTAGCTGGGATTACAGGCACCCACCACTATACCCAGCTAGTTTTTTTTTTTTTTTTTTTGTATTTTTAGTAGAGAAGGAGTTTCCCCCATGTCAGTCAGGCTGGTCTCAAACTGCTGACCTCTGGTGATCCACCCACCTTGGCCTCCCAAAGTGCTGGGACTACAGGCATGAGCCACGATGCCTGGCCTCATCTCTCTTTTTTTTGAAGACAGGGTTTCGCTCTGTCACCCAGGCTGGACCTTAGTGTCATGATCATGGCTCAGTGCAGCCTCAACCTTCTGAGCTCAAATGATCCTCCCACCTTTGCCTTCTGAGTAGCTGGGACTACCAGCACATGCCACCACATCTGGCTAATTTTTTAATCTTTTGTGGAGACAGAATCCCTCTATGTTGCCCAGGCTGGTCTGGAACTCCTGAGTTCAAGCAATCCTATAGTCTCGATTCCCAAATGGTTGGGATTATAGCATGAGACACCACACCCCACTCAAAAGCATCTTTATTGTCATTTTGGTGTCATGTATACAGCAGAAAGAACTCATTTGATCTGTCCCAACCAAACAACCTAGAAAACAGGACTTACATCAACACAAGCAAGCAGCTGCTAGTATGGCCTCTAATCATTTTAGAACTCCATAGATTATTTGGTGACTAACTCAGCTATTTCATTTTATGGAACCAGAAACTTAGATGCATCAAAGCAAGGGACTTATTCAAGAGCACACAGCCACCCAAAGTACCAAGCTCTGCCCCAAGCATGGCTGTGCCAAACATGGCTGTTCACATTTCTTGGTCAAAAGCTTTTGGATCCCTTCGAATATTTCCTCACCAAATCATTGGGGGCAGGACTTGGGGTTGCTGGGTCCCCACCCTGGGGGGATGGCAAGTTTCCCTGTTTCTTCATCATGGAATTAATGGGTACCACTTTTTAAAAATATGCCTCTAGTGCATAATAAATGTAAACTGATCTTTATCTACCAATGATCACAAATGACGTATTAGGCATATGCGCAGGTCTATGAGTGATTTAGAGCTTTCAAAGCTTGACACATGCCCCCAGGTGTAGATGCTACATCTGTTGCACAGCCTTCCAGCTTTTTAAAGATGAGTTTAAATATTCATGGGTATCGGAAAATTCATGTTTGTTTTTGAACTAAATTATTAATCAAGCTATCACCAAAAGAAATTTTTTGCATTCACAAAGTGTAAACTTGAAACATGAAATAATCACATTATAGTTAAAGACTATGTTTGTAGTAATAGAATCCCAGGTAGTGTCTTTACACGGAGCTGCCAGTTACAACAATCATCTTATATTTCTGCATTTGCAATTAGAGGAATTGAGGGACACAGTAGTAGCAAGTAAACATGCAACTTAGGGAAGCCACAGTTGATTATGGAGCTCAAGGCTGACGAGGTTATTATGAATAATTGGGCCTTACTGTCTTGCAGCCTATGCAAGGATTTTTATATTACAAAGAGTCACCATTTTCTAGAGCCTTTCCCAAGCTTCAAAGTATGGCTTCTTTGACTTCTTTTTTGTGTTATTGGGGAAAGTCGAGAATAGTCACAAAATAAGAGAAATGAAAGGGAAGACTAGGAAGAAGGTCATGATTATCCTTAATGGAAATCCAGTTGATGGAATAAATGAAACAAGCACTTGAGAGAAGAGATGATCAATTTAAACACTAATAATTCTCAGTCAATATGTTGATATTTGTGAAAATTATGATCTTGTTGATCCATAAGTTGTAGTACTGTTAGCCTGATCTTTTTTTTTTTTTTTGAGACAAAATCTCCCTCTGTCACCCAGGTTGGAGAGCAGTGGCATGATCTCAGCTCACTGCAGTCATACCTCCGGGGTTCAAACAATTCTTGTGCCTCAGCCTCCTGAGTAGGACTACAGGTGTGCACCACCATGCCTGGCTAATTTTTATATTTTTAGCAGAGGTGGGGTTTCACTGTGTTGGCCAGGCTGGTCTTGAACTCCTGACCTCAAGTAATCTGCCCACCTTGGCCTCCCTGAGTGCTGGGTTACAAGCGTAAACCACTGCACCTAGCCTGATAGCCTAATGTTTTTTAAAAACTCTCATTTAACATATTTAAGTGGAAAAGTCACTGATTCATAAATTTGTCTGTAATTTTACTTTTTAGTTACTTTGATTTAATTATAAAAAATGAACCTAAAAATGTTTTCAAATGAAGACAGTGTTTTTATTTGGTGATGACAATAATGTTTATGCTATATGAGCACATGCGTGTCATTTCCAAAGAATTATTCTATTTCTTTGATTTTATGCATAAAATGCCTCGATTATATTTTATTTGAATGGTAGAAGAAATTTTCACCACCAGCATTATATAAGACAAAAAAAAAGTATCATGTAGATTTCAACTGACGACAATGACTTTAATCTTCTAAATTCAGAGAGAAATTTCATCGCACATCCTTCAGTGTTTCTGAAGTGTGAGCATATTTGATAAAGTTGCCTGGTTCATCACTATGTTAGGTTCCTCATATTTTCCTTAGGGAAATGCTACGGTGAGTTCAGGTCAGAATATTGCGTTGTCAATGTTGCCACAGTAAATCCAATCCAGGCCTTTACTGTTGGCTCATCTTGAATGCATATGTTTCTAAAGTCATGATAAACCAACTTCATGCATTTTAAATACCTCCAGAATCACAGTTAGCCTTTTCCCTGGCTCCCATGAGGTTTTCTATTTTTTCGCATCCTCACCTGTGACTTCTTCCTCTGGCCCAATGGTGAGCTGCTTCAGCGAATCCCCACATCCTTACCTCTGTGAGTCTCCCCTTCATGTTAGCCCAGCCCCTTTTAATAACAGGGGCTGCTGGCTCCCCCTGAAGCCGACTTCTAACAAGCTACTGGAGCACAACTGTGCAAGCTTGGGCTAGTCATTGCTTCAAAGCAATTACTGGCGGGTATTTAAAGGAGAGAAACAAGACTAGTCCAAGAATCCTCCACTTCAGTTAAAACAAAAACACAAGCCAGTAATTCCAGTGATTGGGTCAGCCCACTAAATGAGGCTGCACCTGGAGGAGAGGAATTCATCCTCCTGCACACATTTCTCTGAGCTAGCCGAGCCAGCCTTGGAGGGGATCGCAGTGTAGACAGAGCCAACAGGGCCTTGGGTGGCCCTTCTGGTGCTGCAAGCTGGACATGGAGAGAGAAGGACTTCGTAGACATTCATGTGCTCTTCAATAATTTTACGGTAGGCTCTGACCCTGTCTTTGCTATGGTATCTTTTGGCTCTAAGAGCTGGGGTCAGAGGAAAGAGAATTGATCTGCTGCTGTTTCTCTACATCCAGCAATTCAATTTGCAAATAGAAAAACTATTTTTTAATCCACTGTGGAAGAGAAAAAAGGCATGGTAAAGATATTAGTTTAGATCTTTGTAGTACTGTTTTGTTTTGTTTTTTTTCTGGACTGAAGATACCTTTTCTTTCCCTTGCCGAAAGTGTTTGAAGGCAAAAAAAAAAAAAATTCTTTCATGTGCATTCATTAGATAAGAAGCAAACCAGGTGTTGGGAAAAGTAAACAATTAAATATTTAAATATTAACCAAATCTCTTTGAATGTATTGTAAATATTGGAACTTTATTGTTTTTTTTAAAGTGTTAGCTTTCCATATTCAGAATCTTGAAAGAAAGTTCATGCTGCCCGATATTTATGGGTGGGGAGCTGTACTGGAGGAATAATTCTTTCCTGAGGAACCAGAAAAGGAGAGAAAAGCTGAAGTCATTTTTCTTCTTCTTTTCCTTATTTATAATTGCTCATTTTATGGTCCCATAACTTTTGACTGGGGTATTGTAGATAGCCTTTGGATTGTCTGTTCATGTTTTTTACCTGATCTTTAAGGGCAGACTAAGGAAATGGCCAAAGTCAGGCTTCTTTCATCTGCCATAGTTATTGATGTTTTTGATTCCAGGAACATTCAAGACAGATCACTCCTCAAAGTGTACACCAAGGATCCCGCACACGCGTTTAATCACACACCGAAAACGATGAACGGAGACATGCGGGTAAGTGGTTCTGTCCTGCTTTGAACTTTATTCAGTGGGTCAATGCCTCATTCCTCTTGCTTGTACTCCTGATGTAATCATACTCTACAACCCAGTTTTTGGGGGTGCTCCACACTCATCTCACCTAGGGGATCGTTATTTGTTCTTGGTAGAGATTTCCTGGTTATTTAGGGCAAAAAGGATTAAAATAAGGCTCGACACATCCTAATTGATCTTTAAGCATGGAGTTATGTCCTCACTTTAAAATTCTGAAAATCTTCCTATAAAAGGGTTCCTGGTCCATAATACATTAACCAGCTCAGAAGATCTCTTGCATTTTTTTTCTTCCAATTAAAGCCAACCTAACATACAATCAGGCAAACAACAAGGTGTACAATTTCACGGAAAATCTATTCATGTTCTTACATTAGCTCTTCCAAGTCCTAACATTCTAGTTCAATTTCCCACCTTGTAATTCAGGAGCTGAACCATGTTGAGGGCATAATACAAAAATCTGCATGATTTGGGAACTAAAATTCTCTAGATTTAGGTTGTCTCAGGAGGTTATCTGAGCATTCAAAGTGTGCAGGGATGTTTTGAAGGAAAAGGAGAAACTGAAAAAGCAGATTTAAGATCACATTAATGCTGGTCCACTAGAAAGGGATTGAGTTTCTAAAAATAATGCTACATTCCTCTGTAGCAAAAATGGGAGGTAAAAAGAAGATTAGCTTCTCAGCTGTACACCCCCTACACACACACACACACACACACACACACACACACACATGCACACGCATACTCTCACTCTCTCTTAGAAGACACTGTGCCATTTTTTCTCATCTTTTCTACAGATTAGCACTTGGCTGGATGCTTAAGTTTAACTAGAAAAAAATAAATGATTACCTTTTATTGCTAAAGAAACCCAGGCACTGTTCTGTCCTGGAGTTGCAGTTTTGCTTCTGAGTGAGGCTGTCTCTGCTCCTGATAGCACATATTAGTTTCCTGTTGCTGTTGTAATAAGTTATGACAAATTCAGTGGCTTAAAACAACACAGGTTTACTCTCTTACAGTTCTAGAGTCTGTGGACTGACATAAGTCTCACTGATCTGACGTAAAGGGTTACCAGCAGGTGTGCATTCTTATAGGCCCTAGAGAGGATCTTTTTCCCCCCCAGCTTCTAGAGGCCACCGGCATTTCTTGGATTGCTGTCCTCTTCCTCCGTTCTCAAACCCAGCAAGATAGCTTCCCTCTGACCCTGCTTTCGTGGTCACACCTCTAACCCTCCCGCATCCTCTGTTTTTCGGTTCGTTTGTTTTGAGACAGAGTCTCACTCTGTCGCCAGGCTGGAGTGCAGTGGTGCAATCTCGACTCACTGCAACCTCCGCTTCCTGGGTTCAAGGATTCTCCTACCTCAGCCTCCCAAGTAGCTGGGACTAGACATGCGTACCACCGCACCTAGCTAACTTTTGAATTTTTAGTAAAGATGGGGTTCCACCATGTTGGCCAAGATGGTCTCAATTTCTTGACCTCATGATCTGCCTGCCTCAGCCTCCCAAAGTGCTGGGATTACAGCCGTGAGCCACCACACCCAGCCAACTTTTAAAGACACTTTAAGGACGTTGAGCCTACCTGATACTCAAAAAAAATCTTTCTCTTTCAAGTTCAGCTGATCAGCAAACTTTACTCTCCCTTTCCCATGTAACTTGATGTAGGTTTGGGGGGCTAGGATGCAGATATCTTTAGGGGACCACCATTCTGCTTTCTATATGGGGTAAATTTAGAACCATAAAAGAGGGCAGGAGATCTAGCTGGAAGTGCTGGGAGAACGTCTGTGTCCTTCTGGACTGGAATATGAGTGATGACATTGTGGGATCAGAGCCTACACTTCTGGAGGAAGAGGCCTCTCACATACTCAAATGCTGTTATTTTTATGTCAGAAATGATGTGTGACTTGAATTGAAAGCTGTGTCGCTACTTCAGAAATTCTAGGATTTTGAGGTTTCTTTCGCCGGTTACACTTTAAATGTAAACCAGAGCAACATGGAGACAGATTGAGTCATGCCAATCATGAAGCATGGACTAAATATTACAGCACTGTTTGCCCTTTATTACTTTCTTATTCTCTTTTGCAGAGACATTCATCAATGTCTTTGCTCCTTAAATATCTGTTTTTGCTATGTCTGGCCTTCACACTGGAGTTCCATGGGGCTGAGAGTTCTGTTCCTGTCACATAGAGCCATCTCCACACAGGTTTCCCAGAATTGCCTCAGAGAATCCTGTTTGTGGCTGGAAGGACCCCTGTTTTAACCCTCCAGCAGCTCTGGTTCCTACATAAGGCCCAGCAGTGAGGACAGAGAATTGAAGATTGACCATGTGAGCAAAGCTGATCAGAATGCAGAACACGTGCTATGTATGCGTTTCTGCAGCCTGGCTCTGTTTTTATTGAAGATGAAACCCTGCTGATCCTTTTTTCTGGGTTACCCAGAGCCTGCTTTAAACACCCGTTTTGTGTGTGTCAGAAACTCAACCGTTGTCCCCAAATGAAGGGACAATAAATGTTTACCGTTTAACCAACAGGAAAGCTTTCATGTCTCAATCCCGATTGCTTAGAAACGAGAAATGGAAGCGGTTTCAAACCCAGCTAGGTGTGATCATGCCTGCAGTTTGCAGCTTGGTTCCTGTTCACAGATTGCAGACACTAAAAGGCATGGAATTCAGCTGCCCTCACCTTTTGGCTCTGCAGGTTGGAATTTTTTTTCCTTTCTTGATGAATGTGGTTGCATTGCCATGAAAGGGCAGGAAGCTTTGCTGAGCCCTGCCTCTGGAGCCCAGCTGCACAACCTGCTGCCGATGGTGGAGAGCAGAAATAGAGAACAGAGCAAGGATCAATTGTTGTAGACTAAACCACGCTGCGTGGTGGGGTTAGGAAGCTCCATCCTCCCATATGTTTGCAATGTGAGCATGGCCATGAAGGAATTCAACGCTAACTACTCACATGAGTGAGTCACTGCAGTCCTGCCCCTGATGTCATTAGACCTCACTCCCCAGCCTCTGGAGACAGCCTGGGACAGACCTCCCAGCTGCCTGCTTATGACCAGTAAACATGCATGTCATGAAAAACATCAGTTGGAAAGAACAGAGGGGCAGCAACAGTCACATTGGAACTTCTCAGGGGCTTCTGAGACTTCTCTTAAGCAACGAATGTAATAGCTTGCCTTTGAAAGAAAAGACAAGGTAAAACTCTCCATCTAAAACAGTGTTCCAAGAGTGGCTTTATGATTAGAAATGTGTTACTTAGAAAGTGTGCTAGACTAGGCCTCAGGGTGTGCGTGGAATGAATGCGTGATGGGGAAAATGCATATCTAGATTTTCATCTAGCATCTAGCTGAGCATTTTTGAAGCTGGTCTAAGGAGACTCATGGTTCTGGGGTGGAACTCAGCACACCTGGCTCCTGTGTCTGTACTCACCACCCTGATTTAATTTAATTGCATGGCTTTTGTTTCCTTACATCACATGGGAGCTTTGATAATTCGGTTCCCAAGGGACTGAGCTCACCATATGGAACAGGCCCTTTTGCAAAATTTATATATGTGCTCACAGCGTTTTAAATTCACAAATGTACAACTCGAAGATGGAACCATTCCATTTCATGACTCTCAAAAAGTACAGTTTTTTCCATACCAGCAGTTCGTTGAAGGAATTGGACAATTGTCCTGCTTTGAGGGTGACTTGCTGTTCACCAAAACTGGTGGCTTTTTCACAGTGTGGGGGCTTCTCCACCTTCTTCTGTGCTTGAAAGACAGCTTTTCAAGATTCTCAGCTCTCATCATGTAACGCTCTCCCTCTTCTCTGCTTCCTTTAATTTCTCTTGCCTGTCTTTGATTTTTACTTGTATATAGACAATTGCCAGATTGGCCCCGCCTCTTAAATTATTCCCTAATACCCAAAGTAATTGCTGCCTCCCAGCCCTCTCCTACTGAGCTTTGTGTGTGACACCAGTGAACCGTCTCCTTAGAAATCAGTGGTCTCCATGGCACTGCTGTGTCTAAATTCCTTCTCCGCGTTCACAGACACCTCAGCTGCCTTCATTCCCTAGTTCTTCCTCTTGCCTCTCTTCAAGCAGGCTTCTCTAGTTTTGGTTTTATTTGTTTTGTTTTGTTAAATATGCTCTTTTTTTATCTGAACCTTTGCACTTGTGATTCTTATCGTGACACTTGTTTGACTATGACATCAATGTGGATGACCCTAGAAACCATGTCCTGAGCTCCGCCATCTCTAGAATTCAAGACCTAAATGTTCACCTTCTAAGTGTCTTCACATGGAGGTTATTTCCACAGTTTCCAGTGCATTCTGTTGAAGAAAGAATTCCTAATCTTTTTTTCACTTTATCTTTCTTGATTACCTTTTGAAGAATGGAGGGGCTATGATGGGATGAGTGTGTTTGTGCACAAGCATGTGTGCATGCCTGTGTGTGCACAAGCGTGTGTGCATGTGTGTGTGTGCCATGCATATTTTGGAGAATGTGGGAGGAGGGATGTAACATTGAGTTATCAGTGATTCTTCTCCTGCCTGACCCTTGTTTTTCCATGCACCCAGCCGGTCACCAGAGCTTATCCACTCCACTCTGCAAGGCCTCTTACAGATGACCTTCCTGCCACTGCCTGTACCAATATTCTTACTATAGCTAACTTATCTGAGCGCTTATTAAGCTCTTTTGTGGGAATATTTTGGGGGTTGAGGGAGTCTGTCACCCAGCCTGGAGTGCAGTGGCACAATCTCAGCTCATCGCAACCTCTGCTTCCTGGATTCAAGCCATTCTCCCACCTCAGCCTCCTGAGTAGCTGGGATTACAGGCATGTGCATTACACCTGGCTAATTTTTGTATTTTTAGTAGAAATGAAGTTTCACCATGTTGACCAGGCTGGTCTTGAACTCCTAACCTCAAGTGATCCACCTGTCTGAGCCTCCCAAAATGCTGGGGTTAAAGGCATGGGGCCACCACACCCAGCCAGTAATTTTAATTATTTATTTAATCCTCAAGATAAAATTTTAAGGCAGGTCTTGGTATAAGCCCCCCTATTTACAGATGATGCAACAGCTCCTTATGTTAAAGTTTTTTCCAAGGCCACACAGCCAGAGAGTAGCAGAGCTGAGATTTAAGCCAAGACGCCCTGGCTGCTGAAATTAAAGCCTTCATTATTTCTCTATTGCGCCGCCTAACAGTTCTTATTTCCCACAGCTCATTCTCCTGTACTCTTTTTTCCAAGTGTCTCAAATTCACGCTCCTTCTCTACATATCTGCCTTTTTTTTTTTTTTTGAAACAAAGTCTTGCTCTGAGTCTTACTCCAGTCTGGAGTGCAGTGGCGCAAACTCGGCTCACTGCAACCTCCACCTCCCAGGTTCAAGCAATTCTCCTGCCTCAGCCTCCCGAGTAGCTGGGACTACAGGTGCATGCCACCATGCCCAGCTAACTTTTTTTGTATTTTTAATAGAGACAGGGTTCCACTGTGTTAACCAGGATGGTCTTGATCTCCTGACCTTGTGATCCGCCTGCCTCAGCCTCCCAAAGTGCTGGGATTAAAGGCGTGAGCCACAGAGCCTGGCCCCATATCTGCCTTTCAAAAATTCTACCCATCTAACATATTCCAGGACAGTTGTCCAATTTCTTCAGCAAATTGCTGGCATGAGAAAGCGTGGGAGGGAGCGTGGTTAGGTTTCTCGGGGCCTACTGTACTATAATAACAAAATGTGGCCTGCTTACCGTGTTCCGATTTTGAGTAGAACAAAGCAACTGTAAAAGACATCTTTAAAACGATTTGGGAAATTTGAACATGTGTTAGGAATCAGGAGCTATTAAGGGATAGCTGGCATACTAATAGGTTGGTGGTTATGTTTTAAAAGATGGAACATACTAAAGTATTTACAGGTTAAATGATATGGCAAATGGGACTTGCTTTAAAATACTGCAGCAAACCAAGAAACAAAATAGCTAAAATGTTGAAAAATGTCAGCTGCATGATGGAGGTACCTTTTATTGTTTACTCTACTTTTTTTGTGTTTTAAAATTTTCATAATAAAATGTTTCTTTCCTTTTCTTTTTTCTTTTTCTTTTTTTTTTTTTGAGATAGAGTCTCACTCTGTTGCCCAGGCCAGAGTGCGGTGACATGATCTCAGCTCACTACAACCTCCACCTCCCTGTTTCAAGCGATTCTTCTTCCTCAGCCTCCCAAGTAGCTGGGATTACAGAAGCGCACCACCACCCCTGGCTAATTTTTTCGTCTTTTAGTAGAGATTTAGTTTTGTCATGTTGGCCAGGCTGGTCTCAAACTCCTGACCTCAGGTGATCTGCCCACTTTGGCCCCGTAAAGTGCTGGGGTTACACATAGGAGCCACCGTGCTTGGCCCATAATAAAATCTTTTACAAAATAATAAAAACTTGCTTTTAGATCCCAAATAAAAGACTACCTACTCCAGGAAACCTTCCACTAATGCTGTGTCAGAATTCATCTTTCCCTCTTAAGGGCATGTGGCACATTCGTTTTGTGTTATAATCATTTAGCTATGTGTCCTTCTCATACAAAAGACTGTACATTATTCAGAGGCAAAAGCCATATTATGTGCTGGGTCATCTTCACATCCCTCCAAAAGCCAGTCATGGCATCTTAACCCTCAGTGCAGAGTAAACACTTGTTAAACAGGATTGACTGATGGTCCTACGAATGCTATGTTATTCACTTTCTATCATTAATGAGGACCCACTGTAAAAATCTCTCTCTGTTCTCCTCACCAGAAATAGTTGTGCTTCTCCTGGTATATTTTTATCATATGGACACTTTGAATCTTGGAAGTGATCATTTTCTCTCTTTGTGTTGCTACTCTAAAGCTTCGAATTAAATTTGTGGCCCACCCACAGCAAGGGTGCAGGCATTTGTGGCGTGCGTTTTGTGTGTTGGCTTCATTCCTGGACTCTCTTTTTAATTTTCCTACTTTCATCTTCCTTTTGTTACACATTCCACTCTGAGTTCTTTTTTCTGTAAAACCATAAAAATGTATGGGAACTCTATTATTTCTTTGTGCAACCTATCAGGATATAAATAGTATTCATTCTCTACCATGGTTGTTCTAGATAGAAGATAGCAAACCTTTTTGTGTCTGCAGAGTAGGCAATGTGTTAAGTACTTTACATATTATTTAAATTAGTAACTCTGCAAAGTGGGTATGCTGGCTTCATTTTCACAGGTGATAAAACTGAAGCCAAAGAGGTCTTTCCCAAGCTCACATATCTAATCAGTGTTAGACACTGGATTTGAACTTACTTCTTTCTGCTTCTTTATACAGAGCTTGCAGCCTCCCTTCCTTGATATTTCCATTTAAGTTTTGCAAGTTTTGAAATGATATTCCTACTAAGACTTTAGAACACACAAAATATCCTTTATTAACATTTGTTTCATTTCTTAATTTCATTACGCATCAATTTCATGGTTTCTTTTTATATTTAATTTTGCTTCATTCTCTCCTCTTCTGAACACACTGAAAAGATACCCATTAAAAAAAAGAAAAGAAAAGAAAAGGGAGTGAATTGCCCGTTTAGTACCTGTGTCTGCAGTGGCCACCGAACTCAGAGCACTTTTTTCCACCGGGCAGTGTTCTGGTTGAGAAGAAGATTTGGGATTCAGGGAGTGTCAAGTCATCTCATTGAAACAAAAGGATCCCACAAACATGGAAGTTTCAGAAAACACTCTTAGCTGATTTTCTTTATCTATTTGGAGTTCTGGAACCAGTGGTAATATCCCTTCCCTCATGCAATCCCAGTGGTTACAATAATAACACTTCTGATGTACTTTCACCATACTGAGCAGTTTACTTGTATTTACTTCCCTTGATTTTCACAGCTATACAATGTGAGAGGGATTCTTACTGTCCTCCTGTTTCAGAGCTGGAAGCTGAGGCTTAGAGAGGTCAGTGAACTTGCTCAAAGCCACCCAGCTAAAGAGAAGTGGAGCTGAATTTAGAGCCAGGCAGGCCAACTCTAGAATTGGCTTTTGTAATCATGCCTGTGGTCACTCCTATACTTTCCCGCCACTGTCTTCATCAGCGTGTCCATGAGTCATCTCCACATGTCCAGGGGCCACACATTTCTGAAGACCTAACCCAGAAACTACTCTTTTCATCAAGCCTCTCTCACTCTTCTCTTTCTAAACATCACCAGTCACTGTCCCTTCTCGAAACTTCCATAGAACATTACCACCCTGCCCCACTCTCTTTGTGCACTCCCCTTTTCCTGCCTGCTTTGAGTTATTGATGCACACGTCTTAAGTGTCTTTTTCAGCGCTAAGCTTCTCTGGGACAGGGTCTCCATTTCATTCATCTTTATGCTCCCTGTGGCTCTCATGGGCAATGCCCTGCCCTGAGTAGATTCTCATTAAATACTTAGATAGAAAATCATACTTCAGCCCTTTACTATCACAAACTTTCAGTTAGTGCCTTTTCTACTAAGATCAGTACAATGATTTGTACATGTACACGTTTGAGGTTTATAGCACATTACCTGATTTATCCCAGTATTGGCCACTGACCCAAATGAGACATGAAAATGTTTGCCTTGCTCATGCCTGTAATCCCAGCACTCGCAGAGGCTGAGGCAGGTGGATCATGAGGTCAAGAGATCAAGACCATCCTGGCCAACATGGTAAAACCCTGTCTCTACTAAAAATGCAAAAATTAACTGGGTGTGGTGGCGCATGCCTGTAGTCCCAGCTACTCGGGAGGCTGAGGCGGGACAATCACTTGAACCTGGGAGAAGGAGGTTGCAGTGAGCCGAGGTCATGCCACTGCACTCCAGCCTGGTGACCGAGTGAGACTCTGTCTCAAAACAAAAAAAAGAATGTCTGTCTTTCCTCAGTCCATTAGTCTAATTTGATAGAAGTTAATTTCCCTGAAGGTTAAGAATGACAATAAAGAAAAAAATCTGCTTCGTCAGATTAAAATAAGCGTTCATCAGAAACACGCAAGTATCTAACCTTTTGCATGTGTGTTGGTGGGAGTGGATTTTTCAGGAGTTAAATCCACCTGTGGTAGAAAATAAACTAAATCCCTAGATGACAAATCTAAATAAGGTAGATCTGGTTTTGCTGTGTTTATAATTCATTAGGACAAATCTTGCTTTTATTTTATTTTACTTTATTTTTTTTTTTATTTTGAAGACAGGGTCTTGCTCTGTCACCCAGGCTAGAGTACAGTGGCACAGTCATAGCTCACTGCAACCTCCTCCTCCCAGGTTCAAGCGATTGTCCTGCCTCAGCCTCCCAAGTAGCTGGGACTACAGGCATGCGCCCCCAAACCCAGTTAATTTTTGCATTTTTAGTAGAGACAGGGTTTTACCATGTTGGCCAGGATGGTCTTGATCTCTTGACCTCGTGATCTGCCTGCCTCAGCCTCTGAGAGTGCTGGGATTACAGGCATAGCTCACTGCAGCCTCGACCTCCCTGGCTCAAGTGAGCCTTCTGCCTCAGCTCCCAATTAGCAGTAACTATAGGCACACACCACCGTATTTGGCTTATTTTCTAAATTCTTTGTAGAGACAGGGTCTCCCTACATTGCCCAGGCTGGCTTTGAATTCCTAGGCTCCAGTGATCCTTTCTCCATGGACTTCCAAAGTGTTGGGATTATAATAGGCATGAGCTGCTGTGCCTGACCCCTTGCTTTTAGATTGAGTTGATAATCAGTATTTCAAATATCTCTAAACTTATAATGTGAGGGTGATGATTTTAGAACAGTTAACTTCATTACTTTAAGTGTTTACTGAGTCACTCACTCCGCCATTGTGAATCAGATCCTGCACCTGGTGTCCATTCTCATGCAAGAGATACCTTGGCAAAAAGCAGTAATGATACAGACAATAATCAATTAATCATCAATAATGATATAGACAGCTAAAACTTTTCACATTAGTTCAGGTTAGGTGATATCCTTGCCTGTGTTCTGTAATTCACTGGAGTTAACTCTATGAAACTCATTTATAAGTGATATACCTAATGATGTATTTTTTATATTGTGCTTTTCTAGAAGGCAAAAAGATGTCTGTTATGATTGATAAGGAAGGACTCTTCTGGAAATGATTAGCTAGGCAAACACATTTGAATACAGTGGCTTGTAGAACATGGTAGATATTTTCTTGTTCCTTCTCTGCTTCCAGTTATAAAGTCTTATTTTTTAAGAAGCAAGAAAAGGTAATATATGCACATCTGATATGCAGCTTCCCAGTGATACAAATCTCATCTTTCCTGCTGCGTGGCTGCTTGCTTTTTCTTGTACTATTTTTTTTATTTTTTGTCATTGAGAGGTTATGACAACATGAGCCATATTGTATTTATAAACATCACGTGTTTCCTTGATATGGCTTGCAGTTTCTGCCAGACAGAACACATGGAAGAAACATTTCTCGTTAGCTCAGCATTGGTTTTAGTTATGCTGATTTCCGGGACAGGAAAAATGCTTTCCTACTCAGAATTAACTTTCATAGAGTCGAAACAAAACCTCTGAATGTCCGTGAAATAGTTTTAACAAGAGTGGATACTGCTCCTTTAAACCACATATTTTGACTAAAAGCTTCCTTCTGTAAAAAACCCAAGCCTTGCATTTAGTCACCATGAAGACAGGCAAGGCTGAAAGCATTGGAGAGAGGGGTGATTCTGAGGTCTCTACAAGTCTAGAAAGTTTCTTCTAGAAAAGAAAAGCTCACCGAAAATGTAAGGTAAGAACTGTGCCTTTATGATAAGACATTTTCTTTAGAATTTTTTTGTCATGCTCTGGCGCATTTATCTTTCATTAACTTGTCTTCTGTATTCAAGTTGAGTGCAATAGAGAATTGCAATTTTAGGTTTTATCTTAACTTCCTGCACACTGCTTAGAAGAAAACCTCCCTGTCATTGACATCATTCTGTTTTGTTAAAATCCACTTAAATTAAACTGAGCTGTCTTCAATCTATAAATCTTGTGGTCTAGTTTCTGGTTAACCTTATAATTTGGAAAAGGATTTAAAGTGCCAAGAGAGTTTGCTTTTACAGGTCTTGTGGATTTATGTGCTCTGTGACAGTTTTCTGTGTTTTCACGAAGATGTTGACTTGCATTCAGTTTCTGAGCCAAAGTCGATAACTTGAAGGCATGGTACAGATGAGGAGGGAAAATCATATGTGTCCTTTAATATTCCAGGGAAAAATTATTTGGTGTTTCGTTCTTGTGAAAATCACTTTCAATTTTTAAATAAAAATAGCCTTTATCCTGGTCTTGAAAAAATTTTAAAGAAATAGCAATTTAATCTGTATGAATCACATTAAAAAACTTCTACAGTTTTTAAATAACAAACTTGATATAATAAGCCTGTTATATCAGATTTAATAATGGCCTGAAAAAATCTGACAGAAATCATGTTTACTTGAGGTAACTGTTCTGTCAACTCTTGCAATAGCTCAGTCACAATATTTTGCATTGATTTCTTTTAACGGACGTTCATAAGAGCAATGTTCTTTTAAATCAGTCTGTTTCCTTTCAAAAGTACATGTGTTCATGAATTTGCTTATTCATATTTCTATGGATATCTTTATCCCAGTTTACAGATGAGTTCATATACATGAGAAGTTATCCAGTGTGGTTTACATAATATCTATTATTTTATTTCGTCATTATCATAACCCTATGGAATAGGTACTATTATACCCATTTTAAGATTGGAAAACCAAGGCTCAGAGAGCAGCAAGATCGCACACTAGTAAGTGCCAGAGCTGGGATTTAAATCCAGGCTGACTGTCTTCATTTTTAAGTCCTGGACAGCACAGCCTCCCTAGTAGCTGAGAGCTTCAGGTCCGTAATCAAACATAGATGACTTATCTTGAAAATAATAATAAATAAGTCATGTTTATATGGCTTCAAGATGAACTAGTTTGTACTTTTCTGGAATTTTCCTTTATTTTAGATCTGTAGCATCCAAAACCCAGTATCACACCGGTTGTTTATTCAGGGACCTGGTTACAACTTACTCAGAGTGAAATGAAAACAGTGAACATCAGATTGTGTAGAGATGGAGAAAAAGCACTTTGGATAAACGACTCTTTCCTCTTTACTACACAGACCTTTCCTGCTTTCTTCTTTGCTACATGGGCTGTGTGGTCATTAAAAAATGTTTCCATAGGACAGAGCAGGGAGCTTGTTTGTGAGCTTGATTTGGAAGCCAGAAAGTATCTTTGAATGGAGACTGGCTAACTGCCTGCCCACTGCCCCTTCAGGCTGCGGCAGAGCTCTCAGGAGGGGGATGGGAAGAACGATAAGGCTGAAGGTGGAGGGTTCTGAAGTTAGGGCAGGTGGCTCAGCTGCCTGAGAGCCTGAACTTCATCTTCAACATTGCTCTTCCCACCTCCTCCTGAAGATTGAGACATCAACACAGCAGCAAAAATATCCTGGTGATTTGTGATGCAAAGTAATTACTGCTAACAGCATCAACAGGGGATGCAGCTGCTCGCAACACAGGCTTCAGGATCAAGGCTTCCAGCTCCAGTTCAGCATAAAACCCAGGATTGGCTACACAAACAACACAACTCAAAGTTGATTGGAGCAGAACCGTCCTTCTCCCCAGCAGGTACTGGGGTGAGCTCCCCAAGAGTCAAGAGCCGCTGCTGCCTGGAGCGTACTTGAGAGGTTTTTGCCACATCCTTCTGCCCTTTGATATCCAAGACACATCCCTTTTCTTTGCTCTTATAAGTATAGATGTTGGCAGAAATTGTCTTTGACTGGGGGTATATGTCTTTGCATTTTCAAGTTGCACCCCTTGTACCTACACATTCACTGGCTGGGGTTTTGCTTTTCTGTGTTCCTTGTGGCTCCCCAGCAAGGCATCCCAAACCAGACTAGGCTGTTCTCTACCAGTAAGCTCCCTAGGTCCAAGATCCTACCCCACAGAAGGCTTCCAGGGGATCATTCTTCTCTTGATGCTTTTTCCAAAATTTCTCAAATGAGCATGTGTTACTTTTATATAAATTGGGGGTAGGCAGAAGAGCATGCTAATCTTTTTTTTTTTTTTTTAAGTGTTTTCAAGATACATTTTGGCTACTGTTAGCACATTTTCTTTCTGTCCTACTTTTTCTGGTGGTGTAGGTGATCTCTGCTTGCATGTGATTTGTGGGAGTCATAGATACTCTGTCCACTTTTAAGGAACTAGAGCTGGCTACTGCAGATTTTTAATTGAGAAAACAAACCTGACCTGCCTCACTGGTGCTCTTTCAAGAAACAGCCCTGAAATTAACAACAATTTTTTTAAAAGATGATTAATGGGTACAGAAAAATCATTTAGAAAGAGTGAACAAGGCCTGATGTTTGCTAGCAGCACAGAGTGTCTACAGTGAAAAATAATTTAATCGTACATTTTAAAATAACTAAAAGTGTAACTGGAATATTTGTAACACAAAGGATAAATGCGTGAGGTGATGGAGACCCCATTTATCCTGATGTGATTGTTACATGTTGCATGCCTGTATCAAAATATCTCATGTAACCCATAAATATATACACCTACTATATCGGAACAAAAATGAAAAAAAGAAAGACACCTGACTCATTTGGACATAGGGTTTTAGAAATAGAAAGAGGGTCATAGGCATCATCTTTTGTAACCCATTTCCCTGTAACTTGAGATTCAGGAGGCCCGGAGTGGTTGGAGTGAAGGGGTCAAGATCACAAAATAAAGCAGTGACAAAAATAGGGCTGGATCTCAAGTCACCATCCCCAAGACCAGACCCTTGTCTATATGCAGTGCCACCACCTGATCTGGATCTTATGAGGTTTGTCGTCTTGATCGATTTAGAAAAACACTATGTATTTGACTTCTCTTAGCCATCTTTGTGGTAGCTGAGTCTCGCCAGCTTTCACTCATCTTCTAGAAAGCAGGACAACTCTCTCTCTCTCTCTTCTGGATTATCTTACTAAAAGAGAATCAGAAATCCTGTAGTAAGGCCAGAGCTGATTAATAGGAAATACATGAGACTGGACTAAAAATAAACGGATTTTAAACTAACCAGATTTAGATTACCCAGTATTTTTTATGGAAGGAGAATAGACCATCATGTCAACTGAAAAATAGCAACTGCTTCAAATTATGAGATACTTTGAATAAGGCAATATTGGCCCAACAGGGTTGTACAGTATTATGGCATTATTTTAAAAAACAGCCTCTTTGCTGTGGCAAATAGCTCCTGCAGTTATGCTATGTGAAATATTAATGTATGACTCCTCACATTACTTTCAAAGTTTTTCATTACTTGGAACCAGTGATTTTAGGTGGCACCTAGAAAAACATTTTGTAAATGGTAATTGTTTTGAATGAATGTTGGAAAGACAGGTAGCACAAAGAACTTCAGAGTTAATATTCATTAACTCCTTAAGTCACAACTATAATTCTTAGTCATAAGTAAGAAGAAAAAAGTCAATTTAAAACTGACTTACAGAAAATTATTAAATGGTTACTATTCAGATAGTATAAACATATGGCTAAAGTGGTGATGGGATCTTGTTAATGTGTGAAGTTTAAAAACCAAGGCTTTAAGATGAAGCACAAATTGAGGTTTCAAGGAAGGGGCAGGGTAAAACTTCATTTAAAAGCACGCAACTGGCAAAAAATGAACCATTTGGATGTCCAGATGAAATCTAATTCTTCTCTAAGAGTTCTCAAGACCATCAGCATCTTACTATTTGACACAAAAGAAGAGCTACTCATTCCATCTGTTTTTAGCAGATTTACTTGTTTAAGGTCCCTCCAGATTAAAGGTGTGACTACCCAGCTTGTCATTTAAGCTCAAGGACCTCCTTCCATTGTGCAGGTGGCCCTAACTTACTCTATATTCTTGAAACACAGAAAGTATGTTTGACTCAGTAGGTTGTTCGACACATGTACTTGATTTCTTTCCTTTTTTCTTTTCTTGTGACATCAAAGGTCATGCTTTGCCTTGTTCTGATTTCACTTTTTGAACCAGTTTCTTTTTCTTTTTTTTTTTTTTTTTTGAGATGGAGTTTCACTCTCATTACCCAGGCTGAAGTGCAGTGGTGCAATCTCAGCTCACTGCAACCTCCGCCTCCTGGGTTCAGGCAATTCTCCTGCCTCAGCCTCCTGAGTACCTGGGATTACAGGCACGCACCACCACGCCCAGCTAATTTTTTTGTATTTTTAGTAGAGATGGGGTTTCACCATGTTGACCAGGATGGTCTCAATCTATTGACCTCGTGATCCTCCCGCCTCAGCCTCCCAAAGTGCTGGGATTACAGGCTTGAGCCGAACCAGTTTCTTTTCATATACGCTTGATAGAGTAGGAAGAGTCATCAAAGAAAAACACAACAATAAGCAATCAGACCAATGCCAACAAGGGAGCAATTCAGAAATTGAAGGGGCCTGATCTATAGGGTGCTTAAACTTCAACGCATGATTTTCGTGAAATGTAGCACCTCTGATTGGTGGTCAGGGTCTGATAGCTTCATTTAGAATGAGCATCTAGTGCCAGTCCTTGCACTTTCAAGGAAGGAGAACCAGAATAGAACATTCTGTAGACGGCTGACCCCTTGCAGTAGGGGCTGGGGGATCATGATGGATACATCATGGATGGATATCCACAAAGTGTATACCATTTTTCCTTGCCTTTAAAAGCAATTCTAAAAATGTATTTTCTAGCAGCTGTGTAACTGCAAAAAAAAACAAAAAAAATCTGCTCCACTGCAACACAGTTTACTCAGCAGATATCTGCAGGGTTCAGACCTTAATGCTTCAGAAGTTTGCTGCAGATTTGACTGTATATATTTAGACCAAGGAGCCTATTAGCTTCTAAAATGCTGAGAGAACCTCTGCATTTTCATGAAAATGAGAAATGTGGCACTGTTGGCAACCTCCAGCTATAATTATGTTAATCTGACCATTTTAAGACTGAAATATGTTGTTTTAAAATGTTTCTGTATTTTTATTATTCATAACAATGATCTGAAGAAATTTACTGAAATGCTAATAAGTTTCTATTCAGTATCACTTTGAGACTAGAACATAAAAATGAGTCAGATGTGGAATTTTGATATTTTTAATTTTGGCACAGAATTTTTATCGACAGATACATACTCATATACATGGAGTATCTTAATATAAAAACTACCCAAATATAATTTTAAATATAGATACAGTGAGTATATGTGCAAAGCTGTCTTGGCAGATATGTGCAATAACAAAACATCTCTATATTTGCATTAAATTCCCAATTTTTGCTGTGCCAAAAATTAATTTTAAGCATTATTACAAGGTAAATGTTTTTCTATCAAGAACCATGCTAAAGCACCCAGATCCCTATTTTTAATATAAATGTGGGACAGGACTAGAAAGGATAATGTGGTCGAAATCCCAAGAGCCTCTAAACATGCATCTTGAGCTAATTAGTTGAGCTTCCTCTTCACCGACCAAAACTTGCATCCTGGCCATAGACAAGTAATGACACGGATTCTCTTTTCATTCACAAAAGAAATGTTCCCCAGGTGGTAAGATGGGAATGATCCAGTACTGAGATGTGGGTAATCACCCATCTCACAGTGATTAGAAATAATTGAAATGTGAGTCTATTTGTTGTTGTACCACTCTTAAATGAATCAGGAGTCTTTTATGTAGCCTGATTTGGGTTCAGAATGATCAATTAATTTGGAAATGGGAATGAGGAAAAGTACTTTTTTTTTTTTTGAGACGAGTCTCCCTCTGTCTGTCACCCAGGCTGGAGTACAGTGGTGCAGTCTTGGCTCACTGCAACCTCCTCCTCTCGGGCACAAGTGATCCTCCCACCTTAGTCTGCCAAGTTGCTGGGACTAAAGGTATATGCCACCCCACCAGGCTAAATTTTGTATTTTTTGTAGAGATGGGGTTTTACCATTTTGCCCAGGTTGGTCAAGAACTCCTGAGCTCAAGCAATCCACCAGCCCTGGCCTCCCAAAGTGCTGAGACTATAGGCATGAGCCATCATGTCCAGCCTGGACCATTTTTCTCAAAGATGGTGTCTTTGGAATATCATACAGTAGAATTTTCTTACATTGGCTACATCCAGAGTCTTCATTCTTTTGCCAGTTCTTGTACCTCAAAAAAGAATGTGTCATTCTTTTCATCCTCCTGTGAATATATTCAAGTGAGTATTTTTTGTTTTATTCATTTTCTTCTGCCTCACTGCTCACTGAGTGAGCCCCTGAGTGTTTGCTGATGATATTAGTAATCATGCGTGCATAGTGATACAACAGTGATGGAACTCATTAGGTATTCACAGCATTAAAAGAGAAAGTGCAAGAAGGTTTTCCTGAACCAACTAAGTAGCTGAATCAGGGGCTCAGAGAATTTCAGTGTCAGGACTACAGTCATGGTTATGAGACCAGAGCCAAGAAGAGACTCCCAGTGGGGAGAAACCAGGCCTTCAGAGTCATAGTCTGGTGCTCGCTCCACCACACCCCACTGCGTTCCTCAAGATGATGGTGTGGATGAGTACTGATTGATGAGGAGGATTAAACCCCTTTTTTGTTTGTTTGAGACAGAGTATTGCTCTGTCACCCAGGCTGGAGTGCAATGGTGCCACCTCAGCTCACTCCAACCTCTGCCTCCCAGGTTCAAGTGATTCTCCTACCTCAGTCTCCCGAGGAGCTGGGATTACAGGAAACCCCCCTACCAAATCCAGCTAATTTTTGTATTTTCTATAGAGACGAGGTTTCGCCGTGGTGACCAGGCTGGTCTCAAATTCCTCAAGTGATCCACCAGCCTGTGCCTCCAGAAGTGTTTAGATTATAGGCTTGAGCCACCAAAAAAAAAAAAAAAAAAAAAAAATTGGAAACTAATTTGTCTACTTCAGTGCATGGGAAGAGAAGTCATCAAAATGGCACCAGTGTCTTGCTGCCCTAATTTTAAGAAATCCCTTCCATTTATTGTCACTTATCTTACTGTCCTCTCTGGGAGAAATGTTGCCCTAATGTTGCTATTCAGAAAAGTAAAGATAATGAAAAAAAAAAAAAAAAAGAGCTTGGGAAGGTTGGGATGGGCACTGGGGGAAGATAAGCTACCTTTGGTTCAGCTTGGAGCTTGTTTCTCTTTGAAGTGAGTTGAAAGCTGTTGGTGGTAATCAGGGACTTTTGTTTTGTTTTTGAGACAGGATCTTACTCTGTCCTCCAGGCTGGAGTACAGTGGTGTAATCATAGTTCACTGCAGCCTTGAACTCCTGGGCTCAAGCAATCCTCCCACCTCAGCCTTTTGAATACCCAGGGTACAGGCATGCACCACCATGCCTGGCTAATTTTTAAATTTTTATTTTTGCAGAGACAGGGCCTTGCTATGTTGCTCAGGCTGATCTCAAACTCCTGGCTTCAAGCCATCCTCCCGCCTTGGCCTCCCAAAGTGCTAGGTCTACAGGTGTGAGCCACTCTGTGCTCAGCCCTAATCATGAACTTTGAAAAGCGCTCCATAGATTACAAAGCATTTTCTTCACTTGCCTTACATCCTGTGTGGCAGAGAAGTCTTTTATTCCTGGAGGCAATGGGTAGGAAGATCAGCTGGACAGTATGTACCCTATGTGGGCACTTCATTATATGGAGCATGACTTAATGGCTTGCTGTCTGTCCTGTCTCATGAGCTACTCAGTGTCAGGAGTACAGGGCTTGACTTAAACATAGGGGTGCTCAAAGGCCCACCTGGCAGTTTGTTGTTGGGACACAGGGAAGCAGATTGTGTCTCTGAAGAGGAGGCGCATGTCAGTATCAGAACCTGGTGGGGAAGAAGAGATTGGTCAATATTTGGCTAAACTCCTTCAGCTGTTGATGCAGCTAAAGGCATGGCAGGGCGTGGGCAGAGATGGCTGCCAAGCCCGGCCTCAGGGCATGCACAGTTCCCAAACTGGTTGTCTTTGAGGCTGTTATTTATCCAAATAAGGAGAAGCAGTGGTTTTGCTGACCATCTCAGATTTCCAAGCCATGTTCCCTGGCTGGCTGGCTAGCTGACTTGCTATTTGAACTGAAAACACAAAGGTATTTCTTGGAAATAGAGCTGTCTTATGGGGCTCGTGGGTACCCTAGAGTCATTATTTGGAGGAAGTTTTCTTCCCTCCCCACATTTGTAGATAACATGAACATGGCTTTTTCTATTTTACCCTTCCCTTGTGACTTTTGCAACACTCAATAGAGATGGATCTGATTTTGGACAAAAATAATACTGATTTTCAGAGGTTCTTGAACCACCGCCCTCCTTTGAAGAGGATTCAAAGGTCAGAACTCCATGCTGATTTCTTAACACTAAAATGCAAGATTATTCTAGCACTTCATTGATCCTGGCCCTGTTATTGAAGTCTCTGAGCCCCAGTTTGTTCATCTGTGAAATGGGAATTGTAACATACCTGATGGGAATGAGATGAGAATTAAATGAGGTAGTTTTAGAAAGCATTAGTAAATAGGAGGCCTCCCAAAATAATCATTTCCTTCCTTATTTCCATCTTCTCCTGGCAGATTTAGTTGGCAATATTTATAATAGAGAAATTCTAGATAATTATGATTGCTACCCAAAGGACTTAACCAAGCTCACAATAGAATAGAGATCAAAGAGTACACTCTGGACCAGCAGGTCAGCATCACCTGGGGACTTGTTAGAAATACAGATTCCTCAGCACCACCCCAGACCTTCTGAATCAGACACAGTGCATGTGAGACCCAGTAATCTGATTTAACAAACTCTCCAGGTGATTCTGATGCCCACCGTGAGAGTTGGAGAGCCACTGTCCGAGAGTCACTCACTGGGTGGGTCAGTAGTCTAGACATTCCTCCAGGGCCCCTGGACTTTCATACCCCTTGTCCTTGACCATGCCTTAGTTCCTGCCTGGAATATTTAAGAAAGAGACCTCTTTCTTACTTGCTGAAATTCTACTCATCATTCATGAACCTATTCTCACCTCTTCAGAAAAGTGTTCCTCAGCCACCCCTATCATAAGACTCATTCTTCCAGGAACTACCAAAGTATTTGTCTATTGTACTGATCTGACACGTGGCGAAGTTATTCTTGCTTTGTCGTATTTTAATGTTCAGGTACATGCCTTATTTTTTCTACTAGAATGTAAGTTCTTCAATGGTAGAAATTGTGTCTTACAGATCCCTTTTCCCTCATTGGCCTTGACCCTGGGGTTTGTCTATAGGTGGCTACTCAGTAAATATATGGATCCACAGAATCTCATCATTGCAATGGGCCTTAGAGAAAGTCTACATGAGACTTCTTATTTACCGATAAAGAAAGGGATGTTGGCCGGGCGTGACGGTTGCCGCCTATAATCCTAGCACTCCTAGAGGCCTAGGCAGGAAGATTGCTTGAGGCTAGGAGTTTCAGGCCAGCCTGGGAAATGTAGTGAGATCCCATCTTTACAAACAAAATTTAATTAGCTGGGCATGGTAACGTGCGTCTGTAATCCCACCTGTTCAAGAGGCTGAGATGGGAGGATCACTTGAACCTAGGAGTTCGAGGCTGCAGTGAGCTGTGATCACACCACTACGCTACAACCTGAGCAACAGAATAAGACCTTGTCTCTTTAAAAGTAAAAAAAGGAAAAAGAAAGAAAACAATGTTAATACCTGGACCAGAATGCAGGTTCCAGGATTCCCTATTTAGTGTTTTTCCCCTATCACCCTGCTGTGCTGACTGTGGAGAAACATACCTGGGGGCTCTCGGAGCCACTGGCCTGGCCCCAAAACTAGCAGGTGCTGTCGTGTTCTCTGCCACAGTCTCCAACTAAACCCAAGGAAAGCAGATGGGTTTTTAAAGGTATATTCATGTAATTTATAAACCTGGAACCTCTTTGATTTTTTTTCATAACTAATGAAAACTGGTAAAGTATAAATTTTTCATTCATAAGCCTATAAAATTGTGTAACAAATGGCATCAACTCATCTTACACGTGAGAATTTCCCCAGCTCGCACACTCGGTATACCTAGGATACCCATGGAACTTCTGTTATTTTTGGAAGTTGCCATTCACAGTGGAGCAGGCAGCTCCTCTGAACCCAGGAAGAATTGGCATGAGGGCTGTTTTGATCTGGGTCCCCATCATTGTTTTTTTTTTCGTGTTTATCTTGAGGAAAAATTGAACCTGGCAGATTTGTGAATTCTTGTCCTTTGGTGTTATCCTCCGGGACCTTTCCCTCACACAATCCTTTTCTTCTCTTGACACATGGGCTGATGTTGTTCAGCCGAGGATCAAAATAATGGCACAACTAAAACACCTTTCATCAGAAGTCATCCATAACATTCCCTTTAAAATTGGCTCCACAGACATAGCTCACCCTGTGCTGTATTTTTTCTTTTACTTGTGTGACCTATACGTCTCCTACTGAGATCAATGTGAAGACAGCAGATGTGAGCCATGGAATGTGCTTCCTGTAGAAGAGCTAAGATGGTGACCCAGGTGCACAGAGTTCGCTTTGGAAAGCTGTCATCAAAGAAGGAGGGGTGGTGAAGGGAGACCTGAGGCAGGCCTGAAGGGGTTAAACCCGCTAGGGAGCAATTGGTAGTAAGAAGCTGAGACCACGTGAGGCCATGGGAAAGGAGTTATTATAAAAACAGACATCCTAGTATTTGAGTAGCTCCATTGTGAGAAGACATTGACAGACCACGAATAAATGACCATATGGTTGGCATCTGCCATTCCCCAATGTGTTTACCACCATTTTCTCTCATGGGCTCTGAAAACCATCTCTCCTTTAAACTGCAATTGTATAGCATACAATTCTACATGAATCCACATCAACTCATTGTTTAAGTTTAGGTATATCATACCATCAAACAAAATATGAATACATTTTAATTTGTACATTGTTATAATCATCCCAAAGTCATATAATGCTCTACCTAGCTGTTTTTGTATCTATCATTTAAACTGCAGTTATATAGCATAAAATTCTTTTTTTTGAAATGAGATCTTGCTCTGTTGCTCAGGGTAGAGTGCAGTGGTATGATCTTAGCTCACTGCAGCCTCTGCCTCCTGGATTCAAGCAATTCTCCTGCCTTAGCCTCCTGAGTAGCTGGGATTACAGGTGCACACCAACATGCCCAGCTAATATTTGTATTTTTAGTAGAGATGGGTTTTACCGTGTTGGCCAGACTAGTCTTGAACTCCTGACCTCAGGTTATCCACCCACCTCGGCCTCCCAACGTGCTGGCATTACAGGCATGAGCCACTGCACCCGGCCATAAAGCCTAAAATTCTACATAGATCAACATCACTTCATTGTGTAAATTTAGGTATGTCATATCATCAAACTAAAATATATATACATTTTCATTCTCACATTGTTGCAATCGTCCTAAAATTATATAATGCTCTACCTAGCTGTTTTGTTCACAATATAATCAATCTGGTCAGTTTCTCCAATGAAAGGCATAGAACGCAGTGATAGAGACCCTGTGCCTCTGTGGGCAGTGCATGCATCTGGGAGGGGCATGGTCCTGGAAATGTCACCCCATAATGGAATTAGGGTTATAATGATAAGGGATTTAAATCAGATAAGACTCAGATATTTTATTTCATAAGTAATCTGGTGCCTGTGACTGATGATGACTTTGTGCATACATATATGTAACTGATATGATATGGTGATATCTATATAGTGCTGAGTGATATATAGATAGGTATATATAAGTATAATATACACAAGCATATTTACTGATATGTCTATTGTTTAAATATAACTAATATATAGCTAATTATATAACTTACTCATTTCGAGGCAAATAGATAAAACCTAATTATAAGAGAGGCTCTTAACAATTAGAGGCTCAAGAGAAGCTCCAGATCATTAGATCTAAAACCCAGTGAGAGGCCCAGTGAGTCTCCTCCTTTGCTGTGAAAATCTGGACCTGTGAATGAAGTGAGTGACGTACTTCTCAGACAGACTTGTTCATGTTTCACACCAAGGCCAGAAATCAAATAAGGAATCCCTCAGTGATCCTGCGTGGGAAGCCATGAAGACCATTGTTCCTTGCAGAGTAGCTCACAGTGTCCTGGAGTGCACAGCAGGTCACACTCCAACAACCAAGGGAGCTGGGGTTCATGCTGCTTCAATGCTTAGCAGTTGTGGGAAGCTGGGTGAGGTTCTTAACTCCCTGTACTTCTGTTTGTGCCAGCCATTCACATGGGGATAGGAACACCTGTCCTATATCTTTCACCGAGTTCTGGAGCCCGTGAAATGTCACAACTGAGAGCCCTTTGTAAACTGCAAACTGCCGTGTGATTATTGGAGTATTTGTGTAAGGTGAGCACAAGGATTTAAAATCCCTTGTTAGAATGTGAAATTCTACAAGCAAATGAAGCAATATATCCTATATGGCAACATGTCGTTGACAAGCTAAATAGGAGTTTCAAGAACTGTCATAAAGAGAAAAATACAGGAACTAAAACATTGTAGTTGGGTGCCATAGATAACTTAGTGGCATCAAATGTAGAAAACACAGAAAGGGAGTTGTGCATAAAAGAACAAGGTCCGTCCGGGAAATGGGTGGACGTGCAGAGATGGAGATAAGTCAAGAGAAGGAGTTATTTGTACCATCTGTTGCAAGTGGTATAAAGATGATATCATTTTACAAACTGTAACTATTTTAGGTACAAAAGGAGGTTGTCCTTGGCCTGGAGAACATAGGAGTAGGCCCACAGAACATTGAGTGTCAGTGAGAAGGACATTTTTCTTTTATCCATCCTACGGTTCTACACAGTTATTGATTGTGGCTTGGAAGCGAAATGATTTATTTACCATGACTTCTCTATTGTGTTGCAGATTGAGATCTTTAATCACTGTTGGGCCCAGGACTGGTCAGCCAGGTCTGGCCACTGGAGGGCTCAGTAGAGTTCCTATGTCAAAAGATTTATAGAAATAACGCTCATGTTAAATATAGCCATAAGCTCACCACTGACTGGACCATCTCTTTCCTGGGAATTAAATAATTTTGGCAGCAGTCTGTCTGCCTTATGTCTGGGAGACATTCTGTTTACAATCAAATGAAACAATAGGCTAACTAAAATCTTACAAATGACAATCTTTCCAATTTTACCAATCCAAACAAGATGAATTTGAAATTTTTTCAATGTAATAATCCCTTCCCTTCCTAATATCATCTTCATGTCTATAGGCACAGTTTAGATTTTCTTTGAGCAAATGTAATTTTTTAAAAGCCAATGAAGAAATGAGTATGAAAGGGAAAATAAGAATATGTGTCACAATACTGTTGGCCTTATCAGAGCATAAAGATTATTTCCTGTTGAGGTAATGCTGAATATTTCCTAGCATGTCCATTCTTAATACTGACTCAGAAATTTGCTTCTACTTTTATTTATTTATTTTTTTTAGACTGAGTCTCACTCTGTCGCCAGGCTGAAGGACAGTGGTACAGTCTCGGCTCACTGCAACCTCTACTTCCCAGGTTCGAGCGATTCTCCTGCCTCAGCTTCCCGAGTAGCTGAGACTACAGGAGTACACCACCAAGCCCAGCTAATTTTTGTATTTTCAGTAGAGACAGAGTTTCATTATGTTGGCCAGGATGGTCTCGATCTCTTGACCTCGTGATCCGCCCACTTCAGCCTCCCAAAGTGCTGGGAATACAGGCATAAGCCACTACACTTGGCTGCTTTCACTTTGCTTATAGGCCTAGTTAACGAAAAGAAGAGGGAAAATGAAGAGACACTTTATACGCTGCTGGGAAATGTAGGGATGGCTGTAATTAATGTCCCAAGGTAGAGCAGGCGGAGAGGGATCTGGTGAAGTAATCAGATCAGAGTGTGGGGATGTTAGTGGTTGCACACACTCATACTAAACCAAACTCTTGTGGTGAGTTACCCTGAACGAGCCCTTCTCTGGAGAGTGTGCCTTCCACTGAGATGAAGCCACTGGGTCCTATATGGCACCAGGATATTGTTTAGGAAATTGGCTTGTCTGGTTCATTAGCGGATACTCTGGGGCCTTTGGAGATGGAACTCCTCCTCTCTCTTGGGTGAGCTCTTTGCTTGCTAGAGAGCATTTAACTCATCCTGATTCACTGCAGGATTGGGCTGGCTTTCAAACTCCTGACGGTGAATTACTGCTCTGGTAATGACGAATCCATCCGTGCACGCACAGACAGTGCCCTGGAGCATTTTGAAAGTGAAAGGAAATTGCTGTGAACCTGACAGGAAGGAAAGGAGGGGAGAGGTAAACCAGATCTCTTCTCGCATTGAACCCACCGACTCTCACTGTAACAGGATCAACAGAAGCTACCTCTCTCTAGCGTAACAGATATGGTTTCTTGTGGGGTTTTTTGTTTTTTTCTTTTTCTTTTCTTTTTTTTTTTTTTTTTTTTTTGAGACAGAGTCTCACTCTGTCACCCCGGCTGGAGTGTAGCAGTGTGATCTTGGCTCACTGAAGCCTGTCAGCTTTCCAGGCTCAATGATCCACCCAACTCAGCCTCCCAGATAGCCGGGAACACAGGCATGCACCACCATACGCAGCTAACTTTTTATTTTTTATACAGACAGGGCCTCCCTATGTTGCCCAAGTTTGTCTCAAACTCCTGGGCTCAGGGGATCTTCCTGCCTCCACCTCCCAAAGTGCTAGGATTACAGGCATGAGCCACAGCACCTGGCCCATAGTAGATATGGGATAGCATGTTGAACATGGCATGCTTTGCTTAGCCAAGCAGCAGACAGACAGAGAAAGTTCACTGCTGTTTCCTGGGGGACAGCCTGGCTCCAAACCCTTCACATACAGTCACTGGAACAAGCAACCTGGCACATAATAAGCAGGTAAAGAAGAATTATAAGAGCCATGTCTGTTAGCACACCTCATGCCCTAAAACAGGGTCTTTGGGGGATGTGATGGGGCGGCGGCGTAGCCTAATCAGAAAAGGGAGACCACCCCTCCATCCCCCTTCCTGGAAAGTATGTGTTTGACTAAAGTTACAAAACCTGCCTAATGTATACCAGATTCATCAGAAGCTAATAGTGTGTGCCTCCCATACTCTGGTGAGAAATAACAAACCCTTGCTGATCAGGTTAAAAATCAAAACAAGAGTGTCCACGTTCCTTCTACTGTTTTCTGACCTCTTAGGTGGCATCTGTTACAACCACTTCATCCAAATATTGTTTCTAGTGAGACATCTTAGGAGGATGGCAGTGTCACGTGCTCCATTTGCCCCCTTCTTTAATAACCACAAAGTGATTTGATGGCAGTAAAGGGTTTTTTTAGAAAGCCTGCAGAGGACTGGATTTGAACTTGAAAGAAGTCATGGAATTCTTTTGGTCAGCAAGAACAACCTCTAAAAGCCTGAAAATGTTTTAAAAATGCACAGGCTGCCCAGAGCGTGGTAGTTGGGTGTGGCGTGAAGCCAGTGGGGCTTCCAGCCCAGCATATGGAGTTCCTTGTCACCGTATTCCCGCTTGGATAGCTTTTGGTTCCTCTCAGTCCCCAAGGGCTCAGTAAGCATGATGGTGATCAGAGCCTGCCTGCCAGTGAAGGAGATGCTTCCTTTTTCCCTCACCTTTTGCTAGCAGTTCATGAATGCCTGTCCTCCGCTGAGAGCTGCACAAGTCACTTCGTGTTGTGGACACGCACCTTCTTGTACCTGTTTCCCTGGAAGAGACCAGCTGTGCTGACAGCAGTTGTCTCTGGGGATCACCTACCCTTCTCATCCTTCATCTTGTTTAGGGTAGGGCAGAAGCGCTCTGGATTCCTTTCTGGAATTCCCTCTGAACAGCTGTGGTTTGCCCTCTCTATCTTTCCTTCTCATTTCACATGTATTTTCCAGGGTGATTGCAGTTGCTTGCCCGGTGTTACGTAGGACTGATTAATGGCTGCTACCCAAAGTTCACCTTGGTAAAACTGAGCTGGTTAATTAGTAGACAGCCTCCTATCTCCCTCATGTTTTCCCTCCGGTATTATAAACTAGGGGAGGAGGCTCATGTTTCCTTCAGCTGCCAATCCCCAGACTTCACAAGTCTGGCAGCAGAATGGATGTTGGGTGCTGGTCTAGGTTTTTGCAGTAGCACCTTTAAGTCAACAGAAAACCAATCTGAAAGTTGGTTCCTCTGGATTAGTGAGTGTGTTGCGTTTTCTGATAGTTTCATTTCTCGGTAGCTGGCTGTTTGCCCTTCTTAATGATCCTGTTTGCCTTAGGTGAAATATATTTTGTAATATTTCCTTTGCTGTTAACCCATTTACCTAGGCCGCTTAGAGTTTCTTCACTGGTGTCTTCCCTGTAAGCAGTTGTTGAAGGACTGAGTCACCCGTGCGGTAGCCTGTGGTTGGATGTAGGCTGAGGTTATTCAGTGACTAATTTCCAAGGGGAGGGGAAATTGACTTATCACAGGGAGGGTTACTTTTTGTCCATGCCCCTGTCAGCGTCTCTCCAAAATCTGAGTAACACTAAATGGTCTTTGTTGGTTGTGAACACTCGAGCTGAGAAACATTTTAGGATCTCAATGTCTTTTGTGATGATTTTGTCTCTGGAGAGGAAGTTGTCTAAAATATTCACGTGTGGAACCAAGGATTTAGATGAAGCCAGCAAACAAAGGAATCACGTAATCGGGATCTGAGCGAATGTGCTTACTCACGGCGTTATACAGGTGATTTTCTTAAGAAAAAGTAAGTGGCTTTAATTCTTTGAGGATGAAAGAGTCTCATAAAATTCCTTTTCGGCTTTCTCTGCTTACTTCATTGTGTGGTCAGATTGAGTGGTATGTTTACAAATTCTAGACTTGGAAGGGTGGGGTTTCAAATACAATAAACTGTACATAATATTCCTTTTCCGCAAGCAATATATATATATATATATATATGCTCCACAGAGAGACATAATTACATGAGGCAGTTTCCCAAGATGATTTTAAACAAATATTTTTTGTAGGAGAGTTTTTTTTTTCTGGAAACAATTTTAAGATTTTTTTTTCTTATCTTACCTTCAAGAAACTTCTGAGTCAGTGATATTCGATTTGACTTACAGTACTTTTGGGAAATAAAATATAGCTCTATGTAAGGATTTCTAATTCAGGCTTCAGATCTTAATTTGAAATGGCCCCAGACATTTTCTGATGTTTCAGAAGTACGGGGTGCACAGCATTTTGATCCGTGTGCAGTGTGTGTGCAGGGACACCAGCCTCTCAGCCTGGGCTATCATGATGAGGCTCTTGAAGAAACCACCCTGTTTCTAAGACTGGAAGGACTCAAATAACCCAGAGACAATAGAGATTTGGGCAGTAATAGAAAGAAGAAAAGACAATGCCTAACCAAGCAGATAAATGAAGTAGAACAGTCTTGTCCTTACATTGCCATTATATCCAGTGCAGTGAATGAACATACTCTGTGTCTGGGCTTAGGTGCAGGCAAATAGGTATCTGAGTTGTATTCAGATAAGGTGTTAGAAGAACCTTTATTTTTGCGTGTTGCTCATCTCTTTCTTGCTGTAAAATGAAATTGTTTAAAGCTTAGATTACGACATTAGTGTTGAAATTCTCTGGGGAAAAAAGCATCAATGATACAACATAGCTAGTTATTTTAGGAGAAAAGGGATTATAAGATTAGTAGAATGAGAGAGGTTGGTGGTAGAATAAGGGACTGGGATATATCAATGTGAATGGCAACTTGTGTGTGTGTGTGTGAGTGTGGGTGTGTGTGTGTTGCTTATTTATTTTCTTTGTAAGTTTAGTATAATTTTCTACTACAAGGTCTGACTTTGAGTACCCGTGCAGGAGAAACCCAGTAAGTGTTTAATGCCATATCTTTTCTCATTAGCCAAATAACAGTTAAAAACCAAAACAAAATAAATCTGTGTGGGTGACAGATTCTAGGAAGATCTCTCCTTGGAAAGAATGCCCTCATCAAAGGCTGGGTGCATTGTGCAATCTTAACCATCACGCTGCTTCAGACTATCTGATTCTGGAGTCTCTAAGTTCTACTTTTTATTGCAAGCGTGACCTTGGGAGATCACGCTGAAGACTTGATAACACCCTTCTGGTGATGTCGTCTTACTACCTCCTACCACATCCTAAGAGCGAGTTGCCTTTGGTTGCTCCCTGTCTTCTATTGTAGAATTCCCGAGTTGTCTGATCTTAAGCATTCCTTCTATTCGTAGTTTTAAAACAAATTTGCCCACTGTATATTGGGATCGTTGTGTCATTTTTCTTCTTGGGCTCTATTTAGAGCCAATGATGAAATACGTGATCCTGGTTCTTTTTAAAACTCAGTCTTGGAAAGTCAGTCATAGCTTGGCAAACCAACATAAGAATTCTGCCAAGGCCTCCGATGTCTAAGTCACCTGTACTGGTAGAGACGTTCAACCTCAGATTACCAATTCTGTCATAACCACATGCTTGTATGCAGCGCCACTGTGGATACCTCAGGTTGACTCTTTTGGATGATGGCAAGATTATTTTGAAGTGGACAGGGCAGAGAAGATACACAGGATTAGCTCCAGATCCAGGATGCTGAGTTTATGGCAAGCATCCATCCTCACTGGCTGAGGTCCCACTCTGGTTGGTTGGTGTCCATGCCATACTGGATTTAGCTGTCAAATAGTACGACCATCACTGGCATTTCCCACATGAATGCCCAACACAATCGATCAGAATTATTTTAAGTTAATTGTTATATTTCTTTCTAATCTCATCTACACATACCACTAGAAAATCTAATGAGATTTTTTTCTAATTAGATTTCTAAATGTTTCATTTTAAAGGTTATCTGTCTCCTAACCATTATTTTTACATGTCACCAAGCATGTTTAAAAATACCTATGTAAATAATGTAAATACCTTTGCTGTTTTCAAAGAAATGTGCTCAACTTTATGAATTTAAATAAATTGTACATTTTCTTTTTACTTATATTCTTTATTTTTCTGTCCAGTTCTATACTCACTAGAATATTTTATTCTGTTTTGTTTTGTTTTATTTGAGACAAAGAGTCTTGCTGTGTCACCTGGCTTGGAGTACAATGGTGCAATCTTGGCTCACTGCAAGCTCCGCCTCCCAGGCTCAAGTGATTCTTGTGCCTCAGCCTCCTGGGTAGCTGGGACTAACAGGTGCATGCACCACACCTAGCTAATTTTTGTATGTTTTGTAGAGATGGGGTTTTGCCAAGTTGCCCAGGCTGGCCTCAAACTCCTGGCCTCAAATGATCTGCCCACCTGAGCCTCCGAAAGTGTTAGGATTATAGGCGTGGGCCACTGTCCCCAGCCCCTAGAATCTTAATGTCCCTTTTTACACTCTTGCCAAAAAGAGGAAAGTTTCTGCTGGTTAATTGAGGTCACAGACCCCCAGATCAAGATGTATTCTGAAGGTGGCTAAGGAAGGAAAAAAGAACAGGGAGTAGTGACTGACCTAGTTAGGACTACTGTTCATACCAAGAGGATTCTAGATACTAGATTGATTGACCGATTGAGATGGAATCACTTTGTCACCCAGGCTGGAGTGTAGCAGTATGATCTCGGCTCACTGCAATCTCCACCTTCCGAGTTCAAGCAATTCTCCTGCCTCAGCCTCCTGGGTAGCTGGGATTACAGGCACACATCACCACACCCAGCTAATTTTTGTATTTTTAGTAGAGATGGGGTTTTGCCATGTTTGCCAGGCTGGTTTAGAACTCCTGACCTCAAGTGATCTGCCTGCGTTGGCCTCCCAAAGTGCTGGGACTACAGGCCTGAGCCACTGTGCCCAGACTGTTCTAGATATTTTAAATATTTTTCTGGAGTTAATAACAGTAATACCAGCAGTACCTACCATTTGCTGTATGTGATTTGCCATGGACACTGTGCAATGCTTTATACACAATGGCATATTTGAGTCAATGTGATGAATTTATCTTGATGTTTGTTTTGGTTGATTATTGCACTGTGTGATCTGATTATGTGGGGAATTTGCTCAGATATCGGCTGCTCTCTGAGCCAGTCCCTCCTGTATTTTATGACCTGTGAAGCCCTGTGCTGCTTCCTGCTGAGCCATACTTTTTTATTGAGCCCTGCATTGTGAAGGCAGAGTGGAAGAGGTATTTATAGAGGATCCTTGTTGCTCTTCTGGAAAACCTGTGTCACGTGGTTGCCCCTGCCTCCCTGGAATGAGCATCAATCAGGTGCATTATCACAGAGTGACCTTGGGGCTGGCCCTTCTGGTCTAAGGCACTGAGTACCTGAGTCATGAGGGTGTCCAATGAGCAGAGAGGACATCATGGGCCGGAGTGTCAGGGCCAGGGCCATGCAGAGCAGAGGTACCTGGAGCCTGACCTCGAATCTAGGTATGGATCCACAACAACTAGGACATAGGGAGAGAGACCCTAGGGTGAGGACAGCATCAGGATATCACAAGTTAGGTTTAGAGAAGGGAGAACAGATTAGCCTGTCATGGTGGGAGCTCTGTTTGTGTGTCTTGGAAGGGGAGTGAGGAAGAAGTGGAGATAAAATCAGAATTATGAGGGAGAAGCCTGCACACTCCAGGGGCCCCAGAAATCATCAGCCCCTATAGGAGCCAAGAGGCCAATTCAGCTGTGTCCAGGTCATGTATTCAAAAAGGGTTCCACTTGGTTGCTACATATTTGCACTTCTCATTGGTTGCTTTAATTATGAAATCCACCTGTCTATGTAAAACTCACAGGGCAGGGATTCTACACTGCTGAATCAGTCCAGGAAAAAGACAAGGAAGCCGGGAGTCCTACTGGTTGTTCCCATATTCTCATTTATGATATCTAGGTATAAGAAAGAAGGTGCCCTCTTCATGGTGCTTGGAATTTTCCATGGACCTTGGGACCTTGTTTAGGAGTATATCCTAGAATAATGCCAGGCACTCAGCAAGTGCTTGGTAAATGCTGTTTACTATATGCAGTGAAGTTTTATGATAAAGAAGCAATGAGTTTGTATCCTGTGCATTAGGCTCTGTTGCATTTTCAACCTTATCCTGGTGCCTCTACTATCCCTACTCTCTTCTGCATCACCCACATCGTCGCGTCTCTTGGCTGCTCATCTTGGTTCTTGCCATTCGAGCCCCACCTCCTTCCTCAGGTCCCTATGTCACCCACCCTCCAACCATTTATACCCTTCTTGTTTGTCACATCTCCTGGAAAACAGATAGGGATTGTGGGTTCCTGTGACCTCACCAATAGAACTTGATTGGGTGGGCCTGTCTGTCCTTCCCTCAGTTACTTGAAGAATCTCAGTGAGCGTTTTCCTGTTGCACCTTGACCAAAGCAAAAATGTATCAGATAAGCATATCTTGAATTAGCTTGTATTTTTTATTCTGCTCCCTTGCTAAACACAGTATGGTAGTTGCAAATTACCATTGACTGTTGAACAAGTTGGGAGTTAGGGATGCTAACCCCCAACCCCCCCGCCCACACACACACACACACACATAGGAAAAAAAAAAAATCTGTGTAGGGATCAGCGCAGTGCCTCACATCTGTAATCCCAGCATGGTGGGAGGCCAAGACCTGCAGATTACCTGAGCTCAGGAGTTCGAGACTAGCCTGGCCAACATGATGAAACCCCATCTCTACCAAAAGTACAAAAATTAGCTGGACATGGTGGGACATGTCTTTAATCCCAGCTCCTCAGGAGGCTGAAGTAGGAGAATCGCTTGAACCCGGGAGGCGGAGATTGCAGTGAGCCAAAATCAAGCCTCTGCACTCCAGCCTGGGAAACACAGCAAGACTCCATCTCAAAAATAGTAATAATAATAATAATAATAATAATAATAATAATCTGTGCAGAACTTTTACCTCCCCACAAACTTAACTACTCACAGCTACTGTTGACCACAACACTTACAGATGATATGAACAGTCAATGAACACACAGTTTGTATGTTATATGTAACATATACTGTAGTCATACAATAAGTTAGCTTGAAAATACCAAATGTTCTTAAGTAAACCAGAAGGAAGAAAAATTCTGTTCCCTATCTATTAAGGAGAAGTGGATCATAAGGGTCTTCAACCTTGTCCACTTTGTGTTGGATAGGTAGGGAGGGAGAAGAGAAGAGGTTGGCCTTGCTGTCTCAGGAGCGGCAGAGGAGGAAGGACATCTATGTATAAGTCAACCTGCACAGTTTACAGCCGTGTTCTTCAAGCCTCCACTGTCACCGCACTCCTTACTACTTAATTATTTCCTTCCAGCCTCTCCATGCTGGTTTCTCATAGGCTCAAAGGAGGAGTTGATGAATGAACGAAACTTCCCTTCCAGTTTTTCCTGCATGGATCTCCTTTCCCCTGCTCATCTCCCTAGACTGCATCCACTTGGAAAGATGAGAAACATGGTTACTACTTTTCAGGGCTAACGGTGGAAACATGCTCAGCACAAGTTTTAGAAAACACAGTGTTAGCCCTATTGAAACACTAGACCTGCATTTATTAAGCAGCATCTCTAAGAAGCTGTGAATTAAACTTTAAATCACCACACTAAATTTTCCTGAAACCCCACAAAATTGCACTCCTCATCAGGTGTATTTATTTTTTGTGCTTGCTGTAACATGGTACCATATACTTAGTGGCTTAAAACACCATAGATGTATCATCTTACCTTTATGGAGATCAGAAGTCCCAAGTGGATTTTGCACATCAGTATCAATGTGTCAGCAGGGTCACTGTCCCTCTGGAGGCTCCAGAGAAGAATCCATTGCCTCACCTTTTCCAGCTTCTAGCAGCTGCCTGCACTCCTTGGCTCATGGTCCCTCCTCATAGCACCTTCTAAACTCTTCTAACTCTACTTCCATCATTACAGTTCTCCCCTGGAGCTTATTCCCCTGCCTCCCTCCTCCACATATAAGGACCCTTGTGATTGCCATGAGTCCACCAGGATAAAGATCTCCCATCTCACCATCCTTAACTTTACTTCGTCTGCAAAGTCTCTTTTGCCATGTAAGGAAACATATTCACAGGTTCCAGAATGAGGGTGTAGACATTTTGCAGGGAAGTCACACGGTTACACGCTGAGACTTCTCTTAAAACCTGAGTATCAAAGTAAACTTACTAATCCCTTGTTTTCTTTTCAGATGCAGAGAGAATTTGTTTATGCAAGAGGAGATGGCCCTGGGGCCTCTCGTCCTGGATCTACTGCTCATCCACCCCATGCAATTCCAAATTCCCCACCGTCTACTCCAGTGCCCCATTCCATGCCCCCCTCCCCATCCAGAATTCCTTATGGGGGCACCCGCTCCATAGTTGTTCCTGGTAATGCCACCATCCCCAGGGACAGACTCTCCAGCCTGCCAGTCTCCAGACCCATCTCTCCAAGCCCAAGCGCCATTTTAGAAAGAAGGGATGTCAAGCCGGATGAAGACATGAGTGGCAAAAACATTGCAATGTACAGAAATGAGGGTTTCTATGCTGATCCCTACCTTTATCATGAGGGACGGATGAGCATAGCCTCGTCCCATGGTGGACACCCGCTTGATGTCCCTGACCACATCATTGCATATCACCGCACCGCCATCCGGTCAGCGAGTGCTTATTGTAACCCCTCAATGCAAGCGGAAATGCATATGGAGCAATCACTGTACAGACAGAAATCAAGGAAATATCCGGATAGCCATTTGCCTACACTGGGCTCCAAAACACCCCCTGCTTCTCCTCACAGAGTCAGCGACCTGAGGATGATCGACATGCACGCTCACTATAACGCCCACGGGCCCCCTCACACCATGCAGCCAGACCGGGTCTCCCCGAGCCGCCAGGCCTTTAAAAAGGAACCAGGCACCTTGGTGTATATAGAAAAGCCACGGAGTGCTCCAGGATTATCCAGCCTTGTGGACCTCGGCCCTCCTCTAGTAGAGAAGCAAGTTTTTGCTTACAGCACGGCAACAATACCCAAAGACAGAGAGACCAGGTAAGGTGCAATGAAGGTGATTGAGGGTGGTACCTGGGCCCGTGTGTCACTGTGGGCTGCTCTACAGGGGTCAATCCAACAGAATAAATGTCTGAGCACCCATCTCTGCAGCATGCCCTGTGACTGCTGCAGGAGTCACAGAGTGGTGGCAAAGTCACCGTCGTCTGCAGAGTTTCTAAATTGGCAAGGGGTTACCAGCCATTAAGCCATGTTCAAGAAGACAGGTGCACCAACAATAGTACTCAGTCCCTGCGCCTCTAGAGCATAGATCTAACAGCATTGTCATTTGTATAAATCTGAATAATTTGGAAGAAAATTGTCATTAGCAGAAGCCAGATGAAAAGACCAAGAGGTCATAATAATTGATCTGCTACAGCTAAAAATAAGCAGTGAGTGGTTTCAGTTTTCACTGTTGGAAATGGCAGGTTGTGTTTTTCCCTGTGGAATACAATTTTGTTTTCTCATCTGGTTGTGGAAAGTGGAAAGAATGTGTCTGTTTTCTAGGATGATAACATTTGAATTTGCATGAAAATAGAATGGCTTAGATTTGATATTCATCTAGGAGTAGTGCTGAAATCAGCAAAATTTTTCTAGTGAAAGACTCTGGGGATTTGAATTTCTTTTTAAATAGATATGTTTTATAATTTACCAATTCAGAAGCTTCCTACTCTATCTTGAAAACCAAAGTTCATATAGTAATAGAAAAGCTAATTTTAATAAAGAGAATTTCTCTAGCCTGAATTGGTTGAAAGAAATCAACATAATAATCATAAAAATCTAGCCAAAGAAGTTGAGTCCAAAAGAGATTAAGCATGCTGCTACCTATTATTATATATGAATCAAGGGGTATGAAAAATAAGATATCCAGATACTCAGTTATTCAATACCTTATTAGAACCACTGCTTCTCACTAAAAAAAAGGTTAATATTATTTACTGTTACATACCATGTAAAAAGAAGGCCAAAATTGTGAATGGAATGTGACCTGTCCACCTTATTGTTTTCAACACAAGTCAGAAGGCCCTGAAGTCCTCTTTAGCCCAGTTTTATTATGAAAGGGCTATCCCTTCTTATTTTTTCGGTTACAGGGAATATCATAGCAGAAAGATTTCAGGAGATGGAAAGAGAATGAACATGAAAGTTTTGGGATCATTAATGAAACGACAAGTTCTAACTCTCTTGTATAGCTACAATAACAACAGCAATGACTGGTCTGATGATGCAAGACTAAGAAAAAATAGGGATTGGAAAATTGTATTCATTCTCTCCTTCCGGAGTCCTCATGAAGTGAAATTCTAAGCATCAAAGAAAGGGACTCTTCCCATCACCACAGACAGCTAAGTTGTATAGGATAAACACTCATAGTGGTTCATTGGAACAGACCAATGTGACAACTGGAGAGGAATCTACCAAGATGTGTCATAAGGCTTGGAAGCCTGTGCTGTGTACTTCACAGAAAGGATAAAAGGATAACACACCTGTCCCCTGTGGTGGGCTGTGAGGTGCTGGTTGGGAAATGGTGTGCCACTGAGGGGATAGGACTTAGGGGAATAAGAATTTAGTTCAGGAAACAATAAAAATGACCCATCTCCTGCATCTAATGTTGAGAGCCAGAATCCATCCTCCCCATCATCCCCCTGCCTCCCACACTGACCAGTCTTAGACAGAAGAGGATCAGGAGCTTGATTTTGCCATGCTCATATTGAACTGTTTCCACCCTAATTCTTGGATGATAAAAACCTGAATTTGCATGAAAACAGAATAGTTTAGATGTAATATTCTTTGGGGAGTAGTGCTGAAATTAGCAAAATTTTTGGCCAACGATGGTGTCCACCTTCTTCCCAGAACCTAGCTCAGTGTCACCCATGTAATTACCACATATACACAACTTAATGTATATCCTTGAGCCTCACTTATCAAGAGATTTAGTTATGGAGAGAATAAAACAAAGAAACCGTCTGCTGACCTGTGGCATCTTCTCTGTATGGGCTCAAAGTCCTGAAGGATTTTAGCTTTTGGTACTATAGCTATTCTTTTAGGGCCTCCACTCCTTTTTTTAAAAAAGATCTGCCAACGTCAGAGGCTTCCATTTTATAAAATTTTGGAAAATTATTTGGATTTCAGTTTTACATATTAGAAAACCTTTTTAGAAAATATAAATTATTGTATCTCCAGATTAATAAATATAAGAAAAACTAACTAAATAGATGAATGTTCACCTAAAATACACTGTCATTATCACCACTGTATTCTGACATATGATTATAATTATGAATATAATTTTACATGTTCACATTTTTCTTTCCCCATAATGTGCAATAGCAGAGGAAGAATTTTATCTCATACATCTTGCCAAGGTGACTCCTCACCTATTAATCAGCTTATCTCCAGAGGGTGGAATTGGAGTGCTTGGGTGTATGTGGGCTGGTTAGATTCTCTTTTCCTAGAGACCTGCACATAGACACATAGACACACAAAGACACACACATACCACATGGACACACAAAGAGACACAGAGACACACATGCCACACACGAGACAGACACACCTACACATACCCCCATGCAGACACGTACACACACTCACTCTCTCTACATTTAGAATCAGTATTGTGGAAAGACATAAACACTCCCCACTAACTCCACCCAGGTGCATGTCAAAGGTAAAGAATAATTCTCCAGTCAAAAGAACTTGAGTCTGGAACTTTTGCCCTTAGCACTCCCATATGCTTCCCCCATTGTTTCTTACATGGGACAAAGTGACAAGGGTAGAGTTCATGCCATACTTCCTACTCCAAGGACAGCTCAGAATCTGGCCCTGAACTCTTTTAGATATCTTGGTAATTAGGCTGATGTGTAGTATTCCTGGGGAATGTGTATGAAGGAGGTGAATGGCATCTATCATTCATTGAGAGCCTTTTATGAGCCAAGCACCATGTGAAGTGATTTCTATATATTATAAGATGTAATCATTATGACAACCTAGTGAGGCCTGTACTATCATCATCTCTATTTTACAGATGGAGAAACTGAGGCTCAGAGAGGTTAAGTAACTTGCCTAAGGCCACAAAGCCAGTAAGTGGCATAAAATGTCCAGGTCTATTAATGAATCCTAAATATTCCGTACTGTTCACCACTGTGCACTATTCTGCCTTGCAAATAAGAATTATGAGCCACACTTTCATACAGCAGAGCAGTTAATTCAGGAGTGAATTCTGAACATTTTAACCAGAATTCTTCAAAAATTGTTTCAGGACTAGATGCTAAGTAACTGCTCCTAAAGGATGTTTACAATCATAAACACAGTAAAATTTGCATAATTATGCTGCTAAATATATACATGCCATTTTCAATATCACTGCCCTAGCTAGTGTATTAGCACAATTATGCAAAAATAGGGAAGAAAGAGGACAACATTCTTGATGGACTTTCCTTTCTAATGCATCTGAGTACTATGTCAAAGAAAAATGTTAAAATCAGGAACATCAGAAACAATTACAGAAGCACAAAACTGTAGTCCATTGTCTCATCAATACCATGATGTTGTTTAGAAATACTTAATCTGTGTAAGTATTGTTAAAGAGTTTTCAAGTTACGCTTTAAAGGTTAACTTCATGAGCACAGGGCCCTATAAAGAACCAATCCAATTTCTGTTGCAATTTCATAACATTAAAAAGCAAATAAATCTGAGAGTGTTTTTTATATGAGACTCTCAAATGACATTTTACATCGAAGATGTGAAGCTGCAGAAACACAGGAGGGAAGCTGAGAAATCAGTGGCTGTGCTTTCTGTTGGCACCGCTGGGTTCCTCTGCTGTTCTGAAGAGCACTTCAATGTAATAGCCCAAATAACTGCGGGACGTCAGAAATCAGAGGGAAAAATTCTTCCTTCCACATTCATACTTAGAAGACATCCAATGGTAGCTATTTTGAAGGAATATGATTTGGTAACAGCTCTATTGACTTGAAAATAGCTTGCTCAAGACTAAGTAATTGAGTCTTGAGTCATATATAGTCGCGTACCTTGTGCTAATGAATTTGGCATCTCTTCCTTTTTAAAGATGCTTCAATGAGCATCTAGTAATAATAAATTGCATCGAGACTATCTGGAGAACACGATGTCTGTGGTATAACATTCACATGATGGTAGAGGTCTCCACCCAGGAATACCAGGGACTTTGGGGTACAGTGACAGATGCTGTGACTTTCAGAACAGCCATACTAGTGTCTGAGCTTCTAGAAAAGAAAAGAATCTTGAGTAATAAAGTGGCTTTACCCAAGTGACTTCCATTCAGCTAGGACTGCAAGGAGAGAATAGTCCTAGTGACTAGGAGAGACTGCCCAAGGAGGCCATGTGTGACAAAGGGCTTAGCGTCTGAGGCTCTGTCTTCTCTAGGTTGTAAAATCACTTCATTAAACAGCATCATTATTTCTATTCATGGCACAAAAAACAGCCCTTAAGAATTGGAAAATTCTGGGACATTTATGCTTTGCTATTTTCTATTTGAAGTTTGGATCGTATATTGTATTGTAAAAGATCTTTAGTGAAATAACACTCAAAATTCAAGAGTGCTCATTGCAAAGTGACTTCAAAATGTATAGCAGATTCCTCCAAATTGACTTTTCAGGGCACAGTAAACTTGAAATTAGATTGTATTTTTACACTATTCTATAGATAGGGCAGCTAAATGCAACAAATTAGTATAGAGTTACACTAGGTAGAAAAATTTTGCCCCAGCTGGGCACCTATATATAGAGAAAAAACAAGCAACTTGAGTTTTGTTGTGATGTTTGAGGCTTGGTAGACTTAGAGGGCAGAACCTTCTGTATACTGGAGGAGGCCCGTATGGCAACTGGAAGCTTGTGTCTGCTTTTAATCATTTCCCATCACATTCTCATTTTATTAGGATTCAGTGTTACCGTGTTGGTAACATTTAGGGAGGAGACGAATCCTTGGTTAAACAGTTCATCGAATGAATGTCTAAATTCGGATTTATGTCATTGAAAAATGTTCACTGTGACTGAAAGACTTTGAAGATTTTCTAAATCACATTTTATCCTCCTAGAGGACAGTCAGTTTGAATGATGGGAAAAGAAGGATTAATTGTTTTTCTTTCTTGCTGGTGTGTAGTAAAAAGTGAGCCACATCAGAGATATCCTAAGTAGTTAGACTTAGTATCTCGGTAAAGCAGGGTTTCTTAACCTCTGCACTGTTGACATTTTGGGCCTGATAAGTTGCTGTAGGGAATGTTCTGTGCATTGTAGGATGTTGTCTTAGTCCATTCTGTGTTGTTAGAAAAAATACCTCAGACTGGTTACTTTGTAAAGAGAAGAGGCTTATTTAGCTCATGGTTCTAGAGGCTGAGAAGTTCTAGGGCATGGTCTAGCTTCTGGCAAGGGCTTTCGTGCTGCATCACAGCATGGCAGAGAAGGTCAAGGGAGAAGTGGACCCATGCGAAGAGGGAGAAACCTGAGGGTGGTCTGGTTTCATAACAACCCATTCTCGGAAGAACGAATTCATTACTGTGAGAATAAATCCAGTCTTTCAAGAGCGATAGTGAGAAATCACTCACTTGAGAACAGCATGAGGCCCTTCTTGAGGGATCTGCCCCCATAACCCAAACACCTCCCACTAGGCCCCACCTCCCAACTTTGCCACATGGGGTATCACATTTCAACATGAGTTTTAGTGGGGACAAACAAACCATATTCAAACCAGAGCAGATGTTTAGCAGCATCTCTAGCCTCTACCCACTAGATGCCAGTAGCAAATACCCACCACCAGTCCTGCCCTCGCCAGAGTCATCAAAGACATTTGTAAATATTGTAATGGCCTGCCCAGGGAGGCAAAATGCCCCAGATTAGAAACGTTGCTCTAAAGGAAATTTAAACTTTTTCTTCTTTTAATAAAATAGAGAAATGAAAGAATACCCCATGTTCAAGCAATGTAAATTCTAACATTCATAAGGCAAGGATCAGGACAGTTATTACCTCCATTCTGCCTCTTCCTCTTGGTAAAGCAACTCATTATTGATAGAACTTGCTATGACTACCTTCGGGTCAGTCAATCTGCTCACCAACCAATTGTTCACAGGCAGTAACTCGTAGTGGACTTCCAAGCCAGACTACCCGGGTTCAAATCCCAGTTCTAACACTTGCTGGCAGCTGGGACCTTTGACAAACTATTGAATCTTGCACTGCCTCCATTTGCTCATCTGTGACATGGAGATGATAATAGTGTCTACCCCGTAGGATGCAATGACTTGTTACAGGTCAGTGTGTTATACCAGCCTGGGATATATCAAGTGGTCGAGAGTTTCTAGTTGAAGCAAAGCACTCTAAGTGCTACTAAACAGGAATGTAAATACACAGAGTCGGCTAGGATGAAGAACTGCCTGAAGAAGCAGGGAGAGACGTTTTTGAATATAATATCAGAAAACACATAAAGGGAGTGAGGGTGAAAAAATTAAACTAAATGTGAACACAGAGTAGAGTTAGCTGGGCTCACAGATCCAAATCAGAATGTTTAGAGTATCAAAGCTGCTTTTAAGTTCATTTCAGGAAAGGCATCAGGGTTGCGCATCCACTCAGGTTCAGGGACAGAAAGACAAGCTGGGTTCAGGGCATCCTTTTAAAACTGCCTCTGAGCTATAAGACTGGAGATAAAGGCAGCTAAACCAGGTATGCTTCAAATCATTAGGTTATCCATGTTGATGCCTAACAGTGCCTGACTGATTCAGCTCTTGTCTGAATTGCTTTTTCATGTAGCTGTAATTATGGATCAATAAATGTTTATTGAGCTGCTCTTATGTGCTTAGCTGTGCACTGGATGATTTGCTGCACATAAAGAAACTTAGATATGGTTCCCGTGCACCAGGAACATAAACCATGAAGACAGTCATAAAATATTAAAAGCTTAATATAAACATATCAGCTTTGTCACAGTTAAGTACAGGAAGCTTCTGAGTTACAGATGCCTGCTGAATACCTGTTTTTCAGAAACAAACACAACCACAGAATTTCACTCCTGATACTTCCTTAGCTTTGGTAATGCCTAGGGATGCTCTTGTCTTCCGAGAGTGACAACGTCTCCTTGTGAGTTGTGGGGGGGCAGGGAAGGGCACATGCCAAGTCACATGTCTCCCACAGAGGCTTGAGCTCCGGAGAAAGAGCTCTTCCCAGCTTCCCGAAGTCCGGCTTGGAAGTCAGGACACGTTTTCCTTGAAAACAATGAGAAACGACGATAGGACTAATAATACATTGTAGGTTAAAGAGGCCTCCATGGGCCAGCTGGAAATCCAACTACCATTTATTCCAAGTTCTAAACAATGAAAGTACAAGTAAACTTTTCAGTGATGAGCCTGCCATAATTTGGGGTCTGCTTGTACATAATTAATTCCAAAGAAGTGATACAAACTGTAATTGCTATGAATTCAGAAAAGGGAACATTTTCCCAAAGTTACGTGGGTCTGAGAGCCTTCACAGGAACACTGAGATGGTCTAGAATTTAGGGCATGTATATAATGAAATGAAAAGATGTCATTTGGGAAAGGCCAAGTAGTCTTTATCCAAAATTTGCTATTCTTTTACCATCATGGCACCTATATAAATGACATCTTGATATGATGTTTTGCCAGTCTCAGAAATGAAGTGCTGATCAATTGAATTGTTATTTCATTCACAGGAATTGAATTTCATGGTTAAGTGATATTTGCTAGTTATTCCTTAGACTGCTGAGTTCAGGCAACAGTTGTTTAATAAACATACTTGACCAACTAACAAATTTATGAAGCTAGCTCTATGCTTGCACCAGGGATAGTCTGTCAAAAATGCCAGTGGAATGGCAGCCACAAGGTCTGTGTGCTACTTTAAACGAACCAGTCTCTCAAAAGGAAAAGCCATCATCTGTCACTAATTAGATCAAATTAAAATGTGCCTCCGTATTTCCTTTGAATATTCACGAGGTGCTGTCAATCGGAAGCCTTAAGTCTGAAGCCAGAAACTAAGCCAGAAAAACCTAAATACTGTGAGATTCAGATAACTCCTTCCTTTGCCAACTAGAACTTCAAAGAGAAGAGGAATAGCTTAGGTTCAGAGTCAGCCTCCTTAAAAGATGGCAAAGTCTACTTAATGCAGAGTCGTGGGGTTTCCACCCAACCTAAAGATGGGGTCGTCACAATAGCCCAGGAGCTCATAATCCTAGGCTCTGTTGATGCACAGGCCACGCAGTGTAGCCTCTCTTGGGATTTAGTTGTCCTTCTGTCTGGCGGAAACCGTGGAGATTATACTCGTCCTTATTTGAAGTCTGGACTTCATTTTTTCATGAACGAAGTGATTCAAAAAATATAGCTAGGTCTAAGCATGAATTCTAACTTTCAAAAATCGCAGATCTTGAAAAGGCTGTGTTGAACTGAGTACAGTAAGTAGCTCATGCCTATAATTCCAGCATGTTAGGAGGCGGGGGCGGGAGGGTCACTTGAGCCCAGGCCTTCGAGACCAGCCTGGACAACCTAGTGAGATCCCATCTCTACAAAAAAATTTTTTTAATTATCCAGGTGTGGCGGTCTGCCTGTAGTCCCAGGTGCTAGGGAGGCTGAGATGGAAGGATTACTTGAGCCCAGGAGTTGGGGGCTGCAGTGAGCTATGACTGCATGACGGCACCCCAGCCTGGGTAACAGAGTGAGAGCCTGTCTCAAAAAAAAAAAGAAAAGTCTATATTGCCCATTATATTCATGCAGGGCCAACTTGTTCCTTGTCCATCGTCAAAGCTAAAAAGACCTTAGAGAACACTGTGTCCTAATACCTGGCTTTACAGAAGGGGAAACAGCAAGGAGACTTCCCGAGGGTTCAAGGACTGGAGCTAGTCCAGTTAAATGACATTTTGCTATCATGCTGCCAGAATGGCGGCTCCAGCCATTGCTCTCGACCTCACAGCCACTGGCTGGGCCAAGCCACCTCCATGTCTCACCTGATGAGCCACAGTGGTCTCCCAGGAGGTCTCCTCACTCAGTCCCTGCCCACCTTCCGACTGTTCTCAGTGGGGAGGCGAGAGTGACCCTGTTAAAAAGTGAGACCTTTCATGTCCAACCTCAGCTCAGACCTCCTCATGGCTCCTCTCACATTGTCGTTGTAAACACAAATAACTAAGAAGACAAAACAAAAAAGAAATCTACTAGACCAGATATAGCAAATGTTTTCCTTCTTTTCCCTAAGAGTCATTATTTTATTTCCTTTGTGTCTACCCTAAGATTTACAGCCCTAAAGCAGCCAGGATTAGGGGTGTTTATTTCCACAGTCACCTTGAGATCCATTCAAAAGACAGTCTCTCCACAGCTTCTGATGCCATCTCTCATTTAAAGGTAAATTAGCCGGCCGTGTTCAGGTAGCCCGTAACATTAACCAACTGCTATTCCTACCCGTTTATACCTATGCAAAAAAATGAGATGTCACGTCCAGAACGTGAATGTTCCAGATTATCCTCAGGGAAGAGAAAGAAAATGCAAAACAGGTGATTTCATAGAGCAGGGTGTAGGCTTGCCCTGGGGAGTGGCGTTTCTAGTCACCCAGCAGAGACCCAGCAGGAAGTGAAATGCCTCACCCAGATGTGAGTCACAAAGGGAGGCAGCTCAGTGCCACAGAGCCCTGGATCTGAGAGGCCTGCAGGCTAATTTTCTCTGATTCCCTAGGAAAGGCCCCGCCTGGCTACACCTCAGTGTCTTTTGTAAGGGGATGATAATCTACTCTAGAGTTCCATGCAATTTTATATTTTTATAAATTTTTTTTCTTTTTTTTTTTGTTTTGAGGTAGTCTCACTCTGTTGCCCAGGCTAGAGTGTAGTGGCATGATATCAGCTCACTGTAACCTCCATGTCCCGGGTTCAAGCAATTCTCGTGCCTTAGCCTCCCAAGTAGCTGGGATTATAGATGCCCACCACCACACTCAGCTAATTTTTTTAGGAGAGACAGGGTTTCACCATGTTGGCCAGGCTGGTTTCAAACTCCTGAACTCTAGTGATCCGCCCTCCTCAGCCTCCTAAAGTGCTGGAATTACAGGTGTGAGCCACTGTTCCCGGCCTGTTTTTATTTTTTAATGTTTTATTATTTTACAGACAGGGTCTTGCTCTGTCACCAAGGCTGGAGCGCAGTGGTGCAATCATAGCTCACTATAGCTTCGAGCTCCTAAATTTAAGCAAGCCTCCCACCTCGGCCTCCCAAAATTTGGGGATTACAAGTGTGAGCCACTGTGCCTGGCAGAAGGCTAAGTTCTGCGCAATTTGATGAAAATCACTATTAGATCACTTTGTGTACTGGTAAGTTTTCTATGAATAAATGTCTCATTGACATAAAACCATGAAGCCATGTAGTTGTGCCAGGCCTTTGGATCTGAGGGTGGTTGTGTCCTTATTCCTGACTTGGGACTGTTTCCTGGTTCCAATCAGAACAGCCTACACAGAGAGTGAATTGTGAAATAGATGAAAGGCTGCCTGGAGCCTTCCCCAGGTGCGTTTGCTGTGCTGGGCAGAGCGCTGCTGGAACCTCGGAAACCAATTGTACATGTGGAGAACACCAGGCCTGGGCGGAACTGAGCTTGGCCCTCCTAGTTGGATCTGCCAGCCTGTTTTTTTTTTTTAATTGCTTCAGTCAAGATCACAGACCCAGAATGGGAAGAACTATAGGGTTTACATAAATCCCTTCCAACCAGAAACTTATATAATTCCAGAATTCTAAGTGAGGCTGGATTTCTGTGGGTAGTGGGTGTGAGAGAATGGGAACCCCTGCTTAACAGGGGGTGGGAGCCTTCTGAGACTGTTTCCTCTAAAGAGTAAGGGTTCCTTCAGCCTTTTCCATGGCCTGCCAAGAACTCAACTCCATGTTCCCTCACTTCCTGTCATTGACCTTGTCCGGGACTTTCTGACCTTTGAAAATTTGCCTTTGCTCATTCTTCTGCCTCGTGCATTCTTCCACTAAATGTCTACCTGACTGGCTCCTCTCCAACTTCAAGGTTTTGCCAACTCAGGCAGGCCTTTCCCGGCCATGACACTTGAAGTTGCAATACTCCCCTGCAGTCTCCCATGCCCCAAATGTAGGTTCCCTGAGGGCAGACCCTGTGCTTTTACCACTATATCCCCAGCATCTTGAACTGTGCCTGACCCAAGAAATATTTGTTGAATGAACGAATTTAAAGGGATATCATGAAGGCTTACACATCCACAGTGGTTTACAGGTTATAATGTGCTTCCCTGCACATTTTTCTCATTCCCCTCATTTCAGTGTCTCTGTATGATGATAGCCTTTGGGACAGGGAAGGCAGTTGTTTGCCCAGCTTGATGGTTAAGGAAGCGGAGAGACTCAGAGATGTTAAGTGACTTCTGAGTAGAGATTTGTATCTCCCCATGGATGTCTGTTGATGAACTTGAATTCAGCATACCCAAAATAAAGTCCTGTCTTCTTTCTATCAGGTAATGATAGCTTCATTCATCCAGTCACTCAGGTCAAAAGCCTTGATGTCCTCTTGATTCCTATCTCCCCAATTCTGCATTTGGACACCAGACCCAGAGAACAGTTAGATTGTATTTGGAGGTTTCTTGGCTCCAGCCATTGCTCTCAAGTTCACAGCTACCTGCTGAGACAAGCCACCTCCGTCTCTTACCTGACTTGCTGCAATGGCCTCCCAAGAAGTCTCCCCACTCAGTCCCTGCTCATCTTCAGTCTGTTCTCAGTAGAGGGGCCAGAGGGACCCTATTAAAACATGAGACTTTTCATGTCTAACCTCAGCTCAGACCTCCCCATGGCTCCCATCACACCCATCACACTCAGAGTCCAAGCAAGAGTTCCTAAGATGATGCATGAGTGGGGAGAATGCCCTTCTGAGCTGGACTGGGACAGCTCCAGGGTATCCCTGTTGTCCTTATACAATACTTGCAATGACCGGTGGCTCCCCTGTCCATTTTCTGAGGTGTCCTCGTGTGGAGGATAAATGATGCTATTCCCTGCCCCTGAAGCCCTGGCCAGGTCAACCCTCTGCCACTCTGACATAATGAGGACTTGTTCTCCCCAGCCTATTGCTCTGTCTCCATCATCCAGGGCACCTTATTGATAGCACTGAGCACAGAGGAACCGCACAGAATCCTGGCTGGGCTGTAGCCACTGTGCCCACCCAAGCCAAATCATCAGAAGCCTGGAATCAGGAAGAAAGGCATCGGCATCACTGACCCTCAGCGCCCATCGTGGTGCTCACACACAAAGTGATGGTGGAAGTGAACTGAAATTGCCATGATAATCAATTGTCTCCTGAGGCCTTGAAGAAAATAAACAACATCCCTAGGAGCATGTGAAGAACTATTTATTAGAGAGAATTTCATCTCCACAGCATTCCCTTTTCACATCTCATTGTCAATTTTCATTCTCTCCACACTTCAGTGAATTTATGAAGAAAGATTAGAAATAGCTTTTTCCTCCAGATCCTTGTAAATGGAGGAATTTTTGCCTGTACTTTTACAGGTATTCTTAAATTGTCTATCTTCATGCATCATAAGTTAAATACAGAACATTTAGATTAGCCCCTCTTGTTGGGTTACAGTCTCTTTCCTGACTTGGGAAAAGTGCCTAATAAGAAAATCTCCCCCAACTCTGTCTTCTTGAAGATTACCAGAAGGAGAGGACATAGGAAGAAATCAAAGGAGCACAGGGGGCCTTTTCTTCTCCTTTATTGCCCTTGTCTGTCATTCAGAAAGCAATGTCCATGTAGCATGGGAATAGCAAGGCTGAAAAAGAGCCCAGATGCAATGGGGTCCAGTCGGGATAATGTTGAAAGTATTTGGGGTCCAACCTGGGTAAGAGGCAGGAGAAATGACAGAGACTCTCTAGACAGTTTCAAAGGTGGAGAAAGTAAGGCCAGGCTGCAGATAAAGAAATGGTTTGTATGAATAAGAGAACTGAAGACAACAAAACATTGCTATACTTAGAGGTGATCTTGGAGTTTCAGATCGTGATTACACCATTTGGAGTTAGAATTCAAGGTCAGAGGCTGGCTGTGAAGATTTTGAGGCTCTATAGTGCCAAATTTCTGCAGGGTTTGTAAGCACGGACGTTGAAGCTCCGAAGGATGGCAACTGGGGTGTGGTAGATGGGAATAGAGTTCCATGCTGGAGCCATCCAGGGATGGGAGGGGATTTCCTGGATAATCGTAGAGAATTTAGGGATGAGATAGTCAAGAATTCCAGATGGGTGCGGTGGCTCATGCCGGTAATCCCAGCACTTTGGGAAGCTTAGGCGGGTGGATCACAAGGTCAGGAGATCAAGACCATCCTGGCTAAGACGGTGAGACCCAGTCTCTACTAAAAATGTAAAAAATTAGCCAGGGGTGGTGGCAGGTGCCTGTAGTCCTAGCTACTCGAGAGGCTGAGGCAGGAGAATCGCTTGAACCCAGGAGGCAGAGGTTGCAGTGAACCGAGATCGCACCACTGCACTCCAGCCTGGGAGACAGAGTGAGACTCTGTCTCAAAAAAAAAAAATAGTAATCCCAAAGCAGGGGAGATGCTGAGACATTAGACAGAACACAAGATTGAAGTGCTTCTTAGGGGAGACAGAACATACCCAGTCTTCTTGCTCATGCCATGAGCATAGGACCCAAGGAGAAGAAATGGCATCACTGACCGCCAGCTACACCAACATCTCCCCAATAGATCTAAAGGCCTCAATGAGAAGTTAAGTGTGTTGGGAGTTTGGAGAACAATGTCTTTAGTTACACAGCTTTTCCACCAAAAGGTTAACATCAGGCAGAAATAGAAAGTTCATTGCTCAGAGTCACATTTGAAGCTTTACCACAAATTCAGACAATTTGAATTCCATTGTTTTGTTGAACTCATCTGCAAACAGAATCTTTAATTACGTTGGGGTTTTTTTTTCCTCATACCGAAGAGTCAGGGCATGAACAAACAAGGGCATAGCCTCACTTTAAACCTGTTCACTATTGCATTCTGGAAAATGCCTTCGGCACTGCCAAGACTAAAGAGTTTAGTTCAGATAGACTTCTCCCAGAAAAAAAAGAAATAGAAATTGTGGGAAAAAAGACACTGCCTGGGAAAGGCGATGCTGTGTCCACAGGGCCTTGCATGTTACCCAGCACGTATTAAAGGCTCAAAAATATTTGTTGATTGGCTCATTGACCATGCTACACTTTGTGGGGGGAGAGAGATGAGAGGGAATGAGGAGGAATACAAAGAAAAAAATGCAAAATTTAGAACTAGAAGCAAATGGAGGAACCACCTAGGAGGGACTCTCAGAAGGCCAGAATACTGTCGTTACTGACTATAGTGGGTTGAGGCCACAGTGAGCTATGATCATGCTCACTGTACTCCAGCCTGGGGACAGAATGAGTCCCTGTCTAAAAAAAAAAAAAAGTTCTATAAATGGAGTCACTGGCTAAAAACCATCCCCTAACTGGTTAGGAAGGTTAATGCTTCAGACTAGGGGCTGGTCACATCAGCTCAGCTAGCTGGTTTCAGCCACCTCCTCTTATATGTCTTTGGATATTTAAGAACAAATTCTTTGGGATTCTTAATAGGGAAATCGCCAGCCTCATGCGTGTTATGCTATTGACTTGTTTCTTAATAGCCGTTCATTTACTTAGGTATACAATAAGGACTTAATTCAGGCTTAGTGAAGCCTCCGTCAGTACAAAGTCCCTAGTCCAAAAAAAAAAAAAAAAAAAAAAATCAAAGGTGAAACTTGAATCAAAAAATTATATAAATGGGCCAGGCATGGTGGCTTACACCTGTAATTCCAACACTTTGGGAGGCCAAGGAAGGCTGATCGCTTGAGTCCAGGAGATTAAGATCAGCCTGGACAACATGGCAAAGCCCCATCTCTACTAAAAATATAAAAGAACCAGCCAGGTGTGGTGGTGCATGTCTGTGATCCCAGCTACTTGAGGGGGCTGAGGCAAAAGAATCTCTTGAGCTTGGTGATTTGAAGCTGTCATGAGCTATGATCATGCCACTGTACTCCAGCCTGGGGACAGAATGAGTCCCTGTCTAAAAAAAAAAAAAAAAAAAAGTTCTATAAATGGAGTCACTGGCTAAAAATCATCCCCTAAACACAGAATTGTATTGCCCTCCCTGTGTTCCAAAGGCAGAGAGAACAGACCAACACAGTATGAAGTTTGCTTCAGCTTCACAGACCGACATGGAGCCTGCAGGAAAGTTGTAGCTGGACTTTTAACACTGGAAACAGCACTTCCTGAATTGGACTTGCGTTTTTTTATTAATGTTGTGTTTGGATCATAAGAAGACTCAATTCAGCCAGGCTGACTTAAGACATTAAATGACTAGTTAACCATATACACTGATCACATAAACATGGTTTGTGGAATGATAGAAAATGGTTTATGAAATCATTTTTAAGCCATCTTTTCAACAGTAATTGTATCAGTCCTGTCATACTTTAAACCAAGCGATATTGGCAAGAATGAGCCTGAGGGTCTTTAATATTCCGATGATCATCATGCAAAATTGCCACTGCAATAAAATGACAGGGTCGTGTTCATTTCCTTCTTCCATTGCACTTTGCGTTCTTCCCTTTCAACATTACAACACGCTTCCTAACATTTCATCATGGGAGAAGGCTGCATAAGTTTCCAGTTGCTGTAATTCAGTTAAACCATAAAATTGTTTCCAGATTACCAACCATTAAACGGAAAGACAATCTTATTTATGAATTTATAAATCAGATAATGTTCCCAAAATGAATCCTGAAACCAGACACACTTTGACCATTAAATAGGGAAAATGTTTTCTCATTACCATGTGTCAAAAGAATTGCAGTTTTGTAAAGTGGCTTTGGCCAAAACAATAGAGCATACACATGTATTCAGTGCTCTGTGTACTGCCTGCTCCCACCGTGGAGAGAACTGCCCTCCTCTACTGTCAAGCATCTGAACTCTCCAGCGGGGATGTCAGATGAGAAGCCACCTGACTCAGTATCTCTGATGCATTGTCTTTTTCCAGGTGACCTTGCAGGTGACATCCCCTGCAAGAGGCCACTAAGGGAGCTTTTGCTCCCTTCCTCACAGATAAAAACTGAAGAGCCAAGCATGTGGGTAGCTGGAGTGGATTTAGCCCTTTTGATCTAAAAGCATCAAAACTCTTATCCCAGGCAGTTCTGCAACTCTGTCAATATCAGTCCTAAAGAAGAATAGGATGTTGTTTGGGGGTTGTCTCTCTCTCCATCCTAAAACTGTTATCTCGTGGGAACCCAGGGTAGAAGCTGAATACTCAGAGCCAAGGAATATGCCAAAGGCGTGTCTGCAGCCCCATGGACTCCCACGTGCAGATGACGTGGTCTGTGTTGTAACATTCTATAGTTCTAACCTTGAGGATGAATCGGAGGACCAATGTTCTTTTCTTTATCCAGAATGATTCAGGTGCTTTGTTTTCTTTTTTCTTTTTTTTTTTTTTTTTTTGATACAAAGTCTTACTGTTGACCAGGCTGGAGTGCAGTGGGGCAACCTTCGCTTACTGCCACTTCTGCCTCCCCAATTCAAGTGATTCTCCTGCCTCAGCCTCCTGAGTAGCTGGGATTACGGGTGCCTGCTACCACACCCAGCTAATTTTTGTATTTTTAGCAGTGACGGGGTTTCACCATGTTGGCCAGGCTGGTCTTGAACTCCTGACCTTAAGTGATCTGCCATTTTGGTCTCCCAAATTGCCCCAATTATGAATGTGAGTCACCGCACCCAGTTTTGATTTTTAATACTGTTGCTCTCCTTTCTTGGACAACATAATGAAATCTGTTGACCAGCCTGGGAGGAGAAAGAAGGCTGACCTAGCTCTAACCAGCCTTGTTCTTCTGGCCAGCAATGGAAACCCAGGACTCCCCTCTGCCATTTCTCTCTTAGCAGAGTCTCATTTAGTCTCTACATAAATGAGACCTACCAGCGGGGCGTGGTGGCTCATGCCTGTAATCCCAGCACTTTGGGAGGCTGAGACAGACAGATCACGAGGTCAAGAGATCAAGACCATCCTGGACAATGTGGTTAAACCCCATCTCTACTAAAAATGCAAAAATTAGCTGGGCATGGGGGCGCATGCCTATAGTCCCAGTCACTTAGGAGGCTGAGACAGAATAGCTTGAGCCCAGGATGTAGAAGTTGCAGTGAGCAGAGATTGTGCCACTGCACTCCAGCTTGGGCAACAGAGTGAGACTCTATCTCAAAAAAAAAAAAAAAAAAAAAAAAAAAAGAGGCCTACCTATTTCTCTCATCTCTTAATATTACTGTCTTCTGCATGTGCTAAGGTTGTCATCATGCCTTCCTATCCCACACTCCAGCTGTACAGAACCCTTTAAGCCACTTCCTTACCAAAGCTGTCTAGACTCTAAAAATGCCATGTTACCTTTTTTATTCTTAAAGAAATATCCTTTGCATTTGCCTGGGATTGAAGAAGAGCAGTAAACTAGTGCATCTCAAGGTAGCTCTGAATGCAACTCTGTTCTTAGGGTCATTCATTTTATTTCAGCACCACTGTGGATAGAGTCCCTGTGGGATGGATGAGGGCACTGGGCAACTTTCACCTGGGACTGAGCATTCTCCTGAGGAAATCATTCATATCTCAAGATATGAATGTGCAAGTCTGTGTCTCCCATGTGGTAGGAAGAGTGAGCACCACCACCCCCATTTTTTCTGCCATACCATTGTGACTTGGGCCAATCAGGTTGAGATTTCCAATGGATATTTACTAACCTGCTTTCCTTATTTGAATTTCTTACAATTTTTTTCCTTGTCATGTGGACTGTTTTATGGCAAAGAGGACACCAAGGTATGACTGAAATGCTGTATGGCTGAGAGGTTTAGCATCAGCTGGTATACCTGGAAACATTTGCAAGTCACTTCGTGGAGATACGTTTCCATTTGAGATTTGAGATTTCTTCCATTTATTTCTCACAATTTGAGATCTCTTCTTTCCACTTTATTACAGCAGCGGGATCATACTGTAAATACTTAAATTATTTGGGTTTCTTTTTCCTCTTTGGTGGATTTGCAACCTTTAACTATCCAGACTGTATGACTTACATACAAGAAACTTGGTATTGTGACAGACCATCAGTTTTAAACTAAAGAAAATGCATGGAGTCCTGACATCAGAAGCTTGCAATTACAAAATTAAGATCAGTGTTACATGTAGCACTGAGAGTTACATTCCAAAGGCAAAACTCAAGGCCTCAGTGCTTGAGTTGGACACAATTACCCTTGAATATCACCTTGATTGTCATAAAGTTCAGGATACAGATGCACCGTCTCTCAAAAAGAGCCCAACTAAATCAGTTGGCTTTTTGTAGTGAAAGAACAGACCATCATTACTTTTTTTTTTTTGAGACCAAGTCTCATATTGTCACCCAGGCTGGAGTGCAGTGGCACAATCTTGGCTCACTGAAGCCTCCGCCTCCTGGGTTCTGGCAATTCTCCTCCCTCAGCCTCCCAAGTAGCTGGGATTACAGGCATGCACCACCATGCCCAGCTAATTTTTGTATTTTTAGTAGAGACGGGGTTTCACCATGATGACCAGGCTGGTCTTGAACTCCTGACCTCAGGTAATTCACGCACCTCGGCCTCCCAAAGTGCTAAGATTACAGGCATGAGCCACCATGCCCAGCCAGACAGGCCATCATTACTTTTTTTTACTAAGTATCAGATAAACTTGCCAGCTTGTATTTAATAGTGTAAGAATATACTGTTTGCAGCACGGGAATCCCATCACTCACATACCCAGAGGCCTGTGAGACTGAGACCCACAGTGAGGAGTGAGGTCCCCTCTCCTATCTCAGGCTCCTGCAAGGACGCTCACTCATGAGGGATATCAGCACAGGCGATGCCACAGGCCATTTAAATTTTTCTCTCTCTCCTTTTCCTGTTTTAAACTACAAGTAGGCAGGACTGAATTCACTCAGGTGACATAGGACTCCTCTCTTCACTTAGTTGTATTGTTATGTTTAACAATGTGTTGAAAACAATGACAATAGTTCAGTGAAAAAACGTCCATTGTCTGAGGTCTAGAAATGTGAGCCTTTTTCCAATGCCAGTTAAACTGTAAAGAAGCATCGGAGAACCCTGAAGCGAGGAATGGTATCTGTACATAGGAAATCATTGGGAAATCTTCCATTCACATCTTCAGACGACCAAGCTGTTAGGGATATTCATTTTCCTGTGTGATTCTGTGAAAGCCTCCAGGCCCAAGCTCCTATGACATTAGATCCAACATCATCTACCTTCGATACATGTGTTTCCTTTGTTGGTTGGTTGGTTGGTTGGTTGGTTTTTTTGGTTGTTTTTTTTTTTTTTTTTTTTTTTTGAGACAGATTCTCACTCTGTTACCCAGTCTATTGTTCAGTGGCGTGATCTTGGTAGTAGAGAGAGAGTTTTACCATGTTAGCCATGCTGATCTCAAACTCCTGACCTCAGGTGATCCACCCACCTTGGCTTCCCAAAGTGCTGAGATCACAGGGTGAACCACCATGCCCAGCCAGATTTCAGTCATATTTCTCCATGGTCTAAAGAAGAGATGTGTTTGTGTTGCCCTTCAGCCGTAACACAAGTGTTGCAATCCACACAGCAAACATCTTCACCATTTACACCAAAACCACTCAGCAGCCTTCCAGCTGTGGTATATAGCATAGAAATGTGTGCAGCTAGGCAAGACCTGGCCTGGGACACCACCATGCTAGGGAACAGCCCTGTTGTGCAAGGTGAAATAAAGAAAGCGGGGCAGAAAGACTCAAAAACACAGGATGCGCAAACAGGAGTGCTTCCGAGGGAGATGGGGTTTTCATTTTTCCCAGAGGCCCCTGTTGGTCCATGCTGTCTTTTCAGGGAAGTTACTTGCTTGATACAGAGCAGTGATCATGAATCCTGACCTCAGCTGGGGATGTGCAGGTTCTTCATGTTCCTGAGCCAGGTTAGGTGAACTTCCATGGCCTTCTAGATGGTACCTTTTATAACCCTCAGGTGGTTCATTCACCTGGACAAACCGGTCTGAAAGTCAATAGAGCTTTAACAAACGATTCTCTTGTTTTACAGAGAGAGGATGCAAGCCATGGAGAAACAGATTGCCAGTTTAACTGGCCTTGTTCAGTCTGCGCTTTTTAAAGGGCCCATTACAAGTTATAGCAAAGATGCATCTAGGTAAAAAAGAAGAAAGCCAATGAAAAAAGCAATTCAATCTGTTTCTCTTTTAATCATTAAGATAATTCATTCATTCAAATCTGTTTCCTTGTAATCATTTCAAGGCTGAAAATATTCACATCTCTAGGAATCATGGGCATTTTGTTTTTGTTTTTGTTTTGTTTTTTTTCCTCCTTCTGGTAATTCTTGGTCGAAGGTAACACTTTGGCCCAAGAAGGTAAAGGGGCTTCCCAGTGCATGTGGCTTCATGGACCACTCACCGTGCAGTGCCTGCAACCACCAGCCTTGCGTGTCCATGTCGCCATCATCTGAAAGTCACGAGTGAGCCTGGCTGCATTCCACCCTCAGTGTCAGGTGCACACCTGGGAAGCCTTTTCCATCCTGGCCAGTTGTGATGCTGATGCTAAAAGACCTTCATTGCTTAATCCCATCACTGCCAATTGCTTCAAATAGTGAACGGAATGGGTTTTAAAAAAAGGCATTTTGGAAACTGCATAGCTGACTCTCTTTTTCTTTTATTCAGCGAGAAAATGATGAAAACCACAGCCAACAGGAACCACACAGATAGTGCAGGTAAGTGTTTTTGGAGCTGTAGGAGACCCGTGGGCTGCCTGGGATGAGCCGTGGCTGGTCTCAGAAATGTTTAACATTTCCCGAAGTCACTTCTTTGGTATGATGTCAGAGGATTCCTGGATGCCCACACCTTTCCTGCGAATGCCAAAATTCCAGATGTATTCATTACTTCAGGGGGCAAAGCACTGTCTTCTTCCTTCAGTTTTCATTCATTCACTCACTTACTCATTTGTTCATTGACATGGCCATACAATGGACATCTTGCAGACACAGGGTGGCCTACCTAGAACTTGGATTCAATGGGGAAGAGGAAAATGGGACAAGTAGTTTTATGTGTGTTGAGTGTTTAAAATTGCAGGATAAATATTTCAGCAATAGGACTAGCCTATACTGAGGACATTCCCTGGAGGAAGTGACACAAACTGAGCCCTGAAGAGGACTTAAGGGAAAGAAGCGGTGGCCAGTCAAGGGAATTTAAAATTGTTCTAAGTGCAAAGTGCAGCCCTTGGAAGGTTGTACACTGGGGAGGGACATCAGCCCAACTGCAGTATGGGGTTGAATGAGAAGGGACAGTAGCAATAAAGAATGACCAGTGTCCAGATGGGAGAAGAAGAACTACTTGGTCTAGGGTCTGCTTTTTTTTTTTTTTTTTGAGACAGAGTTTCACTCTTGTTACCCAGGCTGGAGTGCGATGGCACAATCTCGGCTCACCGCAACCTCCGCCTCCTGGGTTCAGGCAATTCTCCTGCCTCAGCCTCCTGAGTAGCTGGGATTACAGGCACATGCCACCATGCCCAGCTAATTTTTTATATTTTTAGTAGAGACAGGGTTTCACCATGTTGACCAGGATGGTCTCAATGTCTAGACCTTGCGATCCACCTGCCTCGGCCTCCCAAAGTGCTGGGATTACAGGCTTGAGCCACCGCGCCTAGGGTCTGCTTTTTATTTTATCTCTTTAATGTCATGACAGATGATCAGGCCTGCTTTTTAAATGCCAGCATTCCCCAAAAAGAGAACTCAGTTCCATTAGTAGTGGCGTTCACTCATATCCAGGTCTTTGCAATGAAAGTTTCATCTTGCAGTCTCAAGCCAGGCCTCTGCAAGAAGATGAGGTCTTCCCTCCCATCGGGTTAGAAATAGAAATCCTTAACAGGAACACATTCAGATACTAAATTACACAGAAAGCATATGGCAAGTTGGGTGAAACCCCAAATTTAGGGAAGCCACGTGTACTGGTTTTGTGCAGCATGGTAGAGTAGACAGAATTTGTGACTTAAGTTTAGGGTGCTGTTGGTCGTGGTTCTCCTCTGGCTGAGCACAGTTTAGCTACAAGGCCAACAGGGCCGCTCTGCCAGCACTCCTGATCCTGACAGGATTTGTTGTTTTGCTTAGAAATCAATCAGTGGCCTTGGCCGAAGCCAGAGAATTATTTCACGGAAATTGCTAAACTTGTCTTCAGAGCAATTGCCAGTTTGTTTTGGAGATACTTAATTCATTCATTTTTTAAAATTTATTGTAAACTTAGGGAGAAGAAAGGAAACTACTAAATACGAAAACCTCCCATCCTTCTGTAATCCCTTCTAGAAATGATTCATATGGGAGCGCACTGCTCTCATCAATATGTACGTGATATTTTTCCTTTTTTTCTTCTTGCTTTTTAGAAAATAATAATAAATATGTAGTGAGTGCTTCCTGTGCACTTTTCATGCATTCACTCATGAACCCCTTACCGCCAGCATCCAGGGAACGGTACAGTTTTTATCCTCACTTTCCAGAGGAATAAACTGAACACAGGCCAATACACGTGACACACATCATCACAGTCCACATGCCTGTCATTTTAACTCCTCCTTTTGTGTTAAGATGCCCTAGTCCCTTTAAAGATATATAGGTTGTTTCATTTCTTTGTTCTAAAAAATCTTGTCAATTTCTTTTGAAATGTGGAGAAAGGAGCCAGTGTCATTTCCTCAGATACATTTCCCAAAGTGGAATCGGTGAGTTCAAGGGGACAGTTCGGTGACACCAGCGACACGCTGCTGGTTTCCTCCTCTGAATGGCTGGGCTGATTTGCAGCGCCGCTGGCAACATGCCCATGGACTCACTCCCCACGTCCCTTCTAGGTTTGGACTTTCTTACTCTAACAGATCAGGGCGAGATACTGTCCACAGGGGCTTCGTTGCCATAGCAGCCTTGTATAGTGCACAAAATATAATACTTCCAGAATCCTAGGAAGTAAGCTACAAGACAAGTATTATCCCTGTTCTGTAGACAAGTAAACGGAATTATATAGAAGTCAAGGAACTCATTTGGCCGAGGGTAAAGGAAAACCCAGACTTTCTGGTTACTGTAGGAATGTGAGGTTTACTGTGGAAAGAGAACAGAAGAAACCTCCCATCTCAAAGGCTTTTATACTGTGCATTAGATCATTTAACACAAAAAACCCTATAAGGAAGATGTCATTACCCATATTTTACCTATATTTTACTTGAAAGGAAACAGAAACTCAGGGAGATTAGATTAGTTATCCAAAGCTACATAGCTAGTAAGAGTGACAGCCAGGCCAGGCATGGTGGCTCATGCCTATAATCCCAGAACCTTGGAAGGCTCAGGTAGGAGGGTTGCTTGAAGCCAGGAGTTTGAGACCAGCCCTGACAGCATTGCAAGACCCCGTCTCTCCAAAAAATAGGCGTGGCAGTACATATTTGTAGTTCCACGTACTTGGGAGGCTGAGGTGGGAGGATTCCTTGAGCCTGAGAAGTCAAGGCTGCAGTGAGCCAAGATTACTGCACTCCAGCCTGAGTGACAGAGCAAGACTTTGTCTCAAAAAAAAAAAAAAAAAAAAAAAAAAGACAGGCTGACTGGCTGATGCTTGAGTAGATGCTGATGTCATTGGCTAAAATTAGGCCCATATTATAATGCACATTGGAGACTCAGAAGCAGGGAGGGCAGGACGGGGTGAGGAACAGAAAACTACAAATGGGTTACAAGGTACACTATTCGGATGATGGGTGCAGTAACATCTCAGACTTCACCACTATACAATTCATCCATGTAACCAAAAACTACTTGTACCTCAAAAGCTGTTGAAATTAAAAAAAAAAAAAAAAAAAAAAAAAAAATTTATATATATATATATATATATATAAAATAAAATAAAATAAAATAAAATTAGGCCCATAGAGACAGAAAGGTTTTTTTGGGAAGACAAGCAGAAATATGAATTTGACTTGCTAATGGAGAAGTTCAGTAGTGAGGTGAAGGCACTGGCACATGGATCTGAAGATAATTGTGTGCTGCAGACGAGGATGCGGGAGACTTTGGCAGGTGGTGGTAGCAGAAGTGACCTCCCCATGTCCACCAAGAAAAGAAGCAGACCCAGGGACACAACACAGCAGGACTTAAAAGGTTAGCAGAGGAAGGAGTTAGAAGAGAGTGACCAAGATGGAGCGGCAGAGAGGGAAGAAGATGATGGAAAGTTTCAAAGTGACTGAAAAGAAAAGAAGTGGCTGACAAAGCTCAGTTTCACATTGAAGCAAAGTCACGTCAGGCCAGGGGACAGTCCACACGGTTGTCAACCAAAATATCGCTGAAATGAACATAAAGAGTCATTTCAGAAAATTATGGAGCTATTACCTGAAATATAGTGGATTCAGAGGATGTGCACGTGAAATGAGTGTAGATTCCATAAGGAAATTTGGTTGTTGGCTGGACATGGTGGCCTATGCCTGTAATCCCAGAACTTTGGGAGACCGAGGCAGGAGGATCGCTTGAGGCCAGGAGTTCAAGACTAGCCTGGGAAACATAGCAAAACCCTGTCTCTACAAAAAATACAAAAAAATTAGCCAAGCGTGGTGGCACATGCCCATAGTCCCAGCTTTGGGAGGCTGAGGTAGGAGAATGACCAGAACCCAGGGAGATTGAGGCCCAGAGGATTGCTCCACTGCACTTAAGCCTGGATGACAGAGTGAAACTGTGTCTCAAAAAAAAAAAAAAAAAAAAAATGGGGTCGTGAAAGATATTTTCTCAAACCAGTTATCAGAATTCAAAAACAACTGGTTCCCAGTCTTCAGCCTTCCCTCCATGGATAAAAGATTGAAGGGAAGGAGGGACCTTGGTGCTCTCAGGAGAAAGAGGTAAAGTAAGAATGCGTGACTTCCTTTGGCTGAGGGATTAGCAGAACAGATCTTAGTGGCAGACAGAAGGTAGCACAGTGTCAGCTTTGTTGGAGAAATACCTTGTTATCAGAAATGATGTGGCATGTTGTGAGTGTGTGTGCACACACACATATTTGCACACACCCACATGTGCCTATGCCTCTCTGTATAAGGAGTGATGATAAAGTAATTTGACTGATTCTATAAGGAAACTTCCAATGGAGTGTGGTGAGAATCACTGACGTTGGAAGGCACTGTTAATTCTAACATGCAGCTGTCATTGGAAATGTTACCAGACTTGTTTTGCATGTTTTGCTCGGTACTTTCACAGTTAGAGAAAATCCTTTTTAACAATGGCAGAGATGGCAAACCTTGTTCTTTTGAGAATGATTTTGATTTGAGGGTGGAGGAACTGCCAAAAGTTGGTCAGAGCCATGACTGCTGATGATATCAGTGACCATTTATGCTTAGAAACATAACATGGCCAGGCACTGTGGCTCATGCCTGTAATCCCAGCACTTTGGGAGGCCAAGGCGGGAGGATCACCTGAGGTCAGGAGTTCGAAACTAGCCTGGCCAACATGGTGAAACCCCATCTCTACTAAAAATACAAAATTAGCCGGGTGTGGTGGTACACACTTGTAGTCCCAGCTACTAGGGAGGCTGAGACAGGAGAATCTGTGGCCGAGATAGTACCACTGCACTCCAGCCTGGGAGAGAAAGAATGAAACTCCATCGGAAGAAAGGGAGGGGAGGGGAGGGAAGGGAAGAAGGGAGGGAGAGGAAGGAAAGGAAAGAAGGAAAGAAAGAAAACAAAAAGCTTGCAATCGGTCTCCTGGAGCTCCATTGTCAGCCCTTTAAAGTGCCTTCTGGCCTGCTGCTCTGCTTGCTCCCCAACGGGACCATTAGAGGGGCTGGAGACTGGCCCTATTCCGATGGTCACTCAAGGATGAAGAGCATGGGGCACGAGCAGCATCAGTGTTGCCAAGGCCAAGCAAGAAAGAGGACAGTTGCAGGGAACTCCCTGGCTCATGAGTGCACCACTATGAGCTCCACTGAGGCCTGGCTGAGTTGTGTGTGCTGGGGAGGGAAAGGTTCCCGAAATGGCTGAGGCAGGATAGAAAAACAGGCTACCACCACGCTATAACCACTCCAGGGTCTGCAAGTGACCAGCAGTGCTCTGTCCTGCAAGGCCAGCTTGTCCTGTGACAAAGCTTCCACTTGACTATTCTTGACTATTTACAGGAAAGGGAACTGGAGTGGGAGAGTTTATTAGTAACATAGATCCAGCCTTTACTCTGGGCACCTGTTCCATAAAATCACATTGTCCTTTCTAGAATCTAGCCTTTTTTTTTCTTACCAAAGGAGTGTGTGCAGATGCCCTCCTTCTTTTGATTTTGGAAATCTGAAGGAATTTGGGACAGTACCCAGTTTTTACTAATTTCCCCTTGGTGATTGGCCAAATCTCTGCCCAGAAATAAGTTGCATGTTCTTAGGTTACATTTGCCACACAGGAAATAGTCGCATAAGCATCCTATATTAGGTTTCAGAATTTTAAAATTATTTTCTTCTATTATAATATTGCAGATATTCAGTGTGCAGATTTTAAAAATACAAAAAGTGGCCGAGTGCAGTGGCTCACGCCTGTAATCCTAGCTCTTAGGGAGGCAGAGGCAGGAGGATAGCTTGAGCCCAGGAGTTCGAGACCTGCCTGGGTAATACAGTGAAACCTTGTTCTCAAAAAACTGAATAAGTAAATAAATAAAAATTAGTTTAAAATAAACCCTCATATTGGGATACCGCAGGAGGAGATACCTTTAACACTTTCGTTTTATACACTTCTAAGCTTTTATCTGTGCACACCTGTGTGCACAAGAACACACTCTTCTTCCAGAGGTTAAGAAAATTTAAAAAATTTAAAAAAAACAAAAGAGATTGATCAATTGATAGATCAATCCATCAATAGATAGGGGCATAGGCAGCTCTGCGGCCTGCCTTCCTATGGCACTTTCTTACTAAACTTCTGGATTTTTTTATTTTTTCCGCACTGCATACTATAATACTATATGATTGATACATATATATATATATATATATATATATATATATATATATATATATGCATACTTTTTGTAATGAGAGAGGTGGGCCTTTTTAGAGTTACCAGCTACCTGTATTGGGATGGGACGTATAGCTTAGACTTTCCTTTGCAGCCTCTGAGTTCTGTGCTGCACTCTTCTCATAGGAACTCCCCATGTGTCTGGTGGGAAGACGCTCAGTGCTCTGGAGTCCACGGTGCCTCCCAGCCAGCCTCCACCTGCGGGCACCTCGGCCATCCACATGAGCCTGATTGAGATGAGGCGGAGCGTGGCGGAACTCAGGCTCCAGCTCCAGCAGATGCGGCAGCTCCAGGTATTCCTCATGCATGGCGGCCTCTGTCTCAGTTGCCCTGGGCTCTTCCTACCTTCCTTTTCCTAGGGGCTCCACAAAGACCTAGAAAATGTAGAACCATAAGAGCATAGCTTCCTCTCACACACACAGTCCAGGTCTAGAGCCTTCCACTGCAACTACAGTCAATCTGTAACCACTTCTTTAAGCTGGGCGTGCTTTTACGCAGGAAAAGACTCTTGGGCATCTCCTTTTGGAGAAGAGCCGAAAGGAGAGGGACCCCAGGGAGCGCCGACAGCCAGTGAAGGCTGCCTTCTGACAGCTTGTAGGCTCCATCCGCCTCCACACCAAACAGCCACAAAGGTGGATAGTCAGCCAAGCTTTTTCTTTTCTTTTCTTTCTTTTTTTTTGCAAGGATCTGTGATGTATTTAGAACTATGAGTTTAGAATAGAAGATGAATTCTTAAGGAAGGAAGCCACCATGGTGACTTGTTAAGAAAAACATCTGCATTTCATTTGGATGTGGCCATCCTTCCCTTGCTCTGTTCCATTTTTAAGGAATATATAAACTCCAAGGAATCAGAGTAAATGACCCTTCAGGTCACGAATCTTGGTCAATAAATCCCATAAATCTTCCAAAGCAGAATAAGCTGTCTCCTGGTTCTGGGTAATAAGGAGATAGAGATGGGCATCCCTGCGTGAGACCACTCATTTGCTCTGTGCACCTCCTCCCACCTCCCTGCCCTGGATGGTAGGTTGGGCATGGAGGATATGGCACTGGCCTGGGCTCTATGCAGGCATCCTCCCTGATTTCCAGAAGCTCATAATCCAAATATTGCTAGAGGATAGGGCCAGGTGCTGTGGCTCACACCTGTAATCTCAGCACTTTGGGAGGGCAGGTGGATCATTTGAGGTTAGGACTTCAAGACCAGCCTGGTCAACATGGTGAAACCTCATTTCTACTAAAAATACAAAAATTAGCCAGGCATGGTAGTGTGAACCTGTAGTCCCAGCTACTGAGACGCCTGACACACCAGAATCACTTGAACATGGGAGGCGGAGATTGCAGTGAGCCGAGATAGCACTGCTGTACTCGAGCCTAGGAAATAGACTAGGACTATGTCAAAAAAAAAAAAAAAGAAGAAGAAGAAGAAGAATAAAAAGGAGGAGGAGGACAGAGAAGAGAGAAGAGGAAGAAAAATATATTCAGAATCTTGGAGCAGCCACGGGATGCAACCTCCTGAGCCCTTTCCTCTAATAGGAAGAAGACTTCCAGTCAAAGTTCTTCTTCAGCACAGCGATGACACAAGCCCCCTGTTGTTTAACCACCTAATGAAGGCTAAGAAAACAATTTCCCCTTGCCCTCTGCCTACCAGAGAACACACAGAAAGGCAGCTGGTTTGAGAGACCCAAGGCCCCAGCATGGCTTATGAGTGTTGCTAGAATAGCGAGTGCTCAGATCTCCAAGGGCTGCTCTGTCTCTTAGGCAACATCACAGACACCTTGGACATCCAATGCAAATTCATTTGAATCTCCTATCGAATTGCATCATCTGTGGTGGACCCGTCCTTTGCATTTGCTTTTCCTCGCTTTGCAATTTTAAAGACACATTGCAATGACGTGAAGTGTACAGGTTGGGCTGGGTTGTGTCAGGGGGTGACAAAGTCACATGTCTTCAGTGTCCAGGCAGTAACAGCAAGCGAAGTGGAGGAGAGACCATAGTAAATTGGCCCCTTTAAAGGATAGTTGCCACTCAGTTCCAACTGGCTCTTAACCTGATAGAATTAGTCTCCATTGTTTCTAGAGGTATCAATATTTCAAAGGAATTTGCAGATACAGGTTTTATATGAATTGCTGCTATTTTAAAATGTTAGAAAGTTATTAAAAACCAATTACCGAGTACACTGCAGGCCAAAGGACACAACTGCAGTTCAGAGGGGGCCTGTCCCTCCCATGTTCCTTCTTAGCTGGGACTCCCAGAGGTTAAGCCCCTCCTCCCACTGCTCCTGCCTTTTGGCACCATCTGCTGGCCATTTGAAAATTGTCAACTACTCATTGCACCCCTATAAGAAAAACATACATATCATTTGTATGGAAGTAGCTAACTGCTCTCAAAAGTGAGCATTTGTTGGCTTGGGGACGGGGATGGAATTGCTTTAGCATGAATGCCACACTTCCCCTGGGAATTTCACAGGCATTAGAGGTGAATTTCACGCCAAGGCCGTGATGTTTACAGCTGTAGTATCACCCTGTCAGTGGCAGGCGTAGTTTGGTCCTCTAGCCGGCTGGGAGGGATCTCCCACAACATGTCTGTCCTTGCAACCCTTGAAACTGTGCAGCTTTGTGAAAAAGAGTGGTTTTCTTAAACAAAGAAGGTCTTCAGTCAAGGTCTAGGAATGCTGTGTTAACCACACAAGTTTTTTTATTGTTCCAGAACTACTCAACTTTTCTGGCTTTCTGGGAATAAGGAACAGTGAGCAAATGAGCTTTTGAGCATAGGAGGCTGGGCAGTTCTGAAGTGCAGACTCGCGGGGAAAAATAAAGCACGGTGTTTCCTAACCTGGCTGTTACTGTTTCTGCCTCTGTCTTTGGAAAGATCCCATTCAACTTTCCTCCCCCTCACACTCCTATCTTTTCAATCAGGGGAGTCTATTGAAGACAAAAACAGTTTAGAATAATTAAGCTATCTCGGCATCAATTCTCCTTCAACATATGCATTATTATATACCAAAAATGAACTGCAACCCCAGAGCGGTTATAAGTCCAATAATGGAGCTATCATTAGAGATACGCGAAGCACCAGACTAGTCTCCAAAGAACAAAAATTGAATTAGAAATTCAAATGTTCTTTGAACTGTGTTATAAAATAGTGAAACTGAATAAAACCATTTGTGCTTGGCAGCCAGCTCCAGTAATTAGATAATTAAATCATTGGAAAATCCTAGACTGTAGAGCATATCCTATTTGAGCATTTCATTTTCAAAATTGATGGATTATTCTCAGGAATAGAAATTTGTTGCAGACACAGTGGGGTGCGTCGATTTCAATGGGACAAAGGGAATCTAAGCAGAAGATCAAGGAAACCACTAAAAGCCTGTTCGTGTTATCTTCTGCTCTCAGATTTCACAGGAGTTATCAGTCCAAGAGTGGCTCTCAGTCCTGGCTACTCATTAGAATCACCTGAAACCCTTGACAAAAATATCCAGGCCCAGGCTCACTACCAGAGTCTGACTTCACCGATATGGACTAAAGGCTAGACACTGGTGACTCTAGAACATTCCAGGGTAAAAACGACTGCTCTTGGGTAATATGAATGCTTAGTCCATGAAGACACCTCCTGAAAATGTTGAGATAGCCAAGTATTGCAAATGACTTAAAGCCCTAACCTCAAACAATACACCTCATTCCCAGTGGCTAATCTGATATGTTCTCCGCTAGCTCCGATCGGTGCAAGAGCCATAGGGAACCTTTATACTGTGATATTCCCATTCCCCAATAACAGTTGAGTCTGTAATTAGTTAGCAACAATGGGAAAGGGTTTTGTCAAGGTTTTGTACCTAACAGATGTTTTCCTCCAATGATGATTATGTTTGCCTGTTACCTTTCCTGGTGTGATTTTGGGGGGAAAAAAGCCCCACTTTTTCTAAATAATGAACATCTTTTTCTCAAAATGCCACAGTACTTGGATTTTACCAAAGTCATTCTGTGTCTACAGAAGTGACTGCACTTCTGCCCATGCCTGTGGGTGGCAGAGAAGAGAGAAAAGCTTCTGGAAGAGATGGTACAGATTCTGTGGAGACTGGATAAGATTTGGCCTAAAGAGAGGCTGGAGACCTCCTACCTTTTTAATCCCCACAATTTTTTCCGAGGATCCAATCTCTTTATTCTTCTTCCTGATAAATTAAAAAAAAAATGGGTTGTTCTAAACTTAGTATTACATTTTTAGGACTCCTGAGGATTTACAATCTCTTCCCAGGAGAAGGAGGTAGAATATCAACATAAAAAATAAACATAGCAGTGCATAGAGCTCTTGTATTTAAAATGATAAAATTCAACACAGTTTCCTTAATGTGTCTTTTTATAAGATAGTGCCTCATGGAAATATTCCAGGGTCTCATTTATCTTCTGACATACATAGCAATGGTCATGGGAATGCGTATCCCTGAGAAAAGCACGTTGGAGTTTCCCATGTGTAACAGAACCGTTCCCCCTGCCAAGCAGAAATAATAAACAGAACTAGTACAGGGCTTGACATTTAGGCTACTTACAGTGTACCAAGCTCCAGTCAGATCTTCGGACAATGAGAGGCTAAGATGGGGAGACAGGACCCCAATAACATGGGTTATATAGCTGTGACCAGGCATCCCTTGTCTTTTTCCCTGAAGCCTGAATGAATGCATCCAGGTAGGATTGGGAGTCATTCTGAGGTCTGGCTTTCCTCCTGAAACTTCCTGATTTGTGGTATAACCACTGCTCCATGTCACTGCTACACAGCAAAATCGGTCCAATTACATTAGCCATTGTTGATAAAACTGATAGTCTTAGATTTTACCTAAGAAATCAAAATTGAGTATGTGAGACATAGGTCTGTTTTCATGCGGGTAGAATCAGGTTTAGGCAGTTTTCTAGTTTCTCCATGAAGTGATTTGGATAACTTATTTGGTCCAATTAAAATTTTAATGACAAATAGCATTATTTCTGTCTTAGAGTGCTTTTTAAAATGTCAAGGCGTTTTCATAAATTATGTTTCCAGCTATGAGGAATAACTACAGCTCTACTTGCCCTCCTACTACTGACAACTAGAAAACGGAAAAATAAGCAAATGTATGAAACAAGTATTTTCAGAAATTAGACAACACAAGACCGTGATCCTTAGGAGAATGGAAACAAATCTACAGTTGACCCAGTTTTCTGCCTAGAGGCACTTTTCAGATCTTGGTACAGGACGGAAAAACCCAAGCATGGCACTGACAGTGAGTCGGGGAGATAAGACCAAAGTTTAGAGAGCTGACACGGCTAGAATTAGTGGACCAGAGTACCAAATACAAGAAAACTCTGCAGAGAAAGAACTACATCAACAAATGGGTCCATTATTGGATCTTAATTAAGCCAAGCATGTACAATATGAAAGCAACCGCTAAGCCAGGCAAAACCAAGTCAGAAGGGGGCTGTAAGTCAGAAAGTTTCTGAAGTTCACACAGGCCTGGGAGATGTGCAGGTTTTGAAAAGCAAAAGTAAAGAGACCTTGTTGAGCAACTGGGCATTTAGTAGAGATTGGAAAAAGACTATGCCTCAGTCTTAGGACTAAATTAGCCCCAGAGTAAAGACTACCCTAGATTCAACCTAAGAGCTTATAAATAAGCCTTTAAAGGGCAAAGTTGATCCATGAATAACTGGACTGTCTGCCAGAGAAAGGCCAAAATCTGTAAAGGAAAACAACAAAATTCAAAGCTCCATGCCCAACATCCACTCAAAAATTACTAGACGTGTGATTATGCTGAAAACTGTAATCTATAACCTTAAGAAAAATTTCTCAAGAGAAACCAACCAGAAATGACAGCAATAATGAAATCAGTAACAAGGACTTCAAAACAGCTATTATAATTATCATCAAGGATGTAAAGGAAAACATAAACATAATGAGGCAAGAAATGGAAGATATAAAAAATATCCAAGTGGAGCCTTCATGAGCTGGAAAACAGTATCTGAATGTGCTTACCAGAAGATTAATCACTGCCCAAGCAAAATGTCAGTCAACCTGAACAAAAGCAACGAAACTGTTCAAACTGAAGTATAGAGAGACAAGAAACTAAAGCAAATGAATAAAACATACTGACCAGTGAGACAGTATTAATAAAAGACCAAGTAGAAAGAGAAATATATTCAAAAAGAGAATGACAAGAGTTTTTCCAAATTGATGAAAGCTATAAATCCACAGACCAAAAAAGTTCAATGAACCCCTAGAATGGCAAGCACAATGGAAACTATGCCAAAGCACATGGTAATCAAATTGCTGAAAACCGGGGATAACTGGAAAAATCTTCAAAGCAGCTGGAGGTGGAGAGAAACCTCATTACATACAGGGAATAATAATTTAAGAATTAATTCCAACTTCTCATCAGAAATAAAAGGCAATTCAGAAGACAACAAAATGACATTTTTAAAGTATTGAAAGGAAGAAACTCTTTTAGAAAACAGAGAGTACTTCCTAACTTATTTTATGAAGCCAGCATTACCTTAAGAGCAAAACCAGACAAAGATATTATAAGAAAAAAAAAAAACCCACAAACCAATATCCCTCATGAAAATATATGTAACAAATCCTTAACAAAACATTAGTAACTGAATCCAGCAATATATAAAAAAGATAATACATTTTCCTGGGGTTTTATTCCAGGAAGGCAGGATTGTTTTAATATGAAAAAAATCAATGTATTTGACCTTATGAACAGAAAAAAAATCATATCATTTCAATGAATGCAGAAAAAGCTTGTGACAAAATTAAACATCAATGATAAAAACAGCAGTCTAGAAGTAGAAGAAATCTTTGTTACCCTGATAAACAACGTTTGTGAATGCCCTACAGAAAACATAGTTAATGGTGAAACACTAAACACACTCCCCATAAAAGCAGGAACAAGGCCAAGGAACCTACTCTCATGTCTGTTTAACACTGTACTGGGGATCCCAGCAAGCTCAGTAAGGCTAGAGAGAGAAACAGAGGCATGCAAATGGAAAAGTAAAATGTCTAGTTGGCTTTACTCACAAATGGCATGATTGTGTACATGTAAGATTAAATGGAATCAACAAAACATGCTACTAGAAATAAGTGACTTGAGCAAGATCATAAGAATCAAGTCAATATACAGAAATAGGAAAATTTTGGCATATCCATTTGTACAATGAAATACCACTCAGCAATAAAAAGGTTGAATCACTGGAAAACTCAGTAACGGGACTGGATCTCAGAAAACAGTATTCTGAACAAAAGAAGCTGGACACAAACGAGCACATATTGTATAACTCCATCTGTATAATGTTCTAGAACACAAAAGAACTCATCTACAATGACAGCAGGCAGGTAGTTTCTTCCGGCAAGGTTATAAAATATTTAACTGTCTTTTCAGCAGTGGTTACACCAGTGTATACATTTGTGAAAACTCATTGAGCTGTGCACTTAAGATGGATATGTTTTATTGTTTTTAAACTGTGCCTCAAGACAGCTGATTTTAACTATTAAATGCAGATAGCACCTCCTAAGCAAAAAACCAACTTAATAATTTGAGTTTCCAATAACTAATTTGCTTGAAGCATTTCAAGAAAGATGTTGATCCACATCCTATCTTTAGCACTTTTTTTACACTCTGCCCAGTGGCAAGAATACCAGGCAGGGAGGGTGGAGGAACTGGGAAAGCGGACGGAGAACCTATGCAGACCTCGCTCATTCATGACTCACTCCTCATTGCCCACGTGCCAGCCGGTGAGCTATGACAACTTCCCTCTTTAGTGATAGAGGGAAGTACCCTCAGCAGGATCCTGTAAAGCCCCTCTTTCTAGACAGGAGGCTAATAAGGCCTAGAATTGAAACAGAGCCTTTCCCTCTCCTTCTCTTCTAGTGGAATAAGTCTAGTTGCATTTAAACATTATGCCCGGTTGTATTCTTCCAATATGTTCTTACCCTTCACAGAAATGTTATATTTCAATTTATTCATAGAGCAAATACAATGCCCCCTGAATAACATTGGGGTCAGCAAATACAGCTGACCCCTCACATAGTCAAAAATTCATAACTTTTGGTTCCCCAAAACTTAGCTACTAATAGCCTACTATTGAGTGGAAGCCTTACCAATAATATAAACAGTTGATTAACAATGTTTCGTATGTTGTATGTATTTTATACTGTATTTGTTTTTTCACATGTGTGCTATGTCAAATATACACTGTATTGCGACAGTAAAGTAAATTGAAGAACATGTTATTTAAAAAAAATCATAAAGAAGGGAAAATATATTTACTATTCATTAAGTGGAAGTGGATCATCATAAAGGTCTTTCTTCATCCTCATCATCTTCTCACTGAATAGATTGAGGAAGAGAAGAGGTTGGTCTTGCTGTCTCAGTGGTGGCAGAAGAGGCAGAAAATCTACATATAAGTGGACTCATGCATGCAGTTCTAACTTGTGTTGTTCAATGTCAACTGTATATGTTAGGTACCTACCATGTGCCAGAAAATGTGCTTGTAGCTGTGAACAAAATGGCATGCTCCTGGCCTTGATAGAACAACTTGGGGTGGTGGAGAAATTGATGAGTTGAATTCAGAGACCTGGTTCGAATCCTAACTGTGCCCTGTAATTGCCAAGCAGACCCTCAATGTGTCCTTTGACTTCTCAGAGTCTCACTTTTCCCATCTTTCAATTTTATGAATTCTAAATATTCCAGCAATGATTTCTAGCATGATATCATTGTTAATCTCCACTATCTAACCAAACCCCAGCTTTATGTAAGCTTGTTTTAGGATTTGGGCAGGAGGGTTAGGTGCCCCTTAGCCCATGGCATAGTGACATCATCTGTCTATTCAAAAGCCCTTTTCTTAGGCCATGAAATCATCCTTGGTTGCAAATCAGAATCATCTGAGGAGTTTAAAAAATTTCTAGCCACCAGACAGTACCTCACAGCAGTGAAATGAGAATCTCTCAGTTGGGACCCAGGCATTGGTAACTCTTAGACCCATTTAATTATCTACTCATTTTCCTTCACACACCTGTCATCACTCATATCCCCTCCCCTTCAAAGGTGGGAGCTCTGTGGGACTGGACTCAAGGACTGAAGTTGAGCATACCATCTTGATAGCATGTACTGTTGCTGTGTGTGGTTAATTGACCTATGTGAACAGTGCTGACACATCCCTGCACTGAGAGCAAGACAAGGCACAGGGAGAGCTGATCCTAACGTGTATCTGAGCCCATGGGGCACAGCAGATTTCAACCATTTAGAGAAGAATTTTAGATTCTTCATTGTTGCCTGTTCTTATCAATGTTACTGTTTCATTCAGTTCATTCATTCAATAGCTGTATTTTGAGTTTTCTGCTAATGCCAGACATACTGTCCCAGAGACTCTGCAGAATGCAGAAACTAACCAAGTGGAGGGAAGAGCATTCGGGGAGGTGGGAATAGCAGGTGCAAAAGCCTGCCAAAAAGGAGTCTGGCGGAGGTCGCAGTGAGCAGCAATCGCGCCACTGCACTCCAGCCTGGGTGACAGAGTGAGACTCTGTCTTAAAAAAAAAAAAAAAAGAGAGAGAGAGAGCTTGGTCCCTGGTCCCCTGTCCCTAAGAAGAACTGAAATGATGTTGTATGGCTGGAGCAGAATGCCAGGGACATGCAGGGAGGGAGATTAGCTACAAGGGAAGGGATCAGACTGCCCAGGGCCTGGAGGATAGGCTGTCACCAGAGAGAACTTGGGAGGATGTTGTTCCCTGTGCACCGTCTCTAAAAATGGTGCTTTTTGGCCAGACGCGGTGGTTCATGCCTGTAATCCCAGCATTTTGGGAGGCAGAGGCAGGCAGATCACCTGAGGTCAGGAGTTCCAGACCAGCCTGACCAACATGGCGAAACCCCGTCTCCACTAAAAATACAAAATTAGCCAGGCATGGTGGCACATGCCTGTAACTGGGAGGCTGAGGCAGAAGAATTGCTTGAACCCGAGAGGCGGAGGTTGCGGTGAGCCAAGATCATGCCATTGTACTCCAGCCTGGGCAACAAGAGCGAAACTCCTTCTAAAAAAAAAAAAAATGTTACCTTGTAGCAAAATAGTGACTGACTGCGGTTTTTAAAGACCACAGTAAAAAGACATTAGCAAAAGTGGTGTGAGAGCATGGTCATAAGTCCTATAGAGAACGTAACCAAAAGTGGCACATTTCTATGTGGTTCCCACCCAGACAAAACCGCAGGCTCCACCCGCTAGTTCACGCTGCCTGACCGCCAGGGCTGGTATATACTGAGGTCTAGATGGGTGCCAGACACTTTATGTTATTGTCTCACTGAGTCTCCGTGACCAACCTGCGAGCTCTGGGATATTACTTCCCCTTTTTTGGAGAGACACAGAGGTTTTTGGATAGACACGCCCATGGTCACACATCTATTAAGTGGTGAAACTGGAAATTGAACCCAGGCAGTCTCTCCCCGCAGGCCAGTTCATCGCCATGCAGTGCTGATGTTGGGACTTAATGGTGGTTCTGCTTGTGGCCTGTGTTGAAATGTTTTATCTTCATTTGGGGAAAACGGAAAGCATGATGTGGTTTTAAGCAGCAGTGACATGGTCAGATTGCATTTCCCCTCAATTTACGTGGATAATGGACAGCTGACAAAGATATCATCACCCCCATGAGATGATTTATGTTTGTTGTAAACCAGTCCATGAAGCCAGAAAACAAAGGAAACCGTTGAAATTTGTTAAATGATATTTCAGGGGAACTTTAGGGCTAATACACTAGTCATAATATAATTAGTGTTATGAAGGCTGATTGAGTGAATTCACTTGATGGATTTGCTGTTAGAAAACTGTCCAGCTCCAGGGACTCAAGTAGTCAGCTAGACTCCTGTGAAGCCTGAATAAAACTCCCACCTCCTATATTCCCTGGGATGAGAAACAAGAATGTTCTGGGAATGGTACGGAAATTGCGAGCCTCTCTATACAGGTAGCCTACCGCCAATCTAGAGAAATTCATGAATTGCCAAGAGCCCTGGGCTTATAGAATCATTATCATTGCCAACATCAAAGTCCTGTGTTTTAAGGGTCTGTGATTTTGTGGTACTTGGTACATGGAACCATATGAATGAAAAGGACATGGACCCTCTGTGAACTGATACTGATGTATTTCATAGCCAAATCACCACGTGTTGAGTTCCCATTCTATACCAAGTGATATTTCATGTAACCCTCAAGAATGGCCAAGGAAAGTAGATTCCCCATCCTCAGAAGTAAGAAAACAAAGACCAAGGGAGTCTATATAATGGGCCCAAAGTCTCACAGTGGGCCAGGGAAAGAGTATGGGATTTGACCTAAAGTCTTCTTGGCTCCAGAGCAGGTGCCCTGTGCTGCTCCCAGTAAAGATACGTCAATGAGAGCTTATACCTGTTGTCCATGATGCATTGACCAGAGTAGATCCTTTGTCTTGCAGGCAAAGTCTGGCTGTCAGTTGGCTGCTAAAACTCAGATGTTGGTGAAGAAGCAATATATGTACAATCTTTGCTTCCTTTCCTTTCTCACTGAAATAAGTAAAGATTCAGCTGCAGGACTGTCTACCCAAAGTGCTCTGAAGACTTCAAGGCATTCAGTCACCTCGATGTCAGGCAGGCAGAGCCCACTGAGGTTCATTTCTTTCCATTCACAGCTGCAGAACCAGGAGCTGCTGAGAGCGATGATGAAGAAGGCTGAGCTGGAAATCAGTGGCAAAGTCATGGAAACGATGAAGAGACTGGAGGATCCCGTGCAGCGACAGCGCGTTTTCGTGGAGCAAGAGAGACAGAAATATCTTCACGAGGAAGAAAAGATCGTCAAGAAGTTGCGGTGAGTGCCAGGCACTTGCGTGTTGAGCTGTTTCACCTGCAGAGGAAAACAATCCTTGCTGAGAAGGAGGTTCTTCCCTGTTGGTGATCTTGCCCTCTCATTATTAAGCACCTACTGTGTATAAGTTAGAGTTCTGCTGATGCTGGTACACGTGGACACTTCAGCTCTTGTCCATGGAGGCCCAGGAAATTCAGGGGTCCTCAGGTGATGGAGTTTTTTTAAACGTTGCAGCATTGCTGGTCATGGTCATTTACACCTGTAGTCCCAGTTACTCGGGAGGCTGAGGCAGGAGGATTGCTTGAGTCCAGAAGTTTGAGACCAGTCTAGGTAACAAAGTGAGACCCTGTCTCTTAAAAAAATAAAATAGGCCGGGCGCGGTGGCTCAAGCCTGTAATCCCAGCACTTTGGGAGGCCGAGGCGGGTGGATCACGAGGTAAAGAGATCGAGACCATCCTGGTCAACATGGTAAAACCCCGTCTCTACTAAAAATGCAAAAAATTAGCTGGGCATGGTGGCGCGTGCCTGTAATCCCAGCTACTCAGGAGGCTGAGGCAGGAGAATTGCCTGAACCCAGGAGGCAGAGGTTGTGGTGAGCCGAGATGGCACCATTGCACTCCAGCCTGGGTAACAAGAGCAAAATTCTGTCTCAAAAAATAAAATAAAATAAATAAAATAGAGAGAGAGAGAGAGAGAGTTGCAGCTTTATACTCTCCTCCAGGGCTCAGCAACACAAAATTAAAAGGAGTAAATGGCAAAACCCAGTGAAAAATGGAAAGCCTATATTTCATCTCAATAAATTAAAACTAATGGCCAAAATAACACAGCACTAAAATTATCTTCCTGTTAATCAACTGTAGTTAAAATCGCAAAAGAAGAATGTAAATGTAAAGTGTATCTGGCCCAGAATGAAAGATGCTTCCTCGGCTGTTACAAATGCTATTTAAGGTTCTTATTGAAAGCATCTATCCAGTCCTATTATTGAAACGAGCAGAGCTTTATAACTGCCCCCCCCCCCCGTCACCAGGCAGCCACATCTTTGATGGTAACTGTATGTTCTGTGATGCAATGAAGATTTATCATAGAACCATCTCACCTTTTAGTATAATGAAGATTTATCATAGAACCATCTCACCTTTTAGTATAACGAATAGCAATTTTGAGGGCTTTCTCCAGTGTTGATGATTCTCTTGTTTCTTGGAAAACTTAAATCTCTCAAATTGGGATTATAAGGGAGCAGTTTGTGAACTCTTCTCATGGCCATAATGAGCGTTGTCTTCTGTCACCTCTCCCATTGGAGCTGTGGCTCATATCGTCCTGGATGCCAACACAATGTGTTTGATTAAAATTAGAGTGTCCCTCTCAGTAGTCTGGAGGGATAAAAACATCAATTTGAGTTATTCTTTTCCTAATAAATTAAATTAGGCCGCTGTTCATCCCAATCTCAAAATAGCTTCCAAAATTTGACTTAGTTCACACATTTATAGACAGAGCTAATCACCCACCATGAGTGGGTAAGGCTGTTATTTGTCTGAAATGTTTTTGTGACAGCCCAATTATCTAAAACTAGGTCTCCAGATTCTTCTTTAAAACTTCTTTAAAATACATATCCTGGCCGGGCACAGTGGCTCACACCTGTAATCCCAGCACTTTGGGAGGCCGAGGTAGGTGGATCACCTGAGGTCAGGAGTTTGAGACTAGCCTGGCCAACATGGTGAAACCCTGTCTCTTTTAAAAATACAAAAAAGATTAGCCGGCCATGGTGATGTGTGCCTGTAATCTTTAAAACACCTTTTGAAATATATATCCTTTTGGCTAGGTGCAGTGGCTCATGCCTGTAACCCCAGCACTTTGGGAGGCTGTCAGGGGAAGGATCACTTGAGCCCAGGAATTCAAGACCAGCCTGGGCAATATAGAAACCTAGGGAGACCTCATGTCTACAAAATAAAAATTAAGAATAAAAATAAACCCTAGCCAGGCATGGTGGCACACACCTGTGGTCCCAGCTACTCAGGAGGCTGAGGTAGGAGGATGGCTTCAGCCTGACAGATGAAGGCTGCATGATTGCACCACTGCACCTCAGCCTGGGTCACAGAGCAAAACCCTGCCTCAAAAAAAGTTAAACACATCTATGTACACACATATCCTTTTAATAATAGTAGTGTAAATTTCATTCTATGATATAAAGTAGGTTAACTGATTGGATGGATAGGTCTGAATGGCAAGAGAGCAGTTTATAAAAGACAGCTGGAAATAGCTAGAAGAGAAGAACTAGAATGTTTCCAGCATGAAGAAAAGACAAATATTTAAGGTGACAGATAGCCCAAGTACACTGATTTGATCTGTACAAATTACATGTACTAAATTATCACAAGTACCCCAAAATTCACATCTGTTGTGTATTGATATTTAAAAAGAGCTTATTTTTAAAAAGCCAGAAATTTCAACTCTGAAATATCAGAACAGCAATATCTCTCTTTCCTTCCCCTCTCCCTCGTTCTCCTTTTCCTCCTTCTCCTCCTTCTTCTTCTTCCAGGCCCTAGAATATAAATCTTCTTGTGGAGCATGTTAGGTTGAATTACTGGGAGCCATTCAGAAGACAGAGAGATAATATTTGGGTCTAAAACTATGAAGAGATGAGGGCTGAGATTATAGGCATGGTGGTTCACGCCTATAATCTCAATATTTTGGGAGGCTGAGGTGGGTGGATCACTTGAGGTCAGAAGTTCGAGACCAGCCTGGCCAACATGGCAAAACCCCATCTCTACGGAAAATACAAAAATTGGCCAGGCATGGTGGTGGGTACCTATAATCCCAACTATTCAGGAGGCTGAGGCAAGAGAATCACTTGATCCAGAGAGATGGAGGTTGCAGTGAGCTAAGATCAGGCCACTGCACTCCAGCCTGGGTGACAGAGAGAGACTCTGTCTGCAAAAAATAAAACTATGAAAAGAAATTGGGTCTAGATAATTTCTACATGAAAATAATAATTGGTCTTCTAATAATAGTCAGGAAATATATTCCAACAAACTATGTTCTGCTTTTTAAAAAGCTAGGATGAAAAGCAATTTAAACAAATAGAATGCTATAAACTCTCATCTGTGACTATTTGACATTCTGTGGTGTGTAGTTGATATTTCAAAAGTCTTACTGATCACCATGTTAAAAATGTATTTCCAGCATTCATTTTAGCCCCATGTCTCTTTTAATGTTTGAATTAACAAATTTGATTTGTAGTGTTTTATCTAAGGTAAGTATCACAAACATTTGCATAGAGGTGGCATGGTTGTATACAGTCATGTCAGTATACATTTCTGTACATTCCATAAAGCTGTGACATTTAAGAGTCTCTGTGTGCAGGGTTATGAAGCCCAAGAAGCATATTGTGTAGAAGAGATGACAGCAGAATTCTAGGTAGACTGACTCTGAGTCAGATGACAGCTTCTTGAAGTATTAATTACACACTGACAGACATGCTGGTTGTTAACGGAACCAGGATAATATTTGGATCTTAGCTCTTCCAGCAAAGCTTTGCAAGACTGGACACTGTGTCGGGTCAATGCAGGGAAGTCATTCTGTTTGGTCATGCAATGGAAAAGAACTTTTCCACGTGATGTTACCATATTCAGAGCCCTTCCATGGGGTAGCACAATCTCTTCATGTCAAGAATGCATTAGCTGTAGGAAGTTTCCCATGGGTGGGCTCACAGGACATTGGACCCCTTTCCATAGTTCACACACGTGGACAGTGGGCAGATGAGGCTTTCCCCCTCTGGTCCTGAAGTAGCATCATTTCATCTGAAATGGCCACAAGCAATTTTGGTTGATTTTTCATAGCAGAACGAAAGGCAACACCAAAAACTCCATCCCACTTCTTGCAAGGGAGGAATTTGTCATCTTCCCTCGGATCCTGTTGAACACATGTGGCATCCTGCCTGAACCCCTCCCGCAGCTGCCATGCGATCCTGAGCTCCATCCACTTGCCCACCTAAGTGAAAGGGGCCTTTGAGGGCCATCTGTTTGCAGATGACACCATGCGTTTCTTTTTCTCTTGCTGTTTCTGGCTGCGCACTCTGGGCTCCAGGAGGTGGAATCGCTGTTCAGCTACTGCCCCCTAGTGGTTTGCATTTCCGAAAGTTCTTTTTTTTTTTTTTTTTTTTTTTTTTTCTTTTTTTTTTGAGACGGAGTTTTGCTCTTGTTACCCAGGCTGGAGTGCAATGGCGCGATCTCGGCTCACCGCAACCTCCGCCTCCTGGGTTCAGGCAATTCTCCTGCCTCAGCCTCCTGAATAGCTAGGATTACAGGCACGGGCCACCATGCCCAGCTAATTTTTGTATCTTTAGTAGAGACGGGATTTCACCATGTTGACCAGGATGGTCTCGATCTCTTAACCTCATGATCCACCCGCCTCGGCCTCCCAAAGTGCTGAGATTACAGGCTTGGGCCACCGCACCCGGCCTTGAAAGTTCTTTTTCCTTGTTTCCTTGAGAGATTTTCTCTTCGTAGATTTATAGGTGTTTAGGATGGGGTTAATAATGCACCCAAGGAGATGGTTGTTTTCTCAAGGGTGAGACCTCGAGCTCTTCTCTTAGAGCTAGCATCCCCCTCTATCCACAGACACTACATCTGTCGTCATTTTTATTTTCTGCAGTCATTCTTCTCTTGGAAGCTTGGAGAAGAAAGTTCGTCCTTGTTGATGGGACAGTCAGTGTAAACCAGAGGTTCTCATTCAGGGGCAGCTTTGCTCCCCATTCCCCAGGGACACTGGACAGTGTCTGGGTCTGGAAACATTCTGGTTTGTCACAAGCTGGGGTTGGTAAAGTTGCTACTGGCATCTAGTTGATGAAAGCCAAAGGTGCTGCTAAAGATCCCACCATGCACAGGTTTCCCACACCCCAACAAAGAACTACGCGGCCCCAAAATGTCAAATGCCAAAGTCGAGAAGCCTGATATTAACTAATATGGGCTGCTCATTTTGCTGCACCGCAGGTCGGTCTATTTCTCTCTCTCTCTCTCTCTCTCTCTCTCTCTCTCTCTCTCTCTCTCTCTCTCCCCCCCCCTTCCTCCCTCCCTCCCTCCCCCTCCCCTTTTTCCCCCACCCCACCTATCCATCCACTGAATATAAAGACTGAGTCCTCTGTTAGCCAGGCACAATCATCCCTTGGGCCAATGTAGAAGATTCCCTGGAAAACCCTCCTTGTACCTGCCCCACACCACTGCAAAATGTTCCAAGCCACTGTGCCAAGATGAGCACCTGCCCCTCCATGTGAAAGGCAGGGGAGGGGCTGGGGCACTGTACAGAATCAGAGGCTGAGATGGGCACTTGGCCCCTGCACTTCCCCTGTGAGGCCTCATGTTCACCTTTACGTGCTGGTGTCCTTTCTCCCGCAGTGAGTTGGAAGAATTTGTTGAAGACTTGAAGAAGGACTCCACATCAGCCAGCCGAGCAGTTACTCTGAAAGACGTGGAAGATGGGGCTTTCCTCCTGCGTCAAGTGGGAGAGGCTGTAGCTACCCTGAAAGGTAAGCTTTCTGCTAGGGGTGAGGAGTCTGAACTTCCTTTCCTGGGGTGTTTAAAAGTGTGTCACATAAAGAAGGATTCATTCATGTAACTATTTACTAAACACCTTCGCATGCCAGGTACTGTTCTGGGTACTTGGGATAACTCACAGCACAAAGTAGGCAAACATCTCCATCTTCTTAGAGCTGATAAGATAGTGGGTGTTATAAGATTTCACACAAAATGATTCTCGTAACAGTTTCTATTTGCGAGGCTCTTGCACGGGTTGCACGGTTGCGAGGCTCTTGCACGGGTTGCACATGCCAAACTAATCAGAAACACGAGGAGGGAGGATCACTTGAGCCCAGGAGTTCAAGACCAGCCTAGGCAACATGGAGAGACCCCCCCCCCATCTCTACAAAAGAAAAATAAAAAAGTTAGCTGGGCATAGTGGTGCATGCCTGTGGTCCCAGATACTCAGGAGACTGAAGTGGTAGGATCTCTTGAGCCTGGGAGGGCAAGGCTGTGGTGAGCCATTCTTGTACCACTGCACTCCAGCCTGGCAGCCTGGGTAACAGAGTGAGACCCTGTCTCCAAAAAATAAACAAAAAACCTATAGCCAGGCATAGTGGTTCACACCTGCAATCCTAGCTCTTTGGGAGGTCAAGGCAGGAGAATTGCCTGAGGCCAGGTGTTCAAGACCAGCCGAGGCAACATAACAAGGCCCCATCCCTAAAAAAAGAAAAAAAGATTTTTTTTGCCAGGTGCAGTGTCTTTATGCCTGTAATTCCACAAAAATTAGCTGGGCATGGTGGCGCACACCTGTAGTCCCAGCTATTCAGGAGGCTGAGGCAGGAGAATTTCTTGAACCCAGGAGACAGAGGTTACAGTAAGCCAAGATTGTGCCACTACACTCCAGCCTGGGTGACAAAGCAAGACTCCATCTCAAAAAAAAAAAAACTAATTAGCTGGGCATGGGGGAGTGCAGCACCTAAATCATCCCAGCTATCCAGGAGGCTGAGGCAAGAGGATTGCTTGAGCCCAGGTGTTTGAGGCTCCAGTGAGCTCTGATCACACCACTGCACTCCAGCCTGAATGACAGAGTAAGACCTCATCAATCCGTCAAATGAAAAAGTAATAATAACCCTAAGGGTCAATTGGCTTTATCCCAAATACACAGACAGGAAACAGGTCTAGAAGAGCTTTTGCTCTTACCCAAGGGGACTGTCCAGTGTTCTGTGCTCTAAGCCACTGCCACCTGGAGATATGCGAGCCGCCCTGTGGCCTGTGAACTCGGCATCTCTCTGTCCAGCATCGGAGCGTGGGATGAGGTGGTTGTTCTGGCTTTTTCTCCTCCAACTCACCTGCTGGTTTGGGCCTGCAGGAGAATTTCCAACCTTGCAAAACAAGATGCGAGCAATCCTGCGCATAGAAGTGGAGGCCGTGCGGTTTCTGAAGGAGGAGCCACACAAGCTGGACAGTCTCCTGAAGCGTGTGCGCAGCATGACAGATGTCCTGACCATGTTGCGGAGGTGACCGGGCCCTTATTGTGCTGGGGGTGGCCTGCAGAGGGGCGTGCTGGGAAAGCGAGAGCGGAGGGTTTGGACTTCAGGCTTCCACCATGCTCCCGGGACCTGTTCTCCTTGTTGTGACGCCATCACCAGTGTCCTGAGGAAAAGCCACAAGTCCTCCTCACCCTGGAACTTTATTGCAATATGGCTTGAGGTTCTGATTCTTCAACACAGGCTAGCTAGGTGGAGCTCATCCTAGGGTTTCAAATTAATAGACACAGTAAGCATTGTTTTAAAATCATCTGAAAGGCCAGGCGTGGTGGCCCCTCAGGAGGTAGAGGCAGGAGGATTCCTTGAGCCCAGAAGTATGAGGCTGTAGCGAGCTATGATTGAGCCACTACACTCCAGCCTGGGCAAAAGAGAAAGACTCCATTCTTAAAAAAAAAAATCAGCTGGGCACAGTGGAATAATCCTAGCACTTTGGCAGGCCGAGGCGGGTGGATTACCTGAGGTCGAGTTCAAGACCAGCCTGACCAACATGGTGAAACCCCGTCTCTACTAAAAATACAAAAAAAGTAGCCGAGTGCAGTGGCGTGCACCTGTAATCCCAGCTAGTCAGGAGGCTAAGCCAGGAAAATTGCTTGAACCTGGAAGGCGGAGGTTGTGGTGAGCCGAGATCATGCCACAGCACTCCAGCCTGGGTAACAGAGCAAGACTTCATCTCAAAAAAAATAAAAAATCATTTGAAGGTGGATTTTTGAAAGCAACATTTTGAAGCCACAAAATGGATTGAAATAGTTTATTAGCCTCCTTCACTTCAGGGGCATAGATGGCATCAGTTCAAAGAAATTGAATAGAAATAAACAGTCTTTCTTAAATTAACTCCTGAAGGAGTTTCTGTGAGATTTTGTTGGTCCCACCTAGAAAAGACAAACAAAGCCTTTTGAGTGGCCTGGGCCAGGCTCCCTTACTAAGGACAAACCTGCTCATCAGAGAGGTCACAGTGGAGGAAAAACCAAAAGAAATCCAGGACTTTCACTGAAAAGAGAATTCCAGAACTCCACACTCACTGAAAACACATATGTGTGCAAAATTTGTGTCGTCAAAAGCACCTCATGGGCCAAGCGTAGTGGCTCATGCCTGTAATCCCAGCACTGTGGGAGGCCGATGCAGGTGGATCACTTGAGGTCAGGAGTTCAAGACCAGCGTGGCCGACATAGTGAATTCCCATAGTAATTACAGGCAGTGGCGCATCTGTAATCTCAGCTACTTGGGAAGCTGAGGCAGGAGAATCACTTGAACCCAGGGGGTGGAGGCTGCAGTGAGCTGAGGTCGTACCACTGCACTCCAGCCTGGGAGACAGAGTGAGACTTCATCTCAAAAAAAGAAAGAAAGAAAGTCCCTTTGTAAATAGCATCTCATACTATGATATGCTCTGTATTTTGGTTACAGTTAGATGTCTTTCCTCTCAACATGATAGTAATAGTAACTCCCCTGTGAACTCTTTCCATGTGTCAGGCACTGAACTAAACACTCTGCATTTATTTGCTCCTTGAGACTTCTCCTTGAGACTTTATAGAAAGCCCTATAGGGCAGACCTGGTTTTCATATTTTATAGGTAGAATCTGAGGCTTTAGGATATTCACTGCATGTCAGAGGTGGAGCTGGGATATGAACTGACAGTTTGACTCCAGAGTTTTTATTGGTGCTTGTTCCAAAGCCAGGCAGTTGGTAATAGTTAGAAATCTTCTCTGTGCCAGCCCTGGTGCTGTGTATTCAGAATACCATAATAAACAAGACAGACGGGAACCATGCCCTCTGTAAGTTGCTGTCTAGCATGGGAAACAGACACCAGATAATGACCAAAAATAAACCACTTCCCAACAGTGGCAGGCCTGAGTCTTCAGTTCTTTAATAGACTAGGAAATTGCACGGAGTTTACCCTTTAGATCTTGGATCAGATTTGAGAGCAGGTCACCCTCCGAAGTCACCTACAAAAAACTTACTTGTGAGATTTTAATTGCTAACTGTAATCATTGGATCAGATGGATAAAAGAAATCTGTTGTGTGCGCTTAACTTCAAGACAAATTATTAACCATAAGGATCAAGTTAGATTTTTCTAGTAGTGAATAACCTCAAGAAACCGCCCCTTTTAAGATAACATTCCAATGCAGCTATATAGTCGCTTCCATAAGTTCCAGGATGCCAGAGGAATTCTGATTTTTTAAAAATGCCTCCTCATGCAGAGTCCATATCTAACTGTGAACAGGAAGAAATTGTACTTGTATTACATTTTCTCATGGGTTCACAAATTTTTTTTTTTTGAGATGGAGTTTCGCTCTTGTTACCCAGGCTGGAGTGCAATGGTGCCATCTCGGCTCACCGCAACCTCCGCCTCCTGGGTTCAGGCAATTCTCCTGCCTCAGCCTCCTGAGTAGCTGGGATTACAGGCACATGCCACCATGCCCAGCTAATTTTTTGTATTTTTAGCAGAGACGGGGTTTCACCATGTTGACCAGGATGGTCTCAATCTCTTTACCTCGTGATCCACCTGCCTCAGCCTCCCAAAGTGCTGGGATTATAGGTGTGAGCCACCATGCCCGGCCACGTTCACACATTTTAAGTTGCCAAAATGAATGCCTTCTTCCAGTAGGATAAAAAGAATTCTTCACTGAGTTCTTACCTAAAAACACACGATCTATTTGTGGTAAGCAAGAATAGATAGTGAACAGGCAGGTATAACTGCCCCATTCTTCTTTCTCTTCCCTGAAAAACAATGAAAAGGTATTAATATTTTTACAGCCAGCATGGAGTGACGAAGACCAGCATATGTTTTATCTTCAGTGAGTGCAAGTGCTAAAAGATTAGATTATGTGTTTTGAAAAAGTTATATGACTCTTTGTTCCATAAATAGTGGTGAGAGTGATACATAAAACTAGTAAAGCAACTTTAAAAATAAAAAAGGCATGGTGGCTCATGCCTGTAATCCCAGAACTTTAGGAGGCCAAGGTAAGCAAATCACCTGAGGTCAGGAGTTCGAGACCAGCATGGCCAACATGGTGAAATCCCATCTCTACTAAAAATACAAAAACCGCAGTGGTGGGCACCTGTAATCCCAGCTACTTGGGAGCTGAGGCAGGAGAAATGCTTGAACTCAGGAGGCGGAGGTTGCAGTGAGCTGAGATTTCCTCACTGTATGCCAGCCTGGGCAACAGATTGAGACTCCGTCTCAAAAAATAAATAAACAATAAATAAAACATTTTTTTAAAAAAGAAGTTTAGCACCATTAGGCTACCCATCACAAGCCTTAATATAATTAATGTTGTCTTAGCATCTTTTGTTCATAATGTGCTGTACTTGTCACTGTGGAACACGCATGGAAGAAGGTCGTCATTATGCATGCCCCAGGGACATGCATATGTCCTCGTGTCTAGGCAGGAAAGGTAAAGCAGGTCACAGCCACAGTCACAGATCGGAGCAGAATTAGGGGCTTGGAAGGATGTGGAAGTATGTGGTACATGTTTCATGTGAGGTGTTGGAAGGGCACCCAAACGCAGATGCCCACTTGGCACTTAGGATAGTGGACTAGAGTTTATGAGACAGACTCAGAGGGGCTCTCTGCCTATGTGGAGGGAGGAAGGAAAGACTGATTTAGAACTGGAAGTTACCTTCATGGAGATGAGTATTGAAAATGGGAAGGATCACTGGGTACAGTGGCAATCCCAGCTACTCAGGAGGCTGAGATGGGAGGATCACTTGAGCCCAGGAGTTCGAGGCTGCAGTAAGCTATGATCACATGACTGTACTCCAGCCTGGGTGACAGAGCAAAACCCCATCTCTACAGCAAGTTATTTTAAAAATTAGCCAGGAAGGGTGGTGTGAACCTATAGTCCCAGCTACTTGGGAGGCCAAGGCAGGTAGATTTCTTGAGCCTAAGAGTTTGAGGCTACAGTGGGCTATGACAGCCACTGCACTCCAGCCTGGGCAATAGAGCGAGGCCGGGGCTCTTAAAAGAAAAGGAAATGGAAGAGATGGCTAATGCAGAATGATAGGGAAAGGAGAGAACAAATCCCTGGGGATCTTTAAGAATCTAAGGAATTGGGGTAGAAAAATAAACAGCAAAAAAAAAAAAAAATAATAAAGAAGTGAGTAGCAGAAGAGTTATAGAATGCAATGTCTTTTTTAAAATAAAAAAAAGCAATATAATAAAAAGGGGAAGAGGGAGTAATTAAAAATTAGAGGTCAAGTAGCATGTTTGACATTCTCACACCTAACTGTACAATGTTAATGTTAACCCTAAAACATCGGGCCCTGAGGAAGTCATTCTCATCATCATCACCATCCCCATCTTCATCATTGCATGTTATGCAAAAGTATCTGAGGTTTAAAGAGGTGATGTTCTCAACATTATATAAAACATGAAAAAACTGATAACCAAACACACAGATCCGACACCGAACACCCTGGCTTTTCCGCTACATCATGGGTGGGGAAGGACATAGGGCTCCACATGACTCCCCAAACCAGAGGAAGTTGAGGAGTAAACACAACTGTTAGATGTGGAGTCACTGTTGACTTTGCGGCAAGCCTTGGTTGAATCCAGGTGGGGAAGCCGGTGAGCAACAGGTTGAGATACAGAAGAGCAAACAGAAGGCATTAGAATGCGGCTGCCTGCCCAAGATGCTTGGCAGTGACAGGAGGAGGGGTTAAGGAAACGTTTGCCTTAGAACTAAGCATATTTGAGGGCTGCATAGGCCAGCATCGGGTGGCGGAGTTAGAGAGGGTGCTGGTAGACTCATGTTCGTTTTCTTCTGCCCACCCCCCAAACACTGATGGAGTTGCAAGGGTCTCAGGACAACAGCACCCGCAGGAAGGGATATTTTCATAGATGTCTCTAGGCTGCTACTCCGGGCGTTGGGATGTGTGACTCTCACCTGTCTTTGGGATGGCATAGCCTGCAAGTATAACACAATGATAAAGTGGCACGAGGGTTAATGCTGCTGTGCATGGTTTCTCCTAGACATGTCACGGATGGGCTCCTGAAAGGCACGGACGCAGCCCAAGCTGCACAGTACGTGGCCATGGAAAAGGCCACAGCCGCGGAAGTCCTGAAGAGCCAGGAGGAGGCAGTCCACAGCTCTGGCCAGCCCCGCCACAGCTCAGGAGCCCCTGGCGATGCAAAGTCAGAAGTGATGCCCTTGTCCGGCATGACAGTTCACCACGCGCAGAGCTCCCCCGTGGGCATGACAGTTCACCACGCGCAGAGCTCCCCCGTGGTCATCCAGCCCTCCCAGCACTCCGTGGCCCTGCTGAACCCTGCCCAGAATTTGCCTCACGCAGCCAGCCCCCCAGCTGTCCCCCCGGAAGCAACCTCTACCCTGCAGACGTCACAGGCTCCGCAGTCCCCACAGACACCCATGAATGGGTCTGCCATGCAGAGCTTGTTCATTGAAGAAATCCACAGCGCGAGTGCCAAGAACAGGGCAGTGTCTATCGAGGTAGAGTCCTATTTCCATTTCTCATAACCCCATAAAGGGGCCTTTCCCTCAAAGCATTTATAGGCCAGATGAGGACGTAATCGTGTATGGACCAGAGATAGATTTTTGGAAGTGAAGTGAGATTCAGTGGCCAGGTTAAGAGATAGGTGTTCTGGTTTCTGAGAAAGGTGAGACGCTCAGCCTGTAGGAAAGTGGGGTGGGATGTGCTGGTAAATGTTTAACAACCAGCTCTCTGGTAGGGCAGTGGTTGTGGTCGGGGTGGCTCTATTTGTGGCATTTGCCAATTTCCATGGTGTAAATATCACAACCATGGCTGATTTCAAGTTATGACATGACACTGCTGCTGCTGAAGTTGGGAAGAAATGTGACCATCAGCTCTCTGGGGCCAGCACAAGCCTGCTTCAAGCACCCCACTGTGGTGAAGGCAGCCCAGGGAGGGTTTGCCACTCATCTAGGCCATAAGTGGAACCTGATGAGCAGGGGAAGGTGGTGAGGGCATCTTAGGATAAAAAAATGCTGGTTCAAAGTCTGGAACCATGGCTAAGCCTGTCTAAGTGGAACAAGAAAGAGGACCTATGCCTGGGGAAATGGACTGGAAACTGACCTGAGAGCTTGGAAACCAGTCCATGATGTGTGGACTTTATTTGGTAGATATCAGAGAAATGCTGCAGCTTTAATCCATGATGTTTTTTAAATGGCATCTTATGAAAATTAATCTAGAAACAACACACAGAATTGATTGAGGTGGGGGGGTCCAGGATTAAGAGAGCTGGATGAGCAGTTATTATACTCATCTAAGAATGAACAGTAGAGCAGTCAGAATGAAAAGAGAAAACTAAGTCTTAAGATCAAATGGCATGAGGCCACGTTTGGTGGCTCACACCTGCAATCACACCTTTGGGAGGCCGAGGCAGGTGGATCACTTGAGCAGGAGTTCAAGACTAGCCTGGGCCACATGGAAAAACCCCAGCTCTACCAAAAAATATACAAAAATTAGCTGGGAGTGGTGGCTCATGCCTGTAGCCTCAGCTACTCCGGGGTTTGAAGTAGGTGGATCACCTGAGCCCGGGGAGGTCAAGCCTTCAGTGAGCCAAGATCACACCACTGCACTCTAGCCTGGGTGAAGAGTGAGACCCTGTCTTAAAAAAATAATAACATAAGATCAAATGACATACTATGTTTTTTTTGGTTTTTTTTTGAGATGGAGTTTCGCTCTTGTTACCCAGGCTGGAGTGCAATGGTGTAATCTCGGCTCACCACAACCTCTGCCTCCTGGGTTCAGGCAATTCTCCTGCCTCAGCCTCCTGAGTAGCTGGGATTACAGGCATGCGCCACCATGCCCAACTAATTTTGTATTTTTAGTAGAGAAGGGGTTTCACCATGTTGACCAGGATGGTCTCGATCTCTTGACCTCGTGATCCACCCACCTTGGCCTCCCAAAGTGCTGGGATTACAGGCATGAGCCACCGCGCCCAGCCACATACTATGTTTTTAAATATTCTTTTTATCAAGGGCTGGTACCAATGCTCAGATAAAATACATTTTGCTTTTCTACTCTTTCTTCTTGCCTCGTAACTTTTCCTCCACTCATTTGCTTTATCCCCAGCAACCTTGTCCTAACCCTCCTGCCTCTACTGAAAGTCATCAGTGGAGAGCTCACATTGGGTATATTGAGACCACCTGGCAAAACTGCCATGGCCATGGTCACGGCCTCGGGGGCTCTGAACACCAGGTGGTTTCTCTGTCCCAGCGTCCCTGGCTGTGCCTCTCATCAGAGTCAGCTATTTAAAATATGCTTATCTCAAGGGTATGCAAATGTGATTGATGGCGTGTGATTCTATTCCCAGTGTCTAGTAGGGCAGGGGAGGAAAAGATGTTTCCTCCTGAGAACTGGCAGATCTGTCACTTAAGAGGTCTTGCCACTTTAGACATCTCAATATTGAAAGGATGTCAGTATGATGGCACTCTTAACAAATCTCTGTTGAGAATCTAGTGGGTGTGGTTATCACTGTGATGTGTGTATTTTACGCTTTGAGAGGAGACGTGAGTCCTCTCTGAAAATGTCCTGATCCACAGGTATAGAGGGTTGAGTTTTTCTGAGAGTTCTGCCACAGACAAATGGGATGAGCTTTATTCATTCAACAGAGATTACTGGGCCCCCTACATAGGCCCTCGTAGGCTCAGGGGAAAGGTGGTAAACAGAAGAGGCAAAGTCTCTGCCCTAAGAAACTGACCTACTTGTAGGAAGAGACAGAAAAAAAGCATATGCCAGGTGGTAATAAATGTTAGGAAGAAAAAATAGAGGGTTAGGATGGTGGAGGTGGTGGCTGTTATTTATATGTAATGAAACTTGGGCAAATTAAATCTTCATCTCGCTGGACCTCAAAGTTACCAAATGTTGATTCAGTGATGATTGCCAATTCTTACATTACAGGCTTCCACTCATCTTGGTGTAAATTTCCACTCTGCCGTCTTGGAATTATTAATGTGCTAGCTCAAAAAGCACAGGAAAAAATGTTCTTTTAAAAAGTGTACAGATGTCTTAAAATGCATTTTATGTGTATCTGTGTTGTGGAACTTCAAGGAGCTTATAGGTCATCTAAAAAATACCTCCCCACTCATAAGTAAGACAGTGTGACCCAGAAGGGCATATAGCAATTCTCTGATAGACCTGGTACTGAGACACGGGATTTTTGTTCTTAGTGTTGAGGGTTTTGTTTGCTTGCTTGAGCATCTCTTCTACAATGAAAACTCAATTTTTAAAAAAAGTTTAGGTTGGGCACCTGGTTCATGCCCGTAATCCCAGCACTTTCGATTATAGGCATAAGCCATCATGCCCAGCCTAAATTTTTTTTTTAATTGAATGAGGCTCATGTCTCACTCAAGGCAGAAGGATTCCTTGAGGCAAATTGTTTAAGACCAGCCTGGGCAACCATAACAGACCCCACTGCTACTTTAAAAAAAAAAATTAGCCAGGTGTGGTGGCTCACACATGTAGTTCTAGTTACTCAGGAGGCTGAAGCAGGAGGATTGCTAGAGCCCGGGTGTTGGAGGCTGCAGTGAGCTACGATGATGCACTGCAGCTTGGATGACAGATTGAGACCCTTCCTCCAAAAGAAATAAATCTTGGAGGTAGAAAAAGTACTCTCAAAGGCATCTTCTGTGTCCCTTTTTGCTTAATGTGGGTAAGGAGTATACAATCAGTGCTCAGTAATAATTTAATGAATGAATCTGGGTATCCAAGCTTGCTTCTCTGCGAATGAATCGCACTTGGCCTTAAGTGGCAGCCCACGTAAGTATAGGTGGTGTAGCAGACAGCAGAAGGTCGGGTGGCCTGGACTTGGCAAAATCTGTCTGATGTGCAAAAATGTCCCTTAGCACAGAAACCATATTATTGCACCAATACCTGAATTATGCCATGTCCCTTCCTCACCCCAACATGAAATCTCTGAACTATTCATTAGCTTTTCCCTCTTTTAAAAGACTTTTACGTTCAAGGGTACATGTACAGGTTCGCTACATAAGTAAATTTGTGTCATGTGGGTTTATTGTGAGGATTATTTTGTCACCCAGATATTAAGCCCAGTACCCATTAGTTATTTTTCCTGATCCCCTCCCTCCTCCCACCGTCCACTCTCTGAGCGGCCCCAATGTGTGTTGTTCCCCTCTCTGTGTCCATGTAACTTTCTTTACCTGCTATCTTCCTCCAGAAAGCAGAAAAGAAATGGGAGGAGAAAAGGCAAAATCTGGACCACTATAATGGGAAAGAGTTTGAGAAGCTCCTAGAAGAAGCTCAGGCCAATATCATGAAGTCTATACCAAATCTGGAGATGCCACCAGCCACAGGCCCACTGCCAAGAGGAGATGCCCCAGTGGACAAGCTAGAACTTTCAGGTAAGGTCCAGTCCCACAGCAGGTACATATGGAGGTACATGGTCTTGGACAAATATGGCGCCGTCCACCACAGCATGTGCTCATCAACAGAACCAGTGTCTCGGTTCTTACAAATCATACAAAATGTAAAACTTGGAAGAGCAAATCCTCTGGTGCTCTTTAGGTCTTTACTATTATCTCTCTATTTTTTTTTTTTTTTTGAAACGGGGTCTTGCTGTGCCACCCAGGCTGGAGTGTAGTGGTATGATCATAGCTCACTATAACCTCCAGCTACTGGGCTCAAGCAATCCCCCCACCTCAGCCTCCCAAGAAGTAGCTAGGGCTATAGATGTGCACACCACTGCACATGTCTAATTGTTTTAAAAATTTTTTGGAGACAGGTCTCTCACTATGTTGCCCTGGCTGGTCTCAAACTTCTCACCTCAAGAGATCCTCCTGCCTCAGCTTCCAAAGTAGCTAGGATTACAGGCTTGAGCCACACCTGATTCCACTGCTGCATCCTTACCCTAGCCACAGTAGAGAAGCCGAGTTCTGTGTGAGGATTCTAGAACAATGGTCAATAAAGGAAATTTACATTCCTAGCATTTGCATTTTCTATGCATTTGTGATACTTCACAGCATAAGCTGGGAAAATATTAGGCCTGCATTTAAGACGAGAGCTTTTTGTATGCTTGCAGAAAGAAAATGGTAGCTTTTATAGCTCCCAGGGGACATTAGATCACAAGGCAAAATTGCATTTTTAATCAAAATTATTAGAATATATATTTAACCAATTCAACTATGGAAGTTAAATGTCAATATGTCAATAATAATATAACCTCTAAGAATCTCAACCTATTAAATATCCCATGTGTTACAAGCCATGCGTCTTACTCTGATCTTAAAATTATGGACCCGGGTGTTATTTTACTTGCAGCCTAATGTCTCAGCAGTGTCACATTCCAGGGTGCCTTATCCAGCAACTGAAATTAATTTGAAAAGGAGTCCCCATTTTGGCTTGCATGTCAAGAAACATGAAGGTAGATTCCATTTATAACCACTGTATAGTCATTCCTTGATATCCGCGGGAGACTGGTTCCAGTTATCCCCTTGGATAGCAATATCTGAGGATGTTCCAGTCCCTGGTATGAAATGGCACAGTATTTGCATGTAACCTACTCACATGCTCCTATATACTTTATGGGAGCAGCATGCTTCTGCTGTGTGACTCTGCTATCTGCCTCCATATACTTTAAATTACCTCTGCATTACTTATGATACCTAATACAACACCTACACATTACTTCATTTGTGTGGATTCAACATAGGACTTGGCTCAAGGCAAATTCAAGTTTTATTTTTTGGAATGTGGAGGGAATTTTTTTTTTAATATTTTCCATCTGCAGTTGGTTGAATCTACAGATGTGGAACCCACGGATGCAGAGGACCAACTCCACTTATCTCCTCCCTGGTTTTCATCCATTTCATCCCTGAAGCTCCACTCACTGCAGCCCTCCCCCTCAGTCTGTGCTAAGAGGCTTTTCTTATGCCTTTCCCCACCTGCCATCTGTGTCAGGTCTGTCTAGGGCCCTGGCTGGGGCGGCTCTTCTCACACAAAGGTGACTTTTCTCCCACAGTCCTCATGGAGAATTTCTGATGGAGAAAATGCCCTAGCTCATCACATTTTTTTTTTTTTTTTTGAGACTGAATCTTGCGCTGTCACCTAGGCTTGAGTTCAGTGGCATGATCTCAGCTCACTGCAACCTCTGCCTCCTGGGTTCAAGGAATTCTCCTGCCTCAGCCTCCCAAGTAGCTGGCATTTACAGGTGCCACCACCATGCCTAGCTAATTTTTATATTTTTAGCAGAGACAAGGTTTCACCATGTTGGCCAGCTGGTCTCAAACTCCTGACCTCAGGTGATCCACCCGCCTTGGCCTCTCAAAGTGCTGAGGTTACAGGCGTGAGTCACCACGCCCCACTAGCTCATCACATTTATATGTTGCCTAATGCTGCTCTCTCTGTCCCATTATTTATCTTGTTATAGAGTCCTTTGATGTTTTATGTGGGTCTCATATATTGAACAGCAAAATCCTCATGATGGAACAACAAAAACATATTACATTCTGTTCACTTACCTCACTTGGCTCTTGATTCTATCCGATTTTTTAAATTTGCATAAATTATTTTTAAAATTACTCCCCAAGATATTTTTACTTAGTAAAAATGTTCTTGTTTCTTCTTTTCCTTTTTTTTTTTTGAGATGGAGTTTTGCTCTTATTGCCCAAGCTGCAGTGCAATGGTGTGATCTCAGCTCACTGAAACCTCCGCCTCCTGGGTTCAAGCAACTCTCTTGCCTCAGCTTCCTGAGTAGCTGGGATTATAGGCATGCACCACCATGCCCAGCTAATTTTATATTTTTAGTAGAGACAGGGTTTCTCCATGTTGTTCAAGTTGGTCTCGAACTCCTGACCTCAGGTGATCCATCCGCCTCAACCTCCCAAAGTGCTGGGATAACAGGCATGAGCCACACCCGGTCTGTTTTTTTATTTTTTAATGCATCTCTGACTTGGTCTCGGAAAGAGTCCAGTGATGCGTAGGCTACCAGAAATGTGTATGGGTAGCGTCCGTGACTTGTAAACATTGGTTTCTGTCATTTTAATTTGTCATAGAATTATCATTTTTAATGTATTTTTGTTTATTAATGAGGCAAACTTCTAAGCATGGAGTTTTAAATACCATTTTTATTTCCTCTTGTGTGAATTTGCTGACTGCTTAGATAATGGAGGAAGATGGATAGCCATCAAAAATTGATAAAGGCCGGGCGTGGTGGCTCACACCTGTAATCCCAGGGCTTTGGGAGGCCAGCTGAGGAGGAATCACTTGAGGCCAAGACTTCAAGAGCAGTCTGGGCAACGCAGTGAGACCCCATCTTTACAAAAGTTAAAGAATCACCAGGACATGGTGGCACACACCTTCAGTTTCAGCTACTCCGAGCTGAGGCAGGAAGATCGCTTGTGCCCAGGAGTTTGAGGCTGAGGTGAGCCGTGATGGTGCCACTGCACTTTAGCCTGAGTGAAAGAGCAATACCCTGTCTCAAAAACAAAACAAAAAAAGGCCAGGTGCAGTGGCTCACACCTATAATCCCAGCACTTTGGGAGGCCGAGGCAGACAGATTGCTTGACCCTAGGAGTTCAAGACTAGCCTGTGCAGCATGGCAAAACCTCGTCTCTACAAAAAACAAAAACAAAAACAAAAAAAGAAAATTAGCTAGGTTTTGTGGCGTATACCTGTAGTGGCAGCTACTAAGGAGACTAAGGAGGGAGGATCACCCGAGCCCAGGAGGGTGAGGCTTCAGTGAGCCGTGATCACACCACTGCACTCCAGAGCGGGTGACAGTGAGACCCTACCTAAAAAATTTTTTTTAATTTAAATTTTAATTAAAAAAATCAAATCCACTTCCTTTCCAACTTTGTTCTTTGTTCTCATTTGCACCTCATTTTTTCTCTGGCCCTCCCTAGGCCAGATTCTACTCTAATGTTGACCTTCAGCAGAAACCCCTCTTGCTGATACTATTTTTTCAGACTGAGGGATGAAGGCTTTGGAGGCCCAGCAGGGGGCTATGGATTTGCCTTTGAGCTCCAATTTTTTTTTTTTAATCTCTCCAAGTAATACTCAACTTTTTTGCATAACAAGAATGTTATTTAATAATGTTAATAATAGGTAATACTTTACATAGCATTTACACTAAGCCAAGCTCACCATGCAAGTCATTCAATCCTCATGACACCCTAAAGGAAAGGATATGTATACCCATTTAAAAGATGAGAAACTGAGATGGAGAGAGGTTTAGTAACTTGTGTAGGGTCTTTTTGGGATTTAAATCCGGTCAGTCTTTAGGGTTTACACATTTATGCACTTAATCCTTGCTCTATGGAGAGAACAGAAAATTTTTGAATCAGATTGCATTAGGTTTGTAGCAATATACCAGACTTTCTAGAAGTTTTCTTGAAAAAAGATTATTCTTGTGATGGTGTGCTGTTTTCCAGAAGATTCTCCAAATTCAGAACGGGACTTGGAAAAGCTGGGAGGAAAGTCGCCCCCTCCTCCTCCCCCACCTCCTCGGCGAAGTTACCTGCCAGGATCGGGGCTCACCACCACGAGGTCAGGCGATGTGATCTACACCGGCAGGAAGGAGAACATCACCGCTAAGGTCTGATAGGCCTAGCCCTGGTAAACGGGCCTCTGGGTTCAGATGATACCCTTAGACAAGGTTCTCTCTGTTAGAACACAAAAAGTAGTGAGGCAGAGAAGTAGCAACTCGGCCATACCAGATCCCCGGGAAGCACCACAGATGGGAAAATGGCAGCCAGAGTGACTGGACTAGACCCAGACCATGAGTTTTATCCTTATGTGACTTTTACCTGCAACCATGTGAAGTGGAACTCACAAGCTATTTCCCATGTGGGCATCCTAAGATTGGAAATGGGTGTAGAAGGGAGAAGCAAAAGAAAGACTGTATGCCAAAGGTAACTGCAGAGAGCCGACACCGCTGCGGAGTCTATACAGAAAGATGTTCAATGAGCTTTAGATTCCTCCTAACGAGCCAAGTGTTAGCTTTTATGTTAAATGTAAAACACAGTTTCCAAGGTGATGAAGTATGGGCGGGCCCTTCGTGAGGACTCTATTAGTCTGTTCCCATGGTGCTAATAAAGACGTGCCTGAGACCAGGTAGTTCATAAAGTAAAGAGGTTTAACTGACTCACACTTAGTTCCACGTGGCTGGGGAGGCCTCACAATCATGGCGGAAGATGAAGGAAGACCAAAGGGATTTCTTACATGGCAGTGGGCAAGACAGAGTGTGTGCCAGGGAACTCTACTTTAGAAAACCATCAGATTTCGTGAGACTTATTCACTACCACTAGAACAGCATGGGAATTTCCCTGTGATTCAATTACCTTCCACCTGGTCCCTCCAATGACACGTGGGAATTATGGGAGCTACAATTCAAGATGAGATTTGGGTGGGGTCACAGCCAAACCATAGCAAAGACACTGGATGTCGAGGAGTCACAATAATTATTTAATTCATTCACCAAAATGACAACTTATGGAAATAAAAACCCAGACTGAATGAAAAGGGATAAAATCGCCTTTCAGCTATTTTTTCAGCTGAGACCTAGGAAGCCAGTGTCTGAGGCAGTGAGGGACTGTGCGATCTGTTGCTTTTTTGCTAGCATTTAGGCTATATTAAGCCAATATCTGTGGTTTCAATCTCCCATAGGCAAGCAGTGAAGATGCGGGACCGAGCCCACAGACCAGAGCCACAAAATGTCCAGCAGAGGAGCCCGCTTCAGCCTGGACCTCATCCCCACCCCCTGTCACTACCTTCTCCTCAAAGGATGAGGAGGAAGAAGAAGAAGAAGGAGACAAAATAATGGCAGAACTCCAGGTATGTGGATGAGGTGATTGACGTTGGCTCCCTGCCTCCCGCCTGGGTCTCTCCAGCCACGGCACTCTCAGATTTGTTAGTGACAGGGCCAGGGAAGCACATGGACTGGGACCACAGAAGCTGTGTCTTCTGGCCTTGGCCTGTGCTTTCCCAAGATGGCACTGAACGAGGCTCTCAGGATGCCTGTAAGATGTGCAAGGAATGAGCATTTCACAAAACGACTCACGCTTTCCTAACCCTGGCTGGTAGGACTGACTTTCCTTTCTTTCCATCTTAAGAGACTCTGCTTTATTTCAAAAGCAAGTCAGATAAGGATTAGAAATACCAGCCATGGGAGCTGCGGTGGCTCTGGCCAGTTGTCCTGGCACTTGAGGAGGCAAGGCTATGAGTTTGAGGCCAACCTGAGCAACATACGAAGCTCTCATTCATTAACAAAAAAAAAAAAAAAAAGAAAAGAAAAGAAATACCAGCCATTGTCCTGTGTGGATAAGGACAGACTGAAGCACACAAGGTGGGTTTCGTTCCTTGGCTTTACCACTTAGAACCACTGATCTTGGATCATGGACTCAAGGCCAATGACTGGTCTCCTGTGGTCCATACCAGGTTCCTGTTCAAGATCAATGTCATCTTTTCAGATATTCTGAAAAGCTGAATTAATTTGTTTTCCATTTTCCTTGGTCTGTTTGAGAAATGATACTGTATTGGTTTTAGATATTTCTTTTTTAACCATGACATAGTCCAGTCATAAGGATGAAGAATGGGGTGCCAAGGCCATGCCCAAAACTGGTCCCATATTCCCATCATGGATGTGACTCTCCCCCAGGTCTGTGTCCTGAGACCTTGTCTCATCAGAGACATGGACACAATTCCTAGAACAAACTTTGTGGAGAGTATTATATTTGACTCATGCATCTTATAGGATTTTTCTGTCGATCAAATAGTTGGAACACCAGCACCTTGTGGCTGGAAAACGTGTTCCCTTTTTACCAATGTACCAATGGCTTTGTGCCAACCTGTAAATTTTCCTTTTTTCTTTGGAGTAGGGAGAACGTTCAATCCACATTATTTTCACTGTACTTGTTCTACTCTGGTTTCCATGGTAATAACTGCCGAAATTGAGCTGCCTGAATTTTGCAGGGAAAACAGAACTGCTGGCTGATCAGTCGCATGTGTGAGCCCTTTCACGCCTCACTGAAACTCAGACTGTCCTGGGACATCCCCACAACCAATCAGGCTACTTGCAGGTTTTTAGAAGCCTTGGATAATCTCCTTCATAGGAACCACAGATTTATAAAGCTGGTATCTTTTAGGCTTGTGAATAAATTTTTACACCTCTCTAAGACAAATACTAAATGTGTTGCAGCCACTTACAGCTCACCACTGAGGGACACTTTTCTCCACTGAAGTCTAAATACCTGATGCTCTTTGACCACTTTACAAACATTGGCATATCTAGCTTCTTGCCATATTCTTGGTGGTTAGATAATAATAGTGGTGGCCTGGCACAGTGGCTCACGCCTGTAATCCCAGCACTGTGAGGGGCTGAGGCGGGTAGATCACCTGAGGTCAGGAGTTCGAGACCAGCCTGGCTAACATGGTGAAACCTCATCTCTACTAAAGATAGAAATATTAGCCAGATATGATGGTGGGTGCCTATAATCCCAGCTACTCAGGAGGCTGAGAGAGGAGAATCGCTTGAACCCAAGAGGCAGAGGTTGCAGTGAGCTGAGATCATGCTGCTACACTCCAGCCTGGGCAACAAGAGCAAAACTCTGTTTCAAAAAAAAAAAAAAAAAAGAGTAGTGAATGAAGTGCTCTAACCTTAACTTAACCAAACTCTACTAGCATTCTGGCTGGGATGAAAACCCAGCCTGCTACATCAGCAAGTCGGTTAGTGGCCACAAGTGATTCCCTTGTTTTTGCACCTTCTCGAGGCAGGACGAGGAGCAGCTGTGGCTCTTCTAAGGACAGTTGTAGAACCACTTCCTGTGCTCCACATCGCCAGGCATCAGAAGAAAACACAGGCTCTGAAATAGAAGGCCTAATATCCTAAAGAGAATGGCCATTGGCATTTGTGAGCAGTGCTCTAAGTAAGCAGATAAAGCAAACACATCCAGGGCAAGCCAGGACTGGAGTGACTAAGGAACAGCAAGGAGGCCAGGTGCAGCAGAGACATGGGAGCAAGCAGTCATGGGAAAAAAGGCCAGAGAAAGCCCCTCATTAGCCACCTTCAGAGTTTAGGCCCAGTGCTGGAATGTTTACTGAAGGAGCACGTGCAATTATTCTTTCTGCCCGCAGAGATATCTCCAAATGACATTTGACATAAAGAAAACACTAGGCAATTATTTAGAATGATTCATTTAAATATGTGGTCTTTGCCCAGGTGCAGTGGCTCACACCTGCAATCTCAGCACTTTGGGAGGCCTAGGCAGAAGGATCGCTTGAGGTCAGCAGTTTGAGACCAGCCTGGCCAGCATGGTCAAACCCCGTCTCTACTAAAAATACAAAAAAAAGAGTCAGCCAGGTGTGGTGGTGGGCGCCTGTCATCTCAGCTACCAAGGAGGCTGAGGCAGGAGAATTTCTTGAACTCAGGAAGCAGAGCTTGCAGTGAGCTAAGATCTCACCACTGCACTCCTGCCTGGGTGACAGGGCAAGACTCTACCTCAAATAAATAAATAAGCAAGTAAGTAAGTAGGTGGTTTTTAATCCTACCTGCACATTAGATTTACTTTGGGAGTTAGAAAAAAAAATTCCTACATCTCAGAGATTCCGATGTGTGTATTCTCTGAGTGGGGTCTGAGCAGCAGTATTTTTTTTAACCTGGGTGAACTACAGCCTGGTTGAGAACCACTCACGTCCACAGGCACGGGTCCCTGAGTTGCCCGTCTCTCCTTCTCTCATGATTGTGTCATCTGGACATTGTCCGCATGCCTGCTTCCTTTTTAGCCCCATAGACACAGGCTGTGTCTACACTTTCTCCCTTTGTCTGACAACTGGCCTCCCTGACTTATGTTCACAAGAGCCAACTGTTGGCTCTTTTCTTTTTTTTTTTGAGACTGAGTTTCGCTCTTGTTACCCAGGCTGGAGTGCAATGGCGCCATCTCGGCTCACTGCAACCTCCGCCTCCTGGGTTCAGGCAATTCTCCTGCCTCAGCCTCCTGAGTAGCTGGGATTACAGGCACGCACCACCATGCCCAGCTAATTTTTTGTATTTTTAGTAGAGACGGGGGTTTCACCATGTTGACCAGGATGGTCTCGATCTCTTGACCTCGTGATCCACCTGCCTCGGCCTCCCAAAGTGCTGGGATTAGAGGCTTGATCCACCACACCCAGCCATTGGCTCTTATCATTAGTTTTCAGAGTGAAAGCTCTAGGGTTCAGGCAGCTCCTAGGCCACTCGGAATGACATCGTTGCTTAAAAGCATCACTTTATTCAAAATGAGCCTCAGAACACCTGGGAGCACAGTAGTACCTGTTACTGTTTCAGAGCGTGGATTCGTAGAGTACTTTTATTGTAAGACTCAAAGGTTTAAAACATCTTGTGAGCTTTTTTCCTATAATTTTAATAAAGATCATTTTTAAAATGAGGAAGAAAAAAGAGATTTTTGTTTTATTTACATATTGAGCATTTTTAAAAGGTCATAGAAGCCCTCCTAAGTACCACTTAGGTTCAACACAGATAAGCAGAAAAGGTAGTAGTGTGTGTTTTGCCTTGGCATTCCCTGAGAAAGGAAGGCAGCCAGCCGGGTGCAGTGGCTAACGCCTGTAATCCCAGCACTTTGGGAGGCGGAGGCCGGCGAATCAATCACAAGCTCAGGAGATTTAGAGCATCCTGCTAACACGGTGAAACCCCACCTCTACTGAAAATACAAAAAATTAGCCAGGCATAGTGGTGGGCGCCTGTAGTCCCAGCTACTTGGGAGGCTGAGGCAGGAGAATCACTTGAACTCAGGAGGCAGAGGTTGCAGTGAGCCAAGATCGCACCACCGCACTCCAGCCTGGTGACACAGTGAGACTCTGTCTTAAAAAAAAAAAAAAAAAGAAAGAAAGAAAAAGGAGGGAAGGAAGGCAGTCTTTGCCCTGGGCTCAGTCTCCAAGCCAGTTTTGCTGACATGAGAGCACACGGGGAGCAGAATTTCAGGGTGCAGCCTCCCTGGCCTAAACCTGCATGCAGGACCCGGGCTGGAGTCCCATGCCTCTGCTTGTTCCCTGCCTATTTTCTTCCATTCTCAGCACACTTGGTTCACTGTTAACCTCAGTATTTTAATTCCTTAGGCATTCCAGAAGTGTTCCTTTATGGATGTAAATTCAAACAGTCATGCTGAGCCATCCCGGGCTGACAGTCACGTTAAAGACACTAGGTCGGGCGCCCCAGTGCCACCCAAGGAGAAGAAGGTAACGTGGCAACTGTACTTTTGCCACACCGTTGGTCACTCCTTCCTTCCTTGCTCTGACACTAACACAGCTCTTGTACTCGACCTGTGTCCCCTCTGTCTTTTCTCTCTCTCTGTTTTTAACTGTTGGAGACACAGGCATACATTACAATCAGAGATATCTTGCTCAGGTTTTCAGAGCAAACACTGTGTGCCAGCCCACAGCATACAATAGCATATACAGAATTTAGACACTGTCTTTCTAAATTAAGAAGTATATACCTTTCAGGACTTTCTAGAACAACTCTGGACAGAAATATATGGAAACAGCAACCAAGTATTTAGGAGTTTTTCTAATTTGTAACTTCCTTTGGGCAAAAAAGAAAAACATCTATGTTAAAAATAGGTAAAAATTGGCCAAATGTGGTGGCTCACCCCTGTAATCCCAGCATTTTGGGAGGTCTAGGCAGGTGGATAACCTGAGGTCAGGAGTTCAAGACCAGCCTGGCCAACGTGGTGAAACCCCCTCTCTACTTGAAGTACGAAAAATTAGCCTACCCTGGTCCGTTACTTGGGAGGCTGAGGCAGGAGAATCACTTGAACCCATGAGGCGGAGGTTGCAGTGAGCCGAGATCACACTACTGCACTCCAGCCTGGGCAATAAAAGTGAGACTCTGTGTCAAAAAATATATATATTGGTAAAAACCTTTGATTTGGGGAAGCAAATGCATGGTAGAAAGTGTCTGCCACCATGCACAGGTGTAACCTCATGGGAATATACAAATGTGTATTTGCACAAACGTCCAAGGATGCCAAATAGAATTTTTGCTAAGTATTATCCATTTTTAAAGTGTACCTTCCAAAATAGTAAGTTCAGTATAGTTTTAGTGTTAAAATATATTGTGTGGCTTCAAAACGGATGTCCAGGCTCTGGAACAAAGTCTGCTGACGTTGTGTAAGTACTCTGGGAAATGGCTCTAGCCTGAATGTTTGAAGTGAAACTTTAGGTTGCATCTAGAGCATTTATGATTTTTAGATATAGAGACATCTTATTTGAATTAAGCCTCCATCTCAATTTCAGGATAAAAAGCTAGCAATGACCAATTCAAATCCTAACATTTTTCTCCAGGGACTTATCTTTCAGAATTCAAAGATTCTAGCTTCCCTTAAATAAAGTCTAACAAATCAGATGCAGGATAGCCCAGAATAGCTACTCCAGATGGGTACCTCGGTCCACGTATGACAGCTCCGGGAGGCAGATGTAGTATCACAGAATTGAAAGGCTATTCTAACACAGCCATTCAAGAGACACAGTTTTGGGCTTACAGCTCAGAGCCGAGAGGCCTTGCCAAAGAGGCCAACCCTGGCTCATAGCCACTGTGGCGTCTTTGTATAAACTCTCTGCCACATAAACTAACATATAACACCATTAATAGGGAGAAGAGAATCTCGCTCTATACCAAGGAGGGTTATTGTTGATAAATCTTTCTCATGAAGAAAACCTGACTAGGCATGGTGGCTCACACCTGTAATCCTAGCACTTTGAGAGGCCAAGATGGGAAAATTACTTGAGGCCAGGAGTTCAAGACCAGCCCGGACAAAATAGTGAGACCTGTCTCTATTTAAAAAAAGAAAGAAAGGAAACCTACTACTCTGAACTGAACCCATGAAACCATGTTGGAAATATATTCTTTTTTTCAGTATGTGGAATTTCTTTATGAGGGCTTATTGAAACCAACTCATGGAAGACCTAGTGTAGCATATTATACTTGGGCTAATGTGACCATTTCTGTGTAGAACACTGACTGAGAACTTGGAATTTCTCAAAGATCCCTCTGGATACCGTTACTGTCTCATTGTAGAATTTTTCTTTATTTTTTTAATTGAGATTGAGTCTCACTCTGTCACCCAGGCAGTGGTGTGATCTCAGTTCACTGCAACCTCCACCTCCCAAGATCAAGCAGTTCTTATGCCTTAGCCTACCGAGTAGCTGGGACTACAGGCGTGCACCACCACATCCGGCTAATTTTTTTTGTATTTTTAGTAGAAGTGGGATTTCACCTTGTTGGCCAGGCTGGTCTTAAACTCCTGACCTCAGGTGATCACCGGCCTCGGCCTCCCAAACTGCTGAGATTACAAGCATGAGCCATCGCACATTTCTAATTGGCTAAAAAGTAGCATGAGATTTCTTGCACCATAATTAGATATTCATATCCCGTTGGTTTCATTTATCTCAATCGAGGCTCCATTGGCTAATAAGCAGGTCTTTATTGAGTGCCCGACAGGGGGTTTAGTCACAGGTGCTTATTCTGGATAATTAATCTCACTAGATGAACCTACTTCAGAATGACCACGAGTATCAGACTTCTCTTATCCCCAATTTTTGGTCTTTATTAACCTCTTCCAGGGCTATGTATTTCCCTTTCTGTAAATCAGATGTTTTCTTAAGCATTTTTTCTCTGTCATCACTGAAACTCCAGCCTAGTTCTCCACTTGTATGCAGTTCTCCTGTAACCCTGTCTCTCGTTGTGGATTATTGTTCATATGTCTACTGAGTGCTTTTCCAGTTGTCTTCGTGATCCAAATCTCGGGGCCTGTAAATACATGTTAAAGAGATGTAATTACCTTTCACACAGAGTCTTGACCATCTAAGACTAAGAAATCATTGTGAGTTTACATGACAATTATGGCCAAGTTCATGCACTTGCTTTAATACATTCAGTTTTTTCTAGCCCAGTGATAAAAAGTATAGGTTGTGTGAAACCCAAACTTCGCAGTTTTATCCTCATGACTTTCTGCTGGAGCATTTGTGCTACTACTCAATTTTAAAGTACATATATTACAGAGGGGACTTTTGAAAAAAAATTTTTTTGAGACTGAGTCTCGCTCTGTCACTCAGGCTGGAGTGCAGTGGTACGATCTCAGCTCACTGCAACCTCCACCTCCCGGGTTCAGGTGACTCCTGCATCAGCCTCCTGAGTGGCTGGTAGAGACAGGATTTCACCATATTGATCAGGCTGGTCTCAAACTCCTGACCTCGTGATACTCCTGCCTCGGCCTCCCAAAGTACAGGCATCAGCCACCACACTTGGCCTAAAATATTTAATGATGGGAATGGCATGGGCCATGACCAACCAGTACAGACACCAGCCCTAAACCCTAGTAAATGGACCCCCAGAACATCAGCCACACATGTGTCTTTAGATCACAAGACAATTCCATCCCTGATTTAGTGGGCAAGTTCTCATTCGGGTCCCAGCATGATATGCTGACTCCATATTTGGAGTTGCAACCTTAGGCTAAAACCTTGTTTTTAATTTTTTTTTTATTTTTACTCATATATATTTTTAGACAGAGTCTTGCTCTTGTTCTGTCGCCCTGGAGGCTGAAGGGCAGTGGCACCATCTCAGCTCACTGCAACTTCTGCCTCCCATGTTAAAGTGATTCCCCTGCCTCAGCCTCCCACATAACTGGGATTATAGGCACCCGCCACCATGCCCAGCTAATTTTTGTATTTTCAGTCGAGATGGGGTTTCACCATGTTAACCAGGCTGGTCCCGAATTTCTGACCTCAAGTGATCCACCCACCTTGGCCTTCCAAAGTGCTGGAATTACAGGTGTGAGCCACTGCACACAGCCTATTTTTATTTTTATTTTTGTGTGTATGTGATAGAGTCTTTGCTGTGTTGCCCAGGTGGGTCTCGAACTCCTGGACTCAAGCAATCCTCACATCTCAGCCTCCCCAGTAGCTGGGATTACAGGAAGCTCATTTATTTTTCTTCTTTAAGACTTTTCACTTGACATAGTCATTGTATCATATTTTAAATTTAAAATCCCACAAAAGAAGTCATGTGGTTCCAGTGTAGCAGCTGAATCATTGCACTTGTCTGGGGCCTTCCTGGGGAGCAAGCAGAAGTAAAACAGGCGGTATCTGGTGGCTCCTATATCTTGTATTTTGCACAATATTTCCGAGTGATTGATACTGACTGCGTTGTGTGTGTGTCATTCCTTGGGTGCGTATGAACAGTCTTTCCATTCTTAACCAAGGTCAAAGGGTTGCTCTGGGTTGACTTTGGCTGGGTCCAGGTATTCCTGCTTTGTGTTGACATTGCTGTAACCAAACAACCTTCATGGGAATTGTGCTCCGTCCTGCTGTAAACAACCACCTCAGCAATAAGAAAGGGCAGCAGTGCCTTGGAACAGACGAGGCATCACTAGTGTTAGTGTTACATCAGGGTCTGTGGCTACTGATACACCCTGGGAAAGGCCAGGCTTCCAAATGCAACACTTTGAATACCTGGGTCCTTACCACTGGGTCCTTCAGTCCTGAATCTTGGCGAGACCCTGAGAAATATATCTTCACTCTACACTGGAAAATATAGAGAATGAAAGCTGAGTCGTGATGTCACCATCACCAGTTTAACCTCAAATACCTGCTTTGTGAATGTTTAGGTAATATTGTAACAGCATGATCAATATGAATTTGGACTTGGTCATCTTGGCCATGAGGAGCGTGAAAGTAATTTTGGTACTTTGACACCTGCAGTACAAACTGCAAGGACATTTCAGTCTGTCATCTGATCAGGGGAAAATGATGTTCCCAAAATGCCAAACCCAAGCAAAGGAGATGTCTTTATAGGAAAATCTTCATGATGGAAGCAGAGAGAGGACTCGCTGGAAGAGAAACCAAACTTCTTCTGGGCTGGCTCCTAAGTTTATAGCTGAGGAGCAAAAAAAAACAGGCCAGAGAAGTGCAGTGACTTATCTAAAGTAACACAGTTTAGTGGCAGATCTGGATTAGAATCGAAACGTTCTGCCAGCCCCTACATTGCGCTTTTCATAATCCTTCAGGTCTTCGATTCTGCTAAGCTGATGATCTGAGGTAGAAAAAAGGATATGTTAGTAGTGACTCTGTCCCTTTATTCTCTTCGCTGCTCCCCCACAAAATTTTAAATGCTTGAAATATTTTGCTAATTGAGATTTTCATCTTGTGCAAACACAGGGCATTTTTGGCAGTTGGAGAACAAAGCAATCCAAGGTAAACAGCTCTAGGTTTCGGATTGGTGTGTAACAAATATGCGTGGCCCGCATGTCTTGGAAATGTAATTAAAGGAACGATTTAGTTATAGTCCAACTTTTGGGGGGGTGTGGTTTTGTGGAGTAACATGTCCTACGCTATTCTACCAGAATTTGGAATTTTTCCATGAAGATGTACGGAAATCTGATGTTGAATGTGAAAATGGCCCCCAAATGGAATTCTGAAAGGTGAGTTCAGCAAATCTGTGTTCAACCGACACCATGCACATTAATTACCTGCCTCTGCAGAGCCATTGCTGATTAACGTGTGTGGTTTCCCTCCTCCATTCTCCCTCTCAGGTTACCACAGGGGCTCTAAGACCTAGTGACCCTCCTAAGTGGGAAAAAGGAATGGAAAATAGCATTTCTGATGCATCAAGAACATCAGAATATAAAACTGAGGTCATAATGAAGGAAAATTCCATATCCAATACGAGTTTACTCAGAGACAATAGAAACTATTCCCAGAAAAGCGTGCCTAAGGTCCATTTCAGTTTCTCTGGCATTAGTTCATTAGAAGATGAAATAAACAAGGGGTCTAAAGTCTCAGGACTCCAGTACTCTACACCTGACACCGAGAGCCAGAAGCCGAATTATAGAAAGACAAAGGAGGTGGAAAAGCAAACTAGAGATGCCTGTCACATTTCCTCTCCCACTAGATTAACAGAACTGAGTGGGCATGATTTTAAAACAGAAGATCAAGAGGTTATCATGACAGATTTTGGCCAAGCTGTTCTAAGACTCAAGGGGCCAAGGCATGCTAACCTGAACCCTCATGAGAATGGAGAATCAAGTCCAAGTTCTCCCACTGAAGAGAATGCAGCTACTGACAATATTGCCTTCATGATTACCAAAACCACTGTCCAGGTTCTTTCCAGTGGGGAGGTGCATGATATTGTTAGCCAAAAGGGAGAAGACATACAGACGGTTAATATCGACGCCAGAAAAGAGATGACCCCTCCACAAGAAGGGACTGACAATGAGGAGCCAGTTGTGTGCCTGGACAAGAAACCAGTAATCATCATTTTTGATGAGCCCATGGACATCCGTGCTGCATATAAGAGACTTTCAACTATCTTTGAGGAATGCGATGAGGAATTAGAGAGAATGATGATGGAGGAAAAGATAGAGGAGGAGGAAGAGGAGGAAAATGGAGATTCTGTAGTCCAGAATAATAACAGTTCCCAGATGTCTCCTAGGAAGGTTGGCCCAGGCAATATTAGAACAGGACAACACGTGGAAACAAAGTCACAGCCAGGCTCCCTGGCAACAGAGACCAGAATCCCAGGAGGACAGGATATGAACAGAACGGAGCTGAACAAGCTCAGCTATGCGGATTCTTCAAATTCAGAATGCAAGGGTGATGACATGACTGACGACCAGTCTGAAAGCCCCAAGAAAAAGTTTAAATTCAAATTCCCTAAGAAGCAACTTGCTGCTCTCACTCAAGCCATTCGCACGGGAACTAAAACAGGGAAGAAGACTTTGCAAGTGGTGGTCTATGAAGAAGAGGAAGAGGACGGCACCCTGAAACAGCACAAAGAAGCCAAGCGCTTCGAAATCACTAGTTCTCAACCTGAAGACACCCCTAAAAACATGGCGAGGAGGCCAGAGCAGCCCAGCATTGAGAGTACATCTCAGATTTCAAGAACTGATGAAATTAGAAAAAATACCTACAGAACGTTGGACAGCCTGGAGCAGACCATTAAACAGCTTGAAAATACAATCAGCGAAATGAGCCCCAAAGCCCTAGTTGACGCCTCATGTTCTTCCAACAGAGATTCTGTTGCAAGTTCATCCCACGTAGCCCAAGAGGCCTCTCCCCGATCCTTGCTAGTTCCGGACGAAGTCCCCACTGCCCTAGAGCCCCCTACGTCGATACCTTCAGCTTCACGTAAGGTATCTTGGTCTGCTGGAAAATGAAAAGACCCAGCTGCTTTCTTAAATCTGCCATAATCACCATTAGCAAAGTGTCTTGTGACTTAATTGCTTTCTTTCAGGTGGCTTTTTTTTTTGTCTGTTCATCATGAAACCCTTCTTTCATACTTTCTCCCTCACCTTCAAAACAACAACAACTAGGTGTCTAACAGCTAATCGATCCTGTTTTTGCCTCTGTTGCTGACTGGTGTTGGGTAAACACGAGGCTGCTGGGTCAGCCATGTGCCGTTGAAATGATTGCTCTGATACTCACATTAAAATCCGTTTGATCAGTAGTGAGCAGTTGATTCTGTTTGATTCTTCTGATTAACCCCAGTTGGTGTCTCCTAGATCTGTCCTGCATGTAGGGCTGTGGCTTCTCACCTTGAGCTTCTCTGCACATAGTGGGGCAGCCTCACGGATGACCTACTCACGCGCTTCTCCTTCTCTTCCCCCTCTCGCTGGTCCTTCCCACAGGGCTCCAGCGGGGCCCCACAGACGAGCAGGATGCCCGTCCCCATGAGTGCCAAGAACAGACCTGGAACCCTGGACAAACCCGGCAAGCAGTCCAAACTGCAGGATCCCCGCCAATATCGTCAGGTAGTTTTACCTTAAACCCAATTTTGGATGGACGCTGTTTCAGTTAAGAAGCAAGTCACTGACTTAGTTTATACCAAATATTCTGCTTTCTTTGTAAGATAACGGTTTACATAGACATCCTGGATCTGGGGGCATGAAGAAAGTCTAAAAAAGCCTTTGTTAAACTTTTTCACCACGCTTTTGCATGCTTGCAATAAAACATCTTTTACTTTGTGACTCCAAACTCCAAAATTTTCACTGTTAACACACAGTGCCAGACCAGGTGGCTTTTCTTTGGTGAATGTAGTGTTTCATCAGAACACCTCGGGAAGCAGAGACAGACCAACCTGTGGTTGAACTGCCCTTAACGTCACCACTACTAACGTCTGTGTTGACTGTATTTTGTTAGAAGCACATTAACACTCCGTCACAAGGCCCGACCCCCACCCTAGTAATTATCCAGATGCATGGCCCACCTGGCACATGGGAAATGGTAGCGCTGGAATGATGGGACTCCTCTCACAAACGCGTTCTTCCTTTCCTCCTTTTCTGTCCACCCTTGGCTATGTACGTGGGGGTTTCTACCAGGTCCAGTAGAGCACAACAAGACTTAGCTCAGGCCTTGAACTGTGTATGGTTGGTTTTCTTTGATTGAATTGTTCTCAGAAGGGCTGTGTTGCCAGGCCCTGTGGGTTGATCATGTGACCACCTTTCTGACAAAATGTCTCCCGCCATCTTTATTTGCAGGCTAATGGAAGTGCTAAGAAATCTGGTGGGGACTTTAAGCCTACCTCCCCCTCCTTACCTGCTTCTAAGATTCCAGCCCTTTCTCCCAGCTCTGGGAAAAGCAGTTCTCTGCCCTCTTCTAGTGGTGACAGCTCTAACCTCCCTAATCCGCCTGCTACTAAACCATCGATTGCTTCTAACCCTCTCAGCCCCCAAACAGGACCACCTGCTCACTCAGCCTCCCTCATCCCTTCTGTCTCTAATGGCTCTTTGAAGTTTCAGAGCCTCACTCACACAGGTAAAGGTCACCATCTTTCATTCTCACTGCAGAGTCAAAATGGCCGAGCACCCCCTCCTTTGTCATTCTCCTCCTCCCCTCCTTCCCCCGCCTCCTCCGTCTCACTGACTCAAGGTGCCAAGGGCACCAGGACCATCCATGCTCCCAGCCTCACCAGCTACAAGGCACAGAACGGAAGTTCAAGCAAAGCCACCCCATCCACAGCAAAAGAAACCTCTTAAAGGTCAAATCCTATTAGGCACAAGTCGGAGTTACATTAAAAAAAATAAAGTAACAGTCTACAACAACCGTTTTCACAAGAGAATGTAACATATTGCTGTATCGTTTGAGGCTTCTTGCTAAGTATGTGCTAAATACTGGATAAATAGATTTCAGCAAAGCTCGTTTGTTTTGTTTTTACCTAGTCGCTATAGTGTTTACTGTCTATACTCAATACCTATAAAATGCGGTAAGCATGTGTTACAAAAAGAGCTTGTGGTGGGAGAGAAAGGTGCGTGTGAGACAGAAGAATTGTCTTAAGCATATAAAACATGTATGATTCCAGAATTTTAGTATGTTTTGTATAAAACTATTTTTCATTACGGAGACTAGAAGTGAACAGAGAACTACACAAGTGTGACTATACAAATTGTAAAACAGATACTATAATATTTTCTTTTATTTTAGTGTTATTTAGCTTTATTACAGATTTCTATTTTTGTCAAAACTTCATGGTTCCTTTCAAGATCTTTTTTGCCAAAACATTTTGATACTGTAGCATTGTACATTTGAAAGTAGTGTGCTAGACTATAAAACCAATGAACTTCCACGCAAGCCCTACAGACAGGCATGTGTAGAAGGCAATGTATCAAACCTATTGCACTGCCATGAGAAGTATATATAATGATTTGCTAGCCCAAGCAGGCTAGTTTTCTTTGCTTGCTTCTTTTCTTTCTTTCTTCCTTCCTTTCTTTTTTCTTTCTTTTTTAACATGTTGAGATTCTCTAGTTGATTTCTTTGCAGTATCTAACCCCTTCTTTTATTTTCTGAGACCTGGTAAGCCACGCTATTGCATTGTGGATTTTAAAATGTACACTTCTGTACGGTTCTGTAAACCGAAAAACTTTTGTAAATATATAAATATAAATAGACATTAAAATACTGTATGTGACAGCACATAGAGTAGTTTTCCCACACCAAAGTTAATTTTTATGCATGCTTTAAAAGTATATATCCAGACGGGCAGAAATGGACGTATCCATACATTTTTAAAAAGCAACAAGTTTGCACAGCTAGAGTGTTTTTGTAAATAAATGTATTTGTATAACACAGTCATGTAATATACAGAACTATAAGCAGAGACTTTGCAAAACTAAATAAAGGGCTGCATGCTTATTTTTTGTACCTTGTCACTATAACTACTTCCTAGTCAGAGAGCGAAATGTTACTGTTCCCGAGTTAAATGTTTCTCTGCTTTGAGGGATGTAACCACATCCACTCAGAGGACAGGACTTTTCTGCAAGCTCTGGGGTGACTAATGATGAGTTCCTAATAAATTAATTGCAAGTGTGGTGCCTTGGATGTGACCCGTTGGCTCTCTCTCTTCTCTGTGGCTTATCAAGGTATGGATGACAGAAACCAAACCTGTATACAGAGTTTCCACCCTCAGTTCCTGGAGGGGCTCTTATTATTTTCTGTCTCTTTTTTAAAAAACATCCAGTAGAATTAAAGTGGAAATAAAATGTCTTTATCACTTGGCTTTTTTTTGAGTCCTTAACCTAAAAATATATTGTTTGCCTAGAGGGAAATATGCTAACATTATACCATATATTTTCATTTTTAAAAATGGGAAGAAGCAAGGCACAGTGTGTCATGTGTGTAATCTTTGCACTTTGAAAAGCTGAGGCAGGAGGATCGCTTTTGAGGCCAGGAGTTCCAGACCGGCCTGGGCAATAGCGTGAGACCCCATCTCTACCAAAAAAAAAAAAAAAAATTTAAGTTAGGTAGGCATGGTGGTGTGTCCCTGTAGTCCCAGTTACTCAGGAGGCTGAGGCGGGAGGATGGCTTGAGCCTGGGAGGCGGAGGCTGCAATGAGCTATGATCATACTGCACTCCAGCCCTGGTGACAGACCAAGACCCTGTCTCAAAAAAAAAAAAAAAAAAAAAAGGAAACTTAGTGAACATAACACCAGGATTATGAATTAACCACAGGAACAAGCTCAGAAAACTACTAGCATTTTTCACCTCCAAAATGTTTCATTTGGTGATTTGATGTAAAAGGCAAATATTCTCGGAACTCAACTGTTCAGTGCTCCTGAGTTTCAGGCTTGGTTATTTCAGGATGCCTTCACCAGAAACAGTCATATGTCTGCTCATTACGTTAATGGCAGTCATGTGTTGCAGACAGCACTTAGCAAAGTACTGAGGGTCCAACATTTCAGTCATGTCCTATAATCATCTTCATGACATTTTATTTGTTTATATATAAATAGATCTCATTGCTAGCTACTTCCTGCCAATTTATTTGCTTCTGTTACGTACAAGCTGAAAATTCTTTATAAGCAGCAAAAGAGCAGATAGTGGGCTCACTTTCAGTTTAGCTTCAGACTTCCCAGAGCTCTGGCAAGGTCCCAGAGGTGATGGTAATTTCAGCCAACGTCATGAAGCATGGGACATTTCACCAGGTAAGGGAGGACTCCACACAGATCCATCCACTGCCCTAAGATCTGGCCCAGTGCTGCGCGCCTCTTCGGGAAACTGGAGGAGAAACTAGCAGGATTGGAGGAAACCAAAGTCAGGTGTGCAAAGACTTCCTATCTATCACGGCACAGACCCAGAAGATGCCTGTCTAAATTAGTGCAATATAGGGGCTGCCTTGGTACCCACTTTTAGGCCTGACCTAAGTTGTTTGAAACCCTGTTATACCCCGCCCTCTCTGGCCTCATTAAAATCTCCCCTCCCTGTGTGGTTGTTTGAAAAATACAGCCCGGGCTCCTTCCTCAGCTCTCCGACAGAAAACCCAACATGTCCCACAGCTGCGGGCTCGCAGTAAAACCTGATGAGAAACACCAGAGTCGTGTCAATGAGTTTCCCCTGCTCACGTGTTTTCTTGAAACTAACCAATCCACTACCCCCACGAGAAAGCCTAAGGGGTAACGCCCCTAAACCCTGATAAAAGCGTAGCCCCAGAAGCATGCTAGCTCTCACTGGCCCCCCAGCTGCGGTTGAGCTCTACCACCTCCAGACCTCTCATGGCTCCTACGGCCCCCACCCCCACCTTCTCCGGAATCTGTAAGTAAGACATTTCTTCTGTTTCATGCATTTTGGTTTCACCTCCTCGCTGTGCCTTACCCAACCAACACATACAAGCCTAACTACACCACCCCATCAGCGCTTCCCTAAAGAGGGGCTATCTCAGCTTATGGCCTCTGTCGACAGGGAAACCAAGACCACATTAGAAAGAAACTAAAACAATAAAAATCACAAAAGCACCTCAGTTCTTTTAATATCTACAGTGGATGATGTTGGGTAGGATGAGCTGAGCTCTTGGGTTTTCAGATTTTGTTAAACTGCATTTAACAGAAACTCTCACGATAGCCTCTCACTCTCTCTTCCCCGCCTACCCACTTTTAAGACTCAAGGTCGTGCTCTGTCCCCCAGGCTGGGGTGCAGTGGTACAACCACACCTCACTGCAGCTTCAAACTCCGGGGCTCAAGCTATCCTCTTGCGTCGGCCTCTGGAGTTGCTGGGATTATAAGCATGCACCATCACACGGACCTGTCTTTTAAGTTCACCATTCAATTCATCCTTTCATCTAAAAAGATTCTTAGAAATAAACCATGCAGCCTCTTCCTTTCATTCAGCAATCTGTCAGTCCATGCATCCGGCCCTCACTGAGCATCTTCTTCACATAGGGTGGGTTGGGGAGGGCATGTGGCCATGGCATGCCCTCCAGTGCTGCTTTCTGGTTGTGCCACTGGGGCATGTTTTGGCTTCTCCACCTGTTCACAGAGAATAATAACAGAACCTACTGAAAAAGGATCGTTGGAGGATTAAATATGACGTTCGCAAAACTCTGAAGACAGAGCCTAACAAACGGAGCACTCAAAAGTTAATGAGGGCCGGGCGCAGTGCCTCCCAGCACTTTGGGAGGCCAACGGGGGTGGATCTGAGGTCAGGAGTTTGAGACCAGCCTGGTCAACATGGTGAAACTCGTCTCTACTAAAAGTATTTAAAAAATTAGCCAAACATGGTGGCGCGCACCTGTAATCATGGCTAACTCAGGAGGCTGAGGCAGGAGAATCGCTTGAACCTGGGAGGCGGAGATTGCAGTGAGCTGAGATTGCGCCGCTGCACTCCAGCCTGGGCAGCAAGTGAGACGCCATCTCAAAAACAGAAAAAGTTAATGAGGATGATTATTACTGCTGCGGGGACCACTGGGACACTGTTCTGCATCAGTCTAGTTGTGGAAAGCATGGCACACATACCAGGGAGATCAAGTCACAGTTGACGCAGGCGCGGGACAGCAAGCAGTCCAGGCAGTCGGCTACGAAAGTGCAGAGCAGCAGGCTTGTCTGGTGCTTCACGGAGGTGGTGGCATCAGGCGCAGACAGGTATAATACAGAACTTCTAACAGTGTTACAGCATTTTTAAAGAAGCTGGTTTTCTTTTAATGATACTTGTGGCTAGATTCTTTTCCAAAGTAAAATAGACATTTACACAGATGGAAAAAAGCCCAAGCCCTGGGAATTATGGCTCAGAATTGCGGTTCCTTTTGTGAAGTTAGATTTGCAGTCTTGGGAGAATGTGTTCCCAGGTCACCCCAACCCAGATTCCCCAGATAATGCTCATTCCTGGGCTGGAGTGCCAGGAGCAAGACCCATGGGGTAAGGAGGACACATCCACTGGGTGCTGAGAGCAGGTCTGGCCACTTCCCTCCCTCACCCAGGCCAGATTCAAAGGTAACTCTGGCCTCTTCCAGAATCCCTGACCCTGTAACTCTAGCTAACATCCTCCCACTCAAGGCTCCGTAAATACAAAGGCATTTCGAAGCAACCAGGAAATTTTTTGGAGGAAGTAGCAGAATGACAGCTGCTTCAACTGAAAATTCAAAAGGTAATTCTGCAAAAATAGCCAGGTGACATTGTCCAGGGAAACATATCTCTGGCACCAGGCAACCACTCATTCCTTGATGTATGCTCCTAAGGAATTAATGTCCAAATGAATCAAGCGACCCGAAAAGTACCTCTGAGAAGAGAATTCCAGACCCTCCCAGGGTGCATTCCCATCTAGCTCCAAGTTAGGTGCCCACCTTAGAAGCAAATGTTCACCGTGATGGAACCGGAAAGGTTAAGTCATGCTCACCACTCCCTGCCCAGAAGGCAGGAGAGCTCACAGTGCCGGCCTTCCATTTGCACAAACTGCTTACTATTTAAATTGCCCAACCTGTGGGGTGGTCCTTCATCTTTGTGAACACATCAGCAATAACTGCCATCTGTGGCCTATTATGGGCTACATATAATGCTAAGGTGTTTTGCATCTATTGCCTTTTAATCCTTACCAACACTGAAAAAGTTCCTGTCATTTTTCCCTCCTTGCTTCACTGTAGAATGCTAAGAACAAGGAAGGGGGGACAAGTGCAGGGTGCACCTCTAGGCACCCGGCCACTCTGCTTGCCTTGGGGGCTGCTCAGGTTGGCCCTTTGAAAGAAGGTGGCTTTTAAGGCGGTGGGGGTGGGGGGGGGCGCGGGTGGAGCGTTCATTCCTGGATCAAACAAGCACAAGCACAATGCAGAAAAGTATCCATTTATAGAATTATTAGATGGCAAATTTTGGTTGCCTCACTTTTAAAAGATGCATAAGTAGAGGCGCCCTCCACTCAAAGGGCTAACATCCTCATCTAGTATCACTGTGGGAAAGGAGGTGAATCTGGATTGGAACCTGGGATCCTGGACTCCTCTTCCCCTAAGCACCAGGTGGTTAACTACAACTCTAGGGCCCTGGGCTGGGACTGCAGAAAAGTGGCTTCACCTGCTAGAAAGGCCAAACCACGGACAAGCCAAGACAAGCCCAGGTCCTACCCATATCAGGCCCCGCCTCCCCGCTGGCCTTGCCTCGCCCCTCCAGGCAGTGCCTCTTCCTGCTGCCCCAGCTAAGCCACGCCTCACTCTTCTGGTCACGCCCCACCCAAGCCTCACCACGCCCCTCCAGGCTGTGCCTCTTCCTGCCCCAGCTAAGCCACACCCCACCCTTCTGGTCACGCCCCTCGAGGCCTCACTGTGCCCCTCCCACTGGTGCCTTGGAGAACTCGAGCAGCTGGAAACCCGAGTAAGCAGCCCCCAGGAGCTTCCAAAAAGGGTTTTCTCGAAGTTGGGCTTCTCAGCAGGGACTTGTGAGTAGGCACCTCAGCTTCTCAGAGTGAGCCTTTGAAACTCAAGGATAGAAGTCTCAATTCCAATGGATCCAAGCCCCCTTTTAATTACAAATGTTTTGTACAAGATGAAATTTATTATGACATCTCCTACCTACTCACCTAGTTTCAAACATCAAATGCAATGCCCTAGTGATACTATAACAAAACTGTCATTATGTCCATACCCTGCACGCAGCCATCGGCAGAATTCAGTAACACGTACAGAAGTGAGTTGTACCGGGTACTTGAATACTGAATTGGTCTGGTAATGTGACTTTTCCCGAATAACAAATGGCTCTCTGTTTAAATCTTTGAACAAGGGGAGGCTTTTAAAATACCCCCAGGTGATTGTAATGGGAAGCCAAGGCTGAGAACCACAGTGTCACACCAGAAGGTGGAGCCCCAGGAGTAGTGCGAAGATGCTGTTTCTTAAAAATAAAGGTGACTCCACATGTTCTCACTTGTAAGTGGGAGTTGAACAATGAGAACACATGGACACAGAGGGGAACATCACACAACAGGGCCTGTTGGTGGATGGGGGGCTAGGGGAGGGATAGCATTGGGAGAAATATCTAATGTAGATGACGGGTTGTTGAGTGCAGCAAACCACCATGGCACGTGTATACCTGTGTAACCTGCACGTTCCGCACATGTAGCCTTAGAACTTAAAGTATAATAAAAATAAAGGTGACTTACCAACTACAGATCTACATTTGAAAAAGTACAGCTCAGCCACCACTTTTGGATTTGTTTAAAAACTTTCCAAGTGTTTTTAAAAGAAACAGTTGAAATGTATGGACTTAATTTTTGTCCTCTAGATAGAGTCACTTGGGCATTTTAGAGTTTGGCTTTGTGTTTTGATAACTCCCAACTGCCTGGAGCTTGTTTTGTTTGCCAGGAGCTGATGTGTTTATAAGTGCCCTTGAACTCGGAGTAGGGATTAGATTTCAAGAAAGTACAGTTGTAGCCCTTTCCTTTGCCTCTAGAAATTCTAGAAGTCCCAAAAATAGTTCCTAATACTTGGCTGAATGAGACATTTCATGCACATTTGTTAGAGAGGTCCTATTAATGGTGTATATCGTTTTAGTGATGTATTTCAAATGTTCCTCCAGGTTTCTATTGGACATAGTGTCAACAGCGAAAGCCAAAAATCTGAAATACAGAGCCACTCCTTGAAGGAGAGAGATTCAAGGAGGGTGGCTCATGCAGCTGTGATTTGGGATCTGAGGATAGGGCAGGAGTGTGGGTAACCCCCAATCTGGGCACAGAGGCAGGAGAGCTAAGCAGATCCCCGGCAGCTGTGATTTGGGATCTGAGGATAGGGCAGGAGTGTGGGTAACCCCCAATCTGGGCACAGAGGCAGGAGAGCTAAGCAGATCCCCGGCACAATTAGTGTCTGAAGAATATCTCAGTTTATAGTGTTATTACTCAGTTATTTCCTTTATATAATCATTTACATATAATCATATATTAGTTTATAGAATTAGTGCCTGAAGAATATCCTACTACTCAGTTATTTTCATATATATATATATATATATATATATATATACACACACACACACACACACACACACACACACACACAATTATATCTTAGATCATAGTTGGAGGAATGCCTAGAGCAGATGCGGCACAGAGCATGAATCAAGGGATAAACAGCTATACATATATAAGCATATCTTGCCTATAGTCGGAGGAACGTCTAGAGCAGACACGGTGCAGAGCATGATTTAAGGAAATACAGTTACACCAGGACAAGAACACGGCCCATGCGTCAGCGTTCAGTATTGTAAAGATACTCGCTGTATGGCAGGCTTGGAGCAAGAGCCCCTCCTCCTGAAAAAGGAGCTGTAGTACATTGTGTCCAGTTCTTGTGGAAGGCTGACCTCAGACCGGCAATCCCGCAAGCCTCTGAGGCTTCAAACCCCTCTGGTATAATCGCGCCTTGGTGACTCGAGTAGCCTCTTGAGCTACTGTGCTGCTCAGAGCATCCTCCTATAGAAATCACTGGAAGCTGCCAGAAGGTGGCTGTAGACCTGGTCAGCTCTGCTACTATGTTGGCTCAAGAGAATCCTCTAGAATTCCTTAAAAGTAGCCCACCCCTAGTTAAGAGATAGTGCACACTGCACTCTTCACTGTGCACGACCCACCTCCTAGCCTCGGTGACCTAATGGGGGTGGACCCCTTAAGATAGATGGAGCCCATCTTAAGGACAGTGATAGGATCAAGACAATCACGTGGACCTACGTCTTAGGGACAGTGGACCTTAAGATGTGGGTCCACGTGACTGTCTTGACCCTAGCACTTAAGACATTGGTCCTTAAGACATGGAAAGTGGACCACATCTTAAAGACCCATGTCTTAGGTGCCAGGGTCAAGACAGTCACGTGAACCACATCTTAATGATAGGGTAGGTGAGGTGGGTCCACATGATTGTCTTGACCCTATCACTGTCCTTAAGATGACCTGACTCACTACCCTTTCCCCATCTGGTACCCAATAAATATAAACACTCCTGGATGTCTATATGTCAGGCTCCTAAGTGGTGGAGCCCCCCCAAGCCCCGCTGCTCTTTTCCAGTCCTTCTGTGTCCTGTCTTTTTTTTTTTTTTTTTTTTTGAGACGGAGTTTCGCTCTTGTTACCCAGGCTGGAGTGCAATGGCTCGATCTCGGCTCACCACAATCTCCGCCTCCTGGGTTCAGGCAATTCTCCTGTCTCAGCCTCCCGAGCAGCTGGGATTACAGGCACGCACCACCGTGCCCAGCTAATTTTTTGTAATTTTAGTAGAGACGGGGTTTCACCATGTTGACCAAGATGGTCTCGATCTGTTGACCTCGTGATCCACCCGCCTCGGCCTCCCAAAGTGCTGGGATTACAGGCTTCAGCCACCACACCCGGCCTGTGTCCTGTCTCTTTACGTCTTGGATCCTGTGCATCAGCACAGCGATAGGGGACACCCCATGACCCTGTAGGTAGAGTGAAGAAATCAATACTTATAGTTCCAGGAGAGGAACCCCGGGCAGGAGAGAGCCCGTCCCAGTCTTCAGCCTTGCAAGGCAAGACCAGGAGTGGGGTGTGGAGGTTCCCTGCCCATCAGGTTATGAGCATAGGCAGCCCAGGCCAAAACCAGGAGGTCTCCTCTCCTCTCCTCTCCAGTAGCTCTCGTGTGTCCCTCCCTGCTCAGAGGTTTTGTACTTTCAGTGAGTTCCTCCCTGACACTGCCAACATCCACTCAACGGGTGATCCTGCCCATCGGCATGTAGACAGGCTGCTTCCACTGCTTCAGCACCCCCAGTCCTTTCTCAGTCTCTGTTTTATATGCCTGCCTGGTCTTCACCTCCTGCTTCTCCTACTTCTCCTGGTACTTGAATGTCCCTGAAATGATTACATCTAGTGTCACCTACATCTCTGTAGCTCAATACCTGGGACACGTTTTTATTCCTTGTCTTTGGCTTTATTTAAAGCCTTTACTTACAAGTATTTTATATGAAACAAATGAGATGAAAGCCCCTTTCTATGGATGAAGGACCGTAGGGACCAACCTTGCATCCTTACCAGTCGGCACACCTCTGCAGGCAACACGAACACAGATGATCCCCAATGCTGGGAGGTGACATTTGAGCCATCCTGTCTGCAGAACACGTTATGTCCTTCTCTGCAGCATGTCGATTTGATCACATTTTGATCAAATCAACATGTTAAAAATGATGTTCAGGACCTCTCCTTAAAGAGATTGGATCTAAGACGGCACATTAGACAGATTTAGGATTGCAGATGGACTCGACTGTCTTAGTCCATTCTCAAATTGATAGAACTACCTGAAATGGGTAGTGTACAAAGACAAGAGGTTTAATTGCCTCACAGTTCCACAGGCTGTACGGGAGGCATGGCTGGAGAGGCCTCAGGGAACTTACAATGGTGGCAGAAGGCAAGGGGGAAGCAGGCACGTCATATATGGCTGGAGCAGGAAGAGAGCGCGAAGTGGGAGGTGCTACCCGCTTTTAAACAGCCAAATCTCGTGAGGATTCTATCATGAGACAGCACTGGGGGGTGGTGTTGAATCATTAGAAACTGCTTCCATGGGCCGGGTGTGGTGGCTCAAGCCTGTAATCCCAGCACTTTGGGAGGCTGAGGTGGGTGGATCACGAGGTCAAGACATCGAGACCATCCCAGTCAACATGGTGAAACCCCGTGTCTACTAAAAATACAAAAAATTAGCTGGGCTTGGTGGCGCGTGCCTGTAATCCCAGCTACTCGGGAGGCTGAGGCAGGAGAACTGCCTGAACCCAGGAGGCGGAGGTTGCAGTGAGCCGAGATCGTGCCATTGCACTCCAGCCTGGGTAACAAGAGTGAAACTCCATCTCAAAAAAAAAAAAAAGAAAAGAAGAAAAACTGCTCCCGTGACCCAGTCACCTCCCCCTGCCAGGCCCACCTCCAGCATTGGGGATTACAATTCAACATGAGATTTGGGTGGGGACACAACTAAACCATGTCAGAGAGCTAAGATGTCTTAGCTCTGTAAGGAAGGCAGAGTTTGTCTTTCACCTGTTTGGTCTCCTCTCCCGAGTGTTCTCCCCTTTGTGGTTTTGCGCTCCCTCATCTGACCACACACACCAGGGTCTGAGTCCGGGGCCTCCGCTGCCTCGTCACATCCCTGGTCTCCTCTGTGCCAGAAAAGGAGGTCTCTACTTCTCTCTGAGAAGTGCTTTTCTCACCTGACATCAGCTCCAGGAAGCTAAGCCAGAAATGTGTGTTTGACTCTGAAACAGTTGGTTAACTCACCTGGAAATGGAGTCAGGGAAGAAAACGTTCAGGAATAACTAGATCATTTATGAGACTGACGACTGTTGTGCATAAATGATCTACATATATAGAATCCATTGCACTGTGGAAGATGCCCTGCTAGGCCTGACATAACCTTTCCCATCCTGCAGAAAGAGTACCTTCTCACTGAGTAACTCTAGAGAAAGGAGCCACGACCTCCTTCTGCCCCTTCTGTCCAAAATCCCTCAAGGGAGACACTCCCAAGGGCAAGCGCAGCAGCTCTGCCCCACGGAATGCATCTGGGTTCTCCCTCTCTTTCAGTGGGCATCTCACCCACCTGTCCTGTGGTTCACTCCGGCCCAACCACCATGTTCTTTGTTCTGCTCCTCAAGCCCAAGCCACAAGCTGTTTCCTGTGCCTGGAATGTTCACCTCACCTCCTCCTCATCCTTCTGATCTCCACTCACATACTGTTCACGTCAGAAATCCTGGATCTCAGAGTGCCCTTTATGAATACCCCCTCCTTCACAGCCCTTAGTGGAGGACGAAGTAGGCAGTGGGGGTCAGTAAATTATTAATAAGTACAGGAATCAATGTCTGTATTACATGCAGAGAAGCCCAAGGCAGGACCTGCCAAAAATTCAGGAAGGTTCACATTCTTCTGTGGGATGCAGGTTGGGGGACTAGGCATGGGGGCATGTGGTTCCTACTGTTCACGCCATCCGCATTTAACACTCTTTAAGACTTGAGGTTGAAGGCTCCTTTAAGAGGCTGCGGCATCTCAGGAAAAGATTGGTCACCTGCTGCCATCTGGTGGTCATGTGGAACTTCTGCACCTCATTGACTTTCTCAATTTCTTTATCTCAGTTTTTGCTGCAGCTACGTTACATAGCATCAAATAGCTAGGAGGAGGATCACTTCCCCTCTCCCCACTCCGAGATGGAGTCTGCTCTGTCACCCAGGCTGGAGTGCAATGCTGTGATCTCAGCTCACTGCAACCTCTGCCACCTGGGTTCAAGTGATTGTCCTGCCTCAGCCTCCTGAGTAGCTGGGATTACAGGCACCTGCCACCACACCCAGCTAATTTTTGTGTTTTTAGTAGAGACGGGGGTTCACCATGTTGATCATGCTGATCTGGAACTTCTGACCTCGTGATCTGCCCACCTAGGCCTCCCAGAGTACTGGGATTACAGGTGTGAGCTACCGCACATGGCCAAAAGGAGGCTATTGAACGCTCCTAACACAAATGAGAAATGTTTCAGATGATGGATAAATTAACCCATTTCTGATCACTATACCTTATATATATATAACCATCACTATGTGTCCCATGAATATATATATATCATTTGCCAATTAAATTTTAAATGTACAACGTGCCAGCCATATGCAACTGTAACTCCAGATGAAAATGTGAGGCAGGTGGCATTTGTCCTCAGCTTGGGGTCTCTTTTTGGAACTCTGTGCCTTCCATCGTTTCTATCTTCAGGAGAAGTGAAATGATAAACTGAGACACTAGAAAACTGATATTCCCTTCTAAGCATGTTAGGGCAATAGAAAGATGACAGCAACTTAACCAAAGGGTCAAGGGTCCAGTGGTGGAATTCCAAGTGTGAGAGGGAAGATCCAAAGTAGAATCTTGTGGGAATTCAAACTCCATGGGCAGGAATGGGAATCCCTGGCAGGCAGCACTTTCCCCTGCCTTTTATACATTTCACTCTGCTGACCATGAGTTTACTGTTCTTTCATTTCCACTTGTGGAATTTCTGGAGGAAATCTTGCTGTTCATCACAGGGCTGAAGGACCTAGAAGCTGTAAACATGTGGATTAAAAAGCACTTTGGGAGGCCAAGGCAGAAGGATCACTGGAGTGTAGGAGTTTTAGACCAGACCAAACAACATAGACGTTGTCTCCAGAAAAAAAAAAAAAAAGAATGTAATGGTTAGGCTTGGTGGTGTGTGCTTATAGTCCCAGTTACTCAGGAGGCTGAGGTCGGAGGATCACTTCAGCCCAGAAAGTTGAGGTTGCAGTGACCCCTGATCACTCCAGCCTGGGCAACAGAGTGAGACCCTGTCTCTAAAGGAAAAAAATGTATGAACTGAAGAAGTCCCTGGCTCAGGTAAGCTAAGCAAAGCAATGGCTCAATCCTTTTTTTTTTTTTTGAGATGGAGTTTCGCTGTTGTTACCCAGGCTAGAGTGCAGTGACACAATCTCGGCTCACTGCAACCTCTGCCTCCTGGGTTCAGGCAATTCTCCTGCCTCAGCCTCCCGAGTAGCTGGGGCTACAGGGGCGCACCACCATGCTTAGCTAATTTTTGTATTTTAGTAGAGATGGGTTTTCACTATGTTGGCTAGGATGGTCTCAGTCTCTTGACCTCATGGTCCCCCCTGCCTCAGTCTCCCAAAGTGTTGGGATTACAAGCCTGAGCCACAGCACCTGGCTTTCAATTCAGTTTTAAATGGTAGTTAGGAGCAGATGATGGCATATTTTATGAAAATCTGAGCAAGTGTCTGCAGGCAGGGCCTAGTGGGTGTGTTCCATCTCTTGACCTGCACATTGTGTTTCTATTTGAGCACCTATGGCTGTATGAAATTCTGAGCAGCAGCCCATGGTTCACTTGAAAACAGCTGTCACCGAAAGCCCCCAAAACTCTTCCACCTGTGTGAAAGCTAAGCCATGTAGCCACTGTTCTGTATCTGTGTAATTGCTATTTTGGACTCAGAGAAAAATTTATATGTATCCTTGTCCCTGTCACATTTCTACCTGTTCAATTCAACAGACCATTCCAGGTGCATTTAAATAAAATCTGAAGCCTTTTCTAAAGCCTGCTGGCTCTGTCAACATCTCCAACTTCACCCCATTCTATTCAGCAGTAACTTTTTGCCTAATGAATAAGCAAAAGCATTACATGTGGATCAGTAATTCTCAGCTTATAGGTAACCCTTATTCTCTTTCTCTCCCAAAGCCATAGGATGGTCGGGGGAACTATGCAGAATCTTTTTTTTTTTGGAGACAGGGTCTTGTCCTCTCACCCAGCTAGAGTACAGTAGGATGACCATAGCTTACTGCAGCCTCAAACTCCTGGGCTCAAGTGATCTTCCTGCCTCAGCCTCCCAAGTAGCTGGGACTATACGGGCACACTACGTTTTTTATTATCATTATTTGTAGTCTCACTGTGTTTTCCAGGCTGGTCTCGGACTCCTGGGATCAGGCTGTCTTCCCTCGTTGGTCTCCCACAGTGCTAGGATTACAGACATGAACCACCAGATGCACCCCTGGAATTTTCATCTCTAACAAAAGGTCTCATGCTACCAAAGAAGGTAGATAAATTCTGCTTGGGCATCTTTTTGAAGTTCTGTTAGTTCTTCCCATGTCCAGGTTCTCAGATGCTGGCACTATGTGAAGGCCCTGGCCTGGGGTTTTGTCATTTCAGATGTGCTCTGAGTTCTCTGCGGAGAACTCTCTGTTGATTTCCCCAGCAGAACTGACACCTCCATCTTCCGGAGATCACAGCTCTACCCCAGAGGTTCTTAACCTGATGTGATTTTGCCCCCACCATCACCCGCAGGGGACATTTCAACAGAGTCTATGATATTTTTGGTTCTCACAGCTGGGGTGATGGTGTGCTACCAACGTCTAGTCCATAGATCCCAGGGGGGCTGCAGGACAGCCCCCCACTCCCACAGCAAGAAATGATCTGGTTCAGGGCATCAGGTGTGCCCAGGCCGAGCGGCTCTGCCTTAATTCCACACCGCATTTGTTGGGTGTTTACATCTTTCGCTCAGAGCCCTGTGAGGACGGGGCCTCCCCATCGTTTGCTCTGTCTTAACAGGATCAGCATTAGTAATTCCAAGATGGCGCAGATGATGAGTTACTGGGAAGACAGGCTTTCATACGACTGATTTAGTTGTATTTTTTTATTTAAAAAAAAAATTCAGTGATTAGTTTGATTAGAAGGAATATCATCTTGGGTGTATCCCAGGTCCCAAACATCCATGTCAGTTTTCTCATGTGCAAACATACCTTTTAGGTTGTTTACCTGTTTTTAGAGAATGACATTTGCTGTGGACTAAACGTATCTCCCTCAACTTCTTAGGTTGAAATCCAGACTCTCGGTGTGATGGTATTAGGAGATGTGGCCTTTAGGCGTAATTAGGTCACAAGGGAGAAGCCCTCAGGTGTGGGATTAGTTAGCCTTTATGAACGTGATACTGAGCATTCCCTTACCCCTCCACCATGTGAGTACACAGTGAGAAGACAGACATGTATGAACCAGGAAGTGGGCCCTCACCATACAAGAAATCTGCCAGTACAAGCCTGTGTCTTGATTTTGGATTTTTAGTTTCTAGAACTGTGAGAAATCTTCTCCGTCCATTTTCTGTAAAGCATAACATAGATAAAAGTACAGTGCATGGATGCCAAGTGCCTTGTAAATTCTAAAATCCCATATAGTTATGAGGTATATTGTTTTTTATATGAATCAGTTTTCAGTCCAGTTTCTATAACGTCTAACATACATAGAAGTTTACAACTCAGTTTTTACAAAGTACACATATCTGGGGTACCACAGTACATCAAGAAATAGAAAGTTACCAAAACCCCCATGCAAACCCTTTGAGAGACTTTGCAAGTAACTGATTTCCTTGCTAGTGAGTCTATAACCATATATTAGATTTGTTTTCTACCTTAATTGTGTTTTTGTGTTTTGCTAATTTCACCTAATTATGGTTCAGAGATCAACATCTACGGTGTTGGTTTTATCCATAGTTGATTTCTCATTGTTGTACAGCATTTCATTGTATGAAGATATCATCATTAATCTATTTTCCTGCTAATCAGACCTTGGCTTGCTTCTAGTTTGGCACTATTACTAACAGCTTTGAACATTATTGTACATGTTTTTGGTGCATATATGGTTGCATTTTTGCTGGGTCTGTCATTCAGAGAGGAATTGCCAAACCATAGAATCTTCCAAAAACGCAGCACCAGTCTCATACTCCAGTGTATGAGACTTTAAATTACTTCACTTCCAACATTCGGTATCATCAGTATTTAATTTTAGCTAGTCTGGTAGCTGTGTGGGTACTACTCACTGTAGGTTTTTGGTTCTGTTGCTTGCTTGTTGCCCTTTAAAAAAAATTACATTGGTTATTTTTTGCAGTGAAACAAATTACTACAAACTTAGTGGCTTAAAACAACACAGTTTATGTTGGTTGGGAATCCACATAAGCTTAGCAGCGTTATCTGCTTTAAAAATCTGCCAAAAAAAGGCTTGAATTGAAACTGGGATCTCTCCTGGAATCTAGACTGGGGTAGGAGGAGCTTCCAAGCTCAAGTGGCTGATGGTAGGGGTTTTGTTCCTCGTGGGCTGTTGACCAGAGGCCATCTTCAGTTCCTTTCCCTATGACCTCCCCAATATCGCAACTGGCATCATCAAAGCCAGCAGGGCATAGAGCGAGCTGGCAAGAGGGAAGTTATAAACTTGGAACTGTGATCCCCTTAACATGAAGGTAACATTTTGATTAGAAACAAGTTTCTCAAGAAGACAGGGTTACTCAAGACTGTTACTACCAGCAGGTGGGATCACTGCAGGGGCATCTTAAACTTGGCTCACGACATCGAATAGCATTGATATACAATAAACTGGACACATGTATAGGATGTGATTTCCTGAGTTTTGACACCCACAAAAGTATGACAATAAATGTAGCAAACATACTCTTGACTTCCTACATTTCTCTCATGTTCCCTTCTAATCCCCTTTCCCATCCCCCTTTCCCAAACACGGATCTGCTTTTTGTCACTGAGTGTTGAGTGTTGGAGTGTTCCCGATTTTTAAATACTGAAATATTAGACCCTGTATTTATTTTTGGCTTCTTTCGTTTTAATTATTCTCAAATTCATCCATGTTCTATAAATAGTTCGTTTCTTTTTATGACTAAATAGCAGTTCACTGCAGAGACATACCATAATTTGTTTATCCACTTACCTGTTGATAAACGTGGACTGTTTCAGGGTTTTGGTTATGACAAAGGTACTTTGAAGATTTGTGGAGAAGTCTCTGCATGGTCATATGCTTTCACTCCTCTTGGGCAAATACTTAGGTATGACATGTCTGGGTCACGGGGAACTCTGTTTAGTGTTTTGAGGAGCTACCAGGCTACTTTCCAAAGTTGTCGGATTAAATAGGTTTTACATTCCCGTCATCGGTCTGAGATTTCGTGTTCCTCTACAACCTCATCAACACTTGATATGGTCAGTCTTTTTGAATTTTAGCCACCCTAGAGCAAGTGTTTAGTCATTCAGTCTCACTTTGATTTTCATATTTCCTAAGTTACTAATGATCAGAGCCTCTCTCTGGTGCTGATTTGCCATCCACCTGTTTTCTTTGGTAAGGGGTCTTTTAAAATCACTGATGTTATTTTATTGAGTTTTTCATTTTTCTGAGTTTTAAAACTTATTTATGTATGTTCATTTTTTTTATATCAGATATAAGCTTTGAAAACATTTTCTCCCAGTCTGTAGCTTGTCTTTTCCGTTTTTTTTTTTCTTTTTTGAGACCCAGTCTTGCTTTGTTGCCCATGCTGGAGTGCAGTGGTACAATCTCAATGCACTGCAACCTCCACCTCCTGGGTTCAATTAATTCTTGTACCTCAGCCTCCTGAGTATTTGGAAATACAGGTATGCATCACCACACCCAGCTAATTTTTATATTTTTAGTAGAGACGGGGTTTTGTCATGTTGGCCAGGCTGGTCTTGAACTCCTGGACTCAAAGGGTCCTCCTGCCTTAGACTCCCAAAGTGCTGAGATTACAGGCATGTGCCACCATGCCCAGCCTTCCATCCTTTTAATGTTGTCTTTTGAAGGATAAAAGTTTTAATTTTAATCAAGTTCAATGATTCCTTTCTATTAGACATTGCGTTTTTGAGATCATAAGAAATGATTAATTCTTGACCAAAAATAATTATGCCTATGTCTTCTTCTGTAAGATTCGTAGGTTTAAGTTTTACATTTAGGTCTATGATCAATTCTGCATTTTTTTAAATATGGTGTGACATATGAAAGAAAGTCCACTTTTTGCATGTAGATATCTAATTGTTTCAGGATTGTTTGTTGAAAAGGCTGTCTTTTCTCCATAGTATTGCCTTTGGTCTTTGTCAAATCAATTGAAGATATATCTGTGGTTCTATTTCTGGATTTCTTTCTGCCCCATTGCTCTGTTTGTCCAGCATTACATTGGTGCCTTACTCTTGTTTCCTGTAGCTTCGAAGTAAAGTTGTTTTGGCAATTCTAGGTCTTGTGAATTTCAATATGAATAATTTGTCAATTTATATGATAAAGTGTTCTGGAATTTTTATCAGGATTCTGTTGAATCTGTAGATCAGTTTGGGGTGAGCTGACATTTTAACCTATTAGGTCTTTTGACTCATAAACAAGATGTGTGCCTCTCCATTTATTTAGATGCTCCTTCATTTCTCTTAGCAATGTTTTTATAGTTTTTAGTGTATAGGACTTTCATATTTTTCATCAGATTTATCCCTGAGTATTTCATATGCACTGATGCTGCTATAAATGCTGTTTCTAAAAATTTAACTAATTTCTAGTTGTATTTAGAAATACAATCTATGGCCGGGCACAGCAGCTCATGCCTGCAATCCCAGCACTTTGGGTGGCTGAGGCGGGCAGACTAGGCGGGCTAGTCTTAGGAATTTGAGACTAGCCTGGCAAACATGGCGAAACCCTGTCTCTACTAAAAGTACAAAAATGAGCCAGGCATGGTGGTGTGCACTTGTACTCCCAGCTACTTGAGAGGCTGAGGCAGGAGAATGGCTTGAACCTGGAAGGCAGAGATTGAAGTAAACCCAGACTGTGCCACTACATTCCAGCCAGGGCAATAGAGCAAGACACAGCCTCAAAAAAAATCAAAAGCTCACACCTGCAATCCCAGCACTTCGGGAGGCCGAGGTGGGTGAATCATGAGGTCAAGAGATCAAAACCATCCTGGCCAATATGGTGAAACCTGCCTCTACTAAAAATACAAAAAGTAGCTGGGCGTGGTGGTGCGTGCCTGTAGTCCCAGCTACTTGGGAGGCTGAAGCCAAAGAATCACTTGAGTCAGAGGTGGCAGCAAGCCATGATCACACCACTGCACTCCAGCCTGGTGCAGTGGAGCAAGACTCTATCTCAAAATTTAAAAAAATACGATCTATATTTGCATATCAACTTTTTATCCTGCAACCTTGCTAATTACATTTATTAGTTCTAATAGCATTTTGTAGATGCATTTGATTTTCTACACAGTCAACTATGTTTTCAGATAAAGACTTTTTACCTCTTCCTTTCCAATCTGGATGGTGTTTTTCCTCTTATCTCATTGCGATGACTAGAGCCCTCAGTACACTGGAAAGTAGGAGTGGTGCAAGTGAACATTCCTCTCTTGTTCTTGATCTAAGGGAGAAGGTGTTCAGTCTTTCACCGTTAAATACGATGTTGGCTCTAAGTTTTTTCATAATGTTCTTTATCAGGTTGAAGATGTTGCCTTATATTTCTAGTTTGCTGAGATATTTTACAGGAATGGGTATTGGATTCTTCCAAATAACTTTTTGATATCTCTTGAAATGATAATATGGTTTTTCTCCTTTAATTTTTTAATACAGTAAATTATATTAACTTTTTAATGTTAAACCCACCTTGCATTTTTGGGATAAACCTCACTTGAACATGGCATATAATTCTTTATTTTATATATATATATATGTAGCTTGATTCAATTTGCTTTTATTTTGCTGGACACCTGGGGGTTATAAGTTCATGAGGAATGGTCTGTTGTATTGTTATTATATGTTTTTCTGGTGTTGGTATCATTCAGGGTAATAGTGGACTCTAGAATGCACTGGGAAGTATCCCTACTTTTTCCATTTTCTGGAAACTCTGGAAGTAACTTGGATCAAATGGTTTTTTTTATTTTCTTAAATGTTTTGTAGAATTCACCAGTGAAACTATCTGAACCTAGACTTGACTTTGTTTAATGGTTTTAAACTACCTCTTCAATTTCTGTATAGATTCAGGGCTATTCAAGTTATCCACTTCCTGAGTAGTGTTTTGCTTTGTTTTGTTTTGTTTTGCTTTGTTTTGTTTTGTTTTTTTGAGACAGAGTCTCTCTCAGGTTGGAGTGCAGTGGCGCATCTCAGCTCACTGTAAACTCTGTCTCCTGGGTTTAACCAATCCTTCTGCCTCAGCCTCCCAAGTAGTTGGGATTACAGACGTGCACCACCACACCTGGCTAATTTTTGTATTTTTAGTAGAGACAAGTTTCACCATGTTGGCCAGCCTTGTCTAAAACTCCTGACCTCAGGTGATCTACCCACTGTGGCCTCCCAGAGTACTGGGATTATTGATGTGAGCCACTAAGCCCGGCCTCTTGAGTAATCTTTAGTAGATTATTTTTCAAGGAATATTTTCATTTCCCTTAAGTTGTCTAATTTATTGGCATAAAGGTGCTTATATTTCCTTATGTCCTTTTGATACCAGTATCAACTGCCTTGTCCCTGGTATGGATACTTCGTATCTTCTCTCTCTTTTCCTACACAGAATTGGCGCATTAGCAGTTACCCCTTTTTTGTTTCTGCTCTCGGGTTTACAGCTTTCAATAGCTTTCGAGAATTTGGATTCTTCCAAGTAACTTTTCAGTAGACATCTCTTGAAATGTTGTCTTACGGTTTTTCTCTTTTAATTTGCTAATACAGTAAATTATATTGGATTTTTAAAAAATGTTAAACCCACCTTGCATTTTTTGGGATAAACCTCACTTGATCATGGCATGTAACTCTTTTTATATACATTGCTTGATTTAATTTGTATTATTTTGTTGGACTCTTGAGGGTATAAGTCCATGAGTAATGGTCTGTAGTTTTCTTGTATCTTTTTCTGGTTTTGGTATCATTTCAGGTAATGGTGGCATTACTGTTACCTTTAATGTATAGCATTAAGTATAAAGTTTGCTATAGGTTCTATGGTAAAATAATCTTCATAAGATTATATTCTATTATCAGATTATATTCTCAATTTGCTCAGTTTTTTCTTCCATTTTATGAATATGAAATCTTATTAAATGTTTTTTCCTTATCTATTGAGATGACCACCTGATTTTTCCCCTTTTTTCTGTTAATGTTATTAATGACATTGATTAGGCATAGTTATTGATAAGGTACACTGACAAAGCAGTATATATTATAGCGTAAAGAACGGAGCTCCGGGTCAGGCGCGGTGGCTCATGCCTGTAATCCTAGCACTTTGGTAAGCCGAGGCAGGCAGATGAGGAGTTTCCAAGCCTTGGGCACTTTTTAAACTCTCTGTTCCTAAGATTCCTCCCTCTCTAGAAGGAATATAAATCATAGTCTGTCTCATGAAATTGTTTTGAGACTAAATCGGGTCACATGTGCAAAGAGCTTAAAATGTCTGTCACTTAGTGCTCAGTAATGTTTGCTATTTTTATTATTAGATCCTGGCCTCGATTATTAAAACCCGACAGCAAAAAGAACTGTCCTGAGACTTAAGCAAGAAGGGCCCAGGCCTCTACTTCAGAGAGCTCCACAGGGCCCTGCTCAGGTGGCACTGCCCCTATAGATGAGGCATCTTCAGGGCCCTATACCTGGAAGAGGGTCCCCGCACGTGGAGCATGGCCATTGTAAGCACACACTCTCCAAGTGTGAGGACAGACACGTGGTCCAGACACCTGTCCATGTATACTGGCCATGTTCCACGTGCAGGGGCCCTGGAACTCTGCCCAAATGACCCAAACCTACCCTCTGGGACTGCAAGGGCTATCCAACCTAGGTCCACTGTCCATATGGTAGAGAGCTCTGGAGTAGACTCCGAGGCTGGAGAGGTTTCCAAAGGATGGCTGTCTATGGTAGGATGTTGATGGAATTTATGAAAATAGACTTATCCAGGCAGAAGCATAAGATAGATTTTGTTTAGCAGTACATCAGCTTGATGTGTAACTTTTCTATATGTAGACGTATGGTGTGTATACGTCCAGTTTTACCGTTGTCTTGAGCCCTGCCAAAGTCAGGTTCCCAGCCACACTGGCATACCATGTCATCTTACTTTGGAGAGTCCAACCTGCTGCCTCCTCTTGGCCTAGGACTGTGAGACACATGTGCTTATCTCCAGGCGAAAGACCTGATGTCCCCAGATGTGTTGATTCATTGTTCAGGAAGCAGGAGGAGAGGGGTGGGGGTAGCTGTGGGAAGGGGGTCTTCCTGGGATAGCTGTGAGGACCCTTTGAAGAGCAGGGCTGCCATGGAGGCTTTGATTAGCTCTGCAGCAGAGAACTCTCCATGTCTGCCAGGCTGCAGCCTTCTTGCAGGCATAGGGGTCAGGGCATCAGCAGGAAGTCGACCGCACCCCCAGAGGATCAGCATGGGTGAGATTAAGAAAAGGAGCATTGGCTGGGCAAGGTGGCTTGTGCCTGTAATCCCAGCACTTTGGGAAGGTGACGCGGGTAAATTACCTGAGACCAGGTCTTGAGACCAGCTTAGTTAACATGGCAAAACCCCATCTCTTCTAAAAATACAAAAATTAGCTGAGCATGGCAGTGGGTACCTGTAATCCCAGCTACTGGGAAGGCTGAGGCAGGAGAATTGCTTGAACCTGGGAGGCAGAGGTTGCAGTGGGCGGAGATTTGTCTCAAAAAAATTTAAAAAAAGATAAAAGGAGTGCGAGGCTGAGTGTCGTGGCTCACATCTGTAATCCCAGCACTTTGGGAGGCCGAGGCGGGTGGATCACGAGGTCAAGACATCGAGACAAGCCTGGCCAACATGGTAAAACCCTGTCTCTACTAAAAATACAAAGATTAGCCAGGCGTGGTGGCACAAGACTGTAGTCCCATTTACTCGGGGGCTGAGGCAGGAAACTCACTTGAACTCAGAAGGTGGAGGTTGCAGTGAGCCAAGACGGTGCCACTGTACTCCAGCCTGGGTGACAGACTGAGACTCTGTCTCAGGAGGAAAAAAAGAAAAAAGAGTGCAAGGCCCAAAGGGACCGGGGGCAAGAGCATCATGCAGATCCCCCATGGCCACCCTCACCAGTTCGGGGCCCTGAGACCCACCCTTCAGAGTCCTGTATGGATGCGGGCTGAGGGGCAGCTGACCCAAGAATACTCCCTCAGCAGTAGGGTGGAAGCTGAAGGCAGCATTTAGAAACGGGAGTGCAGGGAGTGCTTCTAATTTTATGTGGCCTCAGCATCCAGTTTTTAATGTAAGTTTACCTTTCACCTACCAGGAGCATAGCTCAGTTCCCCTGATGGGGTTTCCAGTAAGAACTCTGCCCCACCCAAATGGCTCTAGCCAGTGGCCAGAGATAAGAACTTGGAGGTACCTCTCCCCTCTGCCAGCAGGTGGGGCTCCCTGCTTGTGAGGTCGCAGTGTGGCTTCCTAGAAGTTATGCTTGCCTGCCTTAAACCCACCAAGAAAACATCCCTATGGCAAACCTGTTTGGAAAATCCCCTGGACACAACAAATGCCCTGCTCAGATAAGGGGTTCTCTTTCCCTGTCTGTGCCCCCTGGCCTCTGTGTGTGTGCATGTGCATGTGTGTGTGGGTGCATGTGTGTGTGTGTGCACGCAACCTCCAAGTGTGCCAAATACCCCCCAACCCCAGGGTCTGTAAGAACTAAAAACTCTTCAATATTTTCATTGTCACTGAAGTCTCATTGAAGCCCTGCCCACAGTCCAACCCCTGATGGTCGGACAGCCCCAGAGGGACCTGCACAGGTAGGTCTCCAGCTGTGCTCTTCTGTCCTGGCCTCTGTTGGCTGCTGGGGACAGAGGCTGCCAGCTAAGTTGATAAACTCAGTTTCATTCAAACCTGGTAGTTAGGCCCCTAGTTAGCCTGGAGTTGGCTGCAGTTAGGAAGGGACCAGAAGAAAGAGAGAGGAAGAAGGCAGGTGTCCCCAGAGAAGCTGAAGAACCTCTAGGGGGTGGGGCGGGGGTGGGAGAGAGGGAGAGAGAAAGGGAAGGAGAGACAGACACACCTGGTGCTGCTCCATCTCTGCCAGCTTTGAGGCCCAGGGCCAGATCTGAGGTACCCTCAGCTTTGTTCTCTAGAGAATCCAGGGCTCTTGCTTCGAAAAGAACATCCCAACGCAGTAAGGGCCCCGTTGGAGATCCTTTCTGATGCGCTCATGACTTCTCAGAGACCCTATTCCTGGAAAAGCAAGACTGTCACCTAGAAGGAGTGACCTGGGATTTTGAAATCTCTCACCTATCTCCCCCCTCTTCTAAGAAGAAAGGGCATGAGAAATGCTGGCACCTCGAGGTAAAGAAGAGGTGCTCTGGGCTGGAAGGAAAGCCTCCTGGAGGAGCTGTCCTGAGCAGAAGCTTGATGGGCAGGGAGAAGAGGAAAGGAGCTGGCAGGCAGAGGAGGGATCCCCGAGGATGGCGAGCCATCTGCTCACCAGGACTCTCGGGAGCTGCCAGCGGGTGCAGGAGGAGTGGGCCTACTGTGTGTTGGAGGAGCTTTGCCTAAAGATTTGCTCCAGCTCAACCAGGCCCTGTCACTCTGGCTGTCTTCCCTGGAGGAGGTGCTGGCCCTGCGAGCTGTGCTGTAGAGTGTGTGGTCTCCCTGCTGCTCACCTGCCTTGAGGGCACAAAGCCTGCAGTGCCACCAGATCTCCTGTGTGCCTCCTTAGCCAGCAGTGTGGGTAACATTCCACCCCTGCCCTGAAGGGTCTGAAAATCCAGCAGGAAAGGGAGCAAATGGACACACAGTCACGGTGTTGCCGGTGCGAATGTTCAGGGCAGCTGGAAGTATAGAGAAGAGAGGGCCCACTTTTAAGGCAAGCCAGGGACACATGTCATCAGGTGTGTACCTATAGTTCCAGTTACTCAGGAGGGTAGAGAGCCTTGGCGTAGAAGTAGTTAGAACTAAAATAAGAAGAACTTTCCATGCTGGGCAACCAAGCTAGTCACTTGCTTTGTAGGCAAAAGGAAAGTATTAGTGGATTTTAAGCAGAAAAATATGTTTTGAAAGCGTTTTGGAAGCAGTGAGGGGAGTGGTGAAAGGGAGCTGGAGGCTCAGAAAGAGTTGAAAGGGGCCAGGTGTAGTGGCTCACACCTGTAATCCCAGCATTTTGGGAGGCCCAGACAGGAGGACTGCTGGAACCCAGGAGCTTGAGACCAGACTGGGCAACGTAGTGAGACCCTGTCTCACAAAAAAAACTTGTTTATTGGTGGCCAGGCGTGGTGGTGTGTACCTATAGCTCCGGTTACTCAGGAGGCTAAGGCAAGAGGATTACTTGAGACTGGGAGGTCAAGGCTGTAGTGAACCACGATTATGCCACTGCACTCCAACCCGCATGACAGAGCAAGACCCTGTCTCTAAATAAATGAAAGAAGGAAATAATATAAAGTGGAGGAGGTTCCTAACTCTGATTTGTGGCTGTGCAGAAGCTCAGGGGACAGTGGCCGAGACTGACAAGGTGGTGACCCCACCCGATGCCTAACCAGCTGAGTGGGGTGACTTGCTGCCCATTGGTCCGAAGCCTCACTTCTCCACCCCTTCCTTCCACCTCCACCTTCTGCAGCATTAAAGCACTCTGCTTGCCCATGGGTGACACTGGGGGGACATTTCTAGATTCCATCATGTCAGTCAATGACCAGGCAGCCGGGCAGATTTCCCATATTCTTTTGCTATTGCAGTGTCAGGTGCTTCTGGCAAGGTGGAGGCATTGAGGAAAATGGACAAGATCTTTACATTTTTGGTTTAACTGGAGACCAAGGTTTTGAAAATTGAGCTGAATTCTGTCTCAAGGGCAGTCACACCATAGTCTGAAGGGCTAAAATGCTTCCCCTAAACACCCCTTCCTGTGTGCAGCCGGACCATCTACCACGCCTGGGCTTTAAAAGCCCCCTTTGCTTCCAGAGAAAATGCCATCCCACTTCTGGTACCCCCTGAGGTGGTGACAGCAGCTTGATCTGGGAAGAAGAGCGCAGTCCCCTCAGATGGACCTGGGTGGCACGTGGCCCAGCTGAGAGAGTTCCATACCCGGGAGTCAGCTCCAGGCCTGCTTGAGGCTCTGGCTCCTTTCGCCCCTCAGTGCCAGCCTCTGTGGGAAGGCTGCCCCAGGGAGGAAAAAATGGCTTTCTGCTAGGCTGTCTTCTTGCCACAGCAGTAGGAAAGACTTGAGCATGGCTTTGAGGAAGTGAAGTGACCCGATCAGCTTCTTTCTCCCAAGACCTCTGCTCATGGCTTCCCCAGTGGGAAACAGGGCTGGAAAATGGCACCTGATTGGAGGTAGCATTGTTGCCTGGAACAAGGAAAAGGAGGGGGAGAGAAGATCATCAGGGATAGGAGAAGGTGCTGAGGAGACAGTGACATTGCGAGTGATGTGATGGTGGCAACATAGCTCTGAAGTCAGGGAGAGTGGCCGTGATATGTGAGTGGCTTCCTGAAGCCAAGAACCCCCGAAGAGGCAACAGAGGTTGAGGGAAGGAAGAATCCGGGCGACATCGGCAAAGCCAGTGCTGGTGGTGGGAAAGCTCCGGGGAACCAAGTGGGAGCAATCATCCTAGAACGTGGCAGTGGAATCTTTGCAGACCTGATAGATATTTTAAGAACAGAACTTTTTTATTTGAATTTCAAGTAGCAATTGGGTGTGTAGTATGTTCACCTTGACTCATTGCAAATAAGTATTTTGCCTCTCTCAGAAATGACCTTTGATAGCAGAAAATGAAATAAATTTAAAGAAATCAAAGCATCTTTCCTTGAGGGAGTTTTGTTTCTCACAGCCCTTACTCTGAGCTTCATTTTCCTGTGAGAAACTGAGATTCCTTATGAAAATGGCTGAGTTAGCAATTAAAAGCATGTTTAAATTACATATGCAAGAGAAGATAAACACATTTAAACAGACTTCTATCTTCTATGTGTTCTATTTTTGATGTACTTCACCTAGTGAATTCTGTTTTAGAAAAGCTGTATTTCTTGTTGTAAACTTGGGGCATGGAAAAAAGAAAAGAAAAATCTCATTTCTAAGTTACATAAATAATACATCATCATCTAAAATCATCAAGTGGGCCAGGTGAGGTGGCTCAGCCTGTAATCCCAGCACTTTGGGAGGCCCAGGTGGGCAGATCACTTGAGGCCAGGAGTTTGAGACGAGCTTGGTCAACACAGTGAAACCCCAGCTCTACTAAGAATAGAAAAAAAAAAAAAAATAGCTGGGTGTGGTAGCACGTACCTGTAATCCCAGCTACTCAGGAGACTGAAGCATGAGAATAGCTGGAACCCAGGAGGTGGAGGATGCAGTGAGCCGAGATCACGCCACTGAACTCCAGCTGAACTCCAGCCTGGGTGACAGAGTGAGACTGTCTCAAAAACAAAATAAAATACAAAATCCTCAGAAATTTTATTAGATTTTACTCAAATACATAACACTAACCTGATGTTCCCATTTATTTTTGTGTTCTTAGTATATTATAAAGTGGTAGAAATCTCTCAAATTTTTACAAGTTCTAGAATTCGGGGTTATCAGAATGAACACTGGAACCACTAGAGTCAATCTGACACATCCCAACACCATCACTAGGCATTAGGACATTCTGGGGGTGGGGGCGGGATCTGATCTAGGTGGAGACCTCAGATTTGCCATTCCTAAAATTGGCCTGGGCTAACCTTGGACAAATGGCTAAATCTCTTTCTCTGCCTGAGTTTCTTCATTGCAAGACAGGGATATTGTACTTCTGTGTCAGCTGGGGCTAGGTTTAGATGTGAATGACAGAAAACCTGAAGTCATAATGGCTGAAATGAGAGAAGGTGATTTTTCATCTCCAAACAGCCCAGAGGTAGGCGGCCCACAGTGTCATCTACTTGGGATCCACTGTGCAAGGCTCTCATTTTGAGATTCCTGCATTTCAAGGGGATGTGGAAGCTGGGCTGTGTCCAGTCTGTGGAAAGAGGAAAGTATGTAGAAGCCCGTGCCCCTGCGTGTGCAGGCAGAGGCTGGAGTTTACATAAACCACTTCTAGACTGTAGGCACGAACTCAGTCCCATGGCCACACCTAGCTGTGAACGAGGCTGAGAAGTGTGGTCTCTAAGAAGCAGTACTGGGAAATAACCGGGACTCTGTGTCACAATTGGTTTTACTGGGCAGTTGTGAGACCTCGTGTATTGATGCATATCAAACACTTGGGACAGGGCCTGGCACACAGTATGTGCTCAGTTAATGCTAGCTGTTATACAGGAAGTGGTGGAGGCAGGCAGTTTGGCAATAGGGAAATGCATACGTCCGAAGGAGAACTGCTTCTCAATCGTCCTTTCCTGTTCTTTCTTATCCCTGATGAGTCACTGGATTGGGTAGAGACATAGAATCAATTGGGTAGAATGTATTGACACAGGATAGAGAGTCCAAAGCGTTGTTGTGTTTCTAATTCAAGGATATCTCATTCATGCCAGGAGTGAGGGTAGTAATTTGGGGCTTAAAGCAGTGATTGCAATACTGCTGTGCAGCAAGTCCAGGCAGGTGGTGGGGCTGAGAAAACTGGGGAGCACACAAGCACTCTCTAAGGGATGACCACCCTGTACTGGGATTAGCGCTGCTAGACCTTCCAGTTTTTAAAAAATCTGGATTTTTATATGACATCTTTTTGCTTGCCTTGAACACTGCCTTCTCATTATGGCCACAGGCAAGCAATCAGTTCACTAAGACCACATGAGATGAAAATAATTAGGTGAGAGAGGGCTGGGAAAAGCTAGCAGGAGCTGCAGCTGGAGGGCATGAGCATAACAAATTCCAGGACACGGTTACATAAGAAAGGATGTTGGGGTGAGCTTCAGTTTTCAGGCCCTTTTCCGCTGGGGAGGAAACCCAAGGAAGAAAGAAATGCTAAGGCTACACTCTGAAGACTTGAGTTTTGCTTGCATGATTCCTGCTAAAATAGGCTGGAGGAATGGGATGATGACTATTTACCAACATTTAAAATGCTGTCAATACTAGAAATATAATATGGCACTTTTTAAACAAGAAAAAGTCACATTTCTGCTTTTAAGGTTGACTACCTGATTTAAGTTTTTGTTCTGTTTTCTCTCCATGAAAAATCTCCAAGCATAAGATGATTTTGCTTGTCACTTCTTCCACTGAGGATGAATCACTCTGTTTGAATGATGTTTTCTCATCATTCAACGGGGGGATGCGAAGTGTCTGCTAATCAATAATAATGAACCACCAGGTACCACGAGGGTCTGTAATCAAAGCTGTGGCTCCCCTCATTATCCCACAGCCCAAGTGTCCTGTGGGGTCACATGTAGGTTTCCAGAAGAGCTCACTCCTGGAAGTAGGAAGGGAATAATTGGGTATTTGTCCTTCTAAGAATTCATGAGAAGGAAAAATGTGGACTATTTTAAGAAAGTCAATATAGCCTAAGGAAAACTTTAACAGGCTTTCTCAAGCCCGTCACTGTGGCCAAAATAGAGAGAGTGATAAATTAGAGATGCAAGGTGCTCTGGCTGCTTGAAACATGAAATATAGGAGACTTTTTTTTTTTCTTTTTGCTAAAACAGTATAGTCTAAAAATGTCAAGGCTTATTGCCCAGGTTAACGGTTTTTGATTTCTTGGTATCTGAGGTTAGCCACAGAGGAGTGTAATATTATAAAGTCACCTGGCTTCACAGCAGGTCTCAGTTTTACTTACGAATAGACTTTTATTCTCAGATTAAGGTAAGAAATCCTCTAAGAAAACCTTCCATGAGACTCCTGTGTGACTGAGCTACTAGGAATCTGATGCTGACTTGCAAAGTCACTTTGTAAATATGCACTTAGCAATATGATTGTATGATTCTTCCCCCCTTTAGTCTTTAAAAAGCACTCTTTGGGTATTCTCAAAGATCTATAAAATACCATTTGGGTATATTGAACTATGTATACCATGACAAATGTTTACTCTTCTGGCTCAAAGTTGATAATGATAAAAGAAGTCTATTATCCTGATTCGTAAAAACTGTGAACACATGCTTTACCATACAAGAAAACAGATCACCTTAGGCACCAGGCAGTAGAAATATCCAATTAAAGAATCACACCTGCTAAAACTAAAGGTATGATAGCTATTGGATCCAAGCATAAAATAACAGAAAACATAATAACCGAGAGGAGGATTATTATTTCTCTCATTTTACATATGAGGAAGACTAACATGTAAGTTGGGTGGCTTGTCCAAGTGCATCCACTCTGTAAATGGCAAGGTCTAGATCTGGAGTCAGGCAGTCTGGTCCTGTGATTCTTATAACATGTGTTTATATTTTACAGAAATAAAAGGGTATAAAATATGATGCAAGCAAAAGAGATCTCAAAATTGAGATCTTTTTTAAAAAACAGCTAAATAGAACTTCTAGAAGTGAGAAAGAGTGAGATTTAAAACTCGCTGAACAGATTAAACTACACATTAGACATAGCTGAAAGTAAAAAAGCAACTTGGAAAATAGTTCTGAAGAACTTACCCAGAATGCAGCACAGAGAAAATATGAGAAGTAAAATATAAACAATAAGGTAAAAAATATGGAGGATAGAGTAATTTCATTAAGCATATGTTTAATAGGAGGAGCTCCTAAAGGAGATAACAGAGCAAATGGGGAAGAGCCAATGTTAAAAGTAACTGAGACATTTTACAGAATTGACGAAAGATACCAATCCTCAGTTTCAGCAAGCCAGACAATCCTAAGCAGAATAAAAAGAAAACCACATCTAGACACAATTGCAGCAAAGCATCACAACAACCAAGACAAAGTCTTAAAACAGTCTGAGAATAAAAATATGCAGACCTAGTTTGAAAACTGATTCGTAACAGTAACACCGGAAGCCCAGAAAAAAGGGACTAATATCTCTAAAATGTTGAGGGAAAGAGATTGCTGTCTACCTATTTGTGTATCCACCGAAATAGTCTTCAATGTGAAAGCAAAATAATTACATTAAAGATAAACCAAAGCTGAGAATGTTTATCCCTAATGACTCTCACTAAAACTTCTGAAACACAATTTAGGTAGAAGGAACATTATCCTAGAAGGTAGGTCTGCAGTTCAAGAAGGAACAGTGATTACTGAAAATGGTGAAAGTGTAACTAAATCTAACTATTGGCATTGACTGTATAAAACAACAATGAGAATATGTAAGTTGGGAGAGGATGACTGGACTTAAAGTAGGCTTAGATCTTTGTGTTGCTTGTGAGAAAGGTACAGTTATTTGATTAAATTTGTTTGGTATGCATATTAAATTTCCTAGGGTATGCACTAACAGGATAGAAATTAGGTAGGGAGGAAATGAAAAGTGAAGGAAAAATCAATCTAAAAGTAAGAATGAAAAACATGTCATCAAAAAGAGGTCACAGGAAAAAAATACTAAAAACACTATTCAACAGATGATGAAAACAGATCAGTAAGTACTATCAATGGAAATGACTAATTACTGGGGAAAATTAAATGACATACTTTGTAAGACATTTAAAAACAAGAGAAAGGAAAAGAAATGCAGCTACATAGCACTTAATATACAAAGACAAGAGATATTGAAGATTAAAGACATATACTCAATAGTGTGTGCTTTTCAACTGGAGAGTACATATCTTTTTCGAACACACCTACAACATTAGTTATAATTGATTGAAATGGAGATGAAAAAATAAGACACCAAGAATGGAAAACATACAAACCAAAATGAAGCTAGTGTAATGAAATTAACATCTGTCAAAATACAAAATAGACTTTAAGTAAATGTAGAAATGAAAAGAATCACTAAAAAATAAAAATTTAATCATTATGTAATCATAAGTGTCCTATAAGAAACAGGAAGTTATAGCCATTCTAAATGTGCAAAACAACAGTAAATACAACCCCTCCCCGCAAAAGAAAGACCAACCGGGAGAAAGTGACAAATTCATCATTCATCCTGGGGGCAGCCATGCTCAGTAAGTGATAGACTCCTCAAAATGAGATGGATTTTGATCCATCAGATCAGGTATGGATTTGAAATTACAACAGACATATGCTCAGTGGTGTGTGCCTTTCAACTGAGAGTCCAGATCTTTCTGAAACACACATATAACATTAGTTAGAACTTACTAGCCTCAACAAATTTCAAATCATAGACCACATACTCTACCACAACGCAGTTTCGAAAACTACCAGAGAAACTCTGGAAAAATCCTGTATCTCTGGAAAATTTAAAACATACTTCTAAACAACCCAGGTGTCAAGACAATCATGATAGGAAATATAAAAATACTTAGCATTAAATCTTGTTTGACACAGCATATATCATTTACAAGGAAATGTATAATCTTAAATAACTGATACTCAGCTTAAGCATTCAACTTAAGAAATTAAACAGAATAATCTTCCCAATAAAAAGTAAAGACAACATACTGAGATATAAAATAAATTCATGTGGAAGCTCATAGGACCTGCAATGGCCTGGATGAGAAGCAGCAGTCAGGGAAGCTTTCCTATCAAGGTTGATAAAGTGTGTATTAGGACCAAGGGACTAAAACCGGCCAATGGAAGAGAGCCCCACACAGTCCCACACATATGGGAAGTGACATGGCAGAGCTGGCATTGCACACCAGTGGGGAAGCAAGATACTTTCAGTACAGGGTATTGGGACCACAGAGGATAAAAGATACAGATCTCCACTTCCTATTACACACAAAAATCAGTACCACATGATCAAGGCCCTTTATTCTCAGGTGTCCGGTGTTAGGCAATAAATTACACAGTGGCCTTACTCTTAACCAGGTAATTCTTTTTCTTAGTCTAGGCTTTCAACAAAACCCCTATTCAACAAATATTTTCAATGTACCAACTATCTTCCTTCTCTTGTTCTAGGCATTTGGAATACACCAGCAAACCAAACAAAGACCTTCACTCTTGTAGGGTTTACATTCTTGTGGATAATTGACATACATAGCAGTTACTACGTATCAGGTACTTTATTATCCCTGACATATTAAATCCTTGATGGATACTACTACCTGTAAGTGCCAGAGCTAGGATCTGAAGTTAGCCTGCCAGCGCTCAGAATCCCAGATAACTACTGTGTTACATCTACTGCCTTCCTTACTGCTTTGTTGAAGAATGTGCCGTAACATGCTTTTGCTTAAACTTGTGTGTGATGATCCCAAGACATTGGTATGTATAATGAATTAACTTTTCTTCTGCAAATCTAACGTAGTGGATAGGTATCATCCATCCGTGGAAGAATTTTGAGAATAGCTTCTCAAATCATTTTCTGTGTTGTGTGGTTCAGTTGAGAAAGCCTGAGTGGTACAGAGATGGCACCAATGTGCTCCAGCCTGGTGACAGAGACTCTGTCTCAAAAAGCAAAATAAGCAAAAACAGGTACAGTGATTCCACCTTCTGGGGAAGCTTATCCATACCTTAAAACCTAATGCTGACTAGGTGAAATTCGGACAATGTAATACATGAGTACCTAGTTTTTTGTTTTGTTCTGTTGGTAGATTTTTATAACTGCCATCTTCATTCGACTCTCAGAAAGTAAAGCTTTCAAGACATCTGTTTTGTGTCTGTAAGAAAGCATCGTCAGGACCCCACGGTCAATGAATTTGGCAATCGATAAATCTTTATCTCCAATTCCCAATATTTTCCCTTTTGTAACTGCTTCATTGGAAGCTTTGGGTACATCTTATACTGTCTCAACCTTCTTGGCTGGACAAAACTAAGCTTCCTTCTGCTTTGTATTTCCTTCTACTCTGCTAAGATGCTGTTCCAGCTCTCAGTATTTAGCTTTCATAGCAGGGATGCTGGGAGGTCTGTGTAACTGATGCTCTTCCCCTAGTGCAACGCCCCTCCTTCCTTCCTGGGCAGCCAGCTGAGATGCCTGAGTTACAACTGGCTCCTACTGTTCTCTGGTGCACAAATCAGTCAGCTAAAGCAGCCCTGCTAGTGTTGTACAGTTTAACCTTTCTACAGTGAAATGGCAAGTAGCGACATTTGATTGTCTTGTGTAGGAATTCAGGGTTCTGACATTTTGTGGCAAAAAGCTTGTCAAAAACTACCACAGGAAAAGATAATGCTGCCATTCTACCTAATATCAGTCACAAAACAAATCCCAGCACATGAAAACCAACTTTATTTTACTAGAAAAAAGTATATACCATATGTCTATGGCTAGGGAAGTATTTTTTAGTGGTTGTTAAAATACACATATAAAAGCTCATCTGGATAAATAAAATGTAAAACTATGCAAAGAAACATCTGAAACAAAGTTTAAAAACCATAGACTGAAAGACGGAATTTGAAATTAAGATTAGTATCCATATCTCGTAAAGATCTGTGAGAAAAAGACAACAGGAATATGGTCAAAGGTTCACATAGCTGGATGCGGTGGCTCACGCCTGTAATCTCAGCACTTAGGGAGGCTGAGCGGGGTGGACTGCCTGAGCTCAGAAGTTCAAGACCAGTCTGGGCAACATGGTGAAACACCGTCTCTACTAAAAATACCAGAAATTACCCAGGTGTGATGGCACGCGGCCATAATCCCAACTATTTGGGAGACTGAGGCAGGAGAACCACTTGAATCTGAGAGGTGGAAGTTGCAGTGATCTGAGATCATGCCCCTTCACTCCAGCCTGGTGACAGAGCGAGACTGTGTCTCCAAAAACAACAAAAAAAAGTTAACATGATTCAGAATTGGAAACCAGAATAGCCAATGAACATATGAGACATGGTATCTTGCCTAGTAATGCAGGAAATACAAATCAATGAGATGAAAAATCATCTCATACCCATTGACGTTGTCTTAAAAACAAAATTTTTAAACACTGACAGTACCTAGTGTCCTTGAGGAAGTGAAGAGATGAGAACCTCACACACTGCTGGTGAACTCTGGAGATTAATTTGACCAGACCTACTAAAGCTGAAAATGTGCCAGGTCGGTGCAGTGGCTCACACCTGTACTCCCAGCACTTTGGGAGGCCAAGGCAGGCTAATTGCTTGAGCTGAGACATTTGAGACCAGCCTGGGCAACATGGCAAAACCTGGTCTATACAAAATACACACACAAAAAGACTGGAATCCAATTTAAATTAGATGAAGTCAAGGATATCACTAAAAGAACACATAAGTATGCTAACAGAAGGGGGAAATGGTATAATAGAAATATTAATCCAAAAGAGGCAAGAAACAAAGAGGTACATAAAATGCCCTGGTCAAAAAATGATTAAGATGTAGATGTAAATCCAAATATATAAATAATTACATTAAATGTAATTGGGTTACATATTCCAATTAAGACTTATGTTTAAAGAAAATCAATATGCTGCTATAAGAAAAATAGAAAAGGATTAAAATGGATGAAAAAGATGTATTATGCAAACACCAAAAGTAACTGATATAGCTACATTAATGTATAAAATAATTGTAAGGCAAAAAGCTTTGGTAGTAATTATGAAGGACATTTCATAATGATAGAAGGGTCAATTTACCACAAAGACCTAACAATTCCAAATTTATGTTCACTTAGTAAGCTAACTTCAAAATAAAGACTGACACAAGATATGCAAATCAACATTCATAGCATAATATTCTACCATTTCTCAGAAACCGCTAAGAGCCAGGTAAGAAATCTACAATGACACGTCTGTAAAACGTGATTAAACTTGACCTAATAAACCAAAAAGCATCCAATAAGGATAGAATACATATTCAAGAAGACATGTAATATTTCTCAAAATTGACCATATACTGGGTCAAAATGGATGTCTCAAATTATGCAACATTATGTTGGAGTCAATATAACTAGAAAGTTTTTAAATGTTTGGAAATTAAGCAACACATTCCTCAACTCACAGGTTGAAAAAATCAGAAGGGAAACTAGAAAATGTTTTAAAATGAATAATAAAAATACAGCATGTAGCCCTGAAATGCAGATTTTAGAAAACAACTAAAAATCAATTTTCTAGGCAATCATCTCAAGAAGTTAAAAAAAAATGTCCAGCAAATTAAATCCAAAGAAAGGCTGGGCATGGTAGCTCATGCCAGTAATCCCAGTACTTTGGGAGGCCAGGGCGGGCAGATTGCTTGAGCCTGGGAGTTTAAGATGGGCTTTCACCATGTTGCCCACGCTCATTTCTTAAAGCACAAAAAACCCAAAAAGTTAGCTGAGCATGGTGGCACGTGCCTGTAGTCCCAGCTCTGCAGTGAACTGTGATGACCACGCCACTGCACTACTCCAGCCTGGGCAATAGAGTGAGAGTGAGACTCTGTCTCAAAAGAAAAAAACAAAAAGAAAATTAGGAGCAACAACAAATAATAGAAAAGTATTTGAGCCTTGAAAGTAACTTTTAAAAGATGTAAGTAAAAAGTGTTTTTGACAGTTTTAATAATACACTGACTTTTCCAAGGATTCCCCTTCATGTAAACTAAGGAAAGTGTGTGTTGTTTAGTTCAAAACTTTAAAAGCAGGGCATGACTCTTGGTAAAATTTCATCACCAGCAGCAAACTCTTCAGGTATCATCTCCATGGGTAGCTACTATATTGTTAGTGATTCTATATATTGGTGCAAACCACTGACTGTTCCATTATATTATTTTCATGATGTAGTTGTACCTGAGCATTCACATGTTGAAAAATTTATTATAAATCACTTTCATTTTTCTACTGTAATAGGGAATTATAGTCTGTATCATACTGGATATAGAGTTACATTCAGATATTAGGAATTTCATTTCATGATGATAAAGGGGAAATTTCAAAAAATACTTTTGAGAAAAAATTGTCAGGTTTGACAGTTGAGAATCTCTGGATTTGATGACTGTTAAGGTCCTCCTTAGCCTTAATGGTCTGAGTTTTTTTGTAACCATTACTTCCAACCACAGCTTTGATCTGTTTTGAAACTAGTGTGTGGCAGGTGCTGTATGGGGAACAGCATCTCATTTAAATCTACTAATCACCCTTATACTAGGTAGTAGTATTGTCACTGTTTATATGAGAAAACAAATTCAGAGAAGTTAAATAATGTGTTCAAGTTCACATATCTAGGAAGTATAGAGTTGGACTGATTCCCAAACCTCTGTTTGTTTCACTCACGCAAAGGTCATTAACATACATTACTTTACCTAGAAGAGTTAAATACTGTTGATCTACAAGAGTGAGGTTAGGCTAATGTAAGCATTTGTAAGAGTATCTACCCACAACAGCAAAAAAGAGGAGGAAATGAAATGTATCTAGTAGGTACCTTTTTAAAGTTAGGACCAATTAATCCTGTAAGGTAGTTATAAATGGATGACATCTAAAAATATATCAGAATAAGTTTCAAGCCATGCAAAATTCACCAAAACAATTTTTATTTCCAGTGTTTAATGGGTATGCACACAGGCATGACACAGGTTTGGATTCAGTAAGTCCTCATGCAGAATTATATTCTTTCTGATAAAGAAGCCAGTTCCATCCAGGATCCACTATCTACACACCTATGTTACAACATTTATATCAAATCTGGTATCTGAAGAAAAGATACACATTTAATATGTTCATTTAAGTTACGTATTTTACAGAAAGATTAAAAATTCAAGTCACACAAAACTCAAAAACTGTATTAAAAGTTTGAATATAAAACTCAGATCCACCTGGAATGACTAAAGAATGGAAGTTCTGTATCCACCTGTGTTAAAACTGGTAAATGTAATGAAATTTGTTACCGATAAAATGCATTCATTTCTTCAATGTAAGTTATCTAACAATATGGCACCCTAAAAACCAAATGTATTTTTATGATGAGGCACTTTTGTTAGTGATGAAACCTAAAGAACAAACTTGCTGCACACGAATGCCAGCGATTTTCTTCAGTGATTTTGGGTATATGCTATGTAGTAAGTTGCAACAAATACCTTGCTCATTTGTATACAACTATCCGATATATTTTTAAATATATATATATATATATATATATGTTCTTCTGGCTGTAGTAATGCACTGTAAAGCTATTTCACAGTGCAAAATGATGAAACCAGCCCAAATGAAGGCTGAATAATAACAATTCTGGTACAAGAAATTATTGACAGAGTTACTGGAACGTGTAACAGTAGCTTTTTACTTGCTAGAGTGGACATACCCCCCACCCCCCAGTTTAAAGACAGGGATGAAACTGTGCTTTATTGCCTGGGGTTTCAGACAGTTTATGAGGTTGGGCATTTGCTGCAGAACTAGCATTTTTGCTCACGTCCTGGAAGCTTTCTCCATTTATTTGGTCAGGTGACTGCGGTGGTATGGAAAGAAGGGGCCTGTTTGTTGAAGCCAAGGTGCTGGAAGAACTGCCTGTGTCGGATTGAAAAGACAAAGATGTGTCGGTCGTGGCTGTTTCTCGTGTGCTAGGGTTCTCTGTCTGGGGATCTCCGCTTTCTCCTCTGCTAAGGTCAGAGGTACTGGTGCGTAGGCGTTCCCTGGCCAGCCAGTCTGAGATGGAAAGGTCCTGGGCTGAGCATTTTGGTTTTAACCGGTTCACCGCTGAAAGTTCAGATTCTCTCCCCCCGCTCTGCTCATGCACTTTCCAAAAGTTCAAAATGCTGATTTCAGTAGCATCTCTGTGCCCTCCTAGCGTATGTCTGCGCCGGATGCTTTTCCTTTTAGCAGTCTCAGCATTTGCTTTGTGACTCCCTACTCCAAACATGTCATCTGCAGGGGCTCTGGGTTTCAGTTTTAACCGATCTGCTATTTTCGTTTTCCACGTGGGCTCCTGTTTTTCAGATTCACCTCTGGTTGGTGTCAGTAAACTCCCAGTTGACTTTCCTTTTTTCATAACATCAAACACTTTACTTATTGAAGGTGCTTCTTTCTCATTCTTGGTATCTCCTAGACTTCCACTATCTGACTTGAATCTAGCTGATTTTTTCCTGGAGAGCGTATCACATTCGATGAGTTTATGGGAACTGAAGAGCTGTCTCCGGCTATCTAAACTTGATGTTAAACTTCCCTCGGTGCAACTTACTTCACTTCCTTCAGAATTTCTCCGGCTGCTCTTAGTCACTTCTTGCAGTTTTCCTCGGAAAAGCCTCTCTGATGTCAAAGCAGTGGGGAAAATGGGAAACTCGCTCTCACTGTCAGTTTCCACAGGCCGCCCTTCGCTGATCAGTTCACTTCTCTCGTCATCTGCCTCGTCCCCCCTGCTCTCTGCCATGGATTGCACCTCAGGGCTCAGTCGACTGGAATCCAGGCTAGTCAAGTATGTAGCAGACGATGTGGTGGAATAATCTGAGGTGATGGTGCTGACGTTGGCCAAAAACTCACTATGTTTAGTTTCTGGACTGGTTGATTTCTTCATGGAAAACCTTGCCAGGGAGGCCTGGGAAGACGTGCTGAGCAAAGTGCCAGAGTCAGAGCCTGTCTCTTCAAGGTGGGAGGACTTCTGTGCCAGAAGTGATCTGGGGCTCTCTTTCAGGATGGCAAAGCGACAGCTGAGAGTTGGTGACTTGTTATGTTTTGAGGGTTCCTCAGAAGGCATGCTCTCTTTTCCGAGTGAAACCTTTTCATCTTTTGTTGTGCTGGGGTCTTTCCTAGTGCCCGTTTCTTTGGCAGTGATGATCCTCTGTTTTCTGCCCAGCGTCTCACTTTCTTTTTTGGACTCTTCTTTAGTATCGTTGAGACACTGTTCCACATTTTCCTTCTTAAAAAATACATTGTCCAGTTCGTCTTCTGAGCTGCTAGGCTGTGCTTTTTCTTTTGGCTTCTTCCTCTTGCGACTAGCAGCTGCAAAGATGGAGGACACAAGCAGTTCCCTGCTATACTGATCCTTTCCAGATCCCCAAGAACCCTGAAAGCAACAGAGAAGAGAGACTCTGAGCATAAGAACATAGCTGAGTTCATTTTCTGACAAGCTTGTTTCTGAAATATTTCTTATCAAATTACAGCTACTAAAGCTCTGGAAGCATCAACAATGCAATTAGCTTTTTTCTTTTTTTTTTTTAAACCTTGTACCAAAGACAAATTTTTATTTAATGAGTCCAGTTTCTTGCCTGGTGGAATTTAGCTGCCAATCCACAGGTCATACACATCTGCCTTTCAGGGAAATTAGTATGTGCTTAGTGCCAATTCCTATCAATATCCCCCAAACACCTGACCTCCTTCCACAGTGCTCAGGCATTCTTCACTTAGGAACACTGGGACAAGACAGGTTAAACAATATTGTGACATGGTCAAACATCATATTCTGATATTATTAAATTTTTATGACTGCTTTCAATTTTCTAATTACAGATACCACAGGATATACTGTTACTAGATAAGCTCACTGAGATAAGGGAAGTCTGGTGTTTCATTAGCTCAGGCTGGATCTTCAAGGATCTGCCTTAAGTAAATCAGGTTGGTAATGTCTTCATTTATCTCAGGGTAACAACGAAATCAGAACATTCGGAAAAAAAAAAAAACAAACAACAACAAAAAAAAAAACACGCCAGGCGTGGTGGCTCATGTCTGTAATCCCAGCACTTTGGGAGGCCGAGGAGGGCAGATTGCTTGAGCCCAGAAGTCTGAGAACAGCCTGGGCAACATGGTGAAGCCTTGTCTCTACAAAAAATTAACTCGGTGTGGTGACGCATGCCTGTGGCCCTGGCTACTTGGAAGGCCAAGGTCAGAGAATCACCTGAGCCTGGGGAAGTTAAAGGCTGTGGTGAGCCATGAGGGTACCACTGCACTCCAGCCTGAGTGACAGAGTGAAACTCCCATCTCGGGAAGGTAGGAAGAAAAGATCAAATAACATACATACAATTAAATCCTTCCCACAGAAACACTGAAGTGTACTGTTACTGGGAAAGTTACTTGTTATATATAATGGGTTATTTAAAAAATAAGGTTTTTTTTTTTTGTTTTTGTTTTTTTTTTTAAGATGTAGTTTCACCATGTTGCCCAGGCTGGTCTAGAACTCTTAGTCTCAAGTTATTCCCCCACCTCAGCCTCCCAAAGAAAGTGCCAGGATTATGGGCATGAGTCACTGCACCTAGATATAATAGGTTCTTGATTGTATGTTTTAATTTGTTCCTAAATATCTGCTGGTTTACTACACACTAAGACAAGCAGGTAAGCAGGAGGTATGTGAGTAATAAAAGCAGGCAGTACATTTCTCCACTGCCTAAAAATCTTAAGTTAAAATTGCGCTATTTAAAGTCTTAAAGTAAAAATTTAGGCTGCTGTTCTATCAAAAAGAATTCACCAAAATGAAATTAAAGTCTTTAAAAACAAAGTGCTATTAATATCCAGTACATTTCTAATGGTTATTTACATTTTCCGACATTCTACTGAAAACTGTAGGGGATAATGTGAATGGGCTCTGAATTGGGAGACCTTGATGTTCATCCTCTCTAGCTTGCTGGGTACAAGCAAGTGATTCACTTTTAAACATCTCAATTCCATGGCGAGAAGCAGTATATTATACTGTCTTTATGATCATGTATGTGTTGGAGCAAATTACTTTTCTACAGAAAGTGTTATAAGTAGTTATACCACTGGGATATCCATTATATTTCAGGCATGGTATAACACCACTATGGTTAAGATGAAAAGGCTATTGTAGTAACAGGTTAAGAAAAATGCATCTAGAGACAGGAAAAGCAGGGATTTCAAACAGGGCTTTCTGATTTAAAATCTTCTCTGCTAGCAATAGAGTTTAGGAAACTGTTCTAGATTAAAGAAGTCTAAAGAGATTTGACGATGAAATGTAAGGAATGATCCCCAACTGCATTCTGCATAAGTAAAGAATATTACTGGGACAATTGTATAAAACTGCACATTAGATGATGATGTGTTGTACTTACCTTAGTTTCCTGAGTATGATAGTTACACTGCAATTATACAGGACAGTGCCCCCAGTTCTCTTGTGATACATGCATTAGTATTTAGGAGTAGGGTTGTCTCTACAAGTAATCTCAAATGATTCAGAAAAAAAGTGTGTGTTTGCATATATAACACACACCCACACCAGAATTTACAACTGATTAATCTAGGGTAAAGGGTTTGGGCGCTATTATCTTAGCAGGTTTTCTGTAGGTTAAACATTTTCAAGATAAAAAGCTGACCAAAAAGATGAACATCACAAGTAATAGAGACATGATAAAATATTTTTGTAGAATTAGAATTTAATCATATGGAGTCCTATTATGATATTTAAACATAATATGTGATATTCATATCTTGTTATAAAATATAACAAAGTTTTAAACACTGACAATTCTAGTTGCTACTGGCTCAACAAAGCAAAATTTAGATACACTGATTTGACAAAAAACTTTCTAAGAACTATAAACTTCCCACAAAAAGTTGTGTAACTGAGGAAACAGATTGTGTAAAAATATTCTAAAAACAAAATTAGTGATTTTGCTGAAAAGGCAAGACTATACTATCTATAAAAATGCATAACACTTCTGAAATATTTAGAGATGGTATGTTTTGGATTTGTGTAAAAATGGTCCTTGAGGGAGGGAAGCAGGTGGCTTGCAGAGGAAACAGAATTGGCTGAGTGCTGATAATTATTGGAGAAAGAGCAGGGAAGCTTCTTGTTCTATTATTCACTTCTGTATATGTTAGGACTCAATTTTCACATTAAAGAATGGCCTAGTTCTTTGTATTATGCTAACCTGCACAATGAGAAGAATAAGAATTTCTGAGTTCATATTTTCACTCAAAATCCATTATTTTTCTATCATATGTTGTTTCAGGAATTAATTTTTTGAGACAGAGGAACGCATTTGTATATCAACCATGACAATCAGCCAAAAACCAACTCCCCCCTAAAATATTTTAAATTGTATGAAACAGTGTACCTTCGATTTTGTTGAGTCACTAGTAGCTGAATCTGAAAAATTAAATAAAACATGGTCAGTATTAGTCAATCTTTACTGCTTTCCACAAACAATGCAAAACTTATGGAAAGACAGGCACAGAACAAAATGTGAAAGCAAAACTCAAAACAATAGAACACAGTGGATAGTCAGAGCTCACAAAGATGCAAGCTGCACCACAGAAAGCCACCGCCATGAAAGGATGCTGTGAATTGTAGGCAGAACCAGCTCAATGATAGAAATGGCAAAGGAGCCCTGTACTAAACAAAAACAGAAATACTTGTGTTTATTAGATTCTCTAAATAGTAAATCTAGCAATAAAGAAGCTCCAGGATAATGTAAGAATTTTTTTTATGTACCACATCCTGTATCTGAAACTGATACACAATGTAGGACTTTTAAGAGTGTTGGCTGCCCTAGCTACAATAGAGACACTCATACTGGTGTGTTTACGTTGATTTTTGTCAGACTTAAATTTTCTAAGCAGTATACTGTATGGGTATGGATGCAAAAGAGGCATTAGCATAATCCTGCTTCCAGGTCACTTTGGTTTTACATTAAATAATGTTTATCTTTGTGCTTCAGACCCCAGTTCCATAGCGGTGCAGTCAGGGATCCTTTTGACTAGTTTTGTTAAATTGCTACCAGTTTTGCAATTATCTATTAACAAATGCTATTATGGAAATGGAAAAATGGAGACCATAATTTTACTGTCTGGCAAAAACTCAGATTATACAATTATAAAGAGGGTAGGAAGGGGCTAGCAAGACTCAGGATAATACCAATTTTGACGTTTCATCTTTCAACTTTAGGGAAATTGATTTTCAGAATTAATGAGCTGAGCCCCATGCCACGCCCCTTTTAACACATGGCTAAATGCTTTATGACTTTAAGAACTGGTAGACCATACCATGCTATTTCTCCTCAGGGTCTGCTTCAGAAATAACAAGAAACAGCAGAAAAACTTTTAAGAAAGTAGTATTGATCTGTTTACAATAATCTTAAGAGAAACTTTACACCACAGATCAACTATGTTTGCATTTACAAGAATCGGGGGTTTCTGCAGACAAGGCAGCTACAGTGTGGACAACAATCCTCCTTCTTCCTACAGTTCCAGCTGTCCATCAGGGACATCACAGAATCCACTAGTGACATTACCGTGTGATAGACTCCTCCCACTTCGCCTGTTCAACATCAGTATAGATTTGCCTGTGTCAGTAAGAGCTGAAAAAACCCTTTAGGACTAAAACAAGAACTAGAGACAAAGGGAGAACATTGTGTAAAAGAACATGCTAGATTAGTGCAACAGTTCGGCAGGAGAAAGTTTTCATCAAAAGAGCCTAGAAGAGCTAATACTTAACCAAGCATTAGGGTGGCAATAGGAAACAGAAGAATATAAATGTCAAATAGGTTGGCTTTTACTGTGACAAATACACTGTATTTATGAAAATGGTGTCCATTACCAGTTCAACAGATTTAACTTGCAGCTTGTAAACAGAACTCCTGGCTCAAGAACTACATATACAGCCTAGATCATACTTTCTGCCATCACAGCAACCACATATTCAGTAGCATATATCTGTTTTACCTTGTGATGACTATTACATGGAAACTGTGAATTAAAAAAAAAAAGAACAGAACAGTGGTTTGCATGCTCATTTCCCTCATATTTCCATTCTGACAAGCATTACAACTGCATGCATTGCCAATGGCATTAGAGTCACTGGAAGATAATTAAGATCAATAGGAAAAGGAAGATTAAGGTTTTTTATTTATTAGTAGAAAGGAAGAGAAAAAGAAAAAAATCATAAGTAACAATTCACTATGATTGATTTGCTCTTTCATATTGTAAGAATGTAGCTTTCAGCCTAGAGGTCAAGACTGCCCAGGCAAGAGTTACCTGATACATCTCCTGGGGAGACTCCTGTCCTTCCAATGTTGGTGAGTAAATGATCTATGTTTGGCACTGGCTGGGAGTCTACCGTGCTTTCCTCCTGCACTGTTGTCTATGGTTAATAAACAAAGATCTCTTCATCATTTCTTCAAAGATACTTTCTTCAAAATTTAAACAATGTTTAGTAAAAGACACATTACTGAATAAAGCACCTATGCTTAATGTTTTTACATTATTTACGCATAATTAACTGCAAAATAAGCACCATACTTGTATATTCATTAGATCAGAAACTGAGCTAGAGACCTGCTTCCGGGGTGCAAAGCGGACAATGGCATACAAAGCAGGAAGTTGACATTGTTGGTGCGCCAGGATCTAGAGTCCCAAAGGAAACTGAGTACAAATGCTGACAGACAATACTTACAAGAGGCTCTTCAGCACCTTCTTCTGTGAAAAACCAGTCATGCTAAAATTTAAAAAGGGTGAGAAGAGAAATTAAACAAGAATTTAAATATATCTAGAGCTTGGAGGATGGCATAGAAAAAGGGTAGTTTTCTTAGAAGTTGGTTCTAATATTTTTCCCTATCTGACCAAACAGTGGCTGCCTTTAAAAATGAGTTTTCTTGCAGAGATGAAGCATGAACTTACATGCTGGATGAGCGTTTCTACAATCTTGTACTGGTCAGGCATGTGGGTGACCATGTGGGTCATGTTATCTTCTGATGTTCGAACAAGGGTTGGACCAAACACTATTGCTAAGTTTCTTGGTTCCATCTGAAAGAAAGGATCACATTGGGATATATCAGAATTTTTCTTAAGGAAGTAGGCTGAAATTCCCATTGTAGGATTTTTCATAAAAAAGAATAAACAGAAAACTGGCTTTGATGTAGATTTAAAAAATAATGCTTTCTAGCAAGGTTTTAAAAAATTTTTTAATTTTTTGAGACAGGGTCTCACACTGGCACCCAGGCTAGAGTGCAGTGGCACGATCATAGCTTACTGCATTCTCGACCTCTTGGGCTCAAGCAGTCCTCTTGCCTCAGCTTCCTGAGTAGCTGGGACTACAGGTGTGCACCACCATGCCTGGCTAAGTTTTTAAAAATTTTTTGTAAAGACAGGATCTTACTATGTTACCAAGGCTGGTCTTGAAATCCTGGCCTCAAGCAGTTCTCCAGCCTCAGCTTCCCAAAGTGCTGGGATCCCAAGTGTGAGCCACCATAAGTGGGTGGCCTAGTAAAATTTTCAAAGCAAATGTGTACAAAACTCTTTTTTCTGCATTAATGATAATATGCAATGCATAATTAGCATTCATCTTTTCCCAAGAAGTCTTTGATTGAAAACAACTGATTTGGTTCAAAATGAGTATTACCAAAGCACTGATAAAAATGTTAAAGTCAAAGGAAAAAAACTTGCAAAAGGTTACAGGCACACCTGTAATCCCAGCACATCGGGGACTGAGTCAAGTGGATTGAGCCCAGCAGTTCAAGACCAGCCTGGCCAACATCGTGAGACCTCATCTCTACTGAAAATTTAAAAAGTTGGCCAGGCATGATGGTGTGTGCATACAGTCCCAGCTACTCAGGAGGCTGAGGTGGGAGGATTCCTTGAACCCAGCAGGTTGAGGGTGCAGCCTGGGTGACAGAGTGAGACCCTGTCTTAAAAAAAAAAAAGAAGAGAGAGAGAGAAACTCTCTTCCCTTGAGAAATGAAAAGTAAAATAAGTGCTTCAAGATACATCAAAGCTTCCAGATTTTCCCTCTAGTACATCAAAATCACTAATGTGTCGAAACCCAATGTTTGGAAATACTATTTTTGACCAATTTTTACTTGAAACCAAACTTGTGAAACTCTTGGGTTAGGTTTGCTTTGATCTGAATGTCTCATTATTGCATACTTCTCTGTTTATACGTTAATTTCCATATTCTGTATTCCTTGTTTAATTATAAAATTATCAAAGGGATGGATCTTTTGTTTTCCTTCGTTAAATCTTATAGTGTCTTTAAAATAACTGTAATCAACCCTATTAAGATATTAAAATAACGTTAAATAACTTTAATCAACCCTAATAACATACCAGGGGTAAAAATCACCACTGAACTCACAAAGTTATACTGGAAAAAAGGGGAAGCAATTGCTGCACACTTACATGTTAACTAGCATAGCACATACATAACGATGCCACTGCAGAGGAATAAGGAGAAATTGTATGAAGTCAGAGTTTTTCCAGAAGTTGGCTTGGTAAAAAGAAACGATGTGTGGCAAAGGTATATTTAAAACTGGCCACACAGAAATGTTTCTGGTCTCCCTCTAGAATGTGTACTCATCTACTCTTAAATCTATGCTGGTGTTGGTGGCTCAGAAAACATAAGTCTACCATCTCAAAGGCCTTATGTAAAATTTCTACTATATTCTTGTGTATGAATATGTTTTTAGACTAATGATAACATGCATTAATATTTATATGTATATATGTTATGCAAGTATACAGTTTTAGCTGGTTCCTATATAAAACTGAAAAACAGTCTACAGTTTATTCATAAATTATTTAAGTTCTATTTTTATTGAAAGATGTTCCATAAAATACTTCAAAACGAACTAGACCATCAAACACTCTTTTCTCGGTAACTGTTACTAACACTCATCATAACTGAGGAATGACTGATGTAATAGACTTTAGGAAAAACTGAAATTAGAGACTGTTTCAGCTAAAGTTATGCTGAACTCTTTGGCTCCTACTGTATGAACTTCTGGAAACAGTCTAGGCTGTCGTTTCCTTTCTCTTTTTTTTTTCTAACTATTTTGTAGCCCTATCACTAGGAAGAATATTGAGCATCTGAAGGGAGTTCTGGAACCTTGCTATAAGCTTCCTGATTTGCAGGTAATAGAGGTTGACACTGTTCTCATAATCCACCCTCACTAAAACTGTGAACAACTGTCTTCCAGAATGTGCACAACCACTAAACTGATCTGAATGAATCCTTCTCTACTTTAAGGAAAAATGACATTCTTCAGAAAAGAATGTCAGCAGTATTCCTGAGCTTGTGGTGGTTCAGTTTTCTTCTCTAGAAGTTAAAATGACTGTTTCAGTACTTTAGGAGGAAGTAATGGTCTTGACTTAGAAAGTCATCATTTTACAATCCCTGATGCTGTAAAAGATTTAGGCAATAACAATAAAAAAACTAAGACTATAACCTATCTACCAAATACCATGTGTAGACGCTGTGTGGATATTGACTTAAGCAAATAACCCTATAGATACACTTTAACAATCAAGAAAAACTGAATGGGGCAGGTGCGGTGGCTCATGCCTATAATGCCAGCACTTTGGGAGGCAGGTGGATTGCTTGAGCCACGAAGTTTGAGACCAGCCTGGCCAATATCCTGTCTCTAATCGAAAAACTGAATGTGAACTGATTATTAGACAATATAAAGAATATATTTTTGTTTTGTTTGACAAAGATAATGTGGTGTTAAAAAGGAAGAAAATGACTTACCTGTTCATGTCTATTTTCCCTTTTGACTGTTGTAGCATATGCATATGTTACCTCTTCAAAATACTAATATACAGCTAAAAGATCAGAAGTAAAATTTCTGACTTTTTCATTTTTCTTACTGGATAACCATAAAAGAAATGTTTTAAAATTTGGGAATCTTTTGCTTTTAAGAGCAATCTTAAGAAGGACTTACCCAGTTTGATGCTCAATTATAAACCTTTTGTTAACTAGCATGAAGTAAGTCTTTTAAACTAAAGCCACTAGAAGTGCATTTCTTCAATGTGCATTTTACATACCTTATTTTTTTCTGAATTTTCTGCCACTGTCTTCAGATGAGCTGAAAGGAACTTAAGTGTTTCGTAATGATGTTCGGGCAAATCGCGAATCTGAAACATATTTTCACGATGGATTTAGAGGCTGAATTTGAGTTGTACCCCCAAAATATAAAATAATACCTACTAGTCTTTTTAATGTTTTCAGACGATCTAGAGGATCTTCTTTACGATTGGCTTCAATAAAATCAGCATATTTATCTGACAATAAGAATGATATAACAAATTTATCTTAAATTGCTTAGGTGAATTGTTTCCCTTTAAGGCTCAATTTTAAACCACAACATGGGAAAAATTTCTAAATAGTTTTTGAGATGTAAATCTCTAAAATGTAAGTTCCCTGCAGGAACCACCCTATATTTACACAGTCTGTCCATTCCTCCGCAACCCTCCAACAATATCTAGTAAAGCATCTTACATGGCTTGATTTAAATATTTGGCTTGACTGAGCAAACATTTTTCTACTTATTGTACCTTATGTGGAAGACTTTTGACTGGAAACAATAATATTCATAATTTGGCTGCAAACATGTCTGAACAAGGTAATACATACATATTTCACTGAACCTAAACAACTTTTATGTTTTTAATATTATGAGGGAAAACTAAACAAAACCTCCTGTTTCCTTTGACCAAGACATTTTTTCCTGGTTTAATAATAATCTATGATTTTCTAATAATTGTAAGTTGAATCACGGGAGTTAACTCACCATTTGTGAAGAGAGGCTCAGGAAGTTTTCTGAAGAAGGATTTTAGTAAACTGCTTATCACATTCAAATCTCGCCATTTCTAGGTGTACAAAATAGAAACAATACAGTATTTTTGTAGTCAGTACCACCAAAGGGAAAAAAATGTTATTCAAATAAAAATAAGCAAACTTACATCATCTTGTATATCAATATCAGCCATTCCCTTGTTGAGTTCTTCTTGCATACTTGATATGGCTGCATTATTTCCAGGAACTCTATAAATACCTGTATATTCAAGACCTCTTTCTTCAACTAATTTGCAACATATGTCAACTATTAATGGAATATACTGCAAAACAAGAAATAAACATTTTATTTAATGCAGCACAAATGTTTAGTAGTTGTGTATCACAGCTCAAATGCTCCTTTCATCCAAAAGGAAACACATAAATTGCTGTTATGCAATATACAGAATACAGACATTACAGATCTGGGAATAGATAAAACCTGTAAGATATTTGAGACAGTAAGAAGAGAATGAATAGACCAACATAGAAAGAGGAGGACCCCCAGAGAGATAACACTCTAAAAAGAAGTAAGAACAGGTAAGGAGAATGTGGAAACCATTCAGCTGAATAAAGAGACAGTCAAGAAAAGAGGAGGAAAGAGTAATATCAATGAATTCATGATATGAATCCTAGCATGGATGTTTTAAATATATGCAGACACATTTACATTTATTATACGTTCTTAGGTCCTTGTGCTAAGATGCTAAAAACAGAAACACAATTTGAAGACGAATTCTTACTGATCATTTCAGACACATTCCTAATGGTTGAATAATTATTCAATTTCAGAGTCAATACATTAGGAAAAAAGTATTACAGATGAGATTGCAACACACATTGACAGGTCAGAAAACTTAGGAAAACTAAGGTCTGTTATAAAGAGGAAAAAAATAGATTGACAGTCTCTGTTGTCTTAAAGACTATATACTCAGATTCCACTGTAATCACAACCAAAGTAATGACTTTAGGAAAGCCAGTTGGGTTGGTGTCTCCTACCCGATTAGTATGAGCTGGTGGGCAGTCATCTAGTCGGACACCAAACGTTCCTGTAGCAGTTGGCTTTTTCTCAAATGTCTTTCTCATGATACTTGGAATGCCTTTTCTCCATGTACCTTTGTCTTTTGGGGGACTGGTATCATCTTCCAATTGCCATTCAAAATAAAACAACATATAAAATGAAAACAAGTGTTTAAATCAAGACTTTAAAAACACTCTCTCAATGTTTAGATAATTCCAAGTCCTGTAATATAAATAATATATCCTAAATTAACCAAAAATATTATGTTCTCTTTCATATAACTTCATTCTTTTATAATGTGTGCTACAATTTTCTTTAAAACAGCAAAAAAAAAAAAAAAAAAAAAATCAGTTGTCATCTTTACAGTGAGACTTCAACAAAGGGAAAAATAGTTTTATTTCAAAATGACAGGACCGGAATCCTCCGAGTCATTTAAATTTGTAATGTGTCTGATTTAAGTATTGTTTGTATTTTCCTTTATTTTGTCTTTACAATGAAACTGGTATCTTGGGCCTCACAAAGGGAAAGGCCCAATGAGCCCAGACCATGCCTATCATGATCTTTGAGCTAGTTAACAAGGGGCCCAGGTGAGTAGAAATGATGCAGAAAACTTAAATGTACCTCTACTATGCCAATTTTTAATCAGCCTATTTATTTGTTAGAAAGCTAACATCAATACCTTTGCTAAGAAGTTTCCTTTCCGACTCTTCCTTCGGAGAGTGTGGGCTCTGAGTCTTTGGCTCCGATTTAGCACCAAGCAAAGTTTGCCTGATGCTGAGACTCTGGCGAGGTGTTTTTGGCAACTGTTCTGCTTTGCTGTTGAAGGAAATGACATTTCTTAACAATTACAGTAATTCCCCTCTATTTGCGGTTTCAGCTACCCATGGTCAACCATGATCTGAAAATATTAACTGGAAAATTCTTGGAATAAACAATTCAAAATCTTTGAATTTCATGCAGTCCCACCCAGAATGAGAATCATGCTTTCGTCCAGACAAACCACACTAGATACACTATTCGCCCATTATTATAAGGGAAAAAAATATAAGTGTATATATCATTTGGTACTATGGTTTCAAGCATTCACTGGGGGTCTTGGAATGTATCCTTGCAAATAAGGGGGGATGACTATACTGATTTAATATCCAAATAAACTGTAGGTAAGGTGGGATTCTCACCTCATCAGACTGTTATATTCTTTTATTCTTCGACTAATTAGGTCCCTGTTAGTGACTCCAGTGTCCTATAGAATAAATAAAGTAAAATTAGAAAATCAATTCTAAACATAAATAAGTGATCCCTACTTTTTTGAGGCTTTCTATTGTACTGCTTTGCTTATTTAACACAAACATCACTGTCATCTGTTCTCAGTGGAGCTGTTTCAAAGCTTCTATTCAACATCACCATGAGACAAATGTTCCAAGTGCCTCCCAACATTGTCAAAGGGTTTTGTTTCTTTTCTGTATCCATGCAATACCTAGGATAGTACCAGCGAGTAGCAAGTGTTCAATACTTACTGAATTGATCTGTTCATAAAATCAATGACTAGGAGGCAGCCAGTTTTTCTCTAATACTAGAAACAATGATCAGCATTTTAAAAATGTACATGTAATTGATTAAAAAAAATATATATATAGGAGGATAAAAGCTGGAAAGCGATTGCCAGAATTTGTTAGTGACTTTACACTTAAAGACAGTGAAACCAAGTATCAGCTAGTAACACAGTGGCAGTTAGATTATCAAAAGAGAAAAGCTCAAAATTTGCTTGTTTTTTTTAACCTCTGCGAGTTAGCTTGTATAAAATGCTATATGGTAAACCCAGAGTTAAACATAACATGATGCCTTTTTTCTATTCATTCCAATTATACATTGATACTGACTTGGGTTCTCAATTTTTTTTTTAACTTGCCTCATTTTGATTACAGTGAATGATAATAGTTTACAAAGAACACTATCTTTAAATACTGAAGTAAAGCAATCTTGAATTTAAATAGATCTTGAAGTTAAATAGACTAATAAATAACTTACCAGCTAAGAGACTGTACAATTAAGATCTAGAGTAAGATTGTCTGGATTTAAATGTGACACTTAAGTCACTATGTGTCCTTAGGGAAATTACCTAGTCTCTCCTTGCCACAGTTTCCTTGTTTGCAGAATGGTGATGGTGATAATAGGACACATTCATATGGTTGCTGAGATTAATGCATGTAAAATGTTTAAAATAGTATCTGCCATATGCTTATGTGCTCCGTGAATTATTGTTTTCTCATCTATAAAACTGGGAAAAATACTGTGTACCTGTGTCTTAATGGTGATAATAGCTCACATTAAGTAAATGTTTATTACCTGGCAGGCATTCTTCATATGAATTATCTCAATCAATCCTAAAAACTGCCATGAATGTGTCACAGAACAAGTCATCTGAAGGAGCTTTAACAATCACAGTCTACTGCCAGAGAGAATGCCTGACACATAGTAGGTGCCTGTTACACTGATCTCCTCTGAACTATTATTTAAGCTGTAATCTACATCTAAGTTCTTATTCTCCCTGTTTATTTTGCATAAATTCAGGTCTGATGCTCTTTATAAAGGGTAGTTGTACAACATAGGTTGCACTGATAAAGATCTGGTGTTAACCACAAATAAGGCAGACTATAAACTACTGGGGGAAAAGAGCACACTTTTTCTATGGTGTACATTTTAATACTTTGAATTGGATATAATGGAAGTGACCAAATTTACATAAGTTTACATTTAATGTAAGCATTCCAGGGTACTATAAGAGAACTTTGTGCCCCTTTTTTGGTTATAATAGTGTACATGAAAAGTGAGAACACTGAAGAAAAACAAACTGTTAATGATAAGAAAATACTCAAGCAAATGCTGACTTAATCATTTCTAGATTTGCTTGATAAAATTTATAGTTATATATGCTTTAAAAACTATCTTTACTATTGAAATTCCTACTGTAAAAATATCTTGATCATAAGTGGGAAACCCTCAAATCCCTAAATACTGTTCTGCATGAAAAAGCAAAGCTGTTTTTATAACATGATTTTTGAAAATTCAAGTGTTCTTTGAAACTAATTATTGTATGACAGTAGGCTATATCGTATTCTGGACTGTATAATTCCATTAACGAAAATCACCAGCATCACTTTGCATTTATATAGTTGTTTCTACTGATAAGCCCTAAGACAATCCTGTCTTTGAAAAACAGAAATGGATCTGGAATAACTTGGTCACAAATGACCAGGACTAAAAATGTAGGTATCCTGTATGTCGTTCATTGCTTCTGAGAAGGTATGCAGAATATATGAATAACCTATTTTTCTAGTTCAGTGATGGTAATTTTCCAATATGTGAAAACAATATAAAATAGGTACGTTTAAGTTTTCATGAACTGTTTTAAATGAAAATCACATACACTAATTTTTTATAAAAAAGATGTATCACATTCCTTCAATCTATTTAAGAAAGTGTTGTGAAAGGGTCAGATTTCTCCAGCACTCCTTTGAACACTCACCTCTTCGTTTAGGTTGCTGCTCTCCTGGATCGTCTTGATCCAAGATAACATATCATCTCGGTCTTCAGCCTGAAACAGGCATTCACAGTCGGATGTGGTGAGTCGAAACACATTTTTCCTCTTAGTCTCACTGTAAGAGATGTCTATCAAGCAAGCATTAACACTGATGGGCTGCTCTTCCTCAGATGGAGTCGTCTGCTCTCTTTTATCTTTATACAGGTAAAGTGAATGACCCCGAAGGACAACGTACATCTGTTTCCATGGCCGAATACTTCCACCAACTCGCTAGAAAACATGCAACAGTTCATGAACAGTCAATATTTGCCTAAATCTTTGTGACAGGGCAAGCACATTAAGCAATAACCTTCCTCTGCACTTACATATACCTAGGGTAGCAGGTGGCTGATTTACATGACTACATATTTGTGAAGAGAGGAAGGATAAAAATTGTGGAGCGTAAACTGAATTAGGCAATGTATTCATATTGAAGTCAAGGACAGTAAAATCCCAACTTTAGTTTGGAAGGCAAAATAAACAAAGCAATTCAAAGAAAATAAATGTACCAAAATATATTAAAACAGTAAGGGAACAGAAAATTTAAAATCAGTCCAAAAAACCTTTTGAGTAAAAGACTTAAGTCTTAGAGGACACAAATGACAAACACTGCAGAAGTTCTCAAACAACTGTATAAATCACAAATTAGCAGAGTTCATCAACTTTATATGGTTAAGCAACAATATCCACATCCAAAGTGAGTTTTCTTAAAAATTTTAAACTCTTTTGACAACATTAAAATGTTCTTACATGCTAGCTTTTCAAATATTATAGAACATTTTTATGGCAAGGTTTTTTTCTATTGAAATCTACTTGATGCATATATTGTTATTTTTGTATTTAACTCAATATTTTAAAAATGAAACAAAGTTATACAGGCAATTTAAAATAAAAAAATGAGAAGAGACAAAAAAATTTGAAACTGAATTGCCACTTTCTAAAGGACCACTCTGGGATACCCATGGCTAATAAGAAAAGCAGAGTTCCTTCTTAAATACTTTTCTTTTTCACATTGCCAAAACACAAGACAATATATTCTACATGTAGCTGATACACAGGACTAAAAGTATTAAAGCAATAATTAAAATTTTTTCAAGGAATACTTTTTCCTTTATGTAGAAAAATATATTTATAAATGATTTTTTCACTCTTTAATGTGGATATGGTGCCATTTTATATATATACAGGCTTTATGGTTTGTCAGGGCCTGCATTTCTTAGAAAACACACTACCTTGCCCTTATCGGTGACAAGAGGTCGGAAATGGAGCCACCCTTCCTTGGCAGCATCGCTGAAGACCTCTGAGGAAGAATCTTTTCTGGATCCAGAGTCTTCTGATGACTTTTGGCTGTCTGGGATCTATAAAAAAGACCAAGAAACAGTACAATATCAGCATTTTCCTTTATAAACATTTACACATTGAAACTGCTTTGTGGAAAACTGTTTCAAGTGAAGGACTATTTTTGAAAAATCATAACTTTATATTTTTAAAATTGTCTCATTTAAAAAATGTAAAGTGACTATCATTTTTTTTATCATCTGAATGAACTCTTTTAAACCATTAGAAATAACAAATGTTATAATTTTCCTATTCTCATGAGTTCACATTTTAGTGAAAAACGAGAAAATGGTTGGTGATTTTTGTCATCTGAAGAATGAAAACAGTAAGATGCAATAACGAATGGCTGAGAAGCAGCTATAAACTGGGGATACTGTGGCGCGACTTCTCTGAAGAAATGTTTTGTTGAAATCTGGAGGAAAAATGAGCCAGCCATGAAAGGTCAGGGAGAAGAGAAGTTTGGGAGAATGTTTAGTTAATGACTGTGTATCATTATCACTTTCACTGTTCACTGATTAATGTGATCAAAAAACAGCTAATTCTAGACCATTAAGGGTCTTTTAGGCCATGGTAGGAAGTGTGAAAGAAGCATTAAGTGATGAATCGGGGAGTAACTGGTACCCCAGTTCAAAGCTCACTCTGGGTACTCTGTCGAGAGTGGATTCTAAAGGGACAAGCATGAAAAGAGCTGCGACTACAGGAATCGAGGTGAGAGATGATGGCAGCTGAATTAAAGCAGCATAGGTGAAGACAGGAAGATTCAGGGTAGTCTAGAATTGATATGAGGGAGAGTGAGAAAAGAAGAAACAAGGCTAGTTCTGAGATACTTGGCTTCATCAAGGTGAATGGAAGTCAACTTTCTGAGATGGGGAAAACTAAGTGATAATGAGGTCTGTGGGTAACTGGGGTCTAACTGTCACGTAAACCTTGAATTGCTGATTAAACACCAAATGATAGCAGCAGCTAACATGAGCTGTAGTCCAGGAAGGAGGTCAAGGACAGCCATGTAAACTTTGGAAGACCTCTGCATAAGATCATTGAGAAAATGGGGTAGATAAAGAAGGGTCAAAATAAGCTCTGGGGCTTCCAACATTTAGATATGAGGTGTAGCAGAAGAGCCTGCAAAGGGGATGGAGAAGCAGTCTTCAAGCCAGAAGGAAGAACAGGAAAGTGTGGCAAGATGGAAGCCAGCAGAATTAAGTGTTTCAGGAAGGGAGCCAGCAATTGTGTTGAATATCACCGAGGGTTCAAGTAAGTAAAAAACCAAAGTTAACCATTAGTTTCAGAACCTAAATGGCAGTGCTGTTCTGATGTGTGTAGGCTGAGAAGCAGAAACTATAGTTTTTTCAAGGAGTTCTGCTATGAAAAGGAGTAGTAAATAAAGGGGGATGTAGATTCCAGGGAGGTTTCTATTTAATGCAGGAAATAGAACATGACTGCATACAACACTGACGAGTCACTGGAAAAATGATGACTGTACAGAAGTGCACTGAGAAAGTGAGAGGCAAGAGAATCCAAAGGAAGGCAGAAAGTGTAGGTATAAAGGCAAGAGACTGGTTGACATGGTGGCTCACGACTGTAATCCCAGCACTTTGGGAGGCTGAGGTAGGCATATCACCCGAGGTCAGGAGTTCAAGACCAATTTGGCCAAAACGGCAAAACCTCATCTTTACTAAAAATACAAAATTTAGCCAGGCATGGTGGGTCCCTGTAATCCCAGCTACTGGGGAAGCTGAGGCATGAGAATTGCTTGAACTTGGAAGGTGGAGGTTGAAAAAGCAGGAAACTGATATTTTTGGAGATAGTAAATAAGGAAATTCCTATTTAATCGTTTCTATGTTTTCAATGAGGTAGAAGGGAAGGGGAGAAGAGAGAGGACAGGGGTGGGCTGGGGTGAGGGGTCTAGGGGGAAAGGCACGAAATAATTTCCAGGATAGAAAAACATACAACACAATACAAAAAGGACTACGGGCAGTTACATTTCTGGCCTTTAACTGATTAAAGTCAGAAAAATCAGCACAAGGTGTATCGAGTATTACATACTTGAAGAGTATGTTTGGAAATTAGAACATTTTATATGTAATATTTTCCAAATGCACTCAATACTTACAGAATAAAAGTTTATAGTATTTATTAAATGTCTACTGGATAAAAGTACTTCTCTACGAAGAGATAAACTAAGGTAAGTAGAAACACTCTAATACCAACCTTGATTCCCTTCAGACTAGATACATGTTTAAAGGACCTGTTGGGGGAAAAATAAATAAATATTTTCAATAAGTGCAAAAAAAAATCTTAAAGATGTAAGAATAATTTGAATATTACCGTTAATCTTTCCATAATAATCTGACATTTTCTTACTATGTTAAATGCCCACTATTCAATGGAAGTGAAAAAAAACCTAATTATATAAATTCTTAAACTTTCCACTCAATATTTAAAACTTTCTTAATTGATCTGGTAATTAAAGTAGTTTCAGCTTCAAGTGTGGGATTTTCTTACACTGGGTTTATATTATTAGTTAACCATAGCTACAATGCTATATTAAGGATTTCCATAATGTTAATTATGATCAGTAAGCAGTTGCCATCAGCAGCCAGCTTCAGGGAGACACCCCCTATCATCTTCACTCATCCTGCTGGTGGATACCCTGAACTGGAAATGTGGCAGGAAGGGCGCAGTCAGGGACAGTCCTGGCCCCTCACTCTTGTGCTCAACCCACATTATGATTGCTTTTCAAAAAGGAAGACAACTGTTGCCATGGAAAGGCTTAGTGCTTCAGGAGACAGATTCATGTTAATTAGTCAAAAATAATTTAATTTTTATTAAGGGACAATACATTTTTTGAAACTCAAAATTCATTTAAGAAACTTAGAAGATGTTACTAAAGATGTCACTGTTCTCTCAGAAACCACCTCCCCAACAACAATGTAATCAGTTATGCAAACTCAATCTTGAACCGTATCAGGAGGCTCTATGACTCTGAACTATGCTATATAAAGAAGGGTGGCTAATGGCAGTGAAGTAAACAATAGATACAGGAAGAAAGAAGAGGACACCATTACGTGCAGTACGGAAAGTGCACTACACTAATTTCTGAGAGACTGAAACCAGCCATCCTTGTTTGGAACAATGGAAAATAGCATGCTGAAGCTGGTGACAGGAGCCTCGTTTATTACCATGGAGTATCAGAGGAGAATGAGGAAACATACTGCTGCCATCTTTGCAGGAAACTGTGTGTAGTTGGTGTAGGCAGTTTTTGATATAGTGAGGAAGTAGTAAAGGCCAAAACAGCTCACAAATCAACCCTGTACCTTTAGGAAAATTCCTGCTAGCCTGGATATAGGCCCTGCTAGCTTCACAGAAACCTCCCTCAAGTAGCTGCTCCAGAAAGAACTAATTTTATTGGAATATAAGTAAAAACCAAATGGAACCCACATAATATTGTATGCAAAGATAACCAAAAAGACAGTTTTTTGACATAAAGTTCAATATCATAAAGATGTCAATTTATAAATTTATCATGTGTCAATGAAAATGTACATAAGAATTTAAGAACTAAAAAGTCTGATTTTAAGGTTCAAATATCAAAATAAAAATAGCCAGGAGAATTCTGAAAAGTAAATTAATGATGGACAATAGCCTTATCAGATAAGAAAGACAATATAAAACTACCACAATAGAACCCAGTGTACATTAATACATAGATAAATCAACTGAACAGAATAAAGCCCCAAAATAAAATTAAATATGTACGACTTAGTATGTAATAAAGATGATGTATCAGTGGCAAAGGATTCAACAGGTGCTTTTGGGACAACAGAGATATCAGAATATAAAGTTGTCTCTCTTGCTCACTAATTAGAACAAATCAATTCCAGTTAAGTCAAAGTTGTAAATATACAAAAAATAAAATGTGTTTACTTCTCTAATTTTGTTATAATTCTGGAGAAGTGAATTTTTCAATACGACTCAAAATTCAAAGGCTACAAAAATATTTCCTAAATATAGCCACAGAAAAAAATTTAAATATTTTTGCATGGTTTAAAAAAATGAAAAATACTGATTTAGGAAAGACTTGCAACACATCACTGAAAAATGTTAGCTTCCTTTATATAAAAAGGATGCAGAAGTCAGAAGAATCCATAGGAAATGCCCAAAAAATATATCTTAAATATACAACATGGTGTTCAACTGATAAGAAAGTGTCAAATTAAAAATGCAATATGCCATTATAATATTTGAAAATATATATATCAAAGGCTAAACAATACACTGTTAGAGTATAATAGCAAAGACTTTTGTGTATTGTTGGTGGGAATGTGAGTTGGTATAATTTTTATGGAGCGTAATTAATAATATTAAAATTAAAAATATGGCTGGGCATGGTGGCTCATGCCTATAATCCCAGCACTTTGGGAGGCTGAGGTGCATAGATCACCTGAGAGTTCAAGACCAGCCTGACCAACATGGTGAAACCCTGTCTTTACTAAAAATACAAAATTAGCCAGGCGTGGTGGCGCATGTCTGTAATCCCAGCTACTTGGGAGGCTGAGGTTGCACTGAGCTGAGATCACGCCACTGCACTCTGGCCTGGGTAACAAGAGCAAAACTCTGTCTCGAAAAATAATAATAAATTTTAAAAATAAATAAAATTAAAAATACACATACTCCTTGATGTAAGAATCCTGTTTTACATTTATTCGCACATGTGCTAACTGAACTAGGTACAAACATAGTCAATGAAGTATTGTTTGTGACAGCATCAGATTCTATCAATATAACTGTCTATTACTATAGATATAGAATATTGGTTAAGTATATGATGCCAATAAGCTATTCAATGGAAAATTTAAAAATCATGAAACAGCATGAGGCAGGATTATATATATTTAAGGATCTCTAAATCAGTGTCTTTTGTAAAATAATTAGAATACATACGTATGCATATTTAAGTTGTGTATACATGTTTATGTTTAGAATAGCTCTAGAATTACACTAAAAGAAACAGTAATATTATGTCTTAGTACTGAACAGCTGCAGGTCTTAAGGTAAGAATATTTAACATATTTTTCTACCATGTTTGTATGTTACTGATTTTTAAAATTCAATTTAATGTTACCATGTAACAACTTTATTTTTTAATTTGCATTTCTAATGTCAAAGTTAGAAAATGTAAGACATTAAATTCAGTACTTAAATGTCAAGGTCATGCTAAACACCCACCCACATACAAATATTTAATAATACACCCAAGACTTACAATTTTGCATCTTCTTTGTAATCATCCAGACCCTCATCATATGATTTTGATCTTTCTGTCTTTGAGGTGGGCTGAGCATCCAGGCTAGGCGGGCTAACGGACTCTGAAATTAAATAAAATCCAGTATTTAGACATTTACAAGTGGTTCCCAAATTCTTTCAATGGTAGAAAGATCAGTTTATCATGTTATTCTAAGTGGAAAACAGTATGAGATACGGTTTAGAAAACCACCCTTTAGACATACCGTGGTCATGTGAGAGTTGACGGCGAATTAAGGGAGCTGAAGTTGTGAGGCTGTGAGGAACTGTTGCTATGGAGGGGACTTGAGAGGTAGAGGCTGATATAACAGCAGAAGCAGGGATATGTGCAATATCATGATCAATGCTAGGGCTAGTTGGTTCATCTGTAAGAAAAAAAGAAAATCAGTAGAATATTCAATGACCTAATTGTTATTAATAATAGAACTCCCAGTCACTAATCATTAAGAGGGTCTGATAAAAATTTTAACACTTCACCACCAAAGCATCACTAAATGACCTATTCAGTCTGTTAAAAATTGATTTACAGTTATTACTCTAGTAATTTTAAATAATTCTGAGAGTATGGCATAAAAAATTAAGTCGCTTTACCAACCAATTAATGCCTTCCCTAATGATAGTCAAGGTACTAACGTTTATAGGTACTTCAAACTGAAACCTATCAAACCAGAGCAATAACATACCACCCTGAAAGAATTACTTTTCAAATTTTAAATGTATCACAGATTATCACGTCAGGAAACTAAGCAAGGTGACTGGTTAAGGCTCAGTTTTCAAACCATTAATTCCTAAAACTGTATCGCCCCTTTTCCCCACACAAGTGTATCTCATTTTTTGTAGAAAGACAAAGTCCAGTCGACAGCTTCCAAAATAAGTTTCTAGGGCTATTTGTACAAAATTCTTACCTTATAAAAACATTAGTGATTTAAATTCCAATACTTGAGGCCAAGAAATATATCGATAGGATGCTGGAACTATAATCCTTAAAATTAAATGCCCCAGAATAAAACCCATTAAAGAATATACTACAGTGACAAACCAGGATTTTAATTCCTTGATTTAAAAGGTCCAGCTATTTTAATTTTGACTACCTAAGAATACTGTACCATATCAGTTATCAGAATTTTAATCAAGAGGACTGATAATATTACAAAAATATAACGTTTCCATTTTATGGCCAAAATCAGTAAATTCTAACTATCTTGAGCTCATTTTCTGTTCTTACAACTTTCTCTTTACATTTTAGCAAAAGAAGACATTTTGAACTATATGACGGTTGACTATCATGTAAGAATGGAATAATTATTTTCCCAAAAGTAAGATAACGGAAGTTTTAAAAATTCAATGAGGATAAAAACTTAATTCCACTAAAACTCGTGTTTAAAACTGATTTTGATATTTAAATTGGTACACGTTTAACAAAGTTTGTTCAGATGATACATGATATAAAGGAGCCTGATCTTACAGAATCTGCTGATCCATAATTCTGTTACAGATCCATGAATACTGATGTGAATGGGAAAATACTGTATTCTTCAGAAAGTATCTGGCTCATGCAATATTAATAAATCTTTAATTATACTGGTACAGATCTTTGAGGAGAATCATTTTATGCCTTGCAAAAGTAACTGAAAACATTTTAATATGTAAAATACCAGAGAGTGAAATCCAAATTGTGCAAAGATTAAGCATTATTGCAAAGCATTAAATACAATTTTCAAATTTTGTATCCCTGGATTTCCTGGTGGTATTCATTCAATCTCTTCTGACTATATTTTGGAGAAAATTTCTGAAACACACTAGATCAAAATAATCAGTTTCAGATATGTCTGTAAAAACAGGTGGAAGGAGAGATACTCACCTGTTCTAAAGTACGCTGAATAGAGAAGGCATGGGAGAAGAGACTGGACTTACTCATTTCAGTATTGTTTGCATTCTCTATACTAAATGCCTTTTACTGGTATGTTAAAGGGAGAAAAGGAAAAGCTAAACATACATTTAAAGTAAACATAATTATATCACCTCATATTTAGAGACTATACTAATCTAATTCTTTATTCCCTTTGAAAACAAAAACTTTTCTACTGGTTCAAAATTACTGTGTTTTGTTAGGAATAATTCCAATTCAAAAACTAAATTTTCACATGCACATTATTACCAATGTGCAGATTATGTAAAAACAATAATTCCAACTTATTTTCCAATGTAGAAAAATAAACATTAGTTAGCTTTGGCAACATTAGTTACCAAAGGAAAAACCAAAATTTTTTATCTCATATACAAATATATTCAAAAGCATCATGCTGTCACACTTTCAAATGACCTCTAAATTTTTAAATAAAATATATTCTATCAGATGAAAATAACCAATCATCTTTATCCTAGGCATATAATATTAAGACATTAAATAATGCATTCAAAACACATTTATGAACTACTGGGACAACAGACTTGTTATTATCAAGTGGCATAAACATTCATGTTAAATAAAATTACATAATCAAAGAACTGACTTTAGAAATAAGGTCTTAGCCAGGCACAGTGGCTCACACCTGTGATCTCAGCATTTTGGGAGGCCGAGACCAGCAAATCACCTGAGATTAGGAGTTCAAGACCACCCTGGCCAACATGGCAAAACCCTGTCTCTACTAAAAATACAAAAATTAGCTGGGTGTGGTGGCATGCACCTGTAGTCCCAGCTAATAATGAGGCAGGAGAATCACTTGAACCCAGGAGGCGGAGTTGCGATGAGCCGAAATAGTGCCACTGCACTCCAGCCTGGACGACAGAGCAAGACTCTGTCTCAAAAAAAAAAAAAAGGTCTTAATTTAGACTTTTCACTAGAAGACCCATAGTGCCATAGCTCTTTATAATAAAAAGAATGAATGAAGGACACCAAAGTTGCTACACATCAAAATTCAATGTGGTTATTGTTTCGTAAAAAAATTTGGGCCTATATGTTGAAAAATTTTGCTTTGGAAAATAATGTTTTCCAAAAGGAAATAACTAATCCTCACAGATAATATCTACTCCGTTATTCAATCTGGATTTTTTCCAAATGGAGACTATTCCAAATTATGTTTCTATTGATTATTCATATCTGAATAGGAAGCTTTCACTATGTTTATTGGTCATCAATAACCTTAAAGATTTCAAAATCAAGAAAAATGTGGACATGTACAAAAATTAAGCAGCTATAATGTAAAACTTCACACATAACTGTTAAATAATTATTTTTCAGATATCAGAGCAGGAAAGAAGGGAAGCCCTCATATATGAAGAGCTCTTGTAAGGACCACTAAAATCACAGCACAGAGAGAACAAAACACATGACAAGACAACTCACGGAAGAAATACAAAAGCCTAATGAAAATGTAAAAAAAAACTTGTGATAACGCATTACTGAAATGATCAAACAAAAGCAAGATGAAACAGTGATTTGTAACTGTTTTTCATCTCGCATCTTGTAAAGTGACAAGCATTTTCACTTTAGGATGTTCTCATCCTATTTGTTCCTCTTTGTGTTCTGCAACATAACTACAGAAAGTGTGTCTATGCCTGTCTATCCCAGAGGTTCAATGGGATTCACTGGAGTGGCTGACCCTCCTGTGGGTGGGCATGACCTAGGCCTGACCAACCAACCATCCCTCTTAATCCAGAGACTGGCCAACGGGTGAGAAGCATGTAGTCAGGGCTTTTGTATTAATAGTATCTCCAGGATTCAATAGATTGACAGTGAGAAAACTATGGACTTTCTCTTCTTTTCCTTGGAATACAAAAACTGTAGCAATTAGTTAACTGTTGAGTTGCTACCAATGGCAACCTTTTCTACCACGTGAAGAAAAACTATCTAAGAATGAAGAAAGCAAAACAAAGACTCACAGGCTGGGCATGGTGGCTCATGCCTGTAATCCCAGCACTTTGGGAGGCCAAGGCGGGAGGATCAGTTGAGCTCAAGAGTTTGAGACTGGCCTGGCCAACATGGTGAAGCTCTGTCTCTACTAAAAATGCAAAAATTAGCGTGCTTGTAATCCCAGCTATTCCAGAGGCTGAGGCACGAGAATTGCTTGAATCTGGGGGGTGGAGGTTGCACTGAACTGAGGTCGTGCCACTGCACTCCAGTCTGGGCAACAGAATGAGATGCCATGTTGAAAAAAACAAACAAACAAAAAAAAACCTCACTTGATATCATCACTTGGGTATTTGGATCCAGCCATGCATGGAACCAGGTCTACCACAGTTCAACCCTGTAAGCTAACATTACTTCATGGCATGAGCTAATTTGAAATAACTGTCCCATCCCTGTAACCAAGAGAACTGAGATGAACATAAATGCGGAAGACAAGCATTTCTAGCACCCTGACAAATGTGGATCTCTTCTCATAACACCCAACATCCATTGCTACAGGTTAGGGGACAGAGCAAAAAAAAAATAAAGTCCCTTCTAAGATGGGCTAAGTTATGAGGAACCTCATAAACAGTCATCATCAGTTGCTTTCTACAAAACATCTACTCTAGATTATGTGTAAGATTCCATCTACAACGGGATTCTACTATTTGCTGAGCTTGGCCTTAGGGGTATCAATATGAATATCGATATGAATCTTAGATTGCGATTCCCCACAATGTTGACAACTGGAATATATCCTATGTATAAAAAATACATAAGTTGTGTGGAACTTTAAAAAAAAAAAAAAAGCTATTAGTGTCACCTACCCAATTAGGTATTTTCTTAAGAAACATTTTTAAAGCTATCAATAGATTTAAAATTGATAGCTTTAGGCCAGGCGCAGTGGCTCGCACTGTAATCCCAGCACTTTGGGAGGCTGAGGCGGGCAGATCACAAGGTCAGGAGTTCGAGACCAGCCTGCCAACATGGTGAAACCACATTTCTACTAAAAATTACAAAGATTAGGCCAGACACTGTGGCTCATGCTTGTAATCTCAGCACTGGGGGAGGCCGAGGCAGACGGATCACCTGAGGTCGGGAGTTCAAGACCAGCCTGACCAACATGGAGAAACCCCATCTTTACTAAAAATAAAAATAAAAAATTCTCTGGGTGTGGTGGCGCATGCCAGTAATCCCAGCTATTTGGGAGGCTGAGACAGGAGAATCGCTTGAAACCGGGAGGCAGAGATTGCGGTGGGCCAAGATCACACCATTGTACTCCAGTCTAGGCAACGAAAGCGAAACTCCGTCTCAAAAAAAAAAAAAAAAAAAAATTAGCAAGGCATGGTGGTGGGTGCCTGTAGTCCCAGCTACTCGTGAGGCTGAGGCAGAAAAATCACTTGAACCTGGGAGACAGAGGTTGCAGTGAGCTGAGATCATGCCACTGCACTCCAGCCTGGCCGACTCCGTCTCAAAAAAAAAAAAAAAACCTGATAGCTTTAAAAATGTTAGTCCTCAGTAGCTTTAAAAATGTTCCCCTAAAAAAAGAAAAACTAAACGAGTACTCAGAGAGAAGCATATTATATTGTAAAATAATGGAGAACTCATAAACCTATGGGGCACCCGGGGAAATAGAAGTATGGGCCTTGATTAACGGCAAAAAAAACGAAATAAAGAAGTCCCTGCATCGTGTGCCTCCAGGGGGCGCCCTTTCACAGGCATTCCATATAAATGGCGCCTTCCAGAGCTGTATTCTAAGATGAGGCTGAATCAGGCAAACCTAGAGACCCTGTCTCTGTCACTAACTGTGCGATTTTAGAGAAGTTATTTAACCTCTGTATACCTTAAATTTCTCACTTATAAAATGAAGATAATACCAAAGACATATGTCATCACCTGTTAGCAGATGATGTTTTAGAGCTGCATAGTAATTATGATGAGAACTATCTTGTTATTTTGCTATACATTTAACCAGCATTTTAAAATTGTCTTTCAGCCATCTCAACAAATACTTATTACTGAGTGCATTCTTTAAGCCAGGCAGCGTTTGAGACACTAGGGACACAAAAGTGAACTAAATAAAATCTCTGCTCTCATGTAGTTTTAGTTCTACTGAGAAACATGTAACAACAAAAAGAAAATGTCAAGTAGAAACAGTAATATGAAGATAAATAAAAACTTAAGGGGAAGAGAATGTCACTTTCTGTGTGTGGAATACTTGTTTTAGATAGGTGAGTCACAAAGGCGGCTTGGATAAGATCTCTGAGCAGAGACCCAAATGTCATGAGGAAGAAAGAGGCTTGTGACTATCTACGGAATCCAGGGTTGGAAACCAGCAGCACCTGTCCCTGTAGCAAGGCACGCCTGCCATGTTTCAGAGCAGCAAGGAGGCTGGGGAAGCTACAGATGGAATGCACATGGAAGATCGTGATAGGAGATGACAAAGTAGGACCTCTCTGACCCCATCAGAGAGGGAGCTGTGAGGCAGGCCCTGGAGGGCCTTTCAGACCATGGGAGGATTTTGTAGGCTATTTTGGGTAAGATGAATGGGAAGAAAACAGAAGGTTCTGCACAGAGGAGTGGTGTGATCTAACTGACATTTTTAAAACATCACACTGGCTGCTGTACGGAGAACAGATCTGGGGTGGGAGAGAGCAGATAGAATACTCAACAGGACAGGTGCCAGTGACTGTGGCACACGCTTATAATTTAAGTAACTTCTCCAAATCCATTCCAGGATTTATACTATGGCAAACGAACTTGACAACGAAGGTCTTTTCTCTCAGTACACATTAAATTTACAAAGAAATATGCTTTAGAAAGTAAACCTTTAAATTAAAGTATCAACCTTTAAATGAAAGGTTGATAACTAATTATCAAAACTGTTCCACTTGGTTTTTGATTCCCATGAATCAACAATTAGGTACAATTTGCTTTGCCGATTTCCTTAATCTCAAGATTTTGTTTCATCAAAATAACAATTTGAAATGGGTACTAGATATATAGGGCTCTTTTGTTTTGTTTTAAAGAAAAATTGGTACTAGAAATAATTTTTTTTTTTTTTTTTGAGATGGAGTTTCACTCTTGTTGCCCAGGCTGGAGTGCAATGGCGCCATCTCGCTCAACACAACCTCTGCCTCCCAGGTTCAAGCAATTCTCCTCCTGCAGCCTCTTGAGGAGCTGGGATTACACCATCATGCACCATCATGCCCAGCTAATTTTACATTTTTGGTAAAGACAGGGTTTCTCCATGTTGGTTAGGCTGGTCTTGAACTCCTGACCTCAGGTAATCTGCCTGCCTCAGTCTCCCAAAAGAAATAATTTTTAAGGAGGGTAAAAAGCTCTGGTTGAAGCACAGCTTATGAGATTCACTAAAAACATTTTAAAATCACAGTGGAAGATTTCTGTGCCTACTGAACTAGAAATAATACTTTTTTGGAAAGATTTCTTATACATTTGACATATTAGCCAATGACTCTAAATGAGCTCACCTATAAATGGGATGGAAGCCAAGGAATCGCCAGGTGGACTGGTACTCGAGGCTTTTCTTTCCTCCATTCTTTTTATGTGGACCTCTCGACGTGCATCATTGGGCAGCCAGCAGGTAGTGTCTGACCCGGTCTCCTGGTCATTTACTGCCAAGATGTAAGACTGATGCCTTAAAGGCTGCGGTGTCTGGCGTCCAGATGGAGGTTTTTCCCTTAGGATGACAGCTTCTTTATTATCTAAAGTATCTGATTGCTCAATTTCAGCCTCTTGTAAACTTAAATCTTGATTCCTTTGACTGACAGGTAGTTCTAAATCTGAAGTACCAGCGTTTTCACTTGACTGAGGGGCAGGCTTTGCAGAGGCTCCAGATAAAGAGGGGGATTTCCCAGTCTCCACTTGCTGATCGGGGGTGCTGTCAGTCCTCACCCATGTCTGCTGATTCAGCAGACTGTTCTGATGCAAGTGATTTACTGGTCTTTGGTCTTTGATAGAAACAAATGATTTCTGGCTAAATGATGGTTTTGTGACATGCGTTGAAGGAGCTTTCTGAGAATTACTTCCGACTTTCACAAGAGGTGACCTGTCTTGTGAAATACCCCGAGGCAGTGACATTCCACAAGTAGTCTGAAAATGTCTGTTTGACTGCAGTGTTTTGAGATCTGGTGGAACTTTTTTAAACTGCGACACAGATCCCACCCCTCTACCACTCATACGCCTGTTATCAGAATTAACAACACTTGGAGCCACAGTAAAATTGGAACCTCGAAAAGATTTGTGAATTTCTTGCTGCCTAGGTCTTTCATAAATACCTCGTCTATCATCCTGTTCAGTAAACCCACTCCACTTGTAAGTCTGTTTTCGCTCTCCATTTGAATCAGGTATTGGAGTTCCAGAATTGACATTTTCTAAGGTTTCATCTTGTCCCTCAATATAATCCCATGAACGAGTTCTATGATTACTAAAACTAACAGATGGAGACGTCAGTGCTCCTTGAGATGCACTTCTTGGACAATACTTCATTAGCACAGAATCTTCCAGTCTTTCTTGGGACACACTGCGTTGCCGTATCTGGACAGACTGCGGCACTCTATCATGAGAGGTGCTTCGACGTCGTCCCTGCAAAGTAGTGCGGTTGGGGACGACCTGGTTATAATCCGCCGTGCTTTGAGATGCTGCTCTTAAACTATCTAATCTTTCTTGTATTGTCCGACAACCTATGTGCAATCGTCTGTTATCAATATACTCTTTGTAGGTTTTATAGTTTTTCCAGTCTATGTGCTGATGGGAATTTGGTGAATAGTGATTAACAGCTACAGAGGGAGACTCCACAGCTTGAGATCTGCTGCTTGAGATTCCATCAGAATGTCCACTGTAATTTCCAGATTTAAGTAAAATTCCAGAAGGTTCCAATGATCTGGAGCCTGCAGTCTGATGAATTAGATGAGCAGTGGGAATTGATAATGGTGGTGATGTGGTTCTTGACAATGTTTTTAAAGAGGTCTGCTCATTCGTGCCATACCTCACTTCTTCAGTTCTATGTGAAGGACCTGTATGGTTGTTTCTATTGGATAACATATCTACAACCTTCTCAGAAGGTACAATGACAGTCCTTACACTTTCATTGCAAACACACACTGCTGTGTTTGATTTTGCAACATCTGTTGGTGATGGAGGCACTTGGATTTCCATTTTATAGGCCCTGCCAGGTTGTGTCAGTACTGGTGTACTGGTTTGCTGTTTGCTCAATGATGAGTCAGGAGGAGATATTTCAACTGGCTGTGCCATGGCTGATGGGGCAGATGGCAGCCAGGGATAGCAGATTGGTGGAGGTTCAGGTATATTGCGGGCATTGCCGCTATAAGCTTCATTGCCTTTCAGGTAGGCATCTTGAGAATATGCCTGTATAGAAATGAGAGAACGGTGTCACTGGAAATTCATAAAAAGAATAATTTCCATTTTTGCAGTTCACTATTTTATCTGACTATGCCCTACCTCATTCCTGAGTGACATTCACTATAGCATGCACGCAAACACAACATAAGGTTACTCTACAAATCTAGAAACTGCTAGTCTCTCAGAAATCAAATAAATTGTAGAATTTGCAACACATACAAATTACAATCACCTTTTTGCTCAAAACATGTGACACTCATCAAATTTCCACCCAGCCAATTAGATGTACCCATATTGCTTCTAAAATTCTCCCCATTCAAGCCTTCTGATTTTTCATCAGTCGACAGGTTAAATGGCTGCCAAATAAATCCCAGCAAAAGATGCATATATTTTGCCAGAGAAAAGCTGGAAATATTAAAATCTTTAATGCATTTTAAGTACTACTGTCATAAATTAAATCTAATTTATTTGAAGCATCTTGTCAATTAGCCATTACAGAGTCCCTCAGAATAATCATTTTGACAAATTAAGCCCTTCAGCAGCCATGTTAAGTATTTTAATATTTAAAGTTAGAGAATATGCAAGTTTAAGAAATAAAGCACATATATTAAAGGCACAAACATATGAAAAGGTAATTCTTCTTTCTGTATATAATTTATATTTTTATTTTAAGCTAATGAAAAGGTATACTGTACAAATTTATTTGGTCTCTTTTACTTATTTAAGGAGACATTTCTCTATTACTAACAGGCAGTCATGCAGCTCATGTTGTTTTTTACCAACTATTTGTAAAATTATTCAGCAATTCTTTAAAGGTTTAAGAATAACAGAAATTAACTACAGAGACTTTACAAAACAGAGCTTATCAGTGCAACACAGGGACTATGTGCAGTATCTGAGACAGGTGTGGTAACACATCTTCCCCTAATCAAAACAAACTTAACTCAAGACTATCATCATATCCTGTCTGCATTCGACAGTTTGCAAAGCTCAAATGCAGCCACAAACATTAACAGCAAAGTAGTAGGGAAAGGAAGATGGTGAGATACTTAAAAATAAAAATACTGATGCAGATAAATATTATGCTGTAACATGAGTTATGCAAAGGATACAAAAGAAAACCAAACATAAAAATAAAAAAGATGGAAAACCATCTATCACAAACACATTCTGCAAATTAGTAAGATTCATACCATACAGGGATTTCTCTAAGCAAACTCAACAGTTTTAATAGATTGGCTTATTACAAATCTCTACCAAACATGATTTAAAAAGCAAGGAAATGGCTACTGTGCATTTCTTACCAGTGCTGTGACATCCTTTGTAAATTGTAGCTAGCAGAAAATAGGAAAACATAGAAGCTGCTTACTGATATAAAGACAAAATCATGTTGTCATATTGATGCTAGAAACGGCAAGCTAAAAATACATCTATACTTGTTTCTCTGGAAGGTACCAAGAGAGGTAAAGGGCAGTGAAGCATAAAGAATAACTCCAGTATTCTTCTGAACATCATTTTCTCAGACTTTTATCTGGTTCTTGGTTGATGTGTCTACCATTCTTGAAAGCAAAATACATCTGGTGACATGCATTCCTAACAGATATTTTCTTCAATATGCACTGCTGTCTGATAACATGCTACAAAGCTTCCCTCCACAAGAGCAACAGTGATGCCTCTCATTTCCCCTGAGCTTCTTCCATCTCTGCTTCCAGATGACGAAACGAATGCTCTATTATGCATTTAAAATAGTACAACCTCCTCCTTCCCCAGTAAGTCAGAACATAACCACAAGCTGTCAGCTGACTGCAGCTGCCTTTACACTAAGATTTGGGGTGGGGGGGGGAATGATATTAAGTTTCACTCAAAAATTAAGATCTTTCAACACTGTGCCTTTTGTACTATTTTATTAAGTTTGCAAAAATAACTACTGAATAAACATAAAAATATTACTTCCAGAGTAATTCTTATTAACCTATAATAAATATTACAGAACACAGACTAGAATGCAGTGAGAAACTAAAGCTAGGCATATAAAGGAAAACATGTTTACATAATATTTTTATAGCAGGAATCCAGTTAATCCAAATATGCATTTTGGGTATGTGCATTGACACACCAAGCCTATCTTTTCCATGCTGATTATAATCCATACGAATACTTTTTTGTAATAGGAAAAGTGTGTCTAAGTGAAAGAATACTGAACTGTCTGGTGCAGCATTTCCCAGAGCGTCCTTGTGTACTTTTATTATATATCATCTGAAGAGGAGGATGGGGGAGAGGAGGTCCCCATGATCGATGATGTAGGGTCACTTGGCAAACTGCCTGACTTCTCAAAATCACTACTACATTAATGTACTTTGTGAATTCAAAGGGAAAGTATAAATTTATTCACTATAGAGGTCATTTTTTCCAAAGGTTTTAACATGATTAATATATCTACTTGGGAAATGCTACTCTAGAACTAATATTTTAAAAATAACTCCTTTATTCAAATTTGGGGAAGAATATCATCTTTTAGTAATAGAACTCTATAACTGGAACTATCAAAACCTGAGAAAATATTTTACATACTTCAGACATCTCTAATATTTCTGTGTAGTAATTCTAAATGCTAAGTAGTCTACATTACAGTCACAGGTCCCCACTTCTGGGTTATCACAAGGGGTCCTTAAATCCATACATATGCATGCATTAACAGTGAACTGACTCAATGGAACATCTCACACATACAGTACTATTATCTAATCTAAGCAGACATGGTTGAGAAAATATAAAATCATTCAAGAACATTTTTGACAAAATGTACATTGTGAAACTCAAAAGTACAAACTTATTTGCCAGGGAACCCATTTTTTTTCCCCCAGAGGTTTTAACATAATTAGAAGATCTGCCCGGGAAGTGCTGGTCTAGAACTTTTTTTTTTTTTTTTTTGAGACGAAGTCTCGCTTTGTTGCCCAGGCTGGAGTGCAGTGGTGCAATCTTGGCTCACCAAAACCTGCGCCTCTTGGGTTCAAGTGATTCTCCTGCCTCAGCCTCCTGAGTAGCTGGGATTACAGGACTATGCCACCATGCCCAGCTAACTTTTGTATTTTTAGTAGAGATGGCTCCACTAGGTTGGCCAGGCTGGTCTTGAACTTCTGACCTCATCCACCTGCTTCAGACTCCCAAAGTGTTGGGATTACAGGCGTGAGCCACTGAGCTCAGCTGGAACTAATATTTTTAAGATATCTTCTTTATTCAAATTTGAGGAGGAATATTTTTGAAACCAATGTCATAAGAATTACATGTTCAGTATTAACAATTAACATAATAATTTTGGTTATGTTTTAAGCCCAAATGGATACTTTACAACATATGAAGGTGTTTTGATTTACATTTTTCCCAATTGACTAGCTCTTGTGAATTCAACAGAATATGACAAAACATTTTTAGCTGTTTTCTCCATTCAGCCCTTTTGTACACCACTTCAAAGTCCTTCTTGAGCTTTCTTTACCCTTGTACTTAAGTATTACACCTTACAGGAGTTTAATAACTTGTGTTTTAAAACTGAAGCCTTCCCTAATGAAAACAGAATAGTAGCAACCCTGTTTTGCCTATTGGATACAAAAAGCTCTCAAAAAGGAAGGAGGAAGAGGAAGAAAATAAGAAAGAAGATCCAAAGAATTCTTCCTTTGGAATTAGAACTCCAAAGGGCATTTGAAATACAACTTAATATTAACAGCCTGGATCTTGATTATATGTACCGTGCCTAATAGTAACTAAATAATCCTAAAATAATCTTCTAGTTCATTTTTATATAGTCACATCAAAATCACTATGACTGTACCTATGATACTGTCTATTAAATGGTAAGCAAAACGAAAAAAGAAACCTAAAGAATAATGTGGTAACATTAAAATTCCTGCCTTTCAATTCATCTTTAACAGGTTAATTTATTAATTTAATGTCATTACCTATGAAAAAAGCAAGAATAACTTCATGTTTGCTGGTAAATGCCAACCATGCCAGCGTAGGGAATGGGAGAAAATAATGGTGTGGATGGAGGACTTTCTTTTTATTATACCTTTCTGCATTATTTCAAATTTTTTCAACCAGTACATACTATTCTTGTAATTATTTAAAAATACATTAAAAAAATAAAGTAACTGCTGCTAACCTGCAGAATGTGAAAGTACCCTCAAGAATTCATACTCTTGCTTCCCTTACTCTAGGCAGGACCACCTAGACGTACACTTGACAAATGGCTACTTAACCTTAAATAGGATAGTATACCGATTACAGAACATATAAAATGCTTCAAGTAATTCTAATAAACCTCAAGAAAAACTTAGTTTAAATTACATTTTTCAACTTATATCACATATCCATAGAGCAGCAAAAAAGAATGCTGGACTCAGAATCCAGAGCTTCAGGTTAGAATAACAGCTATACCAACTGGCAGGGTGACTTACGGTAAGCCACCTAAACAATTCATCTCTATTCAATGGCAGTATAGGACTGCGGTACCATCTCAGACCCGCCTGAGTTCAAATCCTTATACCATCCGCTTTTTTTTTTTGAGACGGAGTTTCGCTCTTGTTACCCAGGCTGGAGTGCAATGGCGGGATCTCGGCTCACCACAACCTCTGCCTCCTGGGTTCAGGCAATTCTCCTGCCTCAGCCTCCCGAGTAGCTGGGATTACAGGCACGCGCCACCATGCCCAGCTAATTTTTTGTATTTTTAGTAGAGACGGGGTTTCACCATGTTGACCAGGATGGTCTCGATCTCTTGACCTCATGATCCACCTGCCTCAGCCTCCCAAAGTACTGGGATTACAGGCGTGAGCCATTGCGCCCGGCCTGCTTTCTTCCTTATTATACCACACAAGTTATTTAACTTTGAACAGCACAAAGTAGGCTTAAAATGTACTAGTCAAACGTTAGACATACCCAAGAATCTCCAGAGTTATAAAAGCCAATTAACTTAAAATTTAATTTTTGAGTCAATGGAGCCAAATGCTTAACAAAATATCTTGGGTGAGGAAACAAAAAGAATGCCCTGATCTAGTTCTTCTATCACTATTTCACTCAGAGAAGTATTCTCTCTGTTGAGTGCTGGTCTGAATGTTTGTGTGTTCCCCTCCCCTAATTTATATGTTGAAACCTAATCACCAATGGGAATTAGTTAAGAGATGGGGCCTCTGGGAGATGATTAGGTCATGACAGTGAACCTCATACATGAAATTAGTGTCCTTATAAAAGAGGCCACAGAGAGCTGTGTCAGCCCTTCCACCAAGTGAAGACATAGTGAAAGGTACTATCTATGAGAAAATGGGCCCGTACTAGACACCAAATACACCTGAACTTGAGGTTGGACTTCCCAGCCTCCAGAATGTGAGAAATAAGTTTCTCTGTTTATAAGCCATCCAGTCCAAGGTATTTTGTTACAGCAGCCCAAATAGACCAGGAGAGTCAGCATCATTGTTTAGGTGACTGCATGGGTGTGGCTATTTCATTCATGCACAGATAACTTTTAATAGAGAAAAAAATCATTTTGGTTTTTGAAAATGAAATAAAAAACTTTTTATTATGCAATAAATATGAACCTGCCTAAGATACCACAGTTTAAAATATTACAACAAAATACTGTCAAAATGATTAAAATGAATGTAATACTATTCTTCCTGTTAAACTAGAAAATATATGCTTGTTTGAAAAATGAGGCTGCCAAGCACAGGATTACTATTACTAGCACTAGTTTAAAAACATAAATGAATTATTCTTAATTCTAACTTCATGGTTTTCAACATTCTATTACTGTTATCCATGAATTATGAAATCTGTCATTATATACCTGTCTTTACATCAGTCAGGTTTTATACCAAATTAATTTTTTTTTTTCTTTTTCAAACAGCTCTGGGCATGGATAAACCAAATTCAATTTTCTAGGTCACCTCTCAAAGGTGAGCAGAGCACTTTATAAAATAATTTGGACTGTCTATCACTTCAGGAGAGGGGAAAAAAAACCTCCACGCACTACCTAATCCTGTTGTCCAGGTAAACATATACAAACTACAACAGGTGTTTCCATGGGTAAATGATTTTTACGGTGGCTATAAAAATGTTCATACTACCCACTGCTTTTCTTTGCAACATAAATATTCAACCTCATGTGGACAGATACATCCTTAAAAGCCTATCTTTTGAATAGATTTAAGATGCGCAAAAATACTTCTGAAGGCACCTTAAAGAACATTTTAACTCTGGAATATATGTTAGAAACAGAGAATTATATATTCCTTTGATTTCTTAATAAATTACAACACATTCAAATGTGAATTAAGGATAGGTTTAAAAGTAGAGTTTTCTTTTATGATTAAAGGCATATGATTTTAAATTTCTTATCATTAAAGTAATTCAAATACCATGTTTTAAAAATAAATTTTATGTTACAGTATACCAGAACTCTTTACTGCTGAGACTTGAAGATCTGTATGCTTATGTTATTTACTGAACTGGTTTTTCTGTCTTTGGGACACTTTATATTTTACTTTAGATTTACTTAAATAAAATATAACAAAACAGACTATTTGAGAACATGAATAACAGGAAAAAAACTAATTTTTCTTTAAGTAATCTGTTTTTCCATTAATCATATCACTACAAAACTACTCCTTCCATTGCATGAAGTGATTTGCTGCTCTTCATCAATTACACTGCAGGCTATGATGCTCATTCTGCATTTAACTGCTTCCGTGCCAGCCATTCTATGAAACGAACACTGTTCTATGAGCCATCCAACCCAGAGCCTTCACCTTGGCAAGGACAGGGTCTACTGAACATCGGAAAACAGTTCACTTGCAGAAGTTGATTCTGCCTTCAAATCTTCAGATTGCAAGGAGGAAGCCAGGTAAATCCTTCACTACCATTATATATCATCTTCTGTATAAGAGCACTAGAAGAGAATTCCCTATTATAAGAGCACTAGCGGAGAATTCCCTATTTATTTCTAGTGATTTTCAGAGCCATTGGTGTCTGTGGTTACGTCTGCTACATGATCACTATGCTGAATTATCAGGGTAGAAACTCTACAACCACTTACGCATGCCTAGGAAAATTACTGCAGCTAGCTGTACCTTCCTTCCTGAGCCTCCCAACTCCAACTAAACTGTGTTCTTCAGAAGGGCAATTTGTTATCAGTAATAAAACATTCCTAAATAAAATCGACCTGCCTTGAAAACATTACGTGAAATCCCCATGGGTTTCACTTAATTATAGTTTTACATGTCAGTGAATAAGATGACTCATTAGAATCACCTTTAGCGATTTTTTTTTTGTAAAAAATATTTACTGATTATTCAGGGCCTTCGTTGAGTTAAGTCCAAACTATAGCCTTACAAATGAAGAACATTACTATACCATTTCCATTACCACCACAGAGTTCATAAGCTCCCTGCTTTCCTTGAATTTAGCTATAAGTAGTAAGAAAAAAAAAACCAATTATTCACCAAAAAGAATTAAAAAAAACAATACTTCAGTGGCCACTGCCATTTCCTAGATCTAACTGTTAGTTGTCAGTGTGTTAAAAAGTTTTTCTATTTTATTCTACTGAACTAAAAAATTAACTGAAAGAAAGTATTATTCTCTTGAATGAAATTTATATTTTTATCATCTCACTTTCGGCAATACTTAAGCGTAATAAAGGAGTTAAGCATTCCATTCAATTTATATCTTTATAAAAATTGGAAAAATATTTTAGACAAAATGCTAAATTTTTCAAGTTTCATTTCAAGATTTTAACATATTTTCTCCTTAAGTTGTAGACTCCACTCATTGTGAACATTTTAGGAATGAATTGATACAATACTGCTTGGTGTAATATTTACTGGAAAATTAGAAAAAGGCAATCATAAAATTTGTTCTTGTATTAAAAAAAAATTTTTTTTTCTGTTCATAGTGAGAAGGAAAAAAAAAAGATTCTAGTATCCTAGTGTTGCTTTCTAGTTACTCGTTGGACCAAAGACAGAGATCAGAGTTGCACTCTGCCTTTGGTCCAAGGATTAACTAGAAAGCAACACGAGGAGAAACTCTAGGAATCTCATTCTAAATGAAGACATTAAGAGTTCACTGTGGAATCGACAAAACATTTCCATGTCACTTAATTGCAAAAACTTGACAACGGTATTTTTGGTCTAGTTTTTGTAAAATGCAGAGAATTTTAGATTCTGTAAAAGGAACCAGAGGGTTTTTAAATCCTAGAATCTTTTTTCTTTATTCAATCTTTAATACTTCCATCTCAAAAATATTTTCCTAGCATTCATGACTGTAAAACAAATCATATTTGAATAAATAAAACTTACCACTTGGAGAATGTCTTCATCTTTTGGCATAACACTAAGTTCCAATGTTGTATCACTGAAATTGAATATATATACTATTTTAGGGGAGGCAGAAGTGTATCAAAAAGATTTAAAGGAAAAACAGTTAACTTCAAAGCATTTTTAAATTGCTTAAAAGTTTATTTTTGGTATTCTTGTATCTTTAGTTTTAAAACCAAACCATTAGAACGAAAACAAGTCACCTTTGTATACACAAGTTAACTATGTAGGACCCCTGACATGTTTGTGCTATTCATAATCAGTAAACTCTTCTTTATAACATGTTTCTAATTTAGAAATATAAAGTATGTTGCTTATATTAAATAGTCCTAGGACAAAACTCTTAATATCAGGATACAATTATTTATTGTTGTATTCAAGTCACAAAACAAATTATAGATTGTCATATATTCTGTCCATCAAGTTAAAAATTCACTAACATCAATCTCTGGGACACATTTAAAGCAGTCTCTAGAGGAAAATATATAGCAATAAGTGCCCACATGAGAAGAGTGGAGAGATCCAAAATTGACACCCTATCGTCAAAATTGAAAGAGCTAGAGGAGCAAGATCAAAAAAACTCAAAACCCAGCAGAAGACAAGAAATAACTAAGATCAGAGCTGAACTGAAGGAGATTGAGACACAAAAAACCCTTCAAAAAATCGATAAATCCAAGAGCTGGTTTTTTGAAAAGATCAACAAAATAGACCACTAGCCAGACTGATAAAAATGAAAAGAGAGAACAAACAAATAGATGCAATAAAAAATGATAAATCACCACAGATTCCACAGAAATTCAAACCATCATCAGAGAATATTACAAACAACTCTATGCACAGAAACTAGTAAACCTGGAAGAAATGGATAAATTCCTGGACACTTGTGTCCTCCCAAGCCTAAACCAGGAGGAAGCCAAAACTATGAATAGACCAATAACAAGGTCTGAAGTCGAGGCAGCAATTAAGAGCCTACCACACAAAAAAAGCCCAGGTCCGGATCGGTTCACAGCCGAATTCTACCAGACACACAAAGAGGAGCTGGTACCATTCCTTCTGAAACTATTCCAAATAATCCAAAAAGAGGGAATCCTTCCCAAATCATTTTATGAGACCAACATCATCCTGTTACCAAAACCTGGCAGAGACCCAACAAGAAAAGAAAACTTCAGGCCAGTATCCATGATGAACATAGATGCAAAAATCTTCAATAAAATACTAGCAAGCCGATTGCAACAGCACATCAAAAAACTTATCCATCATGATCAAGTAGGATTCATCCCGGGGATGCAAGGCTGGTTCAACATATGCAAGTCTATAAACATAATTCACCACATAAACAGAACCAAAAACAAAAACCACATGATTATCTCAATTGACACAGAGAAGGCATTTGACAAAATTCAACAGCCCTTTATGCTAAAAACCCTTAATAAACTTGGTATCAATGGAACATATCTCAAAGTAATATAAGCTATTTACAACAAACCAACAGCCAATATCATACTTAATGGGCAAAAACTGGAAGCATTCCCTTTGAAATCCAGCACTAGACAAGGATGCCCTCTGTCACCAATCCTATTCAATATAGCACTGGAAGTTCTAGCCAGAGCAATCAGGCAAGAAAAAGAAATAAAGGGTATTCAAATAGGAAAGGTGGAAGCCAAATTGTCTCTATTTGCAGACGACATGATAGTATACCTAGAAGACCCCATCGCCTCAGCCCAAGAACTCCTGAAACTGATAAGCAACTTCAGCAAAGTCTCAGGATATAAAATCAATGTGCAAAAATCATACAAGCATTCCTATACACCAATAACAGACTTAAAGAGAGCCAAATCAAGAACGAACTGCCATTCACAATTGCTACAAAAAGAGTAAAATACCTAGGAATACAACTCACAAGGAACGTAAGGGACCTCTTCAAGGAAAACTACAAACCACTGCTCAATGAAATAAGAGAGGACACAAACAGATGGAGAAACATTCCATGTTCATGGTTAGGAAGAATTAATATCGTGAAAATGGCTATACTGCCCAAAGTAATTTACAGAATCAACGCTATCCCCATCAAGCTACCATTGACTTTCTTCACAGAACTGGAAAAAACCACCATGAACTTCATATGGAACCAAAAGAGAGCCCGCATAGCCAAGTCAACTCTAAGCAAAAAGAACACAGCGGGGGGCATCACACTACCAGATTTCAAACTATACTACAAGGCTACAGTAATCAAAACAGCATGGTACTGGTAACAAAACAGAGGCATCAGAGGCAACACCACATATCTACAACCATGCAATCTTTGATCAACCTGACAAAAACAAGCAATAAGGAAAGGATTCCCTGTTTAATAAATGCTTTGGGAAAACTGGCTAGCCATGTGCAGAAAGCAGAAACTGGACCCCTTCCTGACACCTTACACTAAAATTAACTCCAGATGGATTAAAGACTTAAACATAAGACCTGGCACCATAAAAACCCTAGAAGAAAATCTAGGCAAAACCATTCAGGACATAGGAGTAGGCAAGGACTTCATGACCAAAACACCAAAAGCATTGGCAACAAAAGCCAAAATAGACAAATGGGACCTAATCAAACTCCACAGCTTCTGCACGGCAAAAGAAACAGTCACTAGAGTGAATCGGCAACCAACAGAATGGGAAAAAATTTTTGCAGTTTACCCATCTGACAAAGGGCTGATATCTAGAATTTACAAAGAACTCAAAACAGATTTACAGGAAAAAAACAAGCCCATTCAAAAATGGGCAAAGGATATGAACAGACACTTTACAAAAGAAGACATACATGAGGCCAACAAACATATGAAAAAATGCTCATCATCACTGATCATCAGAGAGATGCAAACCAAAACCACATTGAGATACCATCTCATGCCAGTTAGAACGGCGATCATTAAAAAATCTGGAGACAACAGATGCTGGAGAGGATGTGGAGAAATAGGAACACTTTTACACTGTTGGTGGGAGTGTAAGTTAGTTCAACCATTGTGGAAGACAGTGTGGCAATTCCTCAAGGCCTTAGAAATAGAAATTCCATTTGACCCAGCAATCCCATTACTGGGTATATATCCAAAGGAGTATAAATCGTTCTACTATAAGGACACATGCACACGAATGTTCATTGCGGCACTGTTTACAATAGCAAAGACCTGGAATCAACCCAAATGCCCATCGATGATAGACTGGATTGGGAAAATGTGGCACATATACACCATGGAGTATTATGCAGCAATCAGAAATGATGAGTTCGTGTCTTTTGTAGGGACATGGATGAATCTGGAGAACATCATTCTCAGCAAACTGACACAAGAACAGAAAATGAAATACTGCATATTCTTACTCATAGGCAGGTGATGAAAAATGAGAACACATGGACACAGGGAAGGGAGTACTAAACACTGGGGTCTATTGCGGGGAATAGGGGAGGGACAGCAGTGGTGGGGAGCAGGGGAGGGATAGCCTGGGGAGAAATGCCAAATGTAGGTGAAGGGGAGGAAGGCAGCAAAACACACTGCCATGTGTATACCTATGCAACTGTCTTGCATGTTCTGCACATGTACCCCCAAACCTAAAATGCAATAAAAAAATTTTTAAAAATTCACTAACATCAAAGAACACTCAAATATATATATATTTGAAAATACACACACACACACACATATACATATAAAGAGACAGACAGACAGAGAGACAGAGACAGTCTCACTCTGTCACCCAGGCTGCAGTGCAGTGGTGCAATCTCGGCTCACTACAACCTTTGCCTACTGGGTTCAAGCAATTCTCATGCCTCAGCTTCCCAAGGAGTGGTATTAAAGGCATGCACCACCACACCCAATGAATTTTGTATTTTTTTTTTAAGATAGAGTTTCACTCTTGTTGCCCTGGCTGGACTGCAATGGCTTGATCTCGGCTCACTGCAAACTGCCTTCTGGGTTCAAGCGATTTTCCTGCCTCAGTCTCCCAAGTAGCTGGGATTAGAGGCATACGCCAACATGCCTGGCTAATTTTTTATTTTTAGAGATGAGGTTTCTCCATGTTGGTCAGGCTGGTCTGGAACTCCTGACCTAGGTGATCAGCTGGGATGACCTAAGTGCTGGGATTACAGGCATGAGCCACCACGCCTGGCCAAATTTTTGTATTTTTAGTAGAGATGGGGGCTCACCACATAGGCCAGTCTGGTCTCAAACTCCTGACCTCAAGTGATCTGCCCATCTTGGCCTCCCAAAGTGCTGGGATTACAGGCATGAGCCACTGCACCCTGCCAAGTAATATTAAGCATCTTAATTTTGCAATATTCCCCCTTGGCCTCAGAAGTGAAGGAAATCGCTTTACCATCACAACTACTGAGATGACTCATTTTTAATAACTATATAACATTTCAACTATTTGCTTTCTTCCCTATGATTTACTTTTAGTGTCTTTACAGGCACAGTTCAAAGTCTTATTTTATTTTGGTTCTATAAATTTCCTGTTAAGTAACTTCCCTAGGTTTAGAAAGTTCTAAGGGGTAAACAAAACTGAATCCTGTGATCTGGAGTTACATATAGACAGGGCAAAGCCAGTGCTACTATCTCTGCCAAGTGCTTCAACAGCTAATCTAACAGTATTAGATAGATTTCCCCCCAATGCAATCAAGAGATTAAGAAACAATCAAACAACAACAACAAAAACCAGAATACTCTACTGGTGTTTTTGACAGATTTGAATCATTATGTTTAGCTTCATAAATGCTCAGTTTATGATAAACCCATGAGAACCACAGGTTCAAATAAATTTAACTAGTAAAATATGTAGGTACTTTTATTTCAATATTTAGAGTTGGTAGAAAATACATACTGATGTTGAGATAAACTCTTCTACAAGGACAAGTTTGTTTGCTTGTTTTTGTTTTGAGACAGGGTCTTGTTCTGTCACCCAGGCTAGAGTGTAGTGGCTCTATCAAGGCTCATTTGATTGACCTCCTTGGCTCAGGTGATCCTCCCACCTCAGCCTGCTAAGTAGCAGGGACATCAGGCACACAGCACCACGCCCAGCTAATTTTTTGCAGAGACAGGGTTTCACCATGTTGCCCAGGCTGGTATCAAACTCCTGGGCTAAAGTGATCTGCCCACCTCAGCCTCCCAAAGTGCTGGGATTACAGGCATGAGCCACTGCACCCAGCCTGCAAGGACATATGTTTAATTAATACACTGCAGAATCTCAAGGGCTTTGTGCTGCATTACCTACCTACTACCAGCTGCAGACAGAAGAAACACAATTTTTTTAAAATGGAAATAACATCATAAATAAATATTTCTCTAATATTCAAATTGATTTTAGTGGTTGAAGTGTTATTACTCTGAAAGATGAACTGTACCAGTAATAGAAGAACATAGATTTTGAAGAAAACAATGATTAAGTTGGCTTATAAAGCAGAGATATTAACAAATACAATAAAAATCTTTTAAGTTATGGGCTGACAAAACATATCATGTATTTAAAACACATTGTTGTGTTTATGATGATCTAAATTATGTTGAGCAAAAAAAAATTTGGTAGATCTCCTGTTATCCCTTGGAGAGGCTTTACATTCATTATCAACATAAGAGGCAATATTCAAGAGTTGTTTTCTGTTAGAATCCCATTAAATATTAAAACATTAAAGAAAACACTCTGAGATAAATTAATCACGATCATGTCATTTAATTGTAAGAAATGACAATGTATTAGGGCATTACTGTAAATAATTTAGATTCCAGAATGAGCTGATCTAGATATGGTTAGGAGAGCTTGATAAAAAAACTTCAGAAAATGAGGAACTGCAACTGAATTACAAACAGCTGAGTTTGGCCAACAGAAACCATTAGATCATCCAAAAGTTCCTGTGTTTGAATCTGAGAAGAACCTCTTACAACAGAGTGATGATCTGATTGGGCTCAGATCCATGGCCAGCCTTGACAGAATTCAATATAGTAACAACCTCTTTGGTTTCTAACTTCTTTATTTGTAATTTGGAAAAAGTTTTCTAGTTATGTAGGAATAGGACTAAATGATCTTTGAGGTCTCATGGATAGTCACTCTATAAATATATATCTAACTTTAGAGATCAAAATCCTAACATTCTGCAAAATGCAGGCAGACTAATGGATTAAAAGGGGACGTCTTATTGTCTTAGTTAGAACAAATGAATTAATTTAGGCTAAGAAGAATATTCAAAGACATTTAAAAGTAACATACTTCAGTAACAGGTTTTAAATAAACTATATATGCATTTATTTATATATTATTAAAAATTATACATTTGTCACCTCAAATAAAAGTGGGAAACTCAGTAAATCTAAAATGTGTGCCTCTCAGCCTCTAAAGGATTTTAATCATAAATCCAATACATCTGCCAAACCAAAGCCACCAACTAAGCTCTTCTCAGATAGCTGGTCCTTGGCAACTCTCAAATGCATTATATCTATGGGAAAGTTCCACATCTCCTTGTCAGCACAATTTCTTACAAGAATAGAATACTGTATTACATCTATACGTTCTGCTGATTTTTAAAACCCATCTCTGGCCAAAATTAATACTTTAAGACTCTTACCTGTTCTGAATTAAAGCAATTACTTGGGAATAGGTTTTGCCAATAACACTTTCTCCATTGACTTTTATGATTCGGTCACCTTCAAAGAGGAGTAAAAAAAACACATGAGAAGTCTTGCAGAAAGTCACTTTTGAACACTTTTGAAATATTTATTGAATAATGTCCTTATTTTTAATGTGGTATATATTAAAATAATAAAATATAGAATTGTGAGAGAATTATTAGTATCATAATTATATTTATCATAACATATGAATATCCTAGCTTATTTTTAAAGTACCTTTTACAAAAGTAAATACAATTTAATATATCCAGCTTTTTGTGAAACTAGCCATGTTCTAAGTAAGAGTTCCAGTCATTACTGAATTTAGAAATTTCAAAAGGTATAGTCACCAGAGCTATCCTACTTACGGCACATCGGCTGTTTCCTGAGTTGCAGAACTAATTATCCCTCCACTTACTTTGTCATTTCTCGCTCTCTTTTTTTTTTTTTTGAGAAGGAGTCTTGCTCTTGTTGCCCAGGCTGGAGTGCAGTGGCACAATTTCAGCTCACTGCAACCTCTGCCACTCTGCTTCAAGCAATTCTCCTGCCTCAGTCTCCCAAGTAGCTGGGATGACAGACACACACCACCATGCCCGGAAAATTTTTGTATTTTTAGTGGAGACGGGGTTTCACCATGTTGGCCAGGCTGGTCTCGAACACCTGACCTCATGTGATCCACCGGCTTCGGCCTCCCAAAGTGCTGAGATTACAGGCGTGTACCACCACACCGGGCCCTACCTTGTCATTTCTAATAGAGAACATTATTCAACAGGCTTAAAATAGTGATTGTCTTTATTTCCCCAGTACCCTCTAACTTTAGTCCAGCTGATTTCCTTGTAGTCTCCCAAATCTATTTGGTTTATTGGTTAGTCTGTACTATAAAACTTAAATATGGGTATGCGCATGCTTTTGACTAAGGAAAAGGACATTGGATCACTCAGAAAAACTCAGAGTAGAAAGGAAAAGACAGAGACAAAGAACGACGGAAAGGACAGATGCAAGAAGAAAATAGGCAACAATGTACTTTTTGTATGCTTATCACAGTATATGTCCACTTCATCTCCCCAGTCATGTGAGGCTTAAAAGATGACAGATGATATGTTCTTTGTAAAGAAATTCCATATGCACACTAATATACATATTATACATATTAATGATACTTAAATTAGGCTTACTTTAAGTATAATAAAAAAATAACTAAGGCGGGTAATACATTAACAGTACATCCCTATAAATCTTATCCATGATGTCCACTACTTTCTAATATTTGTAGATGAAAATACAACATTTTATTTAAAAGGCACTGAAAAATAGTTTTCCAGTTATTTGCATTTTAAATTAATGTTTAAAAAACAAAAAAAAAGATTATTTTAGAGTGTTTTATTAAAATCAAAAATCATAAAACATTTCAGAACAAACAGCTACTATATCCAGGCAATTAGACCACATATACTGACACCTTCAGATGAAGCCAGGCTTACTGCAGACTTAAGCCACCTTTTGTGCAGCAAATTAATTAACTGAACTCTGGCAGATCAGGCATTTCTAGAACTTGGAAATCCAAGAAGATTATTTCACTTATATCAAATAAATACCTTCATCATTTTGCTACTTTGTAATCCTCTGTCAAAATTCAATGCATGCAAAATATGTTCCTTAAAAGAGCCTCCAAGAGGCTATTATCTGTGTGGTAATTAAAAGCGCTCACAGTTTATCAATTTATATTGTTATTTCTGTTCAAACCCAACCATATGGGCATCAAGAAACATAATTAGGTCTCAAAATTAGTAACAACAGATGTGAAGGAAAAGGAAGAAGCACACAGAAAGATAGAAAAGGAAAAAATATCGAACACAAAATATGGAATAAAGTGAAAAAGAAATTAAAAGGTATTGTTTAAAGAAGAATATTAGCACCTGTACATAATCCAGCTTCAAAAGCAGGTCCTCCTTCTTTAACTTGTTTAACAAATATGGTATCCATTGGTTCCAAGCGGTTTCTTTGTTTTCCTGTTACAAGAAGAAGCCCAAAGCATAATTTTACTTCACAATACTTCACTAAAATACCAAAATACAAAATAGTGTTTGAGACAATTAAGCAAAGATTTTTAATGAAGTATTCAATACATACCCTGAATTTGGATGCTAAAATTGTAATGTAGGGGTTTTCATTAATTCATTTATTTTGCTTCCTCCAAAACATCATGACAACCACAACACTGTAATGGTTTCCATTTACTGGCTCCATTCCACATGTCAACTGCCACACTAAATACTGTATATACCTCAGAGCTAATTTCCATAGCAAGTAAGTACTGCTACTACCATTCATAAAAGAGGAAACTGAGGCTCAGAGAGATTAAATAAAGTCTCCAAGGTCACACAGCTAACAAGTGCCAAAGCTGATTACACAGGTGGAACTCACTCTACTGCTTTATTTTTCTGAGATGAAGTGTCACTCTGTCACCCAGGCTGGAGTGCAGTGGTGCAAACTCAGCTCACTGCAACCTCTGCCTCCTGGGTTCAAGCAAGTCTCCTGCCTCAGCCTCCTAAGTAGCTGGGACTACAGGCACACGCCACTACACCCACTAATTTTGGTATGTTTTATTTATTTATTTATTTATTATTATTATTTTTTGACAGAGTTTCACTGTTTTTACCCAGACTGGAGTGCAATGGCACGATCTCGGCTCACCACAACCTCCGCCTTCTGGGTTCAAGCAATTCTCCTGCCTCAGCCTCCCGAGTAGCTGGGACTACAGGCATGCACCACCATGCCCAGCTAATTTTTGTATTTTTAGTAGAGACGGGGTTTCACCTTGTTGACCAGGATGGTCTCGATCTCTTGACCTCATGATCCACCCGCCTTGGTCCCCCAAAGTGCTGGGATTATAGGCGTGAGTTTTAGTAGAGACGGAGTTTCACTATATTGGCCAGGCTGGTCTCAAAGTCCTGACCTAATGATCCACCCACCTCGGCCTCCCAGAGTGCTGGGATTACAGGTATGAGCCACTGTGCCCGGCCTCTACTACTTTTTAATACTGCATTGTGCTAAGCATTTATAATGCAACAATGAATAAGACACATTCCTTTCCCTTCAGGGACTCTGGTAGAAAGAGAAAGACATACAAACAAATGACAGTATAGTATAAAAAACAATCAGAGACAAACACAACATACAGTCATGGAAATGAGGAGAGCATGATCAATCCCGTAAGTCAGAATTTCACAAGCTGTTTTCCATGGATCATTGGCATTAACATCTAAGGTGCTTGCTAAAAATGGATAATGGAGTCAGATCAGAAATCTGCTTTGTCAACAACTTTCCCAGGTGATCCTAATACACATTAAATTTTGAGAACAACTAGCCATATCAGTGAAATAGAAGTCAACAACAGATTCACAGATGAGAGGACATTTAACCTAAGTGATAAATAGTATAAGCATTGTTGGGGAAGAAGGAAGTACACGGTAGTTCTCAAAGTGTGGTCCCCAGACCAGCAGCATCAGTATCACCTGGGAATATGTCAGAAATGCAAATTTGTGGACCCCACCCTAGATCTCCTGAATCAGAAACTCTGAGGTGATTGTGATGCACTGAAGTTTGAGAATCACTGAAGTAGAAGACACAGTCCTGACCCGTAAAGAAGAATGTAACTGAGAAAATAAGTCATATACATGTGTTGAATAACATGATATTACTTGTTAAACAGCAATACTGGGCAGAAAATGATTGAGTGTCAAATATAAAGAATTCATAATCACTGCCATATAAAACTGAACTGTTACCAGAGTATGCACCAAGATAGCTCAAAAGAAGTTACTTAATAAAGGAACATCTATGAGTAGCTCCCCTTAAATACTTGGCTATTTATTCTGAAAGAAGACCTCTGAAGCAATGAATGACTAGATTTCAAAGGCAATGGGGCACATTAAAAATTGCTTGTTTTAGAGGCTAGTAGACATGGGTTCAAATCCCTTTCTTTGCCACTTGAAATTTTCTATGTGTGCTAGGCTTTATTTTTCTTCATAAAACTTACAACTCACTACCAAAAATTACATTTTTATTTTCTTACATGTTTGCTGTGTCTTACTAACATAAAGAGCAGGAATGTTTGTCATGTTCATTAATATCACAACAGAGCAGGCATTCAACAAATAATTATTCAATGGATTAATACATTTCTTGTTTAGTTTAAATTTACACAAGCCCTCAAGATGGGCATTATGATCCTAAAATTGCTATTTGACTGAGGAGGAAAAGGAGACTCAGTAACGTGCTAAAAGGCAGCACAGGGATTTGAACCCAATCTGAACTAAAGTGTGACAATTCCACGCCACCTCACAAGTAACTGAAAGTGATTCATTTCTCAGGCTTTACTGTATTCAAGTAGACAGTCTGCTTACAATTAATTTAACAGGAAAAATATTTTCTTATCAATTCAGATCACTTAAAATGCAAACGCTAAATTCCAATGAAGTTGGTGATCGGGTTAGGTCACTCTGCGGTCAGTCCAATATTTACCATAGTTGGCATTAAAGAAACACATGTATCTTCTTGACTAGAGATCTAAAGGCTTAGTAAGTTTTGTTGCATCAAGTCACTGCTTTCATGGAAAGATTTATGTAATAAAAGAGAAGAGACATTTTTCCTATTAATGTCTTCTACTCCACTGTGTCTCAAAGGTGATTATATCATACTTAAAAATACAAAATGTAAATGACTATCAATGAATTCTACAAAATAATAAAAAGTTGGCTGGGTAGCAATGTGGTGACTTCTGAAAATTCTGATAGAAAATTTCACTTACACAGAACAGAGGTGGTCCAATATAATGTGGTGTTAATTCTATAAAAGAAATACTAATTTTGAAATGACTGCCGTTGTAAAGTCAGACATACTTTGCCACTGACAAATATTTCAATACACTATGCCTGAAAACATACGAAGATGGAACAGATTAAAAGAGTCCAATCTTATAGCAAGCACTGTTACATCCGCTGAGAGTTGCACTTTTAATTCTTGCTCCCTTTCCTTTCTGAACTTGCTCCAAAAATCTGACTTGCTACCTAGGTACCATTCAATTCCTCCCAGAGAGAGAAAAACATTTCCCATAAGTATCCCTTAAATATAAGCAGATTTCACTAAGAAGTACATTTTTCTTCAGTTTCTAAACACCTTGGCTTTATGTCTTGAGTTAAACACTTGACTCATATATTTTTAAGAGCATCTTCTGATATGTACTCCACAATTCTGCCAGAACTGGAAATCAAAAGTATCACATTTAAAATGTATATCATTCACAAGCCCTCTTAGGTCTTTATTTTTTGTTAAGTAAATTTCTAGATACGCAGAACTAAAAGCCTGATCCTGAGTTGTGGTAATTCACCAGGAAAAATGACTCCTTACTTCCCTGTATGATTACTTAGCAGACCCAGATGGCTTCCTTGGCAATTCTTAGTAAAAGCTGCTTTCAGTTCCACATCTGCATTTTATAACTTCTCAATTTTTTGAGAACACATGGTACATGTTCAAAGAACTGCTAAATACCATATTCAAATATCATTTCCTTAACTTTATCAAAAGAAAAGTGTGGTTTTTTTGGCACATATATAGTTAAATCTGCCTATGTTTGCAGAAAAAAAGGTAAAAAGACAATTATATTACATGGATGAGAATGGCTCAAGTAACCACGTTCAGAAAAATTCCCACTTTATGTTAATTAATATATAATTATTACTGACTTAAGAAGACATACAAAGCATATATAAATTTACCTGAACTTGAATATTACACTTGAAATTAGAAAGAATGCACATACGTCTACAATGAAATACATATGATCAGCTGGGGGGAAAATAACTGGAGTAAAAAAATTAATTATATATAGATAGTAGCTGCCATCTAAATGCTGAATGTCCAGGTGGATAAGATTCTTATTCTGTGTATTCATTATAATGCAATAGTTAAGACCTTTGGCCCAATAACCATATTACATGGCTTTAAATCCCAGCTCTACCACTCATTTTCCAAGTGGGGTCATCAGATTTTACAATATTTGATATATATTTAAACTAAAATATAGTAGTAGTCTATCTGAAATTCAAGTTTAATTGAGCACTCTGTATTTCATATGATAACCCTATATCCAAGTGATTTTAGACAAATGATTTGTATGTGCCCCCAGTTTATTGATCTGAAAAAATAGGAATGATAAAAATTATTCCTACCTGGAAAGGTTGTTGTGAGGATTAAAAAAGACAATCCAGTAAAGCACTTAATAAATACCTGCATGTGCTAGATATTATATAAGTATTATTTATTATGATGATAGTCCTGATTCCTTTTCAAGTTTACAAACAGATCAGAGATAATCTTGGGTACACAGAGCCTGTCAGTCACATCGCAAGCGAGCAATAAACACTGGCTGAAAGGATACCCACAAAACTCAACTGTCAGCTGGACGTGGTGGTTCACACCTGTTATCCCAGCACTTTGGGAGGCTGAGGCGAGTGGATCACCTGAGGTCAGGAGTTCGAGACCTGCCTGTCCAGCATGGAGGAACCCCATCTCTACTAAAAATACAAAATTATGCGGGCGTGGTGGTGCGTGCTGGTAATCCCAGCTACTCCAGAGGCTGAGGCAGGAGAATTGCTTGAACCCAGGAGGTGGAGGTTGTGATGAGCCGAGATTGCACCATTGCACTCCAGCCTGGGCAACAAAAACAAAACTACGTCTCAAAACAAACAAAGAAACACCTCAACTGTCATAGGGAAGTCAAGGAATACTGCCGGGGAGGGGGTGGGGCGAAAAATATTAAAGAAAAGAAAGTAAAAAGGTAAGAAGAGATTATAGTAAAAAAAATTTCCAATAACTCTGACACAAACTATACACCTGTCTTCAAAGAGAATGTGTCTAAAACCAAAGTGCTGCATCTACAGGCCTGGGGGCTTTGTCAGTCAAAAAGGAAGAGTTAAATCTCTAGTGACCTTCTGTGGAAAATGCTAAAGAAAAATCACTTGCAGCATCTAAATTATTCAAAATTTTAAAATATTAAGCATACAAAAAAAGACTAAAGAAAATAAGATTACTTTTAAGAAGCAACAAAATTTGAACTATGCCAGTTACAAAAAGAACTCTGTAATGAAGATCACAGAAAAATAGATCATAGTAAGTAAAAAAAAAAAAAAAAAAAATCCTACAGTTCTGAGGACAAGAGAAACATATTTCTTAACAGACTGGAAACCTTATACAAAGAAAAGCTATCCCACATTGTAATCAAGAGCAAAGCAAGAGAAAATAATGGCTATCATCTAGCATAAGAACTATGAACCAATGAATTTGTTAATGGAGTCAGATGTTACATAACTGAAGTAGAATCCAGGGAAGTAAAGACCTTAAACATGCCCAATCTTGTTTAATGTCGGAAGTTTAGCAGGACTGCGGCTGGTTAATTACTTGGATGGGAGACTGCCTGGGAATACCAGGTGCCATAGGCTTTAAAAAATAATAAAATAGAAAAGAAAGAAAGAAAATAATGGTTATCACGGTGACTGAGCTTTTGTTTTGTTTCTTCTCTCTCAGAGTTCTCAAACTTGCTACTGGAGAATTTTTTTAATTGAACCAAATCTCTGCTTTTATGGCACTTATTTCAAAAAACAGTATTTTTTTTCCATGGGTTTCTTTGGTGCCAAAGAAAAATCTCTATCCGTATGCAACAAAAGGCCATTGACATGAGACTGTGCTCCAATCTGAAAGTCAGATAAGCCTTGGAAGAAGTGTATCCTCCAGAAAGGTGGAAAGCTAAAGAGGTATGTCACATACTAGAATATGAAGGCATCAAACATCAGTTATTTAAGGGAAATGAACAGCATATTAAAATTAGTATCTATTTTTCAGATAAAAAATAACTGAAACTCCAATATACATTGAAATCCATAGCAAAGTTATGTCTGAGGGATGAAAAGGAATCTTCATTTCTCTTTGATGGAGAATAGACTGCCACAGAAAAAACACCATGTAGACGAATTTATTGAGCAATAGGTAGGAACTATGGAGCTATTAAAAAAAAAAAAAATAAGGAGTAATATTTACCAAATTTAGTCTAGTAATTACCTCTAGGGGAAGGGAAGAGGAAAGGAGTGGCATAAAATGGCCTGATTATATTTGCAGTCATTTATGTCGCTTACCAAAGATGGGTGGCAAGCATTTGAAAGTAACATTTTTTTCCTTTATTTTGTATGCCTAAAATATTTCATAACTATTATTTCTTATTTTGACAACAGGCTTCTAACTTTTATTTTGGGGACATGGTTTACTGGTATCATATAGTTTTCTTAAGAATCTAACAGAGACACAAATGTCCAACATTAAAAATCCATATGTATCATATGATAAACACATCTTATATAAGTCATTAAGCAGAATCCAATTTAAGACTGCTATGGCAGATTATTAGTCCTTTTTTAGTTAGTTTTTTTTTTTTTTTGGTAAGCAGAGAAGCACTAAGAAAGATGTGCCAACTTATTAAATCTAGGTGTTCCCCAAGTTCTCACTCAAAATGCTCTCACTTGCAGAGTGATAGCTAGCACTTTAAAATTATATCTCCAAGTCTCCAATCTGCAGATCCAGCAATTACCATGAGCTCCCAAGCCCAAATTCCAATAATCTCTGGATACTGTCAGTAGAATGTTATCTGTCAGGTCTCAATCACATTATATGTATTATTAATAAAAACATACTATCTTTCTACTTTTCCTGATCTTCAAGTAGTAACAAATACTAAAAAATGAAATAAGAAAATCTGTTTAATATAAAAAAGCAAACCATGTTCTAATTGAATCATGCTAACCCTTCTTTCAACCCACACCCCTCTAGTTTTTAAAAGATTTTACTGTAGAAATGTCCAGCATACACAAAAGTAGAGAGGACAATAAGGCCCCATGAACGCAGCTTAAGTAATTATTAAAAATCTGTCAATCTTGTTTCATTGAAACCTACCCACTTTAAAACATTTTAATGGAAATCCCAGATAATCATGTCACTTCATTCATAGATACTTTGAATACATCCATATACACCACTGACAGACAAGAACTTTACATTTTCTTAAAGGAAAAACAACAAACTCCTTCAATAGTTCTTCACATGTACCATTATGCACAATGTATTTCTAGCGTAAGCTGACAAACCCAATCCATTTTCATCTTCTTTATACCTACTTAACATTAATACAAAGCAGTGTATCATGACAGAAATGATAGCCCCAAAGGCTATGAAATAAATTTAGGTTTCACATGTAAAAAATCACAATAGAATCCTAAATTAGGTTTCTTAACAAGTAGCCCATTCTCAATGCAACTGCTCTACCTATGTATTCAAGTTCAATGAGTTCATATATGCACAAGAACGTATAGCACATGAAAATCTCCAGCACACAGAACAGTGCCCGGCATATAGTAGATGCTCAAGAAATGTTTGCTAATTAAAATTAGAGCCTGGAAAATGCCAGTAGTAAAAATTCCCAAAACCGACTTGGAGGGTTGTTTCAGGAACAAAGCAATTATGCTACAACTAATCTGTACTATTTCCCTCAAATAGTTTTAAATGCTGCCACTCAATAGTAGTTTAAGTACAATACCACTAGGTGTCAGACGTGAATCAAAATTTTCTGGCATTATGAACTACTCAGGCAAGACAGACTGTGGATAGGGGTTATTCATTCAACAAATATTTACCAGGCTCTCACAAATGTGCCAGGCGTTGATTATCCTACAATGAACAAAGAATCCTGGTATATGCCTTCTGAAGTATTTGAAGTTCATGTAGCTTTGGGTTTTTTTCCCTAACATGTCACACAGTTCACAAACAATATTATCACATCTAGATTCATAGCCCTATTATTCCTGTTATGCTAGAATTGAATTTGTCTGCAGACTCAGAAAAATGTGTTATGGTACTCTAACCAACTATCTTTCTATCTCACTTTATCACCTCTCAATCCTTTAACCAATTAACCTCACTTGACTTGATCGAGACCTTCCATTCCCTTTGGCCTTCTCCATTCTTGTAAACTATCAGTCTCCCTCCAGAAATTACTTTCATGCTTGCTTCAGCAACACGTGTACTAAAAATGAAACAAAAATTTCTTTTTTTCCTATTAAGATTACCCATGGATCAGTATTTCAACAAAATTCACCAGCACCATCAACTTACTTTCCCCTTAACCTTTCAAAGCATTTGGTTTGCCAATCTCTAACTATGGAGAATTCCAAAATACACCTGCTCTGTTCTTGTTCTTGGCCTGCTACTACAGCTGAATAAAACTGCATAACAACCACTGATTTACAATTTCCAAGTTCAGTTCAGTTCTTGACACTGCTCAGAAGTCTCTTGCTTGCATTTTAATTCCTGCTCCTTCAGGGTTGCTGTTTCAAACTTCTAGTAACCTTCTTTTTTATTTTTTTATTTTTACAAAGACAAGGTCTTGCTATGCTGACCAGGCTGATCCCAAACTGACTTCAAGGGATCCTCCTGCCTCGGCCTCCCACTCAAAGTGCTGGGATAAAAGGCATGAGTCACCACACCCTGCCACAATACCCTCTTTAACTTGCTGTTCCATGCTGATTTCCTCACACTAGTTGGATAACCTTGCCTCCCAGTTCACTCAACTGCTGTATCCTCAACTTTTTTTTCTTTGCCTGTCCTCATTTCCTTTGTCCTATTTCAAGTAGGAATTTAGTCATCAGCCTCCTTCAGGACCTTGCCCCCATAATTATCCCTTCTCACATGTAAAACTTCATGTGGGACAATCTCTATTCTTACCTCCAAATCTCATGGATATACAAAAGATTCCCAAACTTAAAACAACAAAGTTCTCTCCACCCTTCCACATAGCTTCATCTCTATCCCTTGTTTTTCACACTTCTCACAAATGTAGTGTATACTCACCTTCAGTTGCCTCTAATTCAGGGTTTCTTAGAAATTAACAAATATCTCCTGCGGGGCAAAATCACCAACTACCCTACCCTGACCTGGTCACAGTTGGATGCTCTAATGTTTATGTTTTACCCACTCCTACTTGTCTTCCTCCTCCCTTCCGTCCACTGCACTGAAACTGTTCTCAGTAACTTTACCAATCCGCCATTTGTCAGGTCCAGTCCAACTGTACCTCTTTAGTCTAAATCCTCATGAATTCTCTATGACAAAGGACAAGTTTTCCACTCCGTGCCCCACTTAAAATTATCGCCTCCTAATAAGCAAATTACCAACTATTCCTGGTTGTCCTCAGAACTTTCCACTACTTATTCTCAGATTTCCTGATTCTTCTTTCTCTGACCATTTCTTAGAGTCCTATCTTTATTCTACATGTCTTTATGCTCTGTGTATGGTTTCATTTATGCTTAAGACTTAATTATAATGTATAAAATGATGACTGTCAAATCTATTTTCAACCCCTTACCTCTTATTTAAGAACTCCAGACACAAATTTTCAACTAGATAGTAAACTCTCTACAGGCATCAGAAATACAACTTATCCCAAACTAAGCTCGTTTTTCCGGAGGAAGGAGAGATATATTTCACTTGGATGTCCTTCGATACTTCATTTAATGACACCTCCATCTAACCAGTCACTCAAGCCAGTAAAGCTAAGCATAATGCTCCAAAGCCATCTTTAACTGGAGACATACACTCCCATCCTCAAATCCTTCCACCAAATCTGGGCAAATGCAATTTCTAAATACCTCTGAAATCTGTTCTGGAATGCCGTTTCTCCTTCCTCCTGATAAAATGCTATTCATCTGTCAACAACCCAATGGATACCCCACCTGAGATCCCCTTTTCTGGTGGTTAAAACTCTGACTTCAAGAAGTTCCAGCAGGTGTAGTGGCTCACACCTGTAATCCCAGCACTTTGGGAGAGGCTGAGGTGGGTGGATCACTTGTGGTCAGGAGATCAAGACCAGTCTGGCCAACACGGCGAAACTTCATCGCTACTTAAAAAATATAAAAATTAGCAGGGTGTGGTGGTGCATGCCTGTAGTCTCAGCTACGCGGGAGGCTTAGGCAGGATAATTACTTGAACCCAGGAGGCAGAGGCTCCAGTGAGCCAAGACTGTGCTGCTATGCTCCAGACTGAGCGACAGAATGAGGGGCTCTGTCTCAGAGCGGGGGGAAAAAGATAGTTCCTAGTCTGGCGGTTGGTATTAGTATAAAATAATTACGTAAGTACAAAAATAAAGGCATATGCAGTTGTTGCAGGATCATGGCACAAGGAATCAGAGTCTGTGTTGTATACATATATATATATTCATTAGATGTATATATGCCAGGAACTGTTCTGTGCTTTAAGAAACAAAGTAAGAGAATAAAGTCGCTGCTCTGCATTCCAAATGAGGGAGAAAAATGCTCAAGAAGAAATATGAGAAAGGTGATAAGTGCTATGGAGAACAATAAGCAGAGTGAGAAGGAAAGGAAGAGGGAAAGGCAGGGCTGTTTTTCTGAAGTAGTCAGGGAAGGCCTCTCTAAAAGGTGACATGTGCACAGTTATCTGAAAGAAGTGAGGTTAGAGGCCACCCTGCTTCCCAGCAATTAGTTTAGTGGGTGGCTCACAGGACAGACTCAATAGATGTTTGCTAAGGGAATAAATAAAAATTATATTTCTTGATTTAATGTATTTGGCATTTACACGTAAATATTTCTGTTCTGTTTTTATAGCAAAGGTGAAAAATTATATGTTAAACATCAAAAACAGGGACTGTAAATATTATAATTAAGTCTTTACTAAATTATGGATCATGTACTTTCAATGTAGGCTACCTAGCTGGAGAGCAATCAGGAAGGAAAATGGGACTACCCAACTAGGGGATGTCTATGATTAAGGTCTTAAGTTATGGAGCAGTTTTAAAAAAGACAGCTCAACTTCTATAAAATCAACTTGGCCAGGTGTGGTGGATCACACCTGTAATCCTAACACTTTGGAGGCAGAGCCGGGAGCCCAGGAGTTCAAAGCCACCCTACACAACATGGCAAAACCCTGTCTCTACAGAAATTAAAAAAATTAGTCAAGCATGGTGGTGCATGCCTGTGGTCCCAGCTATTCCAGAGGCTGAGGTGGAGACTGCAGTGAGCTGAGATTGAGCCACTGCATTCCAGCCTGGGAGACGGAATGAGAGCCTGTATTTACAGAAAAAAAAAAAAAAATGGCTTAGCATGGTAGCTCAGACCTGTAATCCTAGCACTTTCGGAGGCCAAGATGGGCAAATCTCTTGAGCTCAGGAGTTCAAGACCAGCCTAAGCAACATAGTGAGAAGTCATCTCTAAAAAATTTTTTTTAAATAAAAAGAAATCATTATACTCATTATACAATGTATACATGCATTAAAATATCACACTGTATCTCATAAATATATATACTTGTCAATTATAAATTTAAAAATTTAGGGGAAAAAAGCTCAAAATCACTGAATTACAGAGTTACCTCTAGAACATTTCTATAAAGAAGTTCTTTCCAGAGGAGAAATTAATATTCTGGAGAGCATTAATACTTTGTCATGTATTTTTCTTCTTGTTTTTACCTGTATAGCCCTATCTGTTCAGCATCTCCAATTATTTCTCTGAAATACTAAATTTCATGTTATTTTTAAAACTTCCATTTATTTTCTTGGCTGCCAAATTAACTTTCAAACTCTTAAAATCTATTCCTAGAAATGGAATTTCTGACAATGCTTCTTTAATCCAATCGAATTCCTTGCATTTTAGACCACAGTAAGCAAGGTTTCCGGGGACTTGAAATAAAAGGTTTTTTTTTTTAAATCTTTCATCTAACTTGACCCCCTTATTTTACCAGTTTATTTTATAAAGAGAAAGTCCAAGTTTTTATATAAATCCAAGATTACCATATTTTTGTTATTGCTGTTCTAGCTGACACACATAGCAGCTACAGGAAACTGATTTCTAAATCAAAAGAGTGTCACTGGCACTTTGTGTTAGAGAGGTTGATGGGAAAAGACCAAAGAAAAGTAGGAGGGCAGTCGAAAATCTGCTTTTCTTCTTCAATAGCAGAGGTTAGATCTAACATACTAAATTTTGCAGCTTGGGAGTAGTCATTTTAGAAGCTTGTGCCAAATCAAGATGGTGGTCATTAGAAAGATCCCAGTGTACCTCCCTTAATTCAACACATTTACTCAGCAAACATCTGAGCTCCTACTGTATGTACCAGGTACTTACTAGGCACTAAAACCTCAGCAATGAAAGACAATTTCTATCCTTAATGATCTTTACTCTGAAAGTAATACATAAAAAATATTCTTTTCCATAAAAATACTTAAAAGTCTAAGTATATAAGGAAATTTTATTTTGCATATTCTTTTTTTTTTTTCCTTCAGAGTCCCACTCTGTCCACCAGGCTGGAATGCAGTGGAACAATCTTGGCTCACTGCAACCTCCGGCTCTTGGGTTCAAGGGATTCTCCTGCTTCAGCTTCCCAAGTAGCTGGGATTACAGGCATGCACCACCATACCCAGCTAATTTTTGTATTTTTAGTAGAGGCGGGGTTTCACCTTGTTGGCTATGCTGGCCTCAAACTCCTGACCTCAGGTGATGCATGCACCTCAACCTCCCAAAGTGCTGGGATCACAGGCCTGAGCCACCACACCCAGCCTGAATATTCTAATATTCAGTCTTTGCCTTTCATTTCTCTATTTGCCTTCATCAAGTTCGTGCTGCTGCCACTACCTCCCTAGAATAGGTACGTAAGGAGGAGGAAATTTCCTACTTGTTTACCACATAGCATGAACAATCACTCAGATTGTCTCCAAAATAGGAGTAGGAATTTTCCAGTAGAGAATTAGGGGAAATGTCTATCTGTAGCTTTTAAAAATTGTGAAACATCAATCTACTTCATCTTGTACAAAATATCCTTTCAAACATTTGAAAGCAGCTTATTACTTCCTCCCCAGGCACGTCTCTTTCAAGCAAAGTCAATCTTTTTTAAAAAATACATATCATAGGTCAGCCAGGTACAGTGGTTCACACCTGTAATGCCAGCACTTTGGGAGGCCAAAGTGGTGCATCATCTGAGGTCAGGAATTAGAGATCAGCTTGGCCAATATGGTGAAACCCCATCTCTACTAAAAGTACAAAAATTAGCTGTGCATGGTAGCAGGCACCTGTAATCCCAGCTACTCGGGAGGCTGAGGCAGGAGAATTGTTTGAACACAGGAGGCAGAGGCCGCAGTGAACTGAAATTGAGTCATTGCACTGCATCCTCCTGGGCAACAAGAGCTAAACCTGTCTCATTTTTAAAAAAAAAGTTAAAAATTATATATATTTATATTCTTGCCATCACAGCCCTTTATATCTGAGGTTCCCAAGTGTTTTAACCATGTCCTAGTTAGTCCAAAGACAACCCTGGAGATCTCCTTTCCTGTATTTTCCCACCTGTCCACTAGAGAAGAACAAAATAAATATTTTGAAGTTACTTTGTTATTAGCAACATTCAGAATCACTTATTACTTTGGTCTGTGTTTATGTAGGCATATGTATATATGTGTATACATGTATATAAGTGAGTTTATACATTTCACATTGGGAAATATTACCCATAATAGGAAACTACAAATAACTTGGTAATTATAACTACATCTTAATAGGACAAATACATGGGCAGCAAATTATCTAATGACTTATCAGTGTACTAGCTAACTGGGCTAATATAGAGAGATGGGTACTTTATATCTGAACCGTAGTATATATATATACATGCACAGCCTAGTTGCTAGAAAATTACATCCCAAAATACTAATGATACCAGTGAAACAATATATGCCCAGGCCACTGAACATGAGCATCCATTTTAAGAACTTTTCTACCCAGCAATCAGGAAAAAAAGCCCAAATCTAGTTACAAATCTATCACGGATTCTCCCACACTTCAGAGGAAGGGTAACTACAAATAATGCCCCACCAACCCAGAGGCTATCTTGGGGGCTGAGCAAAGTAGGAAAAAAAAAAAAAAAAAAAAAAAAAAGAAGGAAGGGAAAAGACAGCTCTAAAAAGTGGCTATGGTCTAAACTGGACATGGACATGGATTTGTAGGTTAACTCAGGTAACAGCCTGTTCCTAGAAAAGCAAACACCAATCAACTTGGAGAAAAGATTTTTCATCTTAGATCTCAAAGAATCCCCAAGTAATAATTTTTGAAGGTCAAGAAACACAAACTAGTTAAAAAATTCATGGAAAACAACATTCTAAGCTAAAGCTACCAGAGAAAACAAGAAAAACAGACTCACAAAGACTAATAAAAGAATCACCAGACAAAGATTATAAAAGAATTCTGCTTATCACGTCTGAAGAAATAAAAAGATAAACCTAAAAGTAGTATTGGTGAAAAACTGTAAGAAATGATCAAACATATTTGCTGCAGTACCCTAAAAAACTTCTAAGAACTAAACTTTAAAACTTAACTAAAAAGAAATTTACTGAACGTATATTGGAAGAAATTATCTAGGATGCAAACCAGAAAGATGAAAGAAGAAAAATAAAAACTAGAGAATTTAGTAGCTATGGGAGATGGAGTAAGAATGAAATATCATCCTCAATATTATTGAATAACTGTGTACTCAGCAAAAATGCCTTTCAAAAATGAGGGCAAAACACAGATATTTCAGGGGAAAAAAGGAGAGAGAACTGCATCGCAAACATATAAGTAACATGTTGGAGCCAGGTACAGTGGCTCATGCCTATAATCCTAACTACTCAGGAGACTGAGGCTCTGGGTAGTGCCTGAGGACTGCCTGAGGCCAGGAGTTCAAGATCACTATGGGCAACATAGTAAGACCCCATCTCTTAAAAAATAAAAATAAAAAAAGCAACATGTAGGTAGGAAGGAGATAATGGAGTTAACATGTTCTAAGGTCTGTATATTGTATAAGAGTAGAACAGAATTTTAAGTAGCATTAGACTTTGGTGAGCTTGTGTATTATTTCTAGAATAACCATTAAAAGAAGCATAATGTCATTTAATCTTTCAAGTAGAAAGTATAGAAGAGAAATTATTTTTTAATCTCAGAAAAGAGAAAAATATGTCTAAACCAACAGAAAGTTCAAAATAAAAGTGAAGATTAAACAATAAATACATAATTAATTACATTAAATGCAAAGGTGAAAATTTCTAAATCTACCTATGGTGAGTTAGCTGGTTACAGAATCAACTCTTCCACCCATCAACAACCAGAAGAGCTAGACGATGTATAATCATATTTGTGTGAAGGTACCAGAAAGCAACCAAGGCAGAGATGGCTTAATGGGACAAGCTTCCCAACGGAAGTCCAGAGAGGTGAGTCCAGTGCTTTGCATAACCGTTCACCTTGAGGCATTTCCTGTTCCCGAGTAATGGGAAAGAGAGACTGAACAGCTGCACAGAGCTTCCATCAATCTCAAAAGGCTGGGGAAATTTTTTTTAAAAATGGAAACTTCAGGGCCAAAGAAAAGAGCTCTAGGAAACACCATGTTTTCACTTGGGGGGGTCCCCAAAAGAATACAGTCTGTGAACAGGGGTGAAAAGAAAAAGCCCAACCATGTCAAGCATGGACGTGTGCTGTTCCCATTTCCTTCAGAAAAACCTGCCGCAGGGAAGACAGTGACTGACAGCCCCAGCTGCCACCCTTTAGATCCATCACCATGTCCACACAGAGGCCACATTTCCCCATTCTGGCCCAAAGCAGGATTCTTCTAAAAGACAAGTGTTTGCCTGGGGGTTCTTCACTGGCCTGGCAGAGGCTTTCTTAGATCTGTGCTGCAGTATGGGGCCCTTCCTACCAATTCTTTCCTTTTCTCTTTTCTTTCACAGGGGTCAGACCTGTCTCATGGTCTGAAGCTTTCCCCTGTCCTCTCTTGCTCTCATCTTTATTCTTTACAGGCATTGCCCCCAATAAGTCGTTGCATATTTCATCCTGTCTTAGTATCTGCTTCCATCTTGATGTCTGCTACTCAACACCAATTGTCAAAAAAACCAAGGCCCACCTTTAGGCGAAGGCAATCCTTGAGCAGAGATGCAAAAATTCTAAATGAAACAGAAAACCAAATCTGGTGATATATAAAAAGCATCACATATTGTGAACAAGCTTGGTTTAGCCCAGTAATGCAGAGATGGTTTCACATTTGAAAATTGTACCAACATGATCTACCACATAAAGAGATTAAGGAAGAAAAATCAAAGGATTATCCCAAAAGATGCAGACCAACTCAACACTCATTCGTGAGAGAGAGACACCACTTCCATAGATCAAAAGATTTAATATTTCAAATATTCTAATATTGTAAACAATATAAAACCAAACAAAATTCCAGCAGAATTTTTTCTTGTGGGTATAGAAACTGAAAATTCAATTCTAAAACTTAGATGCTGCAAATGGAGAAAAATAGTCAAGCCAATCTTGAAAAGCAAAACTGGAAGACTTATTATACCCAACAGTAACACTTATTATAAAGCCACATTAGTTAAGATAGTGTTGTCTTTGTATAAAGAAAGTGATCAATGGAATAGAACAAAGGTTGGCAATTTTTTCTTTAAAGAGCCAGACAGTAAATATTTTAGGCTTTGTGGGACACATACAATCTCTGTCGCATAGTCTTCTTTTTTTAACAGCCCTATAAAAAAATAGATCTATTCTTAGCTTGGAGGCTGTACAAAAATGAGCCATGGGCCAATCCCTGGAATAGAAGCAAGTCTAGAAACAACACATACACTTTATGATCAAGGTGGTATTACAGAGCTGTAAAGAAAGTATGGACTTTCCACAAAATAGTGTGGGTCAAATAAACATCCAAATAGAAAAAAAAATTCATCTTGAGCTCATACCAGATGCAAAAAAAATCAATTTCAGGTGAATTTTAGGAATTTTAGGCTTGTGAATAATGCATCTTGAAGATAACACAGAAGGATATGACCATAGAGTCGTAAAAATACTTCTTAAATAGAACTCATAAAGTATTAACCATAAAAGAGAAGACTGATAATTCTGATGATATTAAAATTAGAGACCTCCCTTTATAAAAATTACTAATAAGAAACTGAAAGGTGAGTCATAGGTTGAATTACCTGCTAATCATATATCACTAACAAAGTATACATCCACAGTATTTAAAGAATGCCTACAAGTCAATAATTAATAAAGAACTGACGGGTAAAATCCAAATAAAAGGTAATCAACCTCATTGGTGTTCAGGAAATCCAAATTAAAGCCATAGTCCATACCACTATACCTCCACTGCAATGACTAAAATTACAAGACTGACAATATCAAGTGTCAGTGAGAGATGGAGCAAGTGAAACTCTCATACACTGTTGGAGAGTGTGTAAATGGGTACAGTCCCCTCAGAAAACTGTTTAGCAGCATCTACTAAATGTACCCATATGCATACCCATGACTTAGCAATGCCCAGACACACATGCCCTCTAGAAATGAGTACATATGTGTACAAAAGTACACATACAAGAATGCTCATAGCTGCATTGTTTGAAGTAGCTAAACACTGAAAACAATTCCATGTCAATTAATAGTAGATTGGATAAGTTGTACATAATTTTTTTTTAAATCAGCTTTATTGAGGTACAACATACCTAAGATTAAAAAATATCCATTTTAAGTGCAGGGTTTAATAAGTTTTGACAATGGCATATACCTATGTAACCACTACCACAGTCATGATACAGGACCTTTCTACCATGCTAACAAATTCCCTGGTACCCTTTTGCAGTCGATTCAGGCAACCACAGAACTGTTTAGAAGAGGATTTTGTTTTGTTTTATTATTATTATTATTATTATTATTTTATCCAGCCCAAAATATCAGTTTTGTTTTAAGAGACAAGGTCTCACTATTCACTATGCTGCCCAAGCTGGCCTTGAACTTCCGGGCTCAAGCAATCTTTCTGTTCTCAGCCTTCCCAGTAACTAAGTCAACAGGTGCAAACCACCATGACACCTCACAGACCTGTATAGAGTTGTCTTACCTAGGATTTTATATAAATGGAATCAGATAGTACTCTTTTGTGCTTGGTTTCTTCCACTAATCAAAAAGTTTTTGACAAAAAGAGCATCAGCAAAACAATACAAGTAGATAAATTATATTTTATCAAAATTTAAAACTTTTGAGCATCAAAGGACATTATTAAGAAAGTAAAAAAAAAAAAAGTGAAAATACAGACTACATAATGGAGGAAAATATATGCAATTCATATATCTAATAAGGACTTGGTAACCAGAATATATAAAGAGTATTTATAGCTCAACAACAAAAAGACAGACAACCCAATTTAAAAATGGACAATGGATATAAACAGACATTTCTCCACACAAGATATACAAACGGCAACAAACACACAAAAAGATGCTCAAATCATTAGTCATTAAAGAAATACAAATCAAAACCACAATGAAATACTACTTCACACCCACTGGGTTGGCTATAATACAAAAATGGAAAATAACATATGCTAGTGAGGATGTACAGAAATTAAGACCCTCATTCATTGCTGGTGGAGACATAGAAATGGTGTAGCCACTGTGGAAAACAATTTGGCAGTTCCTCAAAACATGAAATATAAAATTACCATGTGACCCACAACTCTACTCCTAGGTATAAACCCCAAAAATTAAAAACAAGAATTCACACACTTGTACATGCATGTTCACAGCAACACTACTGTTCAAAGAAGATATATAAATGGATCTTTTATTATTATCTAGCTTTCAAGAGAACAGAACCCTCTTTCTTACACAAGAATGAACTATGTGAGAGTAAAGAGCTTTCTTTTTTTGTTTTGTAGATAACAGGGATCTTGCTATGTTGCCCAGGCTGTTCTCAACCTCCTGGCCTCAAGTGCTGGGATTACAGTCCTGAGACACTATACCCAGCCAAGAGTAAAGAACTTTATGAGGCTATGGTAGAAATTTAGAGACTTCCTGAGTTGCAGCCCAGCTCTGCCACCTGCTAGTAACTTAAACATTCTGCATTTTAGTTTCATCATCTGAAATACGGCAGTGATGATAATATCCACCTTAGAAAGCTGTTGAGAGGGTTAAATAAGTGAATCCATGCTAAGTCTTGAGATGCAGCTAGTACATTGTTAAATTAGTTGCTGCCACCACTACCATCATCATTATTGTGGTCTTCATCATCATCATTCTAACTACTTCTTAAAGTAGCCTCAAGAATATTTAAGACACCTGTGGTTGTTCTCCTGACCAGCATTAAGAGTTCATAAAAACATAATTAGTATGTTTACCTAACAACCAGAGAAACTCAAATCATTTAAATGGTCAATATAGTTAAAAATCATTCTGGAAGGCAGTGGGGCACACCTGTAGTGCCAGCTACTTAAGGAGCTAAGGCAGGAGGATCGCTTGAGCTCACACATTTGAGGCTGCAGTAAGTTAACATCATGCCACTACACTCCAGCCTGGGTGACAGAGCAACACTCTCTCTCTCTCAAAAAAAAAAAAAAAAAAAAAGAAAAGAAAATTTGGTGAATGCTTCTTCTCAAATACTTCAAAAAAGAGATCCATGGAGGTTAGTAACACTGCTACATTTTGAAAGCAATTCCAAACATGCTTTTGATAAACCACCCAAAGTCTTAGATTATGAACCATGCTTGAAAAGTCTCCCATTAGTACAGGAGGCCTTTACCAAATGAGGTTTCACCAAGGTTACTGCTGAGTATCACTTAGCGGTAACACTGGTGGAAACTCAATTTCTAATTGTGTTTTTACAATATGCAGATCTCTTTCATATTATATCTGATTTTTTTTCCTTCATTCCCAATATAACATCATACATTTCCTGCACTGAACAGCCTAAAATCCTCCTCTCTGAATATTTTCTTTGGTTTATTAATGATGCAGCAATTGTGAAGAAAGTTCCTGCACATATCTCCTTAATCAAAATTGATGTATGAGTGGATGAGGTCTGCTCATCAGTATACCATAGGAAGCTAAATATCTGATGTTCTGCTCAGGCCCTCGTGCTGGAGCCAGGGCTCTGACTGCTGTCACCAACTTTGGATGGCATCCCGAGACCAGCCTTCTCGCAAGGCCATCTGACCAGCCCAGGCTGCCGAAAGACACGCTGAAGCTGGTTGCCACCTCCTACTATTCTTTTTTGAAATTATTTTTATTTTTTTAACCCACAGGAATATATATCTCATTTCTTATTTTATTTATATTCATAATTTTAAATATATTATTTATAATTATATAATGTTAATATATTGTTATATTCACTATCTTTATAAATATATATATTATAAATTATTATATTCTCCAGAGATTTAAGGGAATACAGATGTCAGCAAGGTATTCATTATACACAAGCAACTGTTACCATCAAAAAAAATTATTCTACTTAAATAACATTTTACTTATAAAAAGTCTGCATCATAGTACAGAAAACTAACCAAGAAAAAATACTACTAAAATATAAGAGAGTGCACACATAAAGAATATGAGAAACATAACAAAATGCAAACAATGGGTAAATAAAATAATCAGAAAATTAAATGGCTCAGTACTTCTTGGCTGATAAGAAAGAAACAAGAAAATTAAGTGGCAGAAGAGATTTCACTAAATTGTCAAAAGGAAAGACGACCAAAATTGTTCAGCTGTTTAACAGAATTTTGGCATTACAACAGCATCTCTTAGGAGTTTGAATAAAATCCTGGTAATTATTTTCTCTCCAGTGATTCTAGGCTTTGACTCTGATCATTCCACTGGAAGCTCCAATTCTATTAAACTAGCACAAAATTCTACATAAAAGAATTTCATGATCTCAACATGCTCAAAAATAAGTTTTCAAAGCAAATGAGAGAGTAAGATAAAAATCGTAACATTCTATTGAATTAAAATACTAAATTATTTATAGTTTATCTCTGAATAGGTTGCATTCTAAAAACTGACTTGTAAATAATTGTCTAGAAGTTAGAAGAAATTTTTTTCACATACAATATGGTGTAATTGTGGATCAGGTTATCTGAAATGGTATCGTGACTATTATACTGAGGGCTAAGCAGGCCTTCGTGAAATAGCCTGTGACCCCAACTATCAGTTGGGATGCCAAGAGCAAACTCACACTTGGAAAGCAAAGGTGCAATCAAAGTGGTAGGGCACTAAGACTCCATAACCTCATTAAGCTTTGCAGGTCCACTGCTGGCCAAATACTAAAACTGAGTAACAGGTGATGGTTGCTCCTGCAAAGTGTTCACAGCCTCTGAACTTGGGATCTCCTTGACCTTTGTCAATGCAGAATTCACAGAGTTGATTTCATAACATACTAAATATACCCTATTTTTATTTATTTTTATGTATGTACTAATCTTCACACTCTATAGGTCACACCCTTTTTTAAGCCAGAATTATTTTTTAAATGAAATTAAAGAAATGAGGAAAGAGACTTAAAATGATGACAATGGAAGTAAGATGGCAGATTTATAAGATGGACTTAAGATTTAAGACACTGATGTGGAAATCCAGTTACTAACACTTACTAGCTGTTTAAATGTAGGCAAGCTATTTCTCAGCCTCAGTTCCCTCATCTACAAAATAGGAATATTATCTCATACCTCACAGGGTCAGAGTGAGGTTTAAAGAAGATAAAAATATATATTATGATGCCTGAAATATATGAGATTAAGTTCTCAGTCACACGGTAATTTCCACCAGTCTCCCAACCTACTCCCCCAAATCAAGGAGTTTTTCCAAATATATATTACAATTATATTGTAAATCACTTTCTCCAAATATTCTCATACCTTTTCATATTCTTCTTTGCTTAGGAAGAAAAACTACAGATCTTGTGGACTTAATTAATATCCAACTTCGTTGAACTTCACTTCAGAAGAGGCAAGGTACTTGAATATCTGTTTCTCTCATTTTAAAGCCTTAGTTTTGTGGTTTTAAAAAATATCTTACTAGTCTTTTAACTAACTTGATTTACCTTTTTGTTAACCTTGCTTATAATTATTTTCTCCCTCAATGTGTTAGACCTCTGATAGTAAATTTTTACTACATTTCAATTACATTTGTCCCTTGAACAATGGGTTTGAACTCTATAGGTCTGCGGATTTTTTTTTTTTTTTTTTCAGTAAAAATACGATATTCACAGTAACACAAGGATGCAAAATCTGCGTTTCCAATACATGGATTCCATTGGGTCTACTACAGGACATGAGTGTGTGGAGATTAGCAGATATGCAGGTGGTCCTGAAACCAATCCCCTGCGTATATCAAGGGATGACTGTATTTACATTCTTTATGAACTTTTTCTTTTATCTTCCAGTTATAATACTGACTCTATATTTTCTTACAATGTAACTTTCCTTCCTTAGGATTATCCCTTAATCAACATCATACATGGCAGTAGAACAACCAGATAATTTAACCTCAAACGACAGCAGTAACTCAATTCATATCTCAAATTTAGTTGTAAGGGATAATAATCACAAAAGATCACTAGATATGCAGCCTTGAATATCCATTCTTCTGAATGGTTTGACTGTTGTCACTGGATCAGACTCATGGGGACCTAGACACTTGGAACACAATGCTTTGGTGCCCATCCCTTTAAACCAGGGTTTCTCACTCTTGCACTATTAACATTTGCGGCCAGGTAACAGTAATAATAACTATTATTTTGAGACAGGGTCTTGCTCTGTCAGGAGTGCAGTGGTGTGTTCTCGGCTCATTGCAACCTCCACCTCCCAGGTTCAAGAGATTCTCCTGCCTCAGCCTCCCAAGTAGCTGGGATTACAAGTGTGTGCCCCCATGCCTGGCTAATTTTTGTATTTTTAGTACAGATGAGGTTTCACCATGTTGGCCAGGCTAGTCTCAAACTCCTGACCTCAAGTGACCCGCCCGCCTTGGTCTTCCAAAGCGCTGGGGCTACAGGAGTGAGCCACTGTGCCTGACCCAGATAATTCTTTGCTGTGGGGGGCTGTCCAGTGTACTGTTTCAAGAGCACCTCTGGCCTCTACCCACAAGATGACAATACACACTCCCCCTCTCCCAATTGTGATTAAGATGTGTATAAAGAGGATACATTACCATATACCTTCCAGAGAGCAATATCACGCCCAGCTGAGAAGCACTTAAAGCTGAATGAGAACTTAAGGTTTTGTAGTTGGCTTACACTGAGGAACCACTTTAAAAACAGCCACAGGAAAAAATGGTCTTGACAATATTATCTGCTGTATCACTCCTTGTTTTCCAAGGGAGAAACCTGTCTCAGACCTCAGTGCAAACAGAATGTTGTTCTTTAGGAATAATGCGTATCCTTAACTGATCATATTCTCATCTTTTCTATGGCCACTGGCAAGCTCAAAAGCAAACTTATAGCCCATATTCAATAGAATAGGACCTAAAGCATGAATGTAACCTGTAATAGATCTTCTAGTTTTCCCTTATAAATGTTCAAATTTACTCTCTAGCCAAAGCACAAAACTAAATCCATTCACTTCAGCGAGCTATGTCAGACACATAATGATATGCATGGTTTTATAATGACGTCTTTCTACATTTATAAGAAGTATATTCCCCCCCGCATAAGAGGCATGAATTCTAGATGCTGTGTGTCCAGTAGGTTGTCCAGGCATCAGCACATCAGCCTTCAGGACAACGGGAAGATGGAGAACCTCCATCCTCTTCTCTCTTGCTGACGCCAGCTTTGTGAGTTTTCCCTTTCCCCATTAAGGCTTATTTCTAACCCATGCCAAGTAACATTTGGAATTCATCCTGAACCCTGGTGCATGACAGATGGTGATGCAGGAGGGGCTCATCTTGTACCTGTGACAACTATGAAGAGTCCTGCCTGGCCCTACACCCTCTGATTACCTTTGAGAGTACTTAAAAAAAGAAAAGCCATTTCCTTCACATTTTAACCCATAACCTTTTCAAGACCTCAAATGGTTATCACAAAAGTCCATCAACAGGTTGAGTGGGTAAGCAATTTGTAGTATATTCATGAAGGAAAAAATAGTAGTACTATCAGCACTCATACATATAATACAGTGAAGGTCGAGAATATTATGCCTGGCAAAAGACACAAAAGAGTACATGCTATATTATTTCATTTAAAAAAAAAATTCTAGATGAGACAAAATTGAGCTATTAGTGATAAAAATCAGATTAGTGACTATCTAGAGACAGCAGAATAAAAAAAATAAGGGAACTTTATGGAATGATGGAAAAGTTGTTTTAGATATCATATCTTAATTGGGATAGTGATTTCACAAGTTATACATCCATCAAAACTTACCAAACTGTACACTTAAAATAGATGAAAATGTGGTATTCTTGCTAAACATGTATGACCTTGAACTAATAATGAGAACATGTCATATAAATTGAAAATGAAGGAAACTCTATAAAATAACTGATCAGGCTGGGCGAAGTGGCTCACGCCTATAATCCCAGCACTTTGAGAAGCAAAAGCAGCCAGATCACAAAGTCAGGAGATTGAGACCATCCTGGCTAACACGGTGAAATCCCGTTTCTACTAAAAATAAAAAAAATTAGCCAAGCATGGTGGCGGGTGCCTGTCATCCCAGCTACTCAGAAGGCCTTGAACCCGGGAAGCGGAGGTTGCAGTGAGCTGAGACTGCGCCACTGGACTCCAGCCTGGGTGACAGAAAGAGGCTCCATCTCAAAAAAAAAAAAAAGAAAAAAGAACAAAACAACAAACTGATCAGTACTAGTCATAAAATACAAGGAAAGACTAAAGGGACACGGCAAGTGAATACAACATGGGATTCTGGAAGAGAACAAGGATACTAGTGGAAAACCAGATTACATCCAAATAAAGTCTGTAAAGAGTAGTATTGTACCAACGCTAATCACTTAGCTTTGTTGATTGTACCATGGTATTGTAAGTTTTTAATACTAAAGGAAGTTAAATAAAAGACACATGAAAATTCTCTGTACTATTTTTGCAACTTTGTTTCTAAAATTATCTAAAAATAACTTTTTAATGGGTGCATTTTGTTGAGTGTGAATTTTAACTCATTAAAGTTGACTTAAAATCAATTATGAAATAATTTATCTTCAGCTTGATTGTCCTTTTAAGTTCATTAAAAAATGTTTAAATCAACAATAACATTAACTAGAAGAATAACCCAAATTCTCTTTTCAATATTGGAGTCAATAAACCTAATTGATAAAACACATAGCATTCTTTATTAAAATAATCACTTCATTTAGAAAGATTACTATAATTGAAATAAAAATTTTAAATACTCTCCTTGGAATTATCATGACATATTTCTCAACAAAAACACATAGAATTAACAACAAAATTATTACATGTTCAAATTAAGATGAGACAATGGAATTCATAAAACTTTGAAGTCTGCAGTAAAATACATTTAATTCTATACCTCTCACACATAAAAACTATTATATTTGAACACCAAAAATTATATCTCATTTAATATCACTTAAAGAACAGAAAGAAATGGGTAGACAAAGATTCAGAGACAAATTAAAATGTTTATAGCATACCTCCTCTGTTTCCATTTTCTTCATCCTACAAATAAAAACAATATATATATATATATATATATTCATTTATGAATACACATTTATAAACTCTTGTTAATCACGGCAAGACTCAATTTAATTCAAACTGACCTCCCCAAATTGTGGCAATTACAGTCTCACTAACAGTATTAACTGATCTCTCCTACAGCCACTGGCAAGCTCAAAAGCAAACTTATAGCCCATCTTCAGTAACAGTATAGGAAGTGTCTTTTACTGGAAAAATAACAGTTTTTACAAACAGAGATAAGAAAGCTGTGGGTGAAGCCAATTTAGGGGTAGGGCATCAGGAGTTCAGTTTCTGGCATTTGAGTATGAGACTTCTAATAGAGATAGCCAAGTGAAATTGTAAAGTAGGCAATTGGACAGATGGAAAGGCCAGGTTATCACTTATCGTACTACACTTAAATGTGCCTTAAGAGATATTACAGGATCCAGAGCTGTCTATATAAGTGGACTGGTCCCAAATAGCCACATATTTAAGTTCCTATATTCAATTTTGAAGTTTGCTTATCTACTTGGTCTCTTTCATTGTTACCACACTGTCTTGCTGCCATGTTATCTACCTCTAGCTGGGAAGTAGAAAAGAAATGTTTAAAAACTAGAAAGCCCGGGCATGGTGGCTCACGCCTAAATCCCAGAACTTTGGGAGGCCAAGGCAGGAGATCATGAGTTCAGAGCTTCAAGACCAGCCTGATCAACATGGTGAAACCCCGTCTCTACTAAAAATACAAAAACTGCTGGGCATGGTGGCTCAGGTCTATAATCCTAGCACTCTGGGAGGCCGAGGCAGGCAGATCGTGAGGTCAGGAGTTTCAGACCAACCTGACCAACAAAGGGAAAGCCTGTCTCTACTAAAAATACAAAAATTAGCTGAGCATGGTACATCGTGCCTGTAATCCCAGCTTCTCAGGAGGCTGAGGCAGGAGAATCTGGGAGGCTTGAACCTAGGAGGAGGAGACTGTGGTGAGCCACTGCATTCTGGCCTGGGTGACACAGCAAGACTCTGTCTCAAATATATATATATATGCCAAGTGTGGTGGCATGCACCTGTAATCCCAGCTACTCAGGAGGCTGAGGCAGGAGAATTGCTTGAACCTGGGAGGCAGAGGTTGCAGTGAGCCGAGATGACGCCACACCACTCCAGCCTGGGCAACACAGCAAAAACCCATCTCAAAACAAAAACAAAAAAAGCTAGTATAAAAATACATTTTTTCAAATATTTGCTGAGCCTCTACCATACTGAAGCTACCATGTATCTTAGAAAGAAAAACAGACATTGGGTGAAGGGCTGATAATTTATTACATAATTCTTTGACATTTACTTTGGCTGGCCAAATGTTTTTATTTCCTTCTTCTGATTTTAAGATCTGTTCTAAGACTGAGGTTGCCAGATAAGTAATAAAATAAGGACACTGTTATATTAATTACACATTTTCTAAAAGCTAGACAATATTAAAATTTTTAATTCCTTTGAAGTGAACTGACAAAGTTTCATAACTAAAATAGAAAAGATTCCAATATATATTTTCCATGTAAAATTTACAAGACAGAGCCCTGTTCGCAAGAACATTTGTATTAAATAATAGCATTAATTACTAAAATTTATTGAGTAACTATAGTGTCAATTTCCATGCTCAGTATGTTACAAGTACTGTATCATTTAATCATCACACAGCCTGTGAAGAAGGTCTGTTAGCTGACTTATACAAGGTCACAGATCAAATAGGAGGCAGAAATGGAACCCAAACCCAGGCTCTTGTGATTCCAATGACCATGCTGTCAACAACTGTAAGCATGTTCTGGAATAACATCATTTCATTTGAAGTTCTTTTGTTTTAACATTCACAAGAAAAATTAATTCCCCACTGGGACCCCATCTGTGTGGAGTTTGTACATTCCTCCCCCTGTCTCTGTGGGTTTTCTCCAGGTACTATGGCTCTCTCCCACAACCCAAAGCTGTGCCTTTTTGATGCACAGGTGTGTCCACATTGTCCCGGTCTGAATGTGGGTGGCTGTGTGTGTGCGTCCTGTACACAGGATGTACAGCATCCTGTCCAGGGTTAAGTCCCACCTCGTGCCCTGAGCTGCATGAGCTGCCGGGAGAGGCTCCAGCCACCCTCAATTCTGGACTTCTTATAACTCTTTCTTAAGTGTATGAACACCTCACATTTATTTCAATATTTAACACTCGAAGTGTTTTGGTTTTTATTTACAAGTTCCGTGATATTTTTATGACTAGAAATATGCCCAGTAAACTCTAGCCAATATAAGATCTGTTATCACTTAAATCTGTTTCACTTAAAGTTACAGTTTCCAAAAATCTATTGACAATGTTAAGTGAGGATTTATTGTACTGTGCTACTAAAATTTCTAGAAATATTTTCCAATAGAAATCATATGTTTATATAAGTTCAGTAAAATTATCTTATAAAAAATTGTACTACCTATATGTTCATCATGATCCAAAGCTCTTATTCAAAAAAAATAAAGACAAAAAATATGCAATCCTAATGTAATTATCCAGTGTTCTTATATGTGACCTAATGCACAAGTAACACTACTGGAGACTTTAATATCAAATAGATTCTTAAGGAATCTAGTCCAGTTGTTTTACACACATTTCAGAAAATCCAAACAGATAAATTTCATTCCAAAGGTGGCAATTCTTTACAATCCTTAAAAGCTATTCAGTTGTTTCCTGTTATCTCAGTGTTCAAATAACCAAAAATATAAACAATTAATTTAAAAAAAGAAAAAAAAAAAGCTATTCAGTATTTCAAAAAAGCTATCTTGTAAGAAACTACTAGGAAGACATACTTAAAAAAACATAATTTAAAACTGTGGTTCTAGATACAAATACAGGCACTACTTTTTTTTTTTTAATTGCATTTTAGGTTTTGGGGTACATGTGCAGAACATGCAAGATAGTTGCATAGGTACACACGTGGCAGTGTGTTTTGCTGCCTTCCTCCCCTTCACCCACATTTGGCATTTCTCCCCATGCTATCCCTCCCCATCAGACACTACTTTTTAAAAGACAGTTTTGGATTCATAGATATTTAGAATTAGAAAACACTTTCTAATCCCTAGTTCAATTCCTGCAAATGAAAATGGAAATCTAGAGGTCAAAAGAAGTGGCCTGGCCAGGATCTCATAACTCTTCTGAATATCATCATTTCCATTATATTATTGTGTATAATTAACTATCGTTGAGCATCGAGCATGAATATTGGTCAAGAGCAAATCCCAGATCAACTACGTATCTGTTTTATGACTCAGATCAGCTTCCACATCTGGTATATGGGGCTAATAATACCACCATGCTCCACAGGATTGTGATGTGGATGAAGTAAGAAATGCTCATAACGACTGGTAAGGAATACAGAGCAAGTACTCAGTGTGTCGACTGCACTTATACTTATTTCAGGCTGCCCTTTTCAGTTCGCGTTACTGTCCACTGAAGCCTGTCAATGTAATTCATTCTGATGAGAAGCTGTGTTTTTAAATTCTAATATGATATCATATTACATATCTGAACTTTATATATTGTCCTAATTCCACTAAAACTCTTTGAATATTTTAGTGAACCATTTCCTCTGCATAGTCAGCCCAGAAAACGTAGTATCTTTCTAGCATATCGGAAAATGTAGAATAAAGTCTGGAATTAGGAGTCTTTAAAAATATAGATTTGGAGTTTAGAATCACTATGATCTTTCAAAGAAGACTCATTGTTTCTGCTCTGTTGTTGATAGTGGAAAAATACCTAAAAGAAGAAAAATCATATAATAAAAATGCAAATGTAATGCTTAATTCTTTTAAGTTAGAAAAAAAAAGGCCAGAGGGAAGGGTAAGAAGAAGACAAGAAGGAAATAGGAATGGCCTCAAGTTGCTGTAACTATTTCTCTTACCTTATAAGAAAACTGAATTGCAGACTCTGGGGGATAAACAATAAAATGTCTTAATGTAAAACCAAAGCCTTGAGATGTTCTTTTCAACATAACTGTTTTGGGACCTGGCCAGGAGAATGTTTCATCTTCGGACAGTGATACAGTTTCACTTTGTTCTTTTCCATCTTTACTTTTTGAGACCTAAAGTGAAAAGATATTTAAAAGTTAACTACATAACACAATATACTTCCTCACCTAGAAAAAATTCTATGTAAAAATGTTTTAATACCTAAATGCCAATATGAACTATCTTCTGATGCAAATTATCTGTATTATAAAAAAGCATGCAATTATTAAAAACTAAAATATTTCTCTAGAAAATAATGCCATAAACAATTAGCCAGAAGCAACAAAAAAACTCTCAAAATACATAAATAATTGCTAAAATTAGAAATGCGATAGAAGGAATGAAAGATAATACCAAAGAAGTTTTAAAGAGCACTATGGACTAAGAAACAAAGTATGAAAGAAGAGACATAAAACTCTTACCAAGAAAGAAACCTAAACCTTATCAGATAGTCCAACAGCAACAAAGGACATTAGAAAACAACAGAAAAGGTCTTCAGGTTCTGAGTACAAATTCAGTATCCACACAGATAACCCTTCTGATACCCTGGCCTTCCTGTTCTGTGACCTCCTCTCTTCCACTCTCAGCTTTCACCTGGTCATAACTGAAACCCCCTTAACAAGCCCAAATCAAGAATCCTACCTAGAACCACCATCTATTAGTTCACTATTTAGTTCATTCCTTCTCATTCCACAACCCTTGCAATTCTTCAATCTGGAGTTGACCCAACCACCCGTTCCCTGTCCCTCATCACTTCCTGTTCTGACTTTCCTCTTAAGCCAGCTTCAATTCAACTCCTTTGCCCTCTCCCACTTCCTCAAAGTTGCCTGACAAAACCTAACCCTGGATAAATCAACACTGCCTGCTCTGGGCTTCCTGCACCTATGCAGGGGGAACACAGGTGGAGAAAAACAAAAACGAAGCTATATTCTAAGTTCATGACCACTAACCTCAAGAGAGCCATTAGTGTTGTCAGTCCTTCATCTCTGACAGAGACGACTATTCAGAGAGACTTCATCTCTCCAGTCCTTCATCCTAGATGACTTTTTCATCCCTTTTCCCCCATCCTCACCTGCAGCAGATAGTCCTGCTTTCTATTACACTAAGAAAACAGGAGCAATAAAATGAGAACTGAATTGCCTCTCACATCCACCCCACCAACCTGCAACTGTGTCCATGTTCCCCTGCCTTCCCTTCTGCTATGATAGATGAGCTCTCCATTCTCCCAAGGTCCCAGGAGTTGAGACTAGATCCCATTCCCTCCCTCTTATTATTCCAAAACAGAGGTCCAACAATTCTCCCCTCTCTCTTTTGCATCACCTATTCTCTCTTTACTTATATAGCATTCCCATCTGCATACACGTATTTTGTAATTTCTTGAATCTTAACATAATCCTTTTTTGTTTGTTGGTTTGTTTTTGAGACAGGGTCTTGCTCTGTGGCCTGGGCTGGAATGCAGTGGCACGACTGTGGTTCATTGCAGACTGGACCACAGGGGCTCAGAAGATACTCCCACCTTACCATCCCAAGTAGGCTGGACTACAGGTGAATGTTACCAAGCTAATTTTTTTTTTTTTTTCGTAGATATGAGGTGTCACTATGTTCCTCAGGCTGGTCTTGAGCTCCTGCACTCAAGTGACCCTCCTAACTCAGCCTCCCAAAGTGGCAGGGGATTATAGGTGGGAGCCATCACACCTAGCCAAAATCCTCTCTTGATCACACACAGCTCTCTCCAGCTATCATCTCGTTTGCCTGCTTCTCTTTGAAACAAAAGTCCTTAAAACTTAAAAGTTATCTGTACTTGATGTTTCCAATTCTTCTGCTTCTATTTCTCTGAAATCCTTTTAAATCAGGCTATTATCTGCCTAACTCCCAGAAACTGCTCTTGTCAAGGTGACCTATGACTTCCACACTTTAAACTGAATGATCAATTATCTGTTCTCATCTTAGGTGTGCCTTATTGGCACAGGGGTCACTTCCTCCTTGAAGACTTTTCTCCACTTGACTTCTCACACTGATTCTTCTTCCAACTCACAGTCGACTTTGTCTCAGGCTCCTTTGTTTTCATCTGCCAAGTTTCTGAACCTGGAGGTACCCAGGGCTCAGTCTACGGACTTCTCTAGCTATACTCTGTCCTTTGGTGATTTCATTCCATTTCCTGCCTTAAACACCATCTATATGCAAATGACTCCCAAATTTGTATTTCAAGCCCAAGCCTCTTCCAACCTGATAGGTATCTTAAACTTAACATGTCTAAATAGCTGCTAAAATTTTGTTTTAAATTACAACTCCAAGTTAATCCCAGCATTTTAAAGGTGAAAGGCCACCTTTATTGAATTGCAAATATGTGAATAGTCTTGCTTCTATTACATTTTTTATTATTTTCCACTGTGAGTCTATCCACTCTGCCACAATAATTTGCTTCATATAAAGGTAAAAAAATAGATAGGTAGCAACACTGCCCAGCCAAACTTGCAGTAGGCATGGCCATATGATTGAGTTCTACTAAATAGAATGTTAATGAAAGTAATACACAGTATACAAAAAAAAAAAAAAAATCAGCAGTATTTCCATATACTAGCAATAATTGGAAATTTAAAACTTTTAAAAATACAATTTATATTAAAATAAAATTTTATTAGAATTTATATTAAAAATATAAAATATTTAGGAATAAATCTGCCAAGATTTGTAAGATCTATAAACTGAAACTCCACAACATTAAGAGATATTAAAGAATAAATAAAGGAGAGATATACCATGTTCATGATTTAGAAGACTCAGTACTGTTACAATGTTAACTCTCCCCAAATTATCTATAAATCCAGTGCAATCCCAATCAAAATCTAAGGAGATTTTTATGTGGAAGCTGCTATGATATTTCTAAAATTCATTTTATAATGCAAAGAACCTAAAGTGCCCAAAACAACTTCAAAAAAGAACAAAGTTGGTATACTTAGACTGCAAATCTTTAAGGCTTATAAAGCTACAGTAATCAGCACAGTACAGTATTGGCATCAAGACACACAGATTCACAGAACAGAATATAGAGTTCTGCTACAGACCCACAACCACATGATGCTGCCATTCTACCCCTAGGTATTTACCCAAAAGAAACATGAGCCCATGCCAATATTGTACAAGTACAATACAAATACTTGTAAATACAAATCACCCTGGAACAATTGGCTACCTGTGTGCAAGAAAAGAAATGAACTTTGATCCGTAAGTCATATCACAAACAAAAATTAACTCAAATGATCATACACCTAGGCTGGGCGCAGTGATTCACACCTGTAATCCCAGCACTTTGGAAGGCCGAAGGAGGTGGATCACTTGAGGACAGGGGTTCCAGACTAGCCTGGCCAACATGGTGAAACTTTGTCTCTACTGAAAATACAACAATTAGCTGGGTGTGATGGCACATGCCTATAATCCCAGCTACTTGGGAGGCTGAGGCAGGAGAGTTTCTTGAACCCGGAAGGTGGAGGTTGCAGTGAGTCAAGATTGCACCACACACTCCAACCTGGGTGCAGAGCGACTCTGTCTCAAAACAATAAAATAAATGATCATAGACCTAAATATAACACTTAAAACTACAAAACTTCTGGAAGAAAACGGGAAAATCTTTATGAACTTAGGTTAAGATTTCTTAGCGATAACCCTAAGGAACATAATCCATTAACAACAACACAATATTCATTGGAAGAACATAAATGAATTTTTTTAAAAAAAGATAAATGAAACTTCATCAAAATTAAGACCCTCTGCTCTTTGAAAGACACTTCCTGGCCAGCCATGGTGGTTCACACCTGTAATCTCAGCACTTTGGGAGGCTGAGGCAGGAAGATCTCAGCCAGGAGTTTGAGACCTGCCTGGGCAACACAGGGAGACCCTGTCTCTACACAAAATTTAAAAATTAGTCAGGTAGCTGGTCACGGTGGCTCATGCCTGTAATCCTCTCCTTTGGGAGGCTGAGGCAGGAGGATCACCTAAAGTCAGGAGTTCAAGACCAGTCTGGTCCACATGGTGAAACCCTGTCTCTACTAAAAATACAAAGATTAGCCAGGTGTGGTGGCCTGTGCCTGTAATCCCAGTTACTCGGGAAGCTGAGGCAAGAGAATCATTTGAACCAGGGAGACAGAAGTTGTAGTGAGATGCTACTGTACTCTAGCCTGAATAACAGAGTCAGACTCTGTCTCAAAAAAAAAAAAAAAATTATCCAGGTGTGGTGGTGCATGCCTGTAGTCCCAGCTACTCAGGAGGCTAAGGCATCAGAAGCACCTCAGTCCAGGAGGCTGAAGCTACAGTGAGCTGTGATCACACCACTGCACTCCAGCCTGGGTTACAGAATGAGACCCTGTCTCAAAATGTACATATATATTATGAAAAGTACACACACAGACACACACACACATATACACACACACACTTTGATGAAAATGAAAAGGCAAGCCATAGTAGAATGTATTTGCAAATCGTGTATCTTATAAAGAACTTGTATCTAGAATATATAAAGAACTCTCAAAATTCAATAATGGAAATGCAAACTAAAACCACAATGAAATACCACTACACACATAATAGAAGTGCTATATAAAGATTAAACTAAGTGTTGGCCAGGATGTGAAGCAACTAGAACTATCAGACACTGCTAGTTGGAATGTAAAATGGTACACATTGGAAAACAGGCTGACAGTTTCTTAAGTTAAACATACACCTACCATATGACACAGCTATTCTACTCCTGGGGAAATTGAAAGCATATGTCAATATAAAGACTTGTACATAAATGTGCACAGCAACTTTATTATAGCCACAAACTGGAAAACAACTGAAATGTTTCAATAACAGATGAATGGATAACTGAACCATGACAGAGCCAAACAATAGAATGCTACTCAGCAATAAAATGAAATGAACTATTGATATACATAGCAATATGTTCATTATGCTGAGTTAAAGAACCCAGACCGAAGAAGAGGAGGAGGAGGAGGAAGAGTACATACTGTATGCTCCATTTATATAAATCCTAGAAGAATTCCAAAAACTAGTCTATACTGACTGAAACCAGATTAGCAGTTGCTCTGGGTGGATGTAAGGATGGAGATTATTACAAAGGGGCATAAGGAAATGCGGAGGATGGTGAATAATTAACCTTGACTGTGGTGTTTCCACTGGTGCATACTTTTGTATAAACTTACCAAACTCTACAGTTTACACATGTACAGTTGATTATACATCAAAATACCTCAATAAAGACATTTAAACAAAAGAAGCAGCAACAGGATGCTTATCATGAAACTCAAGAAAGTGGTTATCCTGGGGGCATGGAAGTGTGTGAACAAGGAAGCATGGGGCTGAGATCTGGGGAAAACACACATATTACTCCAACAGCATGGATAATTTATAAGTTAAAATCTGTGGGGAGTTCTTAGGGTTCATTTAATATGCCATATAAAGTCAATATGATAGACAAAAGGATACATATACGTGTATTTTTTCTATATAGAAAATATAAACATAAAAAGTAGGCTAGGTGCAGTGGCTTATGCCTGTAATCTCAGCATTTTGGAAGCCTGACGCAGGTGGATCGGAGTTCAACATCAGCCTGGCCAACATGGTGAAACGCTGTCTCTACTAAAAACACAAAAATTAGCTGAGTACAGCAGCACATTCCTGTAATCCCAGCTACTTGGGAGGCTGAGGCAGGAGAAACACTGGAACCCAGGAGGCGGTGGCTGCAATGAGCCGAGATGGCACCACTGTACTCCAACCTGGGCAACAACAGCAAAAGCCACCATCTCCCAAAAAAAAAAAAAAAAAAAAAAAAAAAACCATAAAAAGTAAAAATGATTCTAGAATTTAACATTGTAAAAAATAATTTATTAATCATTGTTTCCTATCTCCTATCATTCTTCAAGAACCCAAGATTCTATTTTGATTCTCTTTTTTTCCAACTTTTATTGTAGGTTCAGGGTGTACACGTGCAGGTTTGTTACAAAGGTAGATTGCATGCTGCTGAGGACTGGGATAGGAATGTGATTCTCTCTTTTTTTATCTGACCCAGCATTTTAATTTTCAGTTTAGCATCACAGTTCAGAACATAGGCTAGCATTCTTGCTTACAGGCAGGAATTAAACAATGGGTACACATGGACATACAGAGGAGAATAATAGATACTGGAGACTCCAAAAGTGGGGAGGGTGGAAGGGGATGAAGGTTGAAAATGTATAGTGTTCACTATTCAGGTGACGGTTACACTAAAAACCCAGACTTCACTACTACACAATATGCCCATGTAACAAAACTGCACTTGTACTCCCTAAATCTATAAATATAATTCGAAAAAAAGAATGTAGGATTTGGAGCTTTGGAGTCAGCTGAATCAGGCACTAATTCCAGCTCTGCTATAGCAGAGAATTATTTACTATATATTTTTATAGTATAGCAGACAATTATTTAACCTCTCTAAGCCTCAGTTTTCTCATATTAAAATAAGAATAAAAACACTTCTCCCAAAGAATGTGTATTAAATGTGAAATGCATGTGAGGAGCTGAGTATATAATCATTTAATAAATATTAACTCTTCATTCTTTCTCTGCAAGCACTATTGTCTTCAAATCTATTTTTTCTGATAGCTCTTTAAATCACAGTATCTCACAATACTTTAACATACTTATATAAAAATACTTTATAACAAACATATATAAATATTTTAACATACTTGTGCATAAAATGCAACTGGAAAGATGCATCAAAGCAAATAATGGAGCACTGGAAAAAACTGGGTAAGCAATCAATAGTGTAAGTCAGAAATAAGAAAAAACTGGATCTTGGATGAACAGCTTTTTCCTCCCTATTTTTAGCTATTTGTGTGAACAAAGTCTCTGAAGTCATCTAGAGAGACTATGTATATTTGAAACTAATGTACCATAAATCCATTGTAGTTTATCCCCCACTTCTAGGATTTAGGGGAGCATAACAAGGGATACTCAAGCAAATTCCTAAGTGGCTGCAAAAGCAAGCATATGGTTAGGTAGTCTGTTTAAGGTAAGAGTTATTCTAGGCTTAATTAACCCAATAGTCTAGTTAAGCTGTAAATAATGACTGGATTCTCCTTTTGAGATCCAAATTAGAGTTCACTGGGCACATGCAGATCTTGGTCTGACTCAGTGGCACACTCTTTCTTCATTCATTCAGTAAATAAATATGTATTGAGGACCTACTTTTTACCCAACCTTGTTCCACAGAGATACGTGGATGAATAAAATGGTCATTAAAATGTTAGTTCTTTTTGTAATTAAGCTTCTCATTTTGAGAAAATTGTAGATTCACAGGCAGGTTTAAAAAATATTACGTAGCCAGGCATGGTGGCTCATGACTGTAACCCCAGCACTTAGGGAGGCAGAGGTGGGAGGACAACTTGAGCCCAGGAGTTTGAGACCAGCCTGGGCAACATAGTGAGACCTTACTCTCCACCAAAAAGAGAGAGAGAGAGAGAGAGAGAGGGATCCTACGTAATCTTTATGCAGTTTCCTTCAACAGTAAATTTCTTAGAAAACTACAGTATGTATCTTAACTAGGTTACTGACACACATACAATCCACTCATCTTATTCATATTTCTCCAGTTTCTCCAGTTTTACTTGTACTCACTGTGTTTTTAGTTCTATGCAGGGTTATCACATTACAGAAGTGTATACATCCACCACACCAGTCAAGATACAGAACTGTTGCATCCCCCCAAGGATCTCTCTTGTTGCCCTTTCACAACTATACCTACACCTACTCTCTCCCTCCTACTTGGGCCCTAACCCCTGGCAACCACTAATCTGTTTTTCTTTTTGTTTCTGGGTTTGTTTTGTTTGAGACAGAGACTTGCTCTGTGGCCCAGGCTGGAGTGCAGTGGTGTAATCCCGCTCAATGCAGCCTCAATCTCCAGTAATCAAGCAATCCTCCCACCTCAGCCTCCCAAGTAGCTGGGACTGCAAGTATGCATCACCATCATATCTGGTTTGTTTTAAAGGTTGTTTTTTTTTTTTTTCTTGTAGAGACAGGGTCTCACTGTGTTGCCCAGGTTGGCCTCAAACTCTTGGACTGATGTTATCCTCCTGCCTCGGTCTCCCAAATTAGTTTGTTCTATATTTCCATCATTTTGTCATTTCAAGAATGTTATGCAAATGGAATCATACAGTCAGTAACCATTTGGGATTGGCTTTTTTCCCACTTAGAATAATTCTCTGGAGATTCACCCAGGTTGTTGCATGTATCCACAGTTCATTCCTTTTTATTGCTGAGTTGTATTCCATAGAATGGATGTACCACATTTTGTTTAACCATTTATCTGTTAAAAGACACCTCAGTTGTTCCAAGTTTTTGGTTATTAAGAATAAATATACTATGACCATTCATGTACAGGTTCTTGTATGAACACAGTTTACATTTCCCTGGAATAAATGTCCAAGAGTGCTATTGTTGAGTCACATGTCATCTTAGTACATTTGGACTGCCATAACAAAATACCATAGGCTGGGTTGCCTATAAACAACTGACATTTATTTGGCATGGTTCTAGAAGCTGGGAAGTCCAGGATCAAGGCACTGGCAGATTCAGTGTTCAGTGATGGCCTACTTCCTAAATAGGCAGCACATTCTTGCTCACTTGGCAGAAGGGCAAGGTAGCTTCCTGGGGCTTCTTTTACAGAGGCATGAATCCCATTCATAGGACTCCACCCTCAGAACCTAATAATCTCCCAAAGGCCCTATCCTCCTAAAACCATCACCTTGAGGGTCTGGGTATCAACATGTGAATTTCAGGAGGACATTCAGATTACAGCATATGATAACTGCTTGTTTAGTTTTATAAGAAACTGCCAAACTGTTTTCCTGACTGGTTGTACCATTTCACATGCCCACCAGCAGTATGTAAGTGATCCATTTCTCCACATCCTTGACAGGACTTGGCCACTATTGTTTATTTTAGCCATTGTGACAAGTGTATAGTGATAACTCATTGTGATCCTAATTTGTACTTCCATTATGGCAAATGATAATGAATATCTTTTCATGTGCTTAGTTGTCATCCCATTATATAGAGCACAAAATAATCTTTTAAGATTTAATCTAAATAAGTGAACCCTTTACACATAAGATCCAGATTTGCTAAATGATTTGTCCAAGATTGTAGGCTGCTTTACATCACAATAAGAATTAAAATAATGGTCTCCTGAATTCAATGCTAAAATATTTTGTCTATGTTAAATTGTTTTTCATCATCCTTTATTTCATAATCTACATAAATTCTTCCCCCTAATAGCTTTTTGATCTAATTTATTATCTTTCATAATTTCCTTTGCTGTAGGATTCATATCTGAACACTTTAAAAACTATACAGTATTAAATTTATTTCTAGTATATTATTGTGACTTGGCCTCACACCTCCCCAAGTTAACCAAGTTTTCTTTCTTTTTTAAATCATATAGGTAACTCTTTTGGATCATGGTTTCATGCTTCCCATTTCTAAATTGAGCCTGCTATGTCTTGTTTTACTGGGCTCTTTACACGAACAGAGAAGATGGGGTGCAGAGCAGGCAGTTTCTTTTTTGCTCTCTGCAAACTAATTAAGATTTCTTAATGTGACATAGCTCAGTTATCTCAATCATTCCCCCCCGCAGAACATCACACTGAAGGTCCTCTAGTCTCCTAAAGGGTTATATTTCTATGGGCCTTCACAGAAAAAGAATATGAAAAGAAATATACATAGGTGCCCTCTTCACTCCTTCTACTCACCCACATTGCTGCTGATCTGTTAGATCTTATAACAAGGGCAAGCTATAGGCATACACAGTAAAGTAGCCAACTGTCACGGATTTCTCCACCTAAGAAAACCCCTAATACATATCCCTCTTCATACATCTTATTTCCCTAATGTGAGTGCCAATTCATGTAACATCAGAGTGCAAGAAGGCAAGACATGACTGGATAATAGCAGTTACATTCCTGTAGACTAAGAACTGTCATTTGACTCCCTTAAAAGGCTTCATAACAAGGTCATTTGATTGAATAATAACTCAAGGTTAAAAGAAACCAAAATAAAGGATTAAAAACTAATTCCATAAAAATTAGCTATAACAACTAGACAAAGCAAACTCAAAGGGTGAGAGAGAATGTAAGGGGAAATCACTAATCATAAACCAAATAAAGGTGATAAAAACCTCACATAAGGGAATGCAAACCAGCATTCCAAACTAGAACAATGGAAACGTTCCAAAAGACTGTGATGAAAGTTTCACAGCTATATAAATTAGCTAAAAACCACTGCAATGTATACTTACAATGGATGGATCTTATATTAGTAAGTTATACTTAAATAAAAATATTATTTAGATAGATATGTTATATCTGTTTTCCACAGATAAAAAGTACAAAGTCTAGATGTTCGCCAGAGATGAAAGAGATAGGGCTGTCACAAAAGTAAATGCAAAAGAATTATAAAAGAGTGCCCATATAAACAATATATAAGTCCTAAGCTATCTTTTAAGTAGAACAGGGTCCTAGTAGATTCCAGGAATCATTCATAATAAAATACAAGAAAGCATTTTATACCATGTTCCTCTTAAAAGATACTGATACTGATTCTATCATGTATCTAAGATTGTAAGCTTAACTCCTAAGGACTTTTGGAAAGCACTTTGTCTTTTTTTTTTTTTTTTCCACCTTACCATCAATATTAGTAATACCAGTTACTTAGAGTAAAATTTTGTTCCTTATTTTAGGGCCAGTTTCATGGTGACACAACACCTTTTTATGATGTCATTGGTTGAGAAAATATAAGACAGGATTCGAATGTGTGCAGCCACATGACTTTTTCTTCTTGTATGGAGTTAAACTGTTGGAACTAGTAAGGTATGACTGTTAACTGGCTCATTTTTTCTTTTGTAACACCGGAAGATGGCATGCTTCAGGGGAAGGACGTGGACTCTGGAGCTAGGCTGCCTGGGCCTGGATTCTTGATTTGTTAAGTTGTGGCTCGTGGGCAAGTTCCTTAACAATCTGTGCCTAGGTTCCTTGCCTTTAACAAGTAGATGACAATGAAAAAGTACTTCATATTCTTGTTATGAAGATTAAATGAGTTTGTAAAGTGATTACAACAGTACCATGCATATAGCACATGCACTATTTAACTACTTAAAAAAAAAATCACAAGGGTCACAGATACATAAAAGCTTATTTCAAAAACGTATTGTGGCATCACTTTTGAGACACTTGGGAAAACAGTATATGAAATATCACTTTGTCTGAAGGGAAAAACAACTTGAATATCCATAAAACTTTTAGCATATCTTTGCAGATATCACAAGTCTGATGAAAAAACAGGCTTACTGTGATTAATTTGTCAAAAATATACAGCTAGTAGTGAGTGATGGAGCTAGCCTATGCTTTCCTCTATATGCCATAAATAGGAAGGAAATAATAATACGTTTTTCAACATTTAAATATTGCCTATCTTTAAACTACTCTATCCATAGGCCTAATGCCACAGAGATCAATCTTACTATAAATTATTCCTCACCTACTGGGGTTCTTTGACAGGGCATTTCTCTGTAAATTTTTTCAACATGTCAAAATGTGATGTTGCAAACTAAAGTATTGTTCAAATTCCAACTGAGACAGAAGACTCTTGAATACAATTTTTTACATGCTACATATGCTTGAAAACTTCACAAGCAGCTTGGTTATGGAGTTTCTTTCCAATTTTAAAGATTTCTTTCTCCTTTTTTGCCAATAGAGGTTGACACTAACGGGAAATACTTTGATGTTGAACATCTAGATGTACCTAGATGTTTTTTCCAGAAATAATTCTGGTTTGCAGTGGGTATTGAACATTTAAGAGATAAAAGATGATGACTAACAAAACTCTAATACTCTCACAACATGAAGCTGAACAATCTAAATGCCATTAGTCCATAATACTTCTAATTAAACATTTGGGCTTAATTTTTTTTAATGTAACTCTCAATGTTCAAGTTAATACTTTATTGATAGAATTGTCTTCTTGGCCAGGTACGGTGGCTCACACTTGTAATCCCAGTACTTTGGGAGGCTGAAGTGGGCAAATCACTTGAGGTCAGAAGTTCAAGATCAGCCTGGCCAACCTGGTGAAACCCTGTCTCTACTAAAAATACAAAAAGTTGTCAGGCATGGTGGCAGACGCCTGTAATCCCAGCTACTCAGGAGGCTGAGCCAGGAGAATCGCTTGAACCTGAGAAGTGGAGGTTGCAGTGAGCGAAGATCATATCACTGCAGTCCAGTTTAGTTAACCCACCCACTAACAGTATTTTCAGTAAGCAGAGGACACTGAAGGAAAGACATTACTCTAAAACAAATCAAGAAAAACATAGTACCACAGTGTTAAAGAAGATGGAATCAAGTGGGAATTCACATATACTTACACTGAAAGCACATTCTTCCTATAAACCTACATGGCAATATATTAAGAAACTTCAATTTTATACTTGTTATGCAAGTAAATAATGAAATAAGACATAATGGCAAAAAGTCATATTACAAGCTATTTATTCCAAGGTATAATAACACAAATTGGAAACTATTTAGGCCAGACATGGTGATTCACACCTATAATCCTAGCACTTTGGGAGGCCAATGCAAGAGGACTGCTTTAGCCCAGGAGTTGAAACCAGCCTGTCTAACATGGTGAGGACTTGTCTCTACAAAAAATTTTAAAAAATCAGCCAGGCATAGTAGCATGCATCTGTGGTCCAAGCTACATGGAAGGCTAAGGCAAGAGGATCCCTTGAGCCCAGGAAGTCAAGGTTGCAGTGAGCCATGATGGTGCCACACCCCTACAGCCTGGGTGACAGAGTGAGACTCCATCTCAAAATAAATAAATTAATTAAAATAAATTAATTCAAACTGGAAATTATGTTAATGTCTGACAGCAACAAAAAGGAATAGTAAGTAAATTATGATATAGCTCCTAAATTCATGATTGTGAACATTTTTCAATGGTATGAGAAAATGCCCCAAATACAATGTTAAGCAAAAATATAAGACATAGAATGCCACAATATGATCAAAATTATTTTAATCATACATACACACTCTTTGGAATTAGGAGTTGTTTAAATTTTTTCCTAAACAATTCATGGATTTCCTATAATGAACGTGCACACAAGCAGTTGTTACCTTTCACATCCAGTTGCAATATAAGGTGGCACATCCATGCAGAAGAGTTGTGACTGTTTTCACATTTTTCCATGTACTAACTAAATAAACTATTCCTTTCTCAGTGCCAAAGTGCCTTACAACACAACTTCCCAATTAGTGTACTTCAATACTTCAAAACTACTTAAAAGCAGTTTCTGAGCTAGGTGAGACAACTCACGTCCATAACCCCGGCACTTCAGGAGGCTGAGGCAGGTGATGGTTTGAGCCCAGAGGTTCACCTGCTGTTTCCAGGAGAGCAAGGGCTTCCTGATGCCAACCTGGGCAACATGGTGAAACCCCATCTCTACAAAAAATACAAAATTTAGCCAGGCGTGGTAATGCATGCCTGTAGTCCAAGCTACTCAGGAGGATGAGGCAGGAGGATCTCTTGAGTCCATGACGTCTGGGTGACAGAGAGAGACCCTGTCTCAAAGAAAAAAAAAGGTGGTGGGGGGGTAGGGGGCAGTTTCCCAGGCCCTCTACTGTAGTGTGCGCCCTTACTGACAGTATTATAATTGCTTGTTCATACACCTATATTTTTAATCACAGAGCAGCTTCGTGACAAGAGGTCCAAGTCTTACTCTAGTGCCCAACACACAAAACCTGAAAGAAAGTAGGACCTCAAAAATGAACAAAATTTATATAAAATGAGTAAAGTTTACATAAAAGAAGGATAACAAAAAATGGAGACTTTAAAACTTTGTTGGGGAATTGCTCCTATTTCCTTACTTCTCTATTTTTCTCATTTGAGGCAGTGTGCATATAGCACATTTCACAACTAGACAGCAACAGAGAAACAGACATAAACTCAAATACAGACATGTCTATTTTTTACACACATTTTCTTGTAAAGAAGTCTTACCGAATAATATGAGATATTTTCAAAAGCCACTTACTTTATGAAATGAATAAAATCTTGTTTACTCTGAATTAAGGAACAGATTGCATTTTTTTTTTTTTTTTTTTTGAGACGGAGTTCCACTCTTGTTACCCAGGCTGGAGTGCAATGGCGTGATCTCGGCTCACCGCAACCTCCACCTCCTGGGTTCAGGCAATTCTCCTGCCTCAGCCTCCGGAATAGCTGGGATTACAGGCATGCGCCACCATGCCCAGCTGATTTTTTTTGTATTTTCAGTAGAGACAGGGTTTCACCATGTTGACCAGGATGGTCTCGATCTCTTGACCTCAGGATCCACCCGCCTCGGCCTCCCAAAAACAATTACCTCCCTTCCCTTAGGGTAGACAGGAATCACCAAATTGAAAATCAAGCTTAAATTTCAGTTCATGCTAGCTACCAATGAAATAATGCAGTCCCCTCTGAGCAGAGAGATACAATACCAAGCATGTATACAGGCTACGAAGATAGAGGTACAGACAGATGGTCAGACACTATCATGTGGTTTCACTATTTTGAAGAACTATGATTAGCTTGACCATGATTATCAGAGACTCACCTTATTAAATGTATGTATTACTAGGTTTTTATAAGTTAATTTTGAGTCATCACTAATACTATCATCAGGAACCAATGTTAATGATGGACTCATTTTCATTGGCAACACCTGAGAGACTAAGTAATTTCACAGAAATTTACAGCTAAAAGAAAACTTAGAGACTATAGAGTTCAATCTGGAACCCACGTGTGGTGGCTCACTCCTGTAATCCTAGCCCTTTGGGAGGCGTAGGCGAGTGGTTCACTGGAGATCAGAAGTTCGAGGACAGCCTGCTCAATACAGCAAAACCCCGTCTCAACCAAAAATACAAAAATTAGCTGGGTGTGGTGGTATGCATCTGTAATCCCAGCTACACGTTACTATGAAGGTTGAGGCAGGAGAATCCCTTGAACCAAGGGAAGTGGAGGTTGAAGTGAGTTGAGATCGCACCACTGCACTCCAGCCTGGATGACAGACCAAGACTCTGTCCTAAAAAACAAAAAATTCAATTTGGTCATGCACCATTTTATAGAGCAGAACACTGACACTCCAAGAGGTTAAGTGATTTGCCAAGTGTTACACAAATATTGGTGACTAAACTGTTGATTAGGATCCAAATTAAAGCAGAACAGACCATTAAGAGTAACTGCTCCAAAGGGCCAAGACTGCATGGGGAAATAACTCATAGAAGATGCTGAAATGGTTTTTCACATGTGCAAAAATATTGGGTCTCTATGTATCAGCTAGGGTGAAGGCACTCTCATATCAGACATGAATCATTCATTTACTCATCAGTTCTCAATGAAGGCAGACTGTCATAGTCTGCTATTTCCAGGAGAGCTAGTGCATCATGATACAGGAGTTAAGCTCTGTCCTAAAAGAACCCATGCCCCAGAAATAGGAAGAAAGACAGAAGCTTAAAGAGAGTAGCCTCAAGCATACCTAGAATTACTGAATCTCACAGATGGGGTTTTCTTTTTCTTTCCCTTCCTCCCACTCCAAATCTGAGACCTTTTGCTGAAAGATGGCTTTGAACAGAACTTCAATATATAAATATTCAATACTGTATACAGAGCTGCTCTGTTGGGAGAGTTTGTACTGAAACCTACTCTGATAATTCCTTGGAAACACTAACAGTCTGATAAGAACTTTTAAAATCATAGATCTAGTTCAGCCAATTTATTTGACAAATATAGTCACTGAGGCCCTGAAAGACTCGCTGATGGTCTCATAGCTAATTAGTGACACAGCTTTGGACTAGAACCTAAGTTTCCAGTCTTCTGATCTTGGAACTTTTCCACCACACCACTAACAAATTGTTTTAACAATCTGAAGATAATAGCTAATGGGTAACATATTCTTTTTTTTTTCTAATTTATATTTATGAAACACACAATGTATGTTCATTAAGGATAAACCAGAAAATAAATTTAAGCAAAAAGGAAATAATTTAACTTATCTGTCATTCCTCCTCTAGAGGAAATTATGTCAATACTTTGAGACATATACATATTCTTCCAGACTTTTTCATACATACACACCGGCTGGACATGGTGGCTCACACCTATAATTTCAATATTTTGGGAGGCCAAGGTGGGCAGATCACCCGAGCCCAGGAGTTCACGACCAGTCTGGGCAATATGGCAAAACCCCATCTCTATGATAAATACAAAAAATAAGTCCGGCATAATGGCACGCACTTGTAGTCCCAGCTGCCCAGGAGGCTAAGGTGCAAGGATCGTCTGAGCCCAGAAGGTTGAGGCTGCAGTGAGTACTGTCATGATCATGCCACTGGACTCTAGCCTGGATGTCAGACTAAGAACTTGTCTCAAAAACAAATATATGTATACATACACACACACACTTTAACAAAATCTTCTTCTAATATATATATATAAATATATATGTATACGTACACACACACACTTCAAAAAAGTCTTCTTCTAACCTATTTCTTTGTATTCATTATTTTATAAATGTCTAAAATCTACACAGTATTGCTACATCACTACTACCATTATTATTACAATTACAACTGTCTTGCAGACCAGTGTCTTTGAAAAACCACTGAGAATTACATTAGGATAAATTCCTAAGAATGGAGCTGCTGGCTCAAATATTTACTTTTTGTTTGTTTTGAGATTTAAATACAGTATTTTAAAGTCCCATCCAGAAAAACCAGGGAACCAAATCCACTGACAGCATGAGACTGCTACGTTCATATTCCAGCCAACACTGGGTATTTTTCTATCTTTGCAAATATGTTAAAGATGAATATGGTTCTTACTAATTTTTTGATTCTTTCATTACTGGTGAGGCTAGACATCTTTGCATATAACACGCTATTCTAAGTACCCTATATATAAATAACAGAAAAGCATGCTGGGCGCGGTGGCTCACTTCTGTAATCCCAGCACTTTGGGAAGCCAAGACAGGTGAATCACCTGAGGTTGGGGAGTTTGAGACCAGCCTGATCAACATGGCAAAACCCTGTCTCTACTAAAAATACAAAAATTAGCCTAGCGTGGTGGTGTGTGCCTGTAGTTCCAGCTATTCAGAAGGCTGAGGCAGGAAAATAATTTAAACCCAAGAGTCGGAGGTTTCGGTGAGCCAAGATTGTGCCACTGCACTCCAGCACTCCAGCCTGGGCAACAGAAGGAGACTCCGTCTCCAAAAAAAAAAAAAAATGCACACATACACACACACCCCTCTCAGATAAAAAAGCAGATACAACATAGTCTCCAGCTTCTTTAAGATTAAATTACAAAAGTACATAGTGTCATTGGTGTTCAGAACACAGTTCCCATATAAAATTATAAATTGGGGTTAACAGGAATGTCTTAAAATATAGTAGTAGAAACCAAGGCAAAATCTCTGGGGACTGGAAAGGAAGTTTCAAATACACAAAAATTGAGAGGTCATTGGCTGGGGTAGTGGAACCCACATCTTACAGAGGAGATAACAAGCCTTTCTGGGTAGGAGGGTCAAAATGTCTTACATTCTGCTTAGTGTGAGCACTGGTATGTACCCTAACTTTAGATGGAAACATTAAGTTGGTCCAGCTTTGAGTTGTTGGGTCCAGCAAAGGCAAATGGCATGAAGCTGAGCTAAGAGCATCCACGGTTCCCTGGGGAAAGACAAGGCTTAGAGATAGAGCTATGAGGCTGCCATCCAACTTCTATTGTGGTAATAACACACAGTTCACTCATGCTCTTTCAAATACATCGCTGAGGTCAAACTGAATTGTGTCTTATTTCAAAAAACCAGCAAAGTAAAAAATCCTGAATGTAGAAGGTATTTATCTCTTGTTCATGAAAAGTTATGATTAAATATCAAAAAGTATTTTAGATACATTTTAGAGGCATTGGTGGAACTTACTATTTAAAAACTCTGGAGGAAAGCCTTTCAGAAAGTAATAAATTGTTTTAATCCCTTCATAATTTATGTCCTATAAATACAACTCCCTTTCAACATAATGTATTTCTGGAAACATTATAAAATGGATTATTTTAATAAGCATTATTTTTACACAGAATGCTTTAATTGGCTAAAACACAGAAATGACCCAACAATACCAGAGAAGCCCAATAATACCAGCAAAGATTGAACAATTAGAACCTCTAAAGTAATTTACTAGGGCAAACTGGTATGATTTTTAAGCATAAATATATAAGCTATATATTATACAAAGAGACTCTTAAAGCATTATAAAAGTGAATACAATACTCACAAAAAATAGAAATCCAATATACCATAAATTTTACTAAAAATGTATAAGCTAGAGATAAGAAACATGAATCGCCTCAACAGACAGAGTGGAATTCTCTGTTACAAGAAGGGCAGTAATACTGCTTTACTAATAGTGCAGGTGTTCATGGCTCCATTCGATGCCACAGGGCACATCTTTAAACACTAGCCTGCTAGACCAAACAAATTCTCAGATTTTTGTTGAGAATATTGTTCTCAACAAAATATTGCAGAGAATATTGTTGATATTGTTCCCAACAATATCACATCTGTAATCCCAGCCAAGGATTTAGAGGCTGAAGCATGCAGATCACCTGAGGTCAGGAGTTCAAGGCCAGCCTGATCAACACAGAGAAACCCTGTCTCTACCAAAAATACAAAAATTAGCCGGGTGTGGTGAGGTGTGCCTATAGTTCCAGCTACTTGGGAAGCTGAGGCAGGAGAATTGTTTGAACCCAAGAGGCAGAGGATGCAGTGAGCAAAGAACAATACAGAAAATATTGTTGATATTGTTATTACTGAAGTCTAGTAGATGGAAAGGAATGGTGTTGGTAGGGAAGGACATAAATTTAGTCTGTGACATGGGCTTAAAGCACCTGTAAGGGGCCAGTGGAGATACTCAGTAGTTAAACAAATGAATCTAAGCTCAGGAGAGCGATCTGAGATTTGGGCATCATCAGTCAGACTATGATATGATACCTACAGGCACGGAGTGAATGAAAACATCCATGGAAAGAATACAGACTATGGGGGGAAAGTTGGTACAATTCTTCTCACTAAATTATATAAAATATTTAATACAAAATTTGCTTAAGTGATTTTAATTTTCACAAGAAGAAACCATTTCTAGGAGCCTGTTTTCTTATAAATCAGCCCTATATTTTGGAAACTGTAATAGCCAAAAGTTAGAAACAATCTAAATGTCCATTAAGAGTAGAATGGATTAGGCCCGGTGCCATGGTTCATGCCTATAATCCCAGCACTTTGGGAGGATGAGACAGGCAGATCACCTGAGGTCAGGAGTTCGAGACTAGCCTGGCCAACATAGTAAAACCCCATCTCTACTAAAAATACAAAAATTAGCTGAGTGTGGTGGCAGGCGTCTATAATCTCAGCTACTCAGGAGGCTGAGGCAGGAGAATCACTTGAACTCAGGAGGTAGAAGTTGCAGTGAGCAGAGATGGGCCACTGCACTCCAGCCTGGGCCACAAGAATGAAACTCTGTCTCAAAGAAAAAAAAAAAAAAGAAGAAAAAGAGTAGACTGGATAAACTGTGGTCTATTCATACAATGAACTACCATAAATAAATTTTTAGACAATTTACAGCAAATGTAACAACATGGATACATTTCCAAGATAATGCTGAGTGAAAAAAGTCAGACACAAAAGGGTGTATACAGTGTGATAATGTTCATAGGAAGTTCAAACAGGCAAAACCAGTATATGGTGAAGTCTGGAGAGGGATGATCTTTGGAGGAGAAAATAATGACTGCCAAGGGCCTAACAGAGGCTTCTGAAGTGCTGTTCATGTTCTATATCTGGGTGGCCAATGACACAGGTATGTTCACGGTGCAAAATTCACCAAACTATGTATTTATGATTTATGCATTTTATGCACTGCTTATTTCTATTTAAAAGATTTACAAAAACAAACATGAATCTGATTGTCATTGTCATGCTAAACATCCAACAGTAGAATTCCCATCACACTGGGAAGGAAATCTAAAACCTTCTCTTGCAGAGGGATTGACTGTAACCTAATTCCCTCAGCCCTCTCCAGGATTCACTGACTCCTGCCACACACATCTCCTGGCTGCCTCAAAGCTCACTATCCAAGCTCTGTCTCATCTTAGGGGCTTTACTACCATAAAGCAGGTATGTAAAAAAAAAAAAAAAAAAACATATTGAGTAAAAAATGAATGTTTTATTTTCCTGTAAAAGTTTTATTTTTGTAATTATGTTTTTATTTCTGTGTTCATTTAATATCTGTCTCCTCCACTAGACTACAATCTTCAGGAACACAGACATACATATATCCCATTTTATAGTCTATACCCAGCAGAGTAGTCACAACAAAATCAGGTGCTTAAGATATACACCAATGGCCCACTGAAACCTCTATTTTTTTCTAAATTCACCGCAAGTATACAATGTAACACCAAGCTAAGATCTAAATGTTAGGATTACTGCCCAAATTACATTCCTTTGATCTCTAGGCCCCAGAAAGTACCATTCAACTCACCCATACCCTCTTACGCCCAGGCCCAAAATAATCAAATTTAACAAAATATTTTGACTGGTCACTATTGTTTGTGGTAAGCTTAACATAAATTTCCATTCCCTATTGTACAACAAAGAATTAACACAGGAGGCCTGACTGCTATCCTTAGAAAGGCCAGCTTGGGAGGCAGCCCTCTGTGGGTGTTTGGCAACCTGAATTTCAAGAGGGTTCCCATCATTCCTAATGCTAATAGTGGCTCCCTGTGCCTAGACTGTGCAAACAATGTGGTTTATGCTGAATATGTCCTTTCCCTCTGGGCGTCTACAATGTTGATGTGTGCTGGGCAGAAGGTACCTATGACCTATGTGACCTCGCCCCAATAAACATCTTGTCTTGAATGAGCTTCCCTGGTAGTCAACATTTCACACATATTTTAACAAGCTCCTGCTGGAAAATTAAGCATATCCTGTGTGGCTCCACTGGAAGAGGACTCTTAGAAGCTTATGGGTGGTTTCCTCTGAACTTTGTCCCATACGTCTTTTTGCTTTGTTTTTGTATTCTTTCACTATAATATATCATAGCTGCTTACTAATTTATGCTGCATCCTCTAAGTCCTCCTAGAAAACAAATGAACCATGGCCAGGCACGGTGGCTCATGCCTACTGTAATCCCAGCACTTTGGGAGGCAGAGGTGTGTGGATCTCCTGAGCCTGGAATTTGAGACCAGCCTAGCCAACATGGTGAAACCCCAAATCTACTAAAAATACAAAAATAGGCTGTGCTAGCTGTCAGACACCTATAATCCCAGCTACTTGGGAGGCTGGGGCAGGAAAATCACTTGAACCCAAGAGCTGAGATGGCACCACTGCACTCCAGCCTAGGTGACGGAGCAAAACTCAGTTTCAGCAAAATAAATAAACTCCCTGAACATTATCTCCCAATTCCTAAATGGATTATCATCAATCACAGTGATAGAAAAAAGAAGAAAACCATGATACCCACCTTGCAATATTTGTGCTATATGTCATCCCCTACCCTTGAGTATGGGCTAGACCTAGTGATTTGCTTCTAGTAATTAGAGGCTGAGTGTGGTGACTCACACCTGTAATTCCAGCTATTCCAGGGGCTGAGGGGCAAGAATCACTTGAACCTGGGAGGCAGAGGTTGCAGTGAGCGGAGATCACACCACTGCATTCCAGCCTGGGTGATGGAGTGAGACTCTCTGTCAAAAAAATAAAATAAAATAAATAAATAGAATTTGGCAAATGTGATGGGTGTCACTTTCAAGATTAGGTTACTAAGGACTGACTTGTCTAGCCTGCACTCTCTCTGGCTCTCTTCCATCGTTTCTTCTTATGAATCCAGCTGCCCTAGAGTTAGTTGCCCTCTGGAGAGACCCACATGTCAAGAAACTGAGGGCAGCCTTGGCCAACAGCCAGCTTAAGAACTGAAGCCCAAGTGCCTGCAGGGAGCTAAATCCCAGCGGCAACCCCATGAGTGAGCCTGGAAGCAGACCCTTCCCCAGGCAAGTCTCAAGATGACTGCAGTTCTGGCTGATGCCGTGATGACAGCCTTGAAAGACACCCTGAGCCAGAGGACCCAGGTAAGCCACACCTGGACTCCTGACACTCCAGAGAAACTGAGATGATAATAAATATTGTTTTAGTCACTATGTTTCAAGGGTAATCGACTACTCAGAAATAGATAACTGAACTAACACACTCTACCACCAAAAACAATTAAAAAGCCAGACAATATATGTGAAACAATGGTTTCCAGGCATTGGACACATCAGGCCATAAAGGACAGTGATCCCTCAAAAAGAGGACACAAACAGTAGGCCCTATGAGCGCCCCAGCTTATTACACAGAAAGTTTCAGGGCCTCGGCACAGGGCAGGGGAACCAGGCAGGGCAGCTCAACTTCACAGCACAGAGTCCTGAAGAAGAAAGTGGCCCAGAGAGACAGGAAGCTCTGAGAATCTGCAGGGTTCCTCCCCAACCCAGTCTTCAGCTGAGCACTGATGAGGGGAAAGAATCTCCTGAAAAAAATTACAGGCACAATCCCTGAAACTCACACAGGATGAGGAAAAGAGCCCATTTTTGCCAATGAGTGGGAAAAACCTCACCATTCAGGGGCCGTAGGTTAAGTACTCAGAAGGGTACTGTGCCTCTGTAGTTGGGCAAAATTAGCACTACACTAAAGCTGTTCTTGTCTCACCTAATAAAGCTGAGAAACAAGACCAAAATGAGAAAAAAACTAAAGGGACAATATCCCCAAAGGGCTGCAGGACCTGGCTAACATACACTGGTGTAAGGGAGAGCATGCCTGTGGAGTGCTTCTAAGGGTGTTAGCTCAAGGGGGTAGAATGTGACGCCGGCTGAAAGTTGAAATGAGGCACTGTGACCTAACACAGGATTAACGTGGAGGCAAGGGCTCAGTAGTGGCTCAAATATACTACTAGGATGGCTCAAGGAAATTTGGAAAAAGTGATAGCCCACATTAAATGAAGTAGAGATGCCAGAACTGCTATGACAGACCATGGCAGAAGAGATCTGAAGGCTCAGAGAATCGGACCTGCTACAACAGGTCTATGTGCTACATGTCACACGGGAAAACTAACCAGCTAACAGCGAACTTTGGGAGGGCTCACAGGATACTCTATGTTCACAGCAACATTGAATGTGCTGATGGAGGCAGTGCCAGGTCTCTGTCCTCTTCTAGCCAGCACTGACAGTAGAAGATAATGCTACAGGTCTGGGCTTCTTAAGGACCAGTGAGGATGTTAGGATCACAGAACAGCAAAGGCCAGGAAGCAGCATTTAACATTGAAAGTCAAGGTGAAATGCAGGAATGAGTATCAAAATCAGGATGGCATCCAGAGGCCCGATCCAGAATCTACAGAGATGGGTAACAAAACATTTCCTAGGGATGGCCCTTCACTGGCTCTCACCCACCCCTGGGAAAGGTGAAAATGATGTCCCAGATGGGGCAAACTCATTATGCCAAGGGAAACAATCCATAGGAACAGAGCCATTGGAGGTATCAGCCGCTGAGAAACAGGTGAAATGGCCTTGTAAAGGGGGTCTGTGTGAAGGGGTGAGGGTATGAGGACAACATGACAAATAAAGGGATACATATCAGCAACAAAAAGAGACAAAGAGAAAGAAAGCAAGAAAGAAAATAAAGAGACACCTTTTGGTCTAGTATGTTCCCTCTCCCACTTTCCTATCCCATCTTTTCTTTTTCTCCCAGTTCCCATCATTCCCTTTCGGTTCACATTTTCTCCACTACTCCCTAAATGGGCCATCAATTTAAAGGATGCTATTTTTCTTATATTTTGTAAAGAAATTTATAATTTCTATTTTAAAACTTGATGGTCTGGCTGGGCGCAGTGGCTCATGCCTCGAATCCCAGCACTTTGGGAGGCCAAAGTGGGTGGATCACTTGAGGTCAGGAGTTCGAAACCACCCTGGCCAACATGGTAAAACCCCGTCTGCTGAAAAAATACAAAAAATTAGCCTGGCATGGTGGCATACACCTGTAATCCCTGAGAGGCAGAGATCGCTTGAACCCGGGAGGCGGAGGTTGCAGTGAGCCAAGATTGTGCCATTGCACTCCAGCCTGGTTAAGAGCAAGACTCCTGTCAAAAAAAGAATGAAAAGAAAGAAAGAAAGAGTTAAGTGGTACATTCTTTAATGGACCTATTGTATAGTTTGTATTAAATGAAGGATTTTCCCATTCATCCTCTAAATTCTAAGTCACCATGAATGAGATCCTACACTAGAAACTTTCCCCATCAATCATGAATTAAACATGGTACAACACAGGCATTAAAAATTTATTTCTAAAATATACAGTACAATGTAAAAATATATCCTGCTGTTCTAAGAATCCCTTTTTGTTAGAACTGGAATTAAGAAGCCCGGGAAATCATCTAATCAGTTTACAACATAGGAAAATGAAAATCCAGAGCATTAACAGATTTGCTCAGTCACACAACCAAGCAGCAGCAAAGTGACTAGTGAGTAGGTGCCTCTACTCTCAAGCAAACTGTTCTCCTCAAAGTTGGGGAGGAGGTAGTACTTTCAAGTGCTTTTCTCTTTGCAATTAAGTACAACTGTCATCAAGAAGCCAAGACAGATGGGTCTGCCACCCATTCTCCCACATACCATTTAGACCATTCCTTTAAATTCTTCCTTTTCCTTCAGAGGTTTTTGTTTTCCTTTTCTTGTTCATTTAAACCAGATTTCACCCATCAACCAGAGCTCTCAGGCAGAATAGCCTACTAGGGTACTCTGGCCAAGTACCTAATAGGTCTTCTAAGTTACAGATCCAGAAGCAGCTGGCTTGCTATTAACCATCGATGTGAACCAGAATTAAAGTAAATTGCTTATGATCTGAACATAACCACTTTCCAGCTAAAAGCAATTACAGGTATTGTTAAAGGACAATCATAATGCCACTTTTTCCAAATGTTAACACTGAATTCTGCTCACATAGGCTCAATGTTTATAATTATATTGCTTACATAACATTCACCAACTCACAATACAATTGTACATATATATCAGCATACTAAAGGTTTCATTGAGTAACAGAGCAGAGGAAGAACATCAACTAATCAACACTACAAAAGGCAGCTAAAACTGACAGCCATTAGTAGTTACTGCAAAACCTGATTTGCCCTTTGAAAGTGTTTTCCTACCTTAGCTTTGCTCTTCAACCTTCAGCTCTTCACTACTGTGGATCTATCATTCCAGACATTCCTCTCATCTTTTCTTCCCCTTTCTGGCTCCCACTATCTTTTTCAGTCTACTTCTCTCCACTACTCCCTAAATTGGCCAGCAATTGGGAATGGGAGGGAGTTGCACGATTTATACACATATTTGCATATTATATCCATATAATTTTATTATTTACTCTAGACGTCTGAAATATCTTGAGAATTACTAGTTTTAAAAGCTGACGACTAGAACACTACATTATATACTTTGGTAAAGAGAAGACATTAAGTGCCCAGGATTTGGAGTCCCACTCCCTGGGCTTGAGTCCGGCTCTGCAGCTTCTTAGCTGTGTGGCCCTGACAAGAGTGTCAAGCCCTTGTTTATCAGCTTCTTATCTGTAAAATGGGAATGTGATATTCATAGCATCTCTGCAGAGTTGTTAAATAATCTGACACATTGTTAAGTACTCACTAAATATTACCGATTCAACTAAAGTTCCTGTGGCATTTTTCATTATTTTAGAGGCTTGCTATGATGAGCAGAGAGAGGTGTTTTTTTTTCTCTCCCCTGCTTAAGGCCAACAGTTGTGACAGCTACAATTCTGAAGCTTAGGTCAATGGTTCTCAAATACTGCTGGTGAAATATAAAAGTGGTCTGGCTGGAGTTCTCCTAACAATGGTTAATAGGCCTCTGTGCTTTAATTTGAGCCCCCTTGCTCTCACCTGCAAACTCCACCTGTGGAAAACCAGCCATCTGTGCATTTTGATGATGCCAGTTGGATCCCCACACATATTAGTGTCTCTGTTCATCCCATATGCATCCTGCCCACTAGCAAGGTTTCCCTGTGCCACTTCCAGCTGATGTCTCCCACACAAGGCCATGAGTCTGGAAGTGCGCAGCAAGCATGTGCAGAGAACACTCACAACGCCACAACGGTACAGAGGGCTGGCCTGGAGGTCAAGCCAGGAAAAAAGTCAATTTAAAGTATTATACCTAAGCAAGGCAAAAATCCTAGGGGTTCTTAACCTGAAGTCCAATTTTCAGGCTCCCTAGCTGATTAAAATAATAATTGATTTGGGATCTTATCTGGTGGTTGCAAAAATGAGAGAGGTGGATTTACCCACTTAGAATTTTTCTACATAATTATTTACATAATATGGTAAGTGGTAACACATAATACTTTGCATTTGTCTTAATTTTTAAAAGGATGATATAATGTAAAGTAATCTTAAAAGAAAAACAAATTAAGTACCTCTCAAAAATAACCTTTAACTCTCTTTTGGTCATTAAAGGCAGAACTTTAATGTGTGGGAGAATCACCTGAAGGTCTTGTTAAAATGCAAATTCTGATTCCCTAAAGTCTAGAATGAGACCTGAATGTCTGCATTTCATAGGAGCTTCCAGGAGTGTAGATACTACTGGTTGGTTCATAAGCCACACTTGAAGTACCAAGAATTTAAGGTACCAACATGTCAAAAGACCTATTTCCAATTTCCTAGCTTATCAACATAAAGCCTCCTACTGGTGTTAGAAGCAGCTGCTGATTTTAACAGCTCTAAGGAACAGAGACCTAGGCTACCAACTGTTTCTTGACAAAAAAGGAGGGGGTGGGGGAGAAGAGGAAGGAGCTTCAGGGAGAAAGCAATAAAACTTTTTTTTTTAAAAGCTCCAGGCAGCCTCTCTTTCCCTCTTCCATTTGGTTTCCCCAGGGGGAGAGAGAACTTCACTACACTTGGGGCCTCTTTGGTGCGCCTATCTCCTTGTTTCCAGTTTGAAGGATCCAATCCAGGATTCCTCCAGCTCTTCTTTCCTGAAATGGACTTTTACGAAATGAGATTTCCATTAAATAACAAAAATTTCCAACCATTTACAACCTTCTTTCAAAGAAAAAAAAAGTGCCTTCTTTAATGGCATGGTTATTTTTTCCCTTTGTAACAACTTAAAACAAATTGGAACAGAACATTTCTCTGAGAAGGGAACATGTGAATAAAACCTTAAAGAAAGCAGGGCAGGCAGGGCACAGTGGCTCCTGCCTGTAATCCCAGCACTTTGGGAAGCCAAGGTGGGCTGATCACGAGGTCAGGATATTGAGACTATCCTGGCCAACATGGTGAAACCTGTCTCTACTAAAAACACAAAAATTAGCTGGCCATGGTGGCACATGCCCGTAATCCCAGCTACTCAGGAGGCAGAGGCAGGAAAATCGCTTGAACCAGGGAGTCGGAGGGTGCCACTGCACTCCAGCCTGGTGACAAGAGCAAGAATCTGTCTCAACAAAACAAAAGCAAAGCAGCATGCTATGCAGAGATCTGAAATGAAGGCATTTCAGGAAGTGGGAACGGTGAGTACAAAGGCCCTGAGATGAACAGCAAAGGAGGCCAGTGTAGTTAGAGGAGAATGACTAGGGTTTGAGAAGTAAGTGGAAACACGGTACTGGAGATAATGAGAGGAGGGAACGAAATCTCTTAAGGCCCTTGGCTTTTACGCTAAGTAATATGGACAGCCTTTGGTGGGCTCTGGTAGAACACTATATTCATGTTCTATGGATGTTTAAAAAGATTGTATTGGATGCTGGGCTGAAAACAGACCACAGGCTGTACACAAGTATCTACAGAAGTGATAATACCAGGATCTCCCATGCTTGATGCTCCCCAGTATTCCTTTTGAGTTCCCTATGTATATGGCTGTGTAATAACAGCTGTCATTGAACTTGAAGGATGGGATATGTCATATATACGAAAACTTAATGTACAACTTCTTGTATCTGGCTCTAGTATTAGCAAACATTCAACCTCTATTTCTAAATGATTAGAACATTTGAAATGTATCACACACCTAGGTGGGTGGGGGTGGGAGGGAGAAAATACCTCCGTTCTTAATGGTGGAACGGGAATAACCAGTGTTGTAATCTACAACTTTATTTAATTCACTTATCTGTCAAGAAGCCCAAGAACAATCACCTCTCTAAGATCTTCTGAACAAGAAATGTATTTTTTTTAAGTGGTTTTTTGAGACAAGGCCTTGCTCTGTCACCCAGGCTAGAGTGCAGTGGCATGATCTCAGCTCACTGAAACTTTCACTTCCCAGACTCAAGCAATCATTCCATCTAGCCTCCCAAATATCTGGAACTATGGCTGTGCACCACTATACTCACCTAATTTTTTTGTAAAGATGAGGTCTCGCTATACTGCCCAGGCTGTTATTAAAGTTATGTCCTAAATATAGTATCACTATGACCCAATAATTTCACTTCTAAGACTGTATCCTATAAAAATAATCCTAAACAGAAAACAGTTTAAAACACAAAGATAGTCACATGTTATAACAGCAAGACACTGGAAGCAATTTAAGTGTTCAACAAATAAATGGTTTAAGTATATATACACACATAATAGTTTATATTATAGTGTATATTATACACTGTACTATACACTCATAATATTATACAGGCACTGACAATGATGTCCTAAAATGGAAAAATGTACATGATGCCAACTTACAAAACACACACAAACTAGACGCACTGGAGGAAAAAATGACAGTAACACCATATTAACGAGTTGAATTTGAAGGATTTAATTATGTAAACCAATTTTAATTTATATTTTCCAGTTTTTTTTTTTGTTTTTTTTTGAGATGGAGTTTCGCTCTTGTTACCCAGGCTGGAGTGCAATGGCGCAATCTCGGCTCACCGCAACCTCCGCCTCCTGGGTTCAGGCAATTCTCCTGCCTCAGCCTCCTGAGTAGCTGGGATTACAGGCATGCGCCACCACGCCCAGCTAATCTTTTTTGTATTTTTAGTAGAGACCGGGTTTCACCATGTTGACCAGGATGGTCTTGATCTCTTGACCTCATGATCCACCCGCCTCGGCCTCCCAAAGTGCTGGGATTATAGGCGTGAGCCACCGTGCCCGGCCTATTTTCCAGTGTTTACAACTGACCATGCATTTTATTTGCAATGTTTAAAATTACAGTAATGGAACTTACTATCATCTCTTTAGTTTTAATATAAACCTCATATAACATTACCTGTACCAACCTAGGATATATTAATAATTATAAGCATATATTAGGCACTCAGCACCCAGCACTATGTTAAATGCTATATCCAAGTTATCTCATTTTAATCTTCACGACAATCCCTGATGTAGGTACTATTAGAGGGAAGAAGGCAAGTAACACTCAAGCCATACCATTGCCACAGAGCCAGAAACAGCTCCAGGCCTTGAATTCAGTTCTTGGGCACTAAACTCTGCACTTTCAATTGTAACACTATACTGCCTCCCTACAACAGTGGCAATATTTAATAAGTAAAGTAACCTTGCAGAATTCTCAATATGCCACCTGAGAGACATGATGGGTACACTCTCCCACTTACCATGTGATCATTTCTTTGGTCTATCTCCTTCAGTTGTTCTCTTTCCTTCCTCATCCTGCTTTTTCTGTGACTTCTTGTCTCTCACCTATGCTTCTTCTGACCTATACCATAAGCTTTCCAAGGCTGTCCAGCAGCATCCTTGATCACTGCTTAGCTTCAACAGTGAAACTCAAAGAAACCAAGTGCTGCCCTAAGTTTTCCCACAAACAAGTTACATACTAGAAACCTAAGCCACATCTGGCCAGCAGATGTATTTTGCTAAAATCTCACTATTTTGAAAATCTTGAATTAGTCATCAACATTAAAAATCAGGACAAGTTCACATAAAAATCCAAATTTTCAGCTTCTTTTGGAAACTAAATGATCTGACAACAGTGGGTACAAAATGACAGCAATCTCCTAAAGCTGAATCTCTAGTTATCCACATCTCCCCCAGCCTCTATTGTCTAACACCTGACTGTGATCCACTCACTTTCTGTACTCTTCAACTGCCTGGCCCCAAAAGCACTGATTTTGTGACCTCCACCAAATACTTGAAGTGGTGGCACAGCAACCACAGGAGATGTTATCATATGCCATTTTTAACTTTATGCTAAGTTCAACGAACTTTTTTTTTTTGAGACAGGGTCTCACTCTGTGGCCCAGGCTGCAGTGCAGTGTCCTGATCTCAGCTCACTGCAACCTCCACATCCCAGGCTCAGGTGATCCTCCCATCTCAGCCTCCCAAGTAGCTAGGACTATAGGTGCACAACAATGCCTGACTTTTTTTGAGACAGAGTCTCACTCCATTGCCCAGGTGGGAGTGCAGTGGCACAATCTCAGCTCACTGCAACGTCTGCTTCCCAGATTCAAGCGATTCTCATGCCTCAGCCTCTTAAGCAGCTGGGATTATTAGGTACACACCACCAAGCCTGGCTAATTTTTTTTGTATTTTTAGTAGAGATAGAGGTTCTGCCATGTTGCCCAGGCTGGTCTCGAACTCCTAAGCTCAAGCAATTCACCCACCTTGGCCTCCCAAAGTGCTAGGATTACAGGTGTGAGCCACCATGCCTAGAGGTAATTTTTGTATTTTTTGTAGAGACAGGGTTTCTTTCTCCACGTTGGCCAGGCTGGTCTCGAACTCCTGGGCTCAAGTGATCCTTTCAAGGTGCTGGTATTATAGGCATGAGCCATCATGCCTGGTCTACAAACTCTTCTTCTCATAGACATTAGCAACTAAATTGCCAATTATCAGACATAAACCACAAGGAGTGTAGCAACAACAATCCTAGCAAAACCCCAAGCCAAGACACATCTAAAAGCACTTGCTATCGCTGGCTTACTGCATTAATGCACCTCTAGATTCTACTGCAACTCAAATACAATTATTTTGGAATTACCCAGAATGAAGAAGCCTTAAAAAGGTCTCAGACCTCAAAGTGGAAAGTTTTCTGATGATGAGACTAACTAGTGAGTTTAGTAATAGCTGCAGACTAGTTACTAAACAATAAAAAATTTTAAATCTCAGCTTTGTTAGGGTTCCTATATCATGAATTTTACATGTTAAGATAATTGCAGTACGTATCTTCTTTTATTCTCTTAGTAGCCATTCAAAATCCATATTTTTTACGGTAATGTAAATCCATTAGGGACAGAACTAGAAAGTGCATTGAGGAATCAATCTTACGCTGAAACAAACAGACACTAAATGACCTTCTCCATCCCTGATTTCTCTAATACGTTAGCCTATTATGCCCAGCCTAAACTATGAAAATATTTTCTCACCATTCCAGAATGAAGAAGATGGGGCATAAAGAAAAGTACTGAAGTCCCACTGGGAACTAATTCCATATTATAAACGAAGAAGCTCACATCACAGCTATGGAAGAACTGAGAAATGGTGGGGCTGGGGAAAGCATGGTCAGTGTGCTTTATTTACCACTCATCTCATTCAGTAACATTTCAACTGTTTTCCTTTTAAATTTCAAACAATATTAAATAACTTGTTTTTAATAAGAAAAACAAATACCGACAAAGTGATGAATAACTTATGAGGTAAATAATTCATAGTTTTTAAAGATTCATTGATAACTGGAACAAAAGCTGTCAACCAGGTTTCTCTCTATTCTGCAAAAGAAGCCATTATGCTGAATATGTACAATATTACTTACGATTAACAGCAACAATCTGCTAATAACAACCTGGTAATAACAATGTTGATCGAGGGATAAAGGGAAAAATAAGAGTTTTTGCTTCTTAGGGAAGAACAGTCAAAAGCAGATGATGGCTATTGTAGCACATTTTCTTTACTGCAAAATAACCATTTTCTAAACAAACTATCTAGTAATAGGAAAAGTTTTAAAAAGTATTTCCATTTGATCCCACTGTAAAAGAACTCAAAAACCATATTTCACTAAAACTGAAAAACTAAAAAGCAACTCATTCCAAAATCTTGCCTACCTTCTTACAAATACAATGTCAAATGCCTTCAAAAATATGTAACATTTACCTATGTTACAATTATATTGCTTTAATTTTTTGCTAGTTTTAAGTAATTCACTCTAGCTTCCCCTCCTCCACCACTTAAAGCTCTACAAATAGTCTCATCTGTGCTATTAAGAATTAACTTAATTCTTTTAAATTCAGATCATTAGATTTATCAGATTAAACCAGTATTTTGACAAAAAAAAAAAATGGTCTAAAAGATTACTTTCCTACTCTTACAGGAAGACAGTGTTTTCATATCCTGATTTACTTTCACTTTATATATCATAGAAGTTTTGAATTAAAAAGCAAATATATACATACACATTTATGAAACAAACCTGACCACTCCATGCACAATACAGATTGCACAACAAACTCCAATTGTGGTTGATCATGCAGTCTAAAATCCTGAACTGGGCCATGACTGCCTATAGCGCAGTCTGCATCTCTTCTCTGACTCAGCACAGCAGCGGGTTACCAGAGCTCTGCAGTGATGTGGTCCACAAGTAAGATCTTCCCCTCCCTTTCCTGTCTGAGCAGCAATAGCTAACTGGCAGAACATCATCATCTTCCCAAAGGTTCTTCCCACCAGTACATTTAAATTATCTGATCAGGAAGGAAAGTTTTCATAAATTCTTATTCAGTATTTAACATAATTTAATTTGTAAAGGTTATTGCTTTTTCCTTCTTTTCTGGGCATCTTTATTCATTCCATGAAAACACAATGTGGGGAGGTGGTATATAAATCAATCAACCATGCTGGCTCCGGTCCACAGCAAACAAATTCCAATACAAGGCTACGCTATCCTCAATGACACTCATACTGACTCAATCCCAAGCGTACAAAAGGGTATTCGGTCCCTTCTTAAGCTCTCAGTAGCACCTCACACAGCTAACAACTCCTTCAACGTCTGTCATCCTGGGTTCCACAGTTCCACTCTCTTTGTTCTCTTACTATTTAACTATTACTTCTTTGTAAAAGGCAATGGAGCAGTGTGAGAAAAGCCTAGATCAGAAAATAAAAACAAACAAACAAAAAAAAACGAGAAAAGCCTAGATCTTAGTAAGACAGATATATGACCAAGGAGGCTAAAGGCTTATCCTCTGAGCATCAAATTATTCATCTGTAAAATGGAGACAGTAATACATACCTTCAAAAGGTTTGTAAATATTAAATAACATCTGTATTGCTTAAAACAGTGTCTAACAGATATCTAATGAAGGATTAATAGTTTTAAGGTTATCAACCCTTTAGATAGAATTCTAAATCAGAATTCTATCCCTGACCTCCCTCTAATTTCTTACACTTCCATAGGTGATGTCATTGCCTCAACCCATGATTTTAACTATGAATTACTTCTAAACCCCTCTTCAATGCCACCCTTTCTCCCAAGCTCCAAATCTGCATGACTAAACTCTTGCTAAGCACATATACCTACATACTACATGTTCAAAACTGAATTCATCACCTTCCCTCCAAACCTGCACTACCTCCTGTATCCCTTAATCTGCATAATGGCTGCACAACTCATCCCCCTAGTCACCCAAACAGAAACCAATGATCTTAGACTTCTTCCTTACCTCTCATAACCAGCTACCAAACTCTATCACTTCTCCTAAAACATATACTGAACTGTCCTTTTTCCATTCCACTGGCACTGCCTAAATTCAGACCCCCATCAACTTTCTCCTGGATTATCACAGGGCATGTAGTTGGTCTCCCAAACATCCTGTCACTCCTCTCTGGAATCTTTTCTGTGCAGGACTAACAAAAGCATCTTTTAAACCAAAAGCTAATCATATGACTACCCTGCCTAAATTCCTTCTGTTGCTCCTTTCTTCCTACATACAGCAGTGTTTCCCAAAGTATGCTCCTACTTGTTTTACAGGGTGCAGAATATAAATTACAGTTAAATGAATAAAGTCTTCAATAGCAAAACAAGTTTGAGAGAAGCTAGGTTAAACAATGCTGCTGCTGGAAGCTTGGCAAAGGCTAAATATAAAGATCAAATTCAAAGTCCTCAAAATCTGAAATCTGAGGCTACTGAAAAGTTTGTTTTCAACTAGCTCATCTTGAAATCATTGGCTGGTTTGTCTGCCTCTGTCTGTCCCTTAATTGGTGGTGTTCCCTCCGGTTCTGGACTTTGACCCTCTTCTCTCCCTCAATGACCTCACAAATTCACAAAACTGTAATTACTATAGATGCTGGCTTAACTGAACTTTGCCTAATTTGCCAGACCAACCAAAATTCTTGATTCCCTGGCTAGTTCTTGAATACTGGCTGATCCCATGGCAAGCTCAACTCTATTATTATCATTATTTGTATAAATGTATGGGGTATCATATGTAATTTTGTTATTTGCATAGATTATGTAGTGGTCAAGTTGGCTTTTAGTATATTTATCACCTGAATAACACACACTCTACCCATTAATTAATTAATTTCTCATCATTTACCCCCCCCACCCTGTCACCTTGCTAAGTCTCCATTGCCCATCCTTCCACTCTCTACATCCACATGTACACATTTTTAGCACCCATTTATGAATAAGAGCATGTAATACTCAACTTGCTGTGCTTAGCTTGTTTCATTTAAGATAATGTCTTAGCACACTGGTTAGGTGGGAAAAAAAAGATAATATCCTCCACTTCCATCCATATTGCTTCAAAAGACATGATTTCATTCTTTCTTATGGCGGAATAGTAGTCCATGAAGTCTTCCATTCCAAATACACCACATTGTCTTTATCTCTTCCTCCAGTGATGCACACTTAGGTTGACTCCATATCTTTGCTACTATGAATAGCAAAGTAGGTATCTTTCTGATAAATGGATTTCTTTTCCTTTGAATAGATTCCCAGGTCAAACAGTAGCTCTATTTTTACTTTTTTTTTTTTTCTGAGACTGAGTCTCGCCCTGTCGCCCAAGTTGGAATACAGTGGCACCATCTCAGCTCACTGCAACCTCTGCCTCCAGGATTCAAGCAATTCTCCTGCCACAGCACCCTGAGTAAATGGGATTGCAAGCATGGGCCACCACGCCCGGCTAATTTTGTATTTTTTGTAGAGATAGAGTTTCTCCATGTTGGTCAGGCTGGTCTAGAACTCCCAACCTCAGGGGATCCACCCGCCTTGGCCTCCCACAGTGCTGGGATTATAGGCATTAGCCACCATGCCAGGCCTTCTATTTTTACTTCTTTGAGAAATCACCACACTGTTTTCCATAGAGGTTGTAACAAAGAAGAGAAGAGAGAAGACCCAAATAAACAAAATCAGATATGAAAAGGAGGCATTACAACTGATACCACAGAAATACAAAAGATCATCACAGACTATTATGAACAGCAAATTATGCTCACAAACTAGAAAACCTAGAGGAAATGGATAAATTCCTAGACGCATATAACCACTCAAGATTGAACCAAGAAGAAACAGAAAACCTGAACACACCAATAACAAGTAGCAAGGCTCAATCAGTAATTAAAAAAAAAAAAAAACTCCCAACAAAGAAAAGCCCAAGACCAGATGAATTCACAGCCAAATTCTATCAAACATGCAAAGAACTAAAAAGAACTAATACCAATCCTCCTGAAACTGTTCTAAGAAATCAAGGAAAAAGGAATTCTTCCTATCCCATTCTATGAGGCCAGTATCACCCTGGTACCAAAACTGGAAAAGGGGCCAGATACAACGTCTCATGCCTGTAATCTCAACACTCTGGGAGGCTGAGACGACAGGATCACTTGAGCTCACCAGCTCGGGCAACACGGTGAGATCCCATCTCTACAAAAAAAGAATTTAAAAATTAGACAGGTGTGGTGGTGCATGCCTGTAGTCCCAGCCACTCAGGAGACTAGGCAGAATGATTGCTTGAGGCCAGGAGGTTGAGGGTGGGTGACAGAGCAAAACTTTCTCTCTAAAAAACAAAAATAAAAACCAATCCAGACAAGGACACAACAACAAAACCCTACAGACCAATACTCCTGATACACACAGACACAAAAATCCCCAACAAAATACTAGCAAACCGAATCCAACAGCACTGCAAGCTCAACTCTTATGTCTGGGAAGACAGTCTAGACACATTTCTGCTCCCAGCAAGTGACATTCATGCTTAACGCAGTCAGTTGTATTTTTGCACAAATTTATTTATGTCTGTTTTATTTGTGTTACTGTAATAATGTAATGTAGACTGTATAGAAACTGATGAAATACAGGTAAAAACAAGTTGTTCTATGAAAACTAACTTGAGTACATTGAAAATACTCAATAAAAGCTGTTGCTCACTTCTGTATTTTTCCCTCCCTGGTCTTGTAGCTAAATATGCTACAGCTAGGGAGAATATCCAGTATCTCTAGATATACATATTCTTGATATACTATATGTAGCATCTCTAGATATAGAGTACCTAGTAAGATACTAAATATTCTCCCTGGCAGTAGCATATTCAGAAACTAAAGTTGTTCCCTCTGCCACAACATTCTTCTCTTCTTTCTACCTAGTTAACTCCTTCCTGAGTTAGCTCACACACAGTCTTCCCAGAAAGACTTTCTCTGATCTCTACAACAGGTTGCCTTCTCTGATCTCTACAAGAGATTGGCCTGCTATATGCTTTCATAACTCCTTACTTTTCTGAAATCCTATTCATTGTATCTGTACTATAAGTACTTGATCAATTGTCTGTACTTCCCATTGCCCATGTACATCCACGAAGGTAGGAGTCAGACTATGTCTCTATTTTTATACTGCCGTACCCTCAGTGTCTGGCACTTAGAAGGAGCTCAATAAATATCTGTTGAATTCGTTAATAAATGTGGAAGGACACTTCTAAATATAACAGGAAAGTCTGGCACTAGATCAAATCTGAATTATTTTACAATTAACTTTTATCTTGGGAACAAAAGGGTCATTGTCACCAGTTGTAGGCAAAATACAAGTTGCTTCCTTCCTCAGTCTTACAAAGCAAGTAGTTGGTGCCGGGTGCGGTGATTCCTGCCTGTAATCCCAGCACTTTGGGAGGCCAAGGCTGGTGGATCATCTGAGGTCAGGAGTTCGAGAACAGCCTGGCCAACACAACAAAATCTCGTCCCTACTAAATATACAAAAATAGCTGAGCATGGTGGCGGGTGCCTATTGTCCAAGCTACTTGGGAGGCTGAGGCAGGTCAATTGCTTGAACCCGAGAGGCAGAGGTTGCAGTGTGCCAAGACTGCGCCACTGTATTCCAGCCTAGGTGACAGAGAGAGACTCCATTTCAAAAAAAAAAGAAAAAGAAAAGAAAAGAAAGAAATAAAGTACTTGGAGCACTTGGGCTTCTAGCAAACTCACTGCATACCTAACAACTGATACTGTTCCATCCCCTAAGATGCTGAAAAATTACAGAAGGAAAGGAAGGGTTTCAGGCATCTGACTTTGAAAAGTTCCCAGGTATGCCTGGTAAACCTTACTAGTCGAGAACCACTAAAAAGTTCATACCAAAAAAGACAAAAAAAAAAAAAAAATACTCAGAGACTAAAGGCCCAACTATAATCAAGCTTTTATAAATCATTCCTAAATATAGTCTACTTTTCCTATATTTACTACCCACGTGGGAACATCTTCATCTGTAAAATCCTTTAGAAAAACAGTACACCACTGAGTACAGTGGCTCATGCCTGTAATCTCAGTACTTTGGGAGGCTAAGGTGGGCACATCACAAGATCAGGAGTTCAAGACCAGCCTTACCAACATGGTAAAACCCCATCTCTAATCAAAATACAAAAATTAGCCAGACATGGTGGCGCACGCCTGTAATCCCAGCTACTCAGGAGGCTGAGGCAGGAGAATCGCTTGAACCTGGGAGGCAGAGGTTGCAGTGAGCCAAGATCGTGCCACTGTACTCCAGCCTGGGCAACAGAGCAAGACTCTGTCTCAAACAAAAAAGAAATAAATAAATAAAAGAGAAAACCAGTTTCACATGAAGGATAATATTCACATAACTATCTATCGTTTCCTTATTTAAGAATCAACATGGAAATCTCCCTGAATTCCCTTCTCCCCTCAAAAAAAAGATAGTGCAGCCTGATAGCAAGCCAACAGCAATGACAAAAACACGTGGGCAGTATTTACAACAAAACAAGGTGTAAAGGCATCCCTATGAACCCCAAAACAGACATGAGTAGAGGCAAATCACTAAAAACAACTGTAAGTTGTGCATAGCCTCAGCATGTAGAAAGGGGCAAAGAGAAACATCTGAGCATGTGACCAAACAGAAGAAACCCTAGCATCAAGGTTTGAACAGTAATCCCCCTGAAAGGGTATGTCCACCTAGAATGTGTGGGCATGGCCTTATTTTAATAAAGAGGGCCGGGCTCAATGGCTCACACCTGTAATCCCAGCGCTCTGAAATACAGAGGCGGGTGGATCACCTGAGGTTCGGAGTTCAAGACCAGCCTGATCAAGATGGAGAAATTCCGTCTCTACTAAAAAATACAAAATTAGCGAGCTGTGGTGGCACATGCCTGTAGTCCCAGCTACTCGAGAGGCTGAGGCAGGATAATCACTTGAACCCAGGAAGTGAAGATTGCCATGAGCCAAGATCGTGCAATTGCACTCCAGCCTGGGCAACAAGAGTAAAACTCCATCTCAAAAAAAAAAACAAAAACGAAAAAGAAAAAAAGAAAAAGCCTCTTCGCAGACGTAATTAAGTTAAGGACATTGACTTTTTTTTTTTTGAGACAGCATTTCACTCACCCAGGCTGGAGTGCAGTGGCTCCGTCCGGGCTCACTGCAACCTCTGCCACTTGGATTCAAGCGATTATCATGCCTCAGGCTCCCAAGCAGCTGGAATTACAGGCACACACCACCCATACCCAGCTAATATTTTGTATTTTTAGCAGAGATATGGTTTTGCCATGTTGACCAAGGTGGTCTCAAATTCTGGAGCTCAAGTTATCTGCCTGCCTCCGCTCCCCATAGTGCAGGTATTACAGGCATGAGCCAAGTTAAGGATCTTGAGAATTACCTAAATCCAATGACATAAGACCTTACAAGAGAAAGGCAGAGGGAGACTTGGGCAAGAAGTAGAGAAGACCATGTATAGACAGGCAGAGACTGGAGCTATGTTACCACAAAATCGCATAAGATCTATACAGTGGTCCTTCAACATCCATGGGAGATTGGTTCCAAGATCTCCTGTAGATACCAAAAACCATGCATGCTCACATTCCTAGTATAAAATGAAGTAATATTTGCATATCACCTAACACACATCCTGCAGTAGATCATCTCTAAATTACTTACAATACCTAATACAATGTGAATACCACATAAATGGTTGTTATGCTGTAGTTTAGGACATAATGACAGGAAAGAGAAGTCTGTACTTGCTCAGCACAGACACAATTTTTTTGCCCGAAGATTTTTGATCCACAGTTAGTTAAATCCACAATGTGCAACCCCATGGATTCAGGGGGCTGTTTATACAATCTATGGACAGAGAAAGTTGTCTATGATATATGATTAAATAAAATTTAAAAAAAAAAAAACAGTAAACAATTTCCTAAAATGATCTGAGTAACAATCTGATTTAAACGGGATGCCCAGAGCCTTTCCTTCCCGTCATATCCACTAGCACATAATGTTTCCGGAAGCCAATATGCAGAACCCAGAAAAGAATGGTCTCACTGATCAGGCTTATACAAGTTCTTTTAAATATACAATCTATATTTATTAGGAAAATACAAGGTATTACAGACGTATAAATAACTCAAGGTTAAAAAGAAAAATGGTGCCTATTAATCCCCAAGATCATAATAGCTATGCCATATCCAGAAGAAATGTCTAAATATAATCATAAATCCAGCTTTGTATCTACTGATATTTAAGGACGCTCTACATTGTGAGTAAGAAGAAAATCAGGACATATACTTTTAAGAATATAAATCTTCTCAATATATTAATGATTAGTGCAATGAACAAAAAAATAGAAGTAAAGAGGGTGTCTTCCTTAGGTTGTATGAAGGGCAAAGAAGTTGTAGGATTATAAACCGTTCTGCATACATAGCTCTACTCCTGACTATGCCAGAGCTCTCTTCAGAACAGAGATAAGCAACAGGGGGAAAAGGCAGTGAGTAACCAATTCTGAATCAAAAAATATGCCCAATATCAAATAGAAAACTCAACAGCAGCTAGTTACCAGGGAAAAGTAAATAAAGTGTTTAACTTCCCTGCTTTTTTTTTTTTACAATAATAAACAGTTTTTGGCCTGGCGCGGTGGCTCAAGCCTGTAATCCCAGCACTTTGGGAGGCCGAGGCGGGTGGATCACGAGGTCAAAAGATCGAGACCATCCAGGTCAACATGGTGAAACTCCATCTCTACTAAAAATACAAAAAATTAGCTGAGCATGGTGGCGCATGCCTGTAATCCCAGCTACTCAGGAGGCTGAGGCAGGAGAATTGCCTGAACCCAGGAGGTAGAGGTTGCAGTGAGCCGAGATTGCGCCATTGCACTCCAGCCTGGATGACAAAAGTGAAAACTCCGTCTCAAAAAAAAAAAAATAATAATAATAATAACAATAATAATAAACAGTTTTTTCTGATCTGTCTACTTTCCCCAAAATAGATGAATATTCAGAAATATCAAATTTGGGTTCTCAATCTATTCTTTTATTCACAAATCTACACAGTGGAAATTCTTGCACATTAAATGGATAACTAGAAGAGGACTTAGAAAACATTTCCATCACATCAAATTTCTTTTTCTTTTTAAGAGGTAGGGGTCTCCCTATTTTGTCCAGGCTGGTCTCAAACTCCTGGGCTCAAGCACTCCTCCCACCTCAACCTCCCAAAATGCTGGGATAACAGGCGTGAACCACCATGCCCGACCCACATCAGGTTTCTTAACCCTATAGTACAGGATATCCATTTGACTTTCGGATTATTTGAGAAGCACAAAATCCCATTATCCAGATTATATTGTGAAATAAACTATTTGCATAACGCAATTTTATGAGAATATGGCAACTTAAACCATAAAACTATTTTGGTGAAAGCAATCCAAAATTGAGTTTTTTGTATTAGATATCTTTCTACCTCAAACCAGAGACTATATGGAAGGCTTATAATATTTTAACACATTTAATTACTTACAGTCAATTAAAATTAGATAAAATAGTAGGACAATCTTTAAGTCCAATAACCTTTCGTTTTAGTAATCTAATCACATCAACCAGCCAGAAAAACAAGTGCCTACCATATGGTCTTTCTGTAACAGAAAATAGTTGCATTGAATAACAGCATCTGTGCATCTTATCAACGCTAGCATTGCCCATACTTAAATCAGCATATTGTTAACTATAATAAGATGGCAGGACCCTTCACAAAGGAAAGAACAAAAGAAACTGAGACTTATTTTTGTGCTAGATTACTTGACCTGGTAGTAACTAAAGAAATGAAGAACATCAAGGCACAATAAACTTCATAAAATGCTTAACTTTGAAGAAATGAATACAAAGGAACACTCACAATTTATGAAGAAATTCTTCAGATCTGGGTACTCACTTTGCCGATGGCTCTTATCTAGTGATAGGCCCCTCGATACATTCAAACCTAGGCTTCTGCTGAAATGCCACTTAATGATACCTGCTGCTGCTACTGCCACCATTCTCAATTCTAACAGGTTTTTTTTTACCTTTAACCCTAACTTGCAGCATAAAGCTTCTGGCATGGAACAGTATTCTGACACAAATTCAAGTATATAAAGAAACACACAATTAAAATTAAATAACAGAATTATATACCATACTATAATTAGCCTAGAATGAATCCTATGCCTCCAATGAAGAAACAGGCTTTTAAAAAATTGTATTTTGCTACTCGGGAGGCTGAGGCAGGAGAATTGCCTGAACCCAGGAGGCGGAGGTTGCAGTGAGCCGAGATCGCGCCATTGCACTCCAGCCTGGGTAACAAGAGCGAAACTCCGTCTCAAAAAAAAAAAAAAAAAAAATTGTATTTTAAGTATTGTTTTGAACAGTGCGTATACTTTTTAAGTGTTGTTTTAAGCAGCGTAGATTTTCTACAAATCAAATTTTCACGTAAGACAGATAACACAGTATCTTTTTTTTTTTTTTTTTTTGGAGACCGAGTCTCACTCTGTCACCAGGCACCAGGCTGGAGTGCAGTGGCACAATCTAGGCTCACTGCAACCTCCGCCTCCTGGGTTCAAGCAATTCTCCTGCCTCAGCCTCCCGAGTAGCTGGGATTACAGGCTCACACCACCACACCCAGCTAATTTTTGTATTTTTAGTAGAGACGGAGTTTCACCATGTTAGCCAGGCTGGTCTTGATCTCTTGACCTGGTGATCCGCCTGCCTCGGCCTCCCAAAGTGCTGGGATTACAGGCTTGAGCCACCACACCCAGCCCATAGTATCTATTTTTAAAGTCTATATAGTATTCTTTTGTTGTTTTGGTAATAAAAAGAGAAAATGTAAAAACAATATAATCCTCATATTATCCTCATCATTCAGAATTAACAACTGTTAACATTTTGTCACAGTCAATGTTTGTAATCTTTTTTTTAACTGGTTATGAAATATTTAGGACATGAAAAAATAAAAACATGTAGTAAGAAACATTCATATACTAGCCATTTGTTTTAAGAAATAAAACGTCATCCATACAGATTATCTTTTTATTTTCTCTTATCGACCAGTCTGATTGCGCTTTTGCTAGTCTTAATTATTATGATCTCATCTCTTAGTGGAAATTGTTTCAGACATTTGTACTACACATTGTCTTGGTTACTGTTACTTGGTTACCAGCTTCCCAAAGGTAAAAAAGGTACAAAGAAAAAAAGGCACCAAAAATTTTAACAGCAGAAATGGAATAGAATTTAAGGTGGGCAGGAAGTCTAAGGAAGAACATACTTCACACTGTACATATTTTGTATAAAGTGAAATAAGTATTCAGCTGGGCACAGTGGCTCACACTTGTAATTCCAGCACTTTGGGAGGCTGAGGTGGGCAGATCACTTTGCCATCAGGAGCTCAAGACCAGCCTGGGCAACATGACAAAACCCCATCTCTACTAAAAATGCAAAAATTAACCAGGCGTGCTAGTGCACACCTGTAATCCCAACTATTCAGGAGGATGAAGCAGGAGAATTGCTTGAACTTGGGAAACAGAGGTTATAGTGAGCAGAGATTGCACCTCTGCACTCCAGCCTGGGCAGCAAAGCAAGGCTCTATCTCAAAAAGAAAATAAAGTATGAATTCACATTCTACATGTCCAAATGCAAGCTCAATAACATTTTGGAATTTTTCTAAGTCTTCATTTATTCATTCAAAAAAAAATTTATTGAGAACCTATTACGTGGTAGGTACTCTTCTAGGCACAAGAAATACAATGCGAACAAAACAAACTGCACTCTTAATGCCTGCATTCTAGATATATTACCTGTCTCAAATAAAAAAGCAAAATCTAATGCATAGGCATGCCAGGTGGAGACTATGTGACAGGGAGATAAAGGAAAGAAGGAAGGCAGGGCATGGCAAAGGGAGCAGGGGAGGGGCATTTAATTAAGGGAGTGGTTGGCAAAGCTTCACTCAAAAGGTGACCTCTAAGCAAAAGCCCGAAGGAGCCAAGGAAGCAAGTTGTGCAGAGACCGGGGTGGGGAAGAGTGTTCTAAGAGGAGGGTTCAGCGAGTGGGAAGGCTCTGGGGACTCCCATGTTTTTGTGCACGCAGAAAAGCAAGAGACCAGAAATGGCTAGCACAGAGTAGGAGGGAAGAGGCACAGGAGGTGTGCTCAGGAACGGGGGAGGACCAATTCTACAGGCCTTTGCAGGTCACTGCAAGAACTTTGGCCTTCAGAGAAAGGAGAAGCCATTTGAGTAATCTGAGCAAAGGAATGACACAATTTGATTTATAAACTGTCCTGATTACTGTGTGGAGAACAGACTTCAGGCCGGCAAGGACTGAAGTGGAGAAATCAGTCAACCGAATCCACATGTCATGTATGAGAAAAAAGAGAGATATCAAACATCACTCCAAGATGCCTGGCGTGGAAGGGTGGGATTGCTACTACTTAAGATGAGGAAGACTGGAAGCAGCAGACTTGAGAAGGTGGACTAGGGGAATGGAGGCGGAGTCAGGACTGTGATTTTAGACATACCTATTTACTATCCAAATGGAGATTCTAGGCAGTCACATCAGTTGGATATAGAAATTTGAATTTGAGAGAGAGCGGGGCAGGTCAGCAGTAGATGTACACATAAAGAAATATATATCTTTATAAGTAGGGGTGTGTGTGTGTGTGTGTGTGTGTGTGTGTGTGTCAATCACCTGCATATACATGACATTTAAAACCATGAAACAGTATTGGGAGAAGAAAAGAGGGTTAAGCCAGCCTTGAGGTGCAAGGTTTAGCAGATCAGGATGTTGAGGAAACTTAAGAGACAAAAGGAGGTGACAACGAGGAAGAAGATAATTAAGAGAGTACAATGTCCTGGAATCTAAATGAACACTGAGTAAAATGTAAAGCCTTTCCTGCATATTCATTTATTCACTCAAAAAAATATCACTGGCCACTTACTATGTGTCAGTCACTGTGGAAACAAACATGGTCCCTGCTCTTATGGGGACTGCAATCCAAAGGAGACATAGATAAACTTGTAACTGGTATTCCTGAAAGCACAGGGTGTTTTGAGAGAATACACTAGGGGCAACTCAAACAGTCTTGCAGGGTCAGGGAGGGCTTTCCTGAGGAAGCAGTATTGAAGAAAAGACCAGAATTATGAGTAAAAATCAGCCATGGAGTGGAGAAAGGAGGAGCAGGGGAGAGTGGAGGGAAGGGTGGAAGAAAGGGTATAAAGGGAGTTCAATCTAGGAAGAACAAAAAGACATAACAGGTGAGACAGAAGGGCAGGCCAAATCACTGAAGTGTGAACTTTATTTCAGAGGAAATAGGAAGACAGAAAACTGTCTTACAGGAGGTAATGGAATGATCAGCTGGAGTGCAGTAGCGCGATTTCAGCTCACTGCAACCTCTGCCTCTTGAGTTCAAGGATTCTCATACTTCAACCTCACAAACAGCCGGGACTACAGGTGTGCACCACCACACCCGGCTAATTTTTGTCTTTTTAGTAGAGACAGGGTTTCACCATGTTGCTCAGGCTGGTCTCGAACTCCTGACCTCAGGTGATCTGCCCATCAGGAAGATCATTCTGATTATGGTAGGACAGAGCTGTGGAAGAGGACAAGGTTAGGTTATTGGGACACTCCACAGGGAGTCTATTTTTATGGTTCATCAGAGAAGACAGTGCTGACGTGAACTCGGGTGGGAGTAGTGGGTATTGAGAATGTGGACTCCACAAGACTTTGCATATGAGGAATGACAAGTCACAAGAGTCAAGGATGCTGACCTAGTTTTTCACTTGGACCAATAAATAGATGGTAGAGCTCCTCACTGAAAGAAGGCATACAGGAAGAGGGAAGGTCAGTGGTGGGGTGAAATCTGATGAGTTTGCAATGCCTGGGGAATATTCCCCTAAAGTGTTCGGTAAATAGGCAACTGGCTGAAAAGGTCTAGAGGTCAATCATAAAGCCTGAGACAGAGGTGTAGATAGGTAGTCACCAGCACATAGGAAAGTGCAAAATAAAACCCAGGGAGTGAAAAAGAGAATAAAGGAATGGAAAGGGCTCCGCTCTGGATAAAACCAACAATGGGGACAAGAAGAACAAAAACCCTACAAAAGAGGCAGATGGAGAAGATAGAAAGGAAGGGAGGAGAAGAGGGAGAGCCTGAGATGGAACCAGGAAGTCTGGGATAAAAGCAAAAGCAAACTGTCCAGCATTCCAGAAGGAAGAGTCAACGCATGGATTCATACAAACTTGTACCTAGAAAAATGTCTTATCATATGGTTTAGACTATTCCGAAATCAACCAACAAGTGTATTCCATCAGCATAATACATTTCAATTATGGATAATCTTAGCCCAGGTGAAGAAGCAAAACAAAGTTCATTTGCATTAGCAAAAAGTTTAATAGTAAACAGTGAAAGGGTCAAAAATCCTATTACTGGACAATAGTATGGACTACAGATAAAAAGTGAAATAAATTATAGAAATGGGGAAAAAATCATTGGTTTAGAAAGCTGAGGGAAAGTTACCTCTTCTTTGGCTAAAAAAAAAAAAGTTAATCCTTGAAAGATGAAGCTATATGGATGATATAAAAAGGCGTGATAATATCACAGAGGATTCAACAGAAGAATCTATATAAAGTGATTTTTGTGTCCAAAGTTCTCAAGGATATTGGTGTCAGAGGACTTCACAGACACACACACTCCCCAAAAATCACTTAAGAGGTTCAGACTGAGTGAAATCAAGTTTTAAAAATACACCTTGAGATGTATAAAGTACATCAATTCATGTGACTACAATCTGGACCATCCCTAAGTGTATAATGCCAAGACATATTCTACTGAACTGTTCTAATATCTTATTTGAAGAGAACTGTTTATTTGTTTTGAACCTTCCCATATATCCTGTGGTGGCAAGGCCTAAATGTATTCTTACATCAACACAATTAAATTGTAATGCTTCAGATGAACAAGAAATCTCTGACTGTTTTACAACAAAGCACAGGGCCTTAATCAGAGATCGTGGAGTTGGCTAATTAGATAAAGCATGAAACAGAGACTCCTCTTAATTCACTACATTGATTTCTTCTGTCTTACAAAGTTAGGTTTTCTTGCCTGACAGCATTACTATTAAGATATGCATCTCATCTCTTTGTTAAAAACGCAATAATAAGTGTATTATTCAAACACATTATTGATTCTAAAAATTTTTAAAGAATAATAGTACCATTGTAGAATGTAGTGCTTCTAATAAAATTGAGGACAAAAATTAAGTGCAGTCTTCAAAAACCTAAATATCAACCCAAAGTATTTCACTGGCAACTATCAGAAGCAACAATCAGCGATAAAAACATGTCACAACTAAACACAGGCAATAATTACACAAGTTCTCTTCACTCCCAACCCTGAGTTTTTAAAATGTTTTATGAGGACAGCATGTAGCCCCTTTATTTCCACTTCCACATAGAATCTAAGCAAAATATCTGTTCTTTAGAAAGTCAAATAATACTGTAGTTTAATAGCAAACCTAAGTATTGTGTATATATTTCATATGAGCAAAACAGCGATGATATTGTGTTTTCTTCATTCCCAAACCAGAAACAATATATCCATGCCAGCAGTAAGGTCCAAATGAAAACAAATTTCATAGCGTTAAAAAATACATAACTGTCACTGTTAATAAAAGCCAAGTGTGCAACAAACTGGAAACACTGCTTGCTGGCCAAGGACAAGATGTGTCTAAATTCTTGGTTTCAGGGCATCTCTTAAATGACCCCCCCCCCCAAAAAAAATTAAATAACATTAGTTCTTGCAAATAGAATGCAAATACAATGCTAATTAAAGTGTTCACAAGACAATGTCAAACAAGGCTTCAGGACTACAATACGTATTATTATGTAACTGCAATACACATTAAGCAATCACCAGGTTGCAGGTAGTCCTTCCAAAAGGAGTTATTATGGTTTACCGTGATCAGAGGATTGTGGTGCTCTACTTAATCATGCTTTTCCCTGCAAGCAGGTGTTTACAGGTGTCAAAAAGTAAAACACTGATTCTAAATGTAAACCTATAGTTCTGCCCAAGAAATTGTACAGTAATAGCACACTGTACCTCACAGCGTTTTCTGCGTAAACTTTCTAATTCAGCATGAAGCTGCATGAAGCAAGTTTCACTGCATGCTTTATGAACCAAAATTCAACTTCTGATTCACTTTTACTAACATGCCAAAACTCACACACCCAGAACCAGACCTTGTTTCAAGGACTGTGAAGGTAAAATTTAACACGCGGTGCAAAAGAAAATGAGATAGTGAATGAAGATGCATTTGGGTACGTTATTACCTAAAGTAATCCTCAACCCTTCAATGAAAACACAGGCATATCAAAAGTAAAATTTAAAGGATAACAATATTCAGTCCATTTAAAGAACAAACTACAGAAACTGCCAATAATTAACATAGTATATTCATAATAGAAGTAAACTCCAAATACTTCAATCTCCAAACACAAGGAAGAAAAAAAAGGGGTACAGCCAACAGGGGATATGGGTGTCATGAATCAATGTATTTTCTATGATTTCTGCTCTGCCTGCTCAAAAACTTTCAGGAAGGGTGAAGTAAAATCTCTGGGCCCTTGGAAAGATGGTAGATGCTACCCTAACCAGCAACGCAACCCACCTGACACCTTAGAGCAGCTCACAGAACTTCAGAGCGGTGAAAGGAGGGTATAAATGAGAGAACAGTAAAGATTTTTCCGGGAGTTGGAATTAAGACTCTTCAAGGTCGTTTTCCAAGGCTGTGCTTCAGCTGTTCACGGAAAAACACTTCTTTTTCTACCCAAATTAGAGATCCGCAGCAACAGCAGCCAGGACCCGCCTCCCACCTCGGTACCAAAGAAAGACAAAGTTCCAGGTGCAAAACCATACTAGCCGCCCTCTCTGCACCTAGGAGGGCAAATCCTGGACACAGACACACAAAACGCTCAAAGCCACCCCCAACCAGCTCTATTCCAAATATCTTGGAAGGAGACTGAAAGACAACGGATACAGAGGTGCCCATTCTCAGGCTTGTAGTATCCACAGCCACGGAGATGGGAGAATTCCTGGTTCCGAGAAGGGGTGACCAAGATGAGGACATTCCAAAATGCGGGACATGTTCTTGCAAAAGAATCAAGGGGGTCCCTGGAAACAGACGAGGCCTGGCTTCACCTCGCTACTGGCTAAGCTGGGGCGCTCCCACCAAACAGCTCAAAGCCCTGGTGAGGCCCGGTGGCCGGTGACCCCTAACTTTCAGTACGCTGAAGACCGCCCTGCCCGCCACGGACGCTGGCTCCGCGCTTACCTCGCAAGCCTTGAGCTTGTCACCATCTCCCTCAGGCAGACCAGTCCGACGCGTGGCCATCATTTCATTTCAAATGACAAAGAAGGGACAAATCCTTTGGAGTCCACATTGGAGGTGGGGGGAAATGCCACCACACACCCGAAGAAGAATTCTGCAGCAGGGCTCCGAGGAGGGGCAGGGCTGGTGACACAGACAATGTGCCAGGGAATGAAGGTTTTCCGGAAGCGCCTTCAAATGCCTTGCTGATTTCTCGTGACTTCAACTGACTTCGCCTTCTTCTTCCATTTCTGGAGACTTAAAAACAAAGGCGACAGGTCTTCTTAGCAACCAGTGTCGAGGCCAATGGCAGAAAGCGGTCCCCTTCTTCCCAGTGCTACTCCTGAGTCCTGGAAAAGTCCGAATGGGTCGTGAAGGCTCGAGTGTCAGCTCCCAAAGAGATCCTAGAAAAAGGAGAAGTTAAAGGGCGTGAACTTTCTCCAGGCGCCTATCACTGTCTTGCCCACATGTCCACACAAAATTCGCGTTTCCTCCCGTGCAAGCAAACAAACAAAAAATTACAGTAAACAAACAAAAAGCCTATAAATCCGAGCGGGCGTTAAAAAAGAGAAACCTCAGAAATGTCCAGCGGTTGCGTCAAACACACCTGGCTATTTTGCAGCCTTCAAGAAAAAACGTTCCCCGTTCAAGTGCATTTTAATTCATGTCTTTCCTGGGCAGAGCAGAGGGGTGTATATGCTCCTTTCTGCATCACCCAGACAGGGACACTTCGGGGAAGTTTTCTCCCCCAAGAGGCTGAAATGGGATCACTTTTCGAGCCCCCTCCTCGCTCCTCTCGGCTCCCCAAAAACGCAAGCACAAAGCCAGCCTGGCTGGGGCCGGCGTGGGCTCGACGGCGTCTCCGGGTGACTCGGGCGCCGCCCCTCCACCCCTCCGCCCCGGCCGGCGTCCCCGAGGAGGCCGCTGTTTTCCTTGGCCCGCGGCGGGGCTGGGTGGGGACGGCAGGGGACGGCCGGGGAGGCGTGCGCGGCCGCGGGTGGGACGCGGGCGCCACTCCCGCTCCGGGGCATGATTCCGGAGCTACACCCGAGCAACTGTGAAGTCGCGGCTGCTGCCCCAACTACAACTCAACACCGTTTCCTATGCCCTGTGGCCACCTAGGGGGAAAAAAAACGAGGAAAAAGCAAACCACCACCCACCTCCCCACGATTCCCCCGCCCCTTCCTGAGGCGGGTCGGGGACCGGGAGCTCCCGGGGAAAGCGGCCCCAATAAGGACTTTCTCAAAGGTGCAGAGAGTCCCGGGACGAGACAAAACAGGGGGCCTTACCCTTCCCGACCGCTCGGGCCGGGCGGCCGAGGCGCGGCAGCGAGCTGGAGCGGGGACGCGGGCCGGGCGCCGGGCCCGGCCGGGACGCGCTAGGCCGCAGGCTCGGTTAATATTCATGAGCGGCCCCCGGGCGCCCCTCCTCCACGGCCGGCCGGCCGGACCCCAGCGCCGGCCGGCGGCCTTTGTGCCCTTTCCTCCGCCCCGCCGCCCGCCCTCGCTCCGCACACGCGGGCGCGCCCCTCCGCCCCCGCCGGGCGCCCGCCACGGGCTCCCTCCGGCCCCGAGCCAGCGCCCGGCCGGGTGGCCTGAGGTGGCGGGAAGGGAGGAAGCCCGCGGCAAGCCGGGCGCTCCACTGCCCGGGAGCGGGGCGCCCTCCCGGCTGAGACGGAACAGAAACCAGACACGCACCAGAGGAAGCGGGACGAGTGGATCCGCACGGGGCTGGCCGGCTCCAGGACAGCGCGCCCCGCCCGCCCAGCGCGAGTCGGACCCCGCAGGAGGACGATCCCGCGCTGCCCGCCGCCGCCGCCGCCGCCGCCGCCGCGCTCCGAGGCCGCCGCCCCCGGCCGGCCGCTCCCAGGCACCGCCGCGACCTGCCCCGGCCGGCCCCGGGCTCTCGGCCGCCGCGGGAGGGCGTGGGGCGGGGCGGCGGCCGCCGGACTCTCCCCTCGCCTGGCCGGGCCGGGCCGGGGCCCCGCTCCGGCGCCCGCGAACGCCAAGTGACAGAAGCGCCTCGCTCCGCGACCGCGCGGAGCTGTTTCCCGGGGGCGGATTTCTCGCTTCTTCCTCCCTGGATCCACCTCCTCCCACTCCACCTCCTTCCCCTCCCCTCCCCAGGGGAGGCTCTGGGGCTGAATATTTTCTGTCTTGAATAACACCGGCCCGGGGAACCGACGCTGGAGAAGGGGGATTAGCCAGGGCCTGGAGGGGGGTGCCCGCCTGCCCCCTCCCCGTGCGTCGCGGGACCTACAAGCCCTCGCCCCTCCTCAGCACCCCAAAACCAGGCACACACAACCCTCCCCGCTCCTTCAGACTCCCGAGCGCTGAGTGGCAGCGGCCAAGGATGGGCTTGCTCCCGCTGAAGGGAGACCTGGTGGTCGGCGTCAGGGTGGAGAGGGGGACAAGCCTATAAGAGCGACATTTGCAGACTCGAGGGATCAAAGGTCCTAGACCGCGGGACAGAGCTTGGTGAATCGTGCCCCCCACGTTTTTAACAGCGGGAAGGCAATGAAGCTGTAACGAGACGTGGGACTTCCAGAATAAGGGAGTGTCCCCTCACGCCCCACAGCAAAATCTCTTCCCGCGGTGGGAAAGGGGAGTTAGCGAAACGTTGCTCTTTCGGTTCTTTCCCTTGCATAAATTCTGCAGAGCGGCTGAGCAAATTTGGCGCGGCTAGCGGAACTGTGGAGAGGCGGCTGCGCTTCTCTGTCCGCCACACTCCAGGTCACAGAGGCTCCACAGCCCCAGAACAACCGCCACCCTCCCCACTCGGCTCCCGGGCCTTGTCACAGACCCAGGGCAGCTCGCTCCGCCCCGCCGCGCCTCACAACATCTCCCGCTGCAAATTGCCCAATCGGGAGACGCGATGAGAGAACTGGAGCCAATCAGGGGCCGGTAAATCAGGCTGCCCTCCGCCCTCTTCCCCGCCCCCGGGCGAAGGCCACCGCCCCCTCGGCCTCCCCTTCCCATCCCGCCCAGCTCCGGGGAGGTGGCTCCCCGACTCCAAGCCTCGCGGGGCTGGAGGGGAGTTGCTCGCGGTCGGCGGCAGCATTTGTCACCTTGTCACCCGCATCCTCGCCCCCTTCCGTACACACTCCCCTCCCCTCCTCAGTGCTCCTGCTGGTGCTGTTGAGGGTCATTTTTATCCTCACTTCGGTGGGGGACTGCCAGCTATTGTGTCTGATCAGCTGCCACCACCGTCCAGAGGGAAAAAAAGAGGAACAAAACCTAGTAGCTGTAGAGTCCGCTTACCTTTTCCTTCTTCCTTACTACACTCTCCCCTGTAGACTTAAAGACACCCCATTCTCCTCCCACGCCCGCCCACCACCTGAGGTCCTGTCTCTTTTTGGGGGACAGGGTAGCGGGGACAAAAACTCCCCTCAGCTGGAGTACCTGCGCCTTAGTTTTTACATCTTCCTTAGAGTGGAAGGTGCCACACCATATCTACAACTAAATCCTCTGCTTCAATTCGAGGAAAGACGTTGACGAGGTAATTTTTATATGGCCGTGAAATTTGCATGTTCTTGACAGCCCCACACCAAACAAGTCAGCTAATAATCAAGAAAAGAAACAGAATAAAACACAAGGAGGGACTGCCAGTCAGTTGGTAATTTACTGAATAACCCACTGGTTACAGCGGTATCCAGTGCGAGATTCTATTGAGTAAATTAACAAGAAATGAATGGAAATTCAAGGTTCAAGTAGCTCACCGCTAGTGAGCTATGTCTAGAAAGGAAAAACAATTTACAGCACAAAACAACTCCTTACACTTGCAAATGTGCATGCATGGCATAAACGAAGAACCTAACAGCTGAGGATATCTGAGTTAAAATTTTTGCACTAGAAATTTTTGTAAATGCTGATTATGAAAAAGGTTTTTCAGTTTAATAAAAGAGTAAAATATGGGCCATGAAAGGAGAAGGAAAACACATTTTAAGAATTATGGAAAAATAATCTAGAGAGGCAATATTTCTATAAGAGGTAATAAGATGTAAGGATCAAGATTACAATCCAACTCTATCATTTACCCCATAACTTAGGGCAAATTATCCCTTATGTGTCTAAGTACTAGAGCTATCAAATTAACTGCCACCTGCTAGGTATTCCTCTAAAGGCTTTACTCACAACATAATGACATAGGTGGATGGTGAAGCAAGGATTCAAGCCCAGGGGATCTGGCTTCAGAGTCTTTTCTTTTATTCACACTATACTAAACTGGGTGCAGTGGCTCACGCCTGTAATCCCAGTGCTTTGGGAGGCTGAGATGAAAGGATCACTTGAGTCCAAGAGTTTGAGACCAGCATGGGCAACATAGGAAGACCCATCTCTACAAACAAAAAGTTAACTGGGCATGGTGGCATGAGCCTGTAGTCCCAGCTACTCGGGAGGCTGTGAGGCAGGAGCATGGCTTGAGCCCAGGAGTTCAAGGCTGCAGTGAGCCATGTTCAAGTGTGGCACTCCAGCTGAGCCAGACTGTGTCTTAAAAAAAAAAAAAAAAAAAGATACAACAACACTATACTACCTCTTAATTTGGGTTTTTAATATTAACAACTAACACTTAACTATGTGTTAATTATTGTGGTCTTTGAGTGCCAATTTAACTCTATTCCTGGGACAAATATAATTTTGATGTTCCAAAATTTGGAACTGTTTGTAAGAAGTGCTGTAAGTTACTATCTTAGGTATCTTAAGTATATTAGGCTATCTGGACGAAGAAATGCAAAAGGCACTTAGCTAAGACTTAGAAAACCTTTGTCTAGGGCTTCTACTGGGCCTCTGAGTTGTAACAGCACCTTCCCCATCTTGCTGGACTGTTGTGAAAATCAAATGAGATAACAGATGTGAAGACACTTAAGGCCAGGTGCGGTGGCTTATGCCTGTAATCTCAGCACTGTGGCAGGCCCAGGCAGGAAGACCACTTGAGCCCACAAATTCCAGAAGCCTGGTAAACATAATGGGACCCTATCTCTATAAAAAAAAAATTAAAAATTAGGTGTGGTGGCCAATGCCTGTGGTCCCAGCTACTCAGGAGGCTCAGGTGGGAGGATAACTTGATCCTAGGAGGTCAAGGCTGCAGTGAGTTCTGTTCACGCCAGCGCACTCCAGCCTGGGCAACAGAAGAAGCTTTTAAAATGTAAAAAACATTATTTCAATTAAAATATTATTATGGGCTGAGTGCAGTGGCTCACATCTGTAATCCCAGCACTTTGGGAGGCCAAGGCAGGTTGGATCACTTGAGGAGTTCGAGACCAACTTGGGCAACATGGTGAAAGACTGCCTCTACTAAAAATACAAAAATTAGCCTGGTGTGATGGCGCGAGCCTATAATCTCAGCTGCTTGAGAGGCTGAGGCATGAGAATTGCTTGCACCTGTGAGGCAGAGGTTGCAGTGAGCCAAGACTGCACCACTGCACTCCAGCCTGGGCAACAGAGTGAGACTCAGTCTCAAAAAAGAAAATATTATTATGAAGTAGAAGTTTACTATTTCGCCAACAGGAATCCTACTGTTTATAACATTTTATTGACACTCTTTAGGAATATATGAATCCAGTTACAAATTAGGTCTATTCCTTTCTGAAGCCATGAACAAGAATATTTAATATGGGCTCTCATTTGGATTTTTTTTTTTAACAGGATCTCACTCTGGTGCCAGGCTGGAGTGCAGTGGCACAGTCTCAGCTCACTGCAACCTCTGCCCTCCAGGCTCAAGGGATTCTTGCGCCTCAGCTTCCTGAGTAGCTGGAACTACAGGCACACACCACCACGCCTGGCTAATTTTTCTTTTTTTTTTTTCCCGCCCCCTGTAGATACAGGGTTTCACCACATTGCCCAGACTGGTCTCAAACAACTGAGGCCTCGGCCTCTCAAAGTGCTGCGTTTACAGGCACGAGCCACTGTGCCTGGTCATCATTTGGATGCTTTCTGATCAGACCAAAATATGGGTGTGGCACCCCTAGGCATCTGGAAAGAGGAGGCCCACAGCCAGTCTTTCTCCATTCCAAAGGCCAATTGGCGTAACTGATGGAAGGTGGAAGTCTTTGGAATTCTCTTTAGCAGCCTGTCCTGGACACTGCCCACCAGAGGGAAGGCAAGAGAAAGGAAAGGGGGCCAAACTTAGTCCTGCGGCTCCCTGTTAGCAGTTCCGGTCAGAGATTTGGTGAAACAATACGTTTTGGGTCATTGTAAAAGAAAGATTGAAACTAACTGGTTGCTATCTTGCTAGTTTTCTTTATCCCGGAATATCGTGCATAAACAACAGCTATCAGTAATTCTTGCTTTGTTTGCTTCGAAAGGCTATTTTCCTCCTTCGAGTATAGCTAATAAATGTGTGCGTTTCCTATAAACAAACTTCTTAGACTATCCTTTGAAATAGCCTCTGAAATTACTATAGCTATATTAATAAAAATACAAGACAGCCTTATACACTAACAATTAGGCAAGACATTTTTGAAGATGGGAACTATATCCTCAAAAGGCAAGTTTTGACTTTGCTGATGACATAAGATTGTTTTGGTGAACCATTATCAAGGGAAAAAAATGTCCAAGCCAGAAATAGAGTCAAAGTATCCCTGTCCCTGGTGTGTAAGTTCATTCTGTGATCATCTATGAATGATTTCTACTTTGAATATGTTAACAGAAGCTGCCAATTCTGAGAAGCACCAGTGTTTGCTAGTGAATTCCACAAATGAAATTTGTAATTTGGGTTGAAGCATTTGCAAAACTATACTAAGACCAATGGCCCTCCGAAGAGTAAGGGGTTTTTCTGTTGGTTTTAGGAAAATACTGTGGATTTTATGTCTTATTCATGCATTACCAAAAAGACATATTACCTACTAATATTTCTTTGAAAAAGCAAAATACTTTTTTTTTTTTTTTGAGACAGTCTCACTTTGTCACCCAGACTGGAGGACAGTGGTGTGACCTTGGCTCGCTGCAACCTCTGCCTCCTGAGTTCAAGCGATTCTAGTGCCTCAGCCTCCACAGTTAGCTGGGAATACAGGCATGTGCCACCACGCCCAGCTAATTTTTGTATCTTTTAGTAGAGTCAGAATTTTACCATGTTGGCCAGACTGGTCTCGAACTCCTGACCTCAGGTGATCCACCCATCCTGGCCTCCCAAAGTGCTGGGATTACAGGCATGAGCCACCATACCCGGACAAAAAAGCAAAAGATTTTCATGTTGAACTGAATAGCTACAGAAGTCCCACCACACTTGCAAGGCATATAACTATTGTAACTGAGAGAAGAGAATGATTCTCCACAATCAACAATTTCTAGGATTCTTCCTTTGTCGCTTTTAAACAAATAATGTAAATGATTTACTAATTTAACGTTCCGCATTGCTAAATATACATCTTATTATTTCTCTACACATGATTACTATTTTTAATTATTAATTTCTAGAAGGTAATGATATTATTTAATTCATTATATACGATACCTAATAAAATGCCACACATAAATATTCTTGAATAATTTTTCTGCCTTCAATTATGGTCATCTTTTCCTCCTCTGGACTAGAGTACTTGTGTTTATCTTGGTTTTTTTGTTTCTTTCTTTGTTTTTTGCCATTACTTGATCATAAGCAATCTTCTTTTGTTACATGTATTGTTACATGTAACAAAATGTACATTTTGTTACATTTATTATAGGAAAAAAATAACATCTTATTTAGCTAAATATTATCTTTTTTAACTAGATTATGAACTTCTTTAGAGGAAATTCCTGGAGCTTTTGGTTTTTTTGAGACGGAGTTTGTCTCTTGTGGCCCACGCTGGAGTACAGTGGCGCCATCTAGGCTCACTACAACCTCCACCTCCCAGGTACAAGCAATTATCCTGCCTCAGTCTCCCGACTGGCTGGGATTACAAACTTGTGCTACCACACCTGGCCAATTTTGTATTTTTAGTTGAGATGGGGTTTCTCCTTGTTGGTCAGGCTGGTCTCAAACTCCCTACCTCAGGTGATCCACCCACCTCAGCCTCCCAAAGTGCTGGGATTACAGGCCTGAGCCACTGAGCCAGGCCTCCTGGAACTTTTACTACTTTCCCATCCCCGTAATACCTACCACATCTTTACACATAGAAATTACCACAGAATTATTCAGGAAATTAGAGATGTTTGGGTGACTATTACTGATAAATATTTATACCTCAAGAAATTCCTGGTTAACCAATAATGGTCCAGGTCTCAGAAAGATATATGTGTAGGCCTATGTGAATATGCCTAAAACAAAGAGTGTAAATTACAAGAGGTGTCCACAAAGAGAACACTTGGTGTGGGTCTCAACTTTCAGAAATGACACACTTTATCTCCTTATCTAAACTTCTCTAGCCAAGCACAGTGGCTCACACCTGTAATCCCAGCACTTTGGGAGGCCCAGGTGGGCGGTTCACTTGAGATCCAAAGGTCGAGACCAGCCTGGCCAACATGGTGAAACCCGATCTCTACTAAAAATACAGAAATTAGCCGGGCATGGTTGCACATGCCTGTAATCCCAGCTACTCAGGAGGCTGAGACAGGAGAGTCGTTTGAACCCAAGAGGTGGGATCCTGCCCCGTCAACAGAGTGAGACTCCATCTCAATAAATCAATCAATAAATTTTACCATCCATGATTTAGCTGATTTTTGGCCATAAGGCCATCCTAAAAATTAATATCACTTGCATTTTGGCAGTAACTATAAAATTTCACTCCATAGCTTATTCATAATCATATATCAAAAGTTTTCTTTTAGATCCAAATTATTTAGCATTAGAATTTCCATAATTAAAATTTAGTGGTATGCTAGTCATAGTCATCAACAGTGTTAAGTTTACTTACATGTTTTAAGAAAAAATATGAATTTTAAAAATCCATGTGCAAGTTTTTATTTTATCCTAAGAATCGTGACTTTCATTTATAAGTATTCCAACTTTCCTTAAAAACATGAGACCAGTTTTTAAAATGTTTCCACCCACCCAACTAAATATGAGTTGGAACATTGTGAAAATACCATGCAATCTGGAGAAACCCATATTACAACTGGAGAATTGAAGTATGTTTGTTTCATTTTGGAATAGAAAGCTAAATTCCAATCATTTTAACTAGGAAACTGTGCTAGCAGTTGATTTTTAATATCATAGGCCAAATCCCAAGTAACCAAATCTTTTCATCACAAGAAAATAAAAAGTCCCAGCCTTCCCTTTCATCATCATTGGGCAGAATTAGGAGAGACACCTAAAGGCTTCTCTGTTACTTGATTCAGGAGACTCTGAATGTCTTTCAATATTGCCTAGCACTGTAGATTCCATTCCTCTCTTTCTATAATTGCCTGCATTCCTTTATTTTTCCCCCTCGACCCTCTCCTGCATTCCTTATTAATCCAAAAGTCAACTAACCAAAGTTTCTTCCCTCAGATAGAAAAAGATCGCAGGATAATATGTGGCAATTCACATCTGGGCTTAAGTAGGATAGATGAAGGCTTACATAACTTTTCTCCTCAAAGATTTTTTCAATTATATTTTAATTTTTTTTAAATTGCAACACAAAAAAGGAAAAAAACAAACACTGAAACTATGAAGGGGCCCAGTCTCATACTATACTTTATAAACCCATTCTCATGCCTCCTTCCAACTTTCTTCTGTGGCTCCTCATTGCTTGAATCCAACAAGAATCCTGGGATGCTCAAAGATAATGCATCCACCCTGTTTGTTTTTTTTTTTTTCAATATAAATAGAAATTTTAGATAGCAAATCTTCATCAAAGATGAATGAAAAGTAAATAAGACTGATATAAACATTTTAAATTGTGACATTGGGGAAGAGATGAAATAACGGAATATATTCTAAAAGAAAGAAAAGATACATTATGAAAGAAGATTAACCCCAGTAAACAGAAGAAATATGGAGACAAATGTTTCATGCCCTGAAGAAAATAAAATATATCAAAAATGAAATCACAAGAGAATGAATGAAATATAAAAGATGTTAGAAGGGCTAAGAGAAGGCATTAAGAGGGAAAAATCATACCATTGCAGAGATAATATATGAATTAGAAATACGAAGAAATAAGGAATGTCTGGTCAGGCACAGTGGCTCATGCCTATAATCCCAGAACTTTGGGAGACCCGAGTGGGAAGATCACTTGAGCCCAGAAGTTTAACAGCCTGCACAACACAGCAAGACCTCATCTCTATTTAAAAACAATAAAAATAAGAAATATCTAGCAGAAAATTGTGGGATAAATGATAGTTTTTTTTAAGCACATCAAATAAAAAGGCAAAGGACAGAGATTTAAGTGATTAGACAGGAAATGGAAAATATGGAAGACAACAGAAATCTGATTTAGAGAAATTGATGTCTCTGACAGAATTTAGAACTAATGAAACTAAAAAAATTTTTTTCAAAGATATGCTATGGTAGCCTGCTAAATATTCCCCCATTTATAATGTTCTCCCTTAATGTTCTCTCTTTCTTCTATAATTGCATTATAGAAGGCATTATAGAAGTTAGGCACCTGGTTAACCAGCAGACTTTATTTCCCAGCCGTCCTTCTATCTAGGTGTGTCAAGGTGTGGCCATGACTAAATTCTAGGCAATGAAATGTGGGCAGGAATGACTGTGTGTCACTTTGGAAGCCTTCCCTTAAAGGCTTCAATCTGTGGCTTCCTAGACCTTTCCCCAATTCATAGTCCCTAGAGAGAGGGTTGTCAAGTTTAGCAAATAAAAACGATGAGCACACAGTTGAATTTGAACATCAGATAAACGACAGATAACTTCTTAGTACAAAAAAGCCTGGTTTGAATTGGTGTTTGAAGCAAAAAAAGACAAGAAAAATGTTGCAGGCAATAAACAAATCAGATTTTAGTGTGTGTCTCATTAAAAAAAAAACATACTGTTGGGTTCAGTGGCTTACATCTGTAATCTCAACACTTTGGGAAACCTAGGCATGAGGATTCTTTGAGCCCAGGAATTCAATACCAGCCTGGTCAACATAATTAGACCCATCACTACAAAAAATTTTTTTTAATTACCTGGGCATAGTAGCTAATTTAGCCCAGGCTATTCTTGAATTCCCAGTCTCAAGCAAGCCTCGGACCTTAGTCTCCCAAAGTTCTGGAATTATAGGCATGAGCCACTGCACCCAGCCTTTCAGCTGCTTTTAAATGTGAATGACCACGTGATTCAACTTTTAAGTCACATTATTTATTTTCTTCAAAATGTTTCGTATCAATTAATGTGGCAGAAATATTTTTAGGTGAGTAACAATTTTCCTTTGGGTCACAGATCAGCAAACTTTTTCTGTAAGGGGCCAGATAGAAAACATTTTAGGTTTTGCAGTGCCACATAATCTCCATTGCAACTACTCAAGTCTCCTGTTACAGTGCTGAAACGGGGATCAACAACGTATAAATGAAATGAGTGGCTAAAACTTCATAACAGACGGAAGACTGGATTTGGTGTATATGCCACACTCAACCAACCGCTGCTTTAGGTAATTCGCTTTGATTTCTTGTAAGATTTCTTTTCTTTTTTGAGATGGAGTCTCACTCTGTCACCCACGCTGGAGTGCAGTGGTGTGATCGCAGCTCACTGCAACCTCTGCCTACCGGGTTCAAGCAATTCTCCTGTCTCAGCCTCCTGAGTAGCTGTGACTACAGGCACCCACTACCATGCCTAGCTAATTTTGGTTACTTTTAGTAGAGACAAGTTTTGCCATATTGGTCAGGCTGGTCTCAAATTCCTGACCTCAAGTCATCCACCTGCCTCAGCGTCCCAAAGTGCTGGAATTATAGGTGTGAGCCACCATGCCTGGCCAGATTTCTTTTCTTATACCAAAGTTTAGTAACTTCCAAGTCACTATTCTGTTTTCATAATTCCTGAAACATAGTAAATCCTTTAAAAAAATTTTTTTAATGTTTTTAAGAGAGACAGTGTCTCACTATTTTGGTCAGGCTGGTATTAAACTCCTGAGCTCAAGTGATCTTCCTGCCTGGGATTCCCAAAGTGCCAGGGTTACAGGCATGAGCCACTGCACCTGGCCAATCCTTTTAATCCTTGGAATTGCAAGGAAGTTTTCACATACGGGTTAGAACCAAGGCTAAGCTCTTGTACCAAAAAGATGTTTTAAATACCACAGCACTTGTGTATAGAAGTTGCTACATAGAAAGTTATGTCTTTTTCAGGTAACAGTCCCAAAGCATGCTCTTTAGGCCTGCTGCAATGGCTTGGTTGTCTTCCACAGGTGGTTTTCATCTCTTGGTCCAAGGCAGATGCTCCAGTAGGGTTCTCAGATAAAATGTAGGATACCCAATTCAACTTGAATTTTAGATAAACGACACATAAATTTCGTAGTTATTTTTGAGACAGGGTTTTGCTCTGTTGCCCAGGCGGGAGTACAGTGGTGCCGTCATGGCTCATTGCAGTCTTGACCTCCTAGGCTCAATTGATCCTCCCACCTGAGCCTCCTGAGTAGGAGGAAACAAAGACAAGCACTACCATGCCTAACTAGTATTTTTTTATTTTTTTGTGGAGACAGGGTCTTGATATGTTGCCCAAGCTGGTCGTATGTTATTTAATCTGCCTAAAATAGTGTTTGAGAGACCAAATAATTAGAAACAAAATGAAGAAAACAAGCTCCCATCTATCAGAAGATATATGCAACTGATATAACCCACCAAGGATTCACAACCTGAGCCTCCAGAAACCAATAAATAAAATAGAAAAGATAAATAGGCGATTTATGAAAGAGAAAATATATGTTTTCACTAAACATATAAAAGATGCTCAGTATCACTGAAATCAGGTTAATGCAAATTAAAATGATAGTGAGACCAATCTCAAACCCATCAAACTGGCAAAAATCAATCTGATAGCAGCAAGTACTTAACTGTTGATAAAAACAGAAGCACTTCAGGTAAGAAATATAAAACCAGCAATCCCAGCTACTCAGGAGGCTGAGGCAGGAGAATTGCCTGAACCCAGGAGGCGGAGGTTGCAGTGAGCCAAGATCGCACCATTGCACTCCAGCCTGGGTAACGAGCGAAACTCCATCTCAAAAAAAAAAAAAAGAAAGAAAGAAAGAAAAAGAAATATAAAACCAGTAAGCAGGCCGGGCCTGGTGGCTCAGGCCTGTAATCCCAGCACTTCAGGAGGCTGAGGTCGGCAGATCAGCTGAGTCAGGAGTCAGACTAGCCTGGCCAACATGGTGAAACCTCGTTTCTACTAAAAATACAAAAATTAGTGGGGCTTGGTGGTGGTCACCTGTAATCCCAGCTACTTGGGAGGCTGAGGCAGGAGAATCGCTTGAACCTCAGAGGGGGAGGTTGCAGTGAGCCAAGATCGCACCACTGCACTCCAGCCTGAGTGACACAGCAAGACTCTGTATCAAAACAAAACCAGTCAATGGCAACTCAAGTTGCTCAAGCCCCAGATCCTGGATTATATGCAAAATTGGAAATGACTAGCTCCACCTCAAAATTCAAGAGGTCTCATATTAAAGACACCCTAATCTGCCCTTTCCACATTAAGTAGCAATTCTGGTCGTACTGTTGCACCAGACCATGAACTTCAAAACAGGCTTGACCCTGTTTTCTCTCCCACCCTGCATCCCCACATCAGTCAACTCTGTCAGCTCCACCATCATATTATATCCAGAATCTGATCACCTCCACTGCGATCACCCAAGTCCAAGTGAAGTCCTTGATCCCCTGGATGAGATGTCAACCTTCAGCTGGTCTTCTGCCCTGTCTTTACTAGTGTCTTCTCTCAACACAGGAACCAGCCCAACCCTTTTAGAACCTAAATCAGGTCTTGTCTCTTCTTTGCTTAAAACTCTCTGGTGGCTTCCTATTTCACTCAGATAACAAGCCAAAATCTTTAGAGTAGTTTACTTTATCCTACTGATCCACCTCCAGGCTATACCAATCAGCTTAAGGTTCCTCAAACACCCAGGCTTGCCCCCACCACACTTGTCACTCACCTATTGTTTGCACCTGTTATTCCCCAAGGCTAGACTATGCTTCTCCCTGCCAGATATCCACTCTCCTCATGTGATTCAGGCTTTTGCTCTAACAGGTTTTCCCTAATCATCCTACTTAAAATAGCACCATAGTCACCTACCTCACTCCACCCCACCCAAATTACTCTCTCTCTCCACCTCCACTCATACCTTCTTTAATGTGTCAAAAAGCACTTATTGCCACCTATTGTTTAATATTTTATTTATTGCCTATCTTCTCAGCCTAGAATGTAAATTTCAGGACAGGAAACAAGTCTGTTTTATTTATTGCTATATTCCTAGTGCCTAGAACAAATCCTGGCATATACTAGACAACCCATAGACTATAAATTGAAGAAGTTGGACACAGAGGCTCCTGCCTGTAATTCCAGAGCTTTGGAAGACCCAGATGGGACAATCACTAGAGCCCAGGAGTTCCAGGCTGCTGTCAGCTATGATTGCATGGATGCACTCCAACCAGGGTGATAGAGCAACACCCTATCTCAGAAAAGAAAGATGAAATAAAGAGAGAAAGAAAGAAAGAATGAAAGAGAGAAAGAGAGAGACAGAGAGAAAGAAAGGGGAAGGAAGGAAGGAAGGAAGGAAGGAAGGAAGGAAGGAAGGAAGGAAGGAAGGAAGGAAAAGAAAGAAAGAATAAAGTACAATAAACCCAAAGGCCTCCTGGGAGATGGAAAATTTTTTTCCAGATCTTTAATTTTTACACAATTTAAATGTTTCTGGGGCATAAATAAAGAAATTTCCCCAAATCCTTTAAAGCATGAATGATAAATATGTGATAGAAATGACCAGGCATGGTGGTTTACACCTGTAATCTCAGCTCATGCCTGTAATCCCAGCACTCTGGGAGGCTAAGAAGGGACTACTGCTTGAGGCCAGGAGTTCAAGATAAATCCTATTAAAAAAAACAAAACCAACCAGGAGACAATTTCACATGTGAATAATTTTTTAATTCCAATTAAAATGCTATTATTAACCTCAATATTTAAATGTACTCTGATGCAAATAATATATTAAATGTACTCTGGTGCAAAATGTACGTTTGCACCAACCGAATAGTACCAATATGTTATTATTATTATTGTCATTATTATTTTGGAGATGGAGTCTTGCTCTGTCACCCACACTGGAGTGCTGTGACCTGATCTCAGTTCACTGCAACCTCTGCCTTTTGGTTTCAAGCAATTCTCCTGCCTCAGCTTCCAGAGTAGCTCTGTCTCCCAGGCTAGAATGCAGTGGCAAAATCTTGACTCAATGCAACCTCTGCCTCCCGGGTCCAAGCAGTTCAGTTCTCTGCCTCAGCCTCTCGAGTAGCTGGGATTACAGGTGCCTGCCACCACACCCAGCTAATTTTTGTGTTTTTAGTGGAGACCCTTTGGTTTTGCTGTTGTTGCCCAAGCTAGAGTGCAATGGCATGATCTTGGCTCACTGCAACCTCTGCTGCCCGGGTTCAAGCAATTTTCCTGTCTCAGACTCCTAAATAGCTGGGATTATGGCATGCACCACCACCACTACCACCCCCCCACCCCGTGCACCCCCTCCCCCGCTAATTTTTGTATTTTTCTGTAGAGATGGGGTTTAACCATATTGGTCAGGATGGTCTCAAACTCCTAACCTCAAATGATCCACTCACCTTGGCCTCCCAAAGTGTTGGGATCACAGGCATGAGCCACTGCACCTGGCCTGTAATTCTCTTTTCATGGGACAAAGTCTTGCTGTGTCACCCAGGCTGGAGTACAGTGGCATGATCATAGCTCATGGCAGCCTTCAATTCCTGGGCTCAGGGGATCTTCCTACTTCAGCCTCCTAAGATGCTGGGACTACAGGTACATGCCATCACACCTGGCTTTTTTTTTTTTTTTTTGAGACAGGGTCTCATTCTATCACTCAGGCTGGAGTGCAGTGCCACAATCTCTGCTCACTGCAACTTCCGCTTCCCAGGCTCAAGCAATCCTCTCACCTCAGCCTCCTGAGTAATTGGAACTATAGGCAAGTGTCACCATGCCCAGCTAATTTTTGTGTGTTTTTTTTTTTTTTTGTAGAGATGGGGTTTTGCCATGTTGCCCTGGCTGGTCTTGAATTCCCAAGCTCAAGCAATCTGCCCACCTTGGCCTCCCAAATTGCTGGGATTACAGGTATGAGCCAGCATGCCTGGCCTAATTTTTTAATTTTTTGTGAAGATGAGGGTCTTGGTGTGTTGCCCAGGCTGGTCTTGAACTCCTGGTTTCAAGTGATTCTCCTACCTTAGCCTCCCAAAGTTCTGGTATTACAGGCATGAGCCAGAGTCTGGCTGTAATTCTCTTTAGTTACTTGCATGACTTCAGCAAACCTCATGTACTCAGATGGAGTGTTTTGGAAAAGGACTGGGCAGTAAGTGGAAATTTGGCCTTCCCTAATCACCCCTCCACCTAGCATGGCCATAGAACCTTATGTTAAGGAAGGTCAGTAGGACAAGGTTTTCAGACTGGGCACAATGGCTCACACCTGTAATCCCAGTGATTTGAGCGGCCAAGGCGGGTGGATCACTTGAGGTCAGGAATTCAAGACCAGCCTGGCCAACATGGTGAAACCCCATCTCTACTAAAAATATAAAAATTAGCCGGGGTTGGCAGTGGGCACCTATAATTCCAGCTACTCAGGAGGCTGAGATAGGAGAATCAATTGAACCTGGGAGGTAGAAGTTGCTGTGAGTCAAGATCATGCCATTGCACACAAGCCTGGTCGACAAGAGGGAATCTAAAACAAATTACATAAAAATAAATAAATAAACAAAGTACTAGGTTTTCGGCAGCAACTAGCTGCCAATTGAACAGAGGCCTAACATAAAAGCTGACCATGAGAGGGAACAGGGAATAGCAGAGATACAGCTATGTGGCTGGCTGCATGAGTTAGGAACAGACATGAAATTAACGTGTATTTCTTTCTTTTTTTTTTTGAGACAGAGTTTCGTTCTTGTTGCCCAGCCTGGAGTGCAATGGCGCAATCTCAGATTCATCAGGCTAGAAACTGAGTTGATAAAAGGGACAATTAAGTAGTACCTGGCCTCTCAACCTGGGTAACAATCAAATGTTCTAAGAGTTTAAAAACCCTTGCTGGGCACGGTGGTTCTCACCTGTCATTTCAACATTTTGTGAGTTCAAGACCAGCCTTGGCAACATAGTGAGATGCACCCCCCCCCCCATATCTGCTATATATATATATATCTATATATATATATAGATATATAAACACACTATACTTTATACACACACACACACACACACACACACGAAATAAAAACTCCTGAGGCTCAGGCCAGCATGGAGATAGATGAATTCAAGCTCTCTGGAGGTAGGACCTGTACATCAGGATTTTTTAAATCCCCTCAGGTGATCTCACTGTGCCATCAGGGATGGGAACCACCTGCTAAAAGGCAATTAGTGGAAAAGGAAATGCTTACTTCACAGAAGCCATCAGAAACTTGACACTTCAAAACGTGTGCAAGACTGTGTATCTTGCTTTCTCTTATTCTGGAGCAGAAGGCATTTTAGGAGTTCTTTAGTCCAGAAATGTAAACTATTCTGTTTGGACTTCATTAAAGCACATGTGGGCGATTAGAAAGAAGTGTCTCCGTGAAATCACTTCAACCATCTGGCAATGCAACAGGAAGCTATTCTGGTTTTGTATGAAATGGAACAAGTAGGGTGAGGCAGTAATGAAAACTTACCCATTATAGCTTTGATTTTCTGAGGGGTATAGAGGAACTTTATTTCTCCTAAGGGATTTTTTCCTTCTCTTTTACTTCCATAGAAAATATTTCTAAAGCAAAGATTTAATTTGACTGAATTATGACTTTTGTATTAATAAATACACATACTTCAAAGGCCTTAGTAAACACATAAAGCTCAACTTTTTTTTTTTTTTAAGATGGAGTTTCACTCTGTCACCCAGGTTGGAGTGCAGTGGTGTGATCTCAGCTCACTGCAACCTCTGCCTCCCAGGTTCAAGCAATTCTCCCGACTTAGCCTCCCTCGTAGTTGGGATTATAGGCATGCACCACCATGCCCAGCTGATTTTTGTATTTTTACAAAATCAAAAATCAGACGGGGTTTCACCATGTTGGCCAGGCTGGTCTCAAACTCCTGACCTCAGGTGATCTGCCCACCTCGGCCTCCCAAAGTGCTAGGATTGTAGGCATGAGCCACCACGCCCAGCCTAACTTCTTATTTTCATGGAGAAGAATGTATATATCAAAGTAATGGGCATTTGAAATGAATATTTTTTTCCATTCCTCCTCCTCTTCCTCTGAAATGAATATTGAAGCACTACTAAAACTGAAACAAGGGCTGCTGTTACATGGTTGCTCACACCTGTAACTCCAGCACTTTGGGAAGCTAAGGTGGTCAGATTGCCTGAGCCCAGGGTTTCAAGACCAGCCTGGGCAACATAGCAAGACCCTGTCTCTAAAAGGAAAAAAAAAAAAACCCGAAACAACTTAAAACATTTATGTAGGAAGTAGCTGGCACAGGAGAAAGTTGGAAGCATTAGGCAGATGAGGTGAGAGGGAGAATAGCCTTTATAATATGCTGTTACCATCACTTAGTAGGTGTGGGGTTTTGAGGTAACCCCACAAAAGCTAATCCCTTCTAAAATCTGTGTCTGCAGCCTTGCTAATAGGCATGAGAGGACCCGCACTGAGCATAGCCAGCTGTAGATGCTACATCTCAGTCTTTTGCAAACAGATATTATTTTTTAGTATAAATATAATTCTTGATTATAGCAATGTATAAAAATATACTGTCACAATTTCTAAACAAAATAAAGCAACAATAGCAAAAACTCACGCATTTGGATGGTTACTAGCAAAAAAAAAAATTTAAATGAACAGGAAATAACAACGGTTTCGTAGGATGTGGAGAGACTGGGATCCCCGTGCATTGTTGGTAGGAAGGCCAAGTGGCTCAGTCGCTAAGGAATACAGTGTGGTGGCTCCTAAAAAAATTAAAAATAGAACCACCACATCATCCAGCAATCCTGCTTCTGGGTATACACCCAAAAGATGTTAAAACAGGGATTCAAACTGATACTTGTATACCCATGTTCATACCAGCATTATTTACATTATTTATAATAGCCAAAAGATAAAAGCAACTCAGTGTCCAGCCATGAATGAATGGATACAACTTGTGGTTGATACACAGACACACTGAAATGTAATATTATTTTATATATACACATATACCGAGACAGGGTCGCACTCTGTCACCCAGGCTGGAGTGCAATGATACCATCACAGCTCACTGGAGCCTCGACCTCCCAAGCTCAAGTGATCCTCCCACCTCAGCATCCTGGAGTAGCTGGTACTACAGACATACACCACCATAGCCAGCAATTTTTGAATTTTTTTGTAGAGACAGGGTTTCTCCACGTTTCCGAGGCTGGTCTCTGAACTCCTGGGCTGAAGTGATCCACCTGCCTTGGCCTCCCAAAGCGCTGGATTACAGGCATGCATGTAATCTTATTAATTATTTTGTTTTCTTTTTTAAGAGGGGAACTCTGATGGGGGAAGGGAAAGGGGAAACATATATTATTAATTCTTTAAAAAAAAAAGGAAAATTTGGCCAGGCACAGTGGCTCACGCTTGTAATCCCAGCACTTTGGGGAACCAAGGTGAGAGGTTTACATGAAGCCAGGAGTGTGAGACCAGCCTGGGCCACATAGTGAAATCTTGTTTCTGGTTTTTCTTTTTGGGAGATAGAGTCTCGCTCTGTAGCCCTGGCTGGAGTGCAGTGGTGTGATCTTAGCTCACTGCAACCTCCACCTCCAGTCCTGGTTCAAGGAATTCTACTGCCTAAGCCTCCTGAGTAGCTGGGATTGCATGCACCACCATGCCCAGCTATTTTTTTTTAATTTTTTTATTTTTAGTAGAAACGGGGTTTCACCATGTTGGCCAGGCTGGTCTTGAACTCCTGACCTCTTGATCCACCTGCCTCAGCCTCCCAAAGTGCTAGGATTACAGGCATGAGCCACCGTGCACAACATGAAACCCTGTTTATAAATAATAATAATAATAATAATAATAATAATAATAATAATAAATAAGCCAGGCATGGTGGCATGCCTCTGTCCCAGGTACTTGGAAGGCTGAGGCAGGAGAATCACTTGAGCCAGGAAAATACAGGTTGCAGTGAGCCATGATTGTGCTGCTGCACTCCATTCAGGGCAACAGAGAGAGGCCCTCTCTCAAAAAACGAGAGGAAATTTTGACTCATGCTACAACATGGATAAACCAGAAGACTTATTCCTTTAGATGGAGTCTCACTCTGTTGCCCAGACTGGAGTACAGTGGTGCCATCTTGGCTTGGCTCACTGCAACCTTCATCTCCTGGGTTCAAGCAGTTCTCTGGCCTCAGCCTCTGGAGTAGCTGGGACTACAGGTGTTCACCATCATGCCTGGCTAATTTTTGTAGTTTTAGTAGAGACAGGGCTTCCCCATGTTAGCCAGGCTGGTTTTGAACTCCTGACCTCAAGTGATCCACCTGCCTCGACCTCCTAAAGTGCTGAGATTATAGGAGTGAGCCACAGTGCCTGGCCTCTCTACCTCTCAATTTGAAGAACTTCTTCGAGCACCAAGGCCACCCTCTTTTGCTTCCCCATCCCAAAGGGTAACAGTGGGGCATGTCTTTTTGTTGTCTTTTTTTTTAATTTTTCTGAGATGTAGTCTCACTCTGTCCCCAAGGCTGGAGTGTAGTGGCACTATCTCGCCTCACTGCAACCTCCATCTTCCAGGTTCAAGCAATTCTGCTGCCTCAGCCTCCCAAGTAGCTGGGATTACAGGTGCACCACCATGCCCAGCTAATTTTTGTATTTTTAGTAGAGATGGGGTTTTGCCATGTTGACCAAGCTTATCTCGAACTCTGGACCTCAGGTGATCTGCATGCCTCGGCCTCCCCAAATTCTGGGATTACAGGCGTGAGCCACCGCATCCAGTCCTTTTTGTTGTTGTTGAACATAATACATATGGTTTTCAGGGTTGAGGCACATTGACTTTAATTTTAGAGACAGAGTCTCTCTATGTTGCCCAGGCTGAAGTGCAGTGACTATTCACAGGTTTAATTGTGGTGCACTGTAGCCTCTAATTCCTGGGCTTAGGCGATTCTCCCATGTCATCCTCCCCAGTGTCTGGGACTATAGGTGCACTCTACCACACCTCCTGGCTTCTATAACTTCTTCTTCTTTTTCTCATTCTTCTTTTTAGTTTTTAAGTTTATTTCTTATGAACTTTTTTTTTTTTGAGACAGAGTGTTGTTATGTTGCCCAGGCTGGAGTGCACTGGTTCCATCTCAGCTCACTGCAACCTCCACCTCCTGGGTTCAAGCGATTCTTATGCCTCAGCCTCCCAAGTAACTGGGATTACAGGTTCAGGCCACCATGCTCAGCTCATTTTTGTATTTTTAGTAGAGATGGGGTTTCACCATGTTGGCCAGGCTGGTCTTGAACTCCTGACCTCAAGTGATCTGCCAACCTCGGCCTTCCAAAGTGCTGGGATTACAGCATGAGCCACTGCACCCCAGCCTTTATTTTTATGTATTTATTTATTTAGAAACAGGGTCTCACTCTCTTGCCCAGGCTGGAGTGCAGTGTCATGATCTTGGCTCATTGCAATCTCCGCCTCCCAGATTCTCCTGGCACAGTCTGCCAAGTAGCTGGAGTAGCTGGAGGCAGAGGTTACAGTGAGTTGAGATTGCACCATCATGCCATTGCACTCCAGGCTGGGTAACAAGAGCGAAACTCCGTCTCAAAATAAATAAATCAACAAAGAATCCCTTAGGTTGCCCTGTCTTTTTTAGCCACTCCCACTTCTCTCCAAGCCCCTCCCCCAACCACTCCTTAACTCTTGGCAACCGTTACCATTCACTTGTTCTTTTTATTTCTATACCTTTGTCATTTCCAGAATGTTTTACAAATGGAATCATACAGTCTATAACTTTTGGGGATTTTCTTTTTTTCCCTCAGCATAATTCTCTGGAGATTCATTTAGAATGTTGCATGATCAATAACTTATTCCTGTTTATTGCTAAGCAGTATTCCTTGGCACAGGTGTCATAGTTTGTTTAACCAGTCACCTATTAAAGGTCATCTAGGTTGTTTCCAGCTCTTGGTTATTATAAATAAAGCTACTGTAAGACCATGTGTGTACAAATTTATAGTCCCTGAATATAAGTTTTCATTTCTCTGGGATAAATACCTAGAATTACAATACCTGGGTCATATAGTAGTGGTATATTTTTAAAGAAACAGCCAAAGTCTTTTCCAGAGTGATTGCATCATTTTATATTCCCCCAGCAATGTATTAGTGATCCACTTTCTCTGCATCCTTGCCAGTATTTGGTGTTATAATTTTTTCTTGTACTCACTCTGATAGGTATATAGTGATATCTCATTGTGATTTTAATTTGCATTTCCCTAATGGCTATTGATGTAGAACATCTTTTCATGTGCTCTTCTTATGTTGGTTTTATATATAATATATAGGTTACTTATTTATTTTTATTTTATATTTTTTTTTTTTGAGATGGAGTTTTGCTCTTGTTACCCAGGCTGGAGTGCAATGGCGTGATCTCGGCTCACCGCAACCTCCGCCTCCTGGGTTCAGGCAATTCTCCTGCCTCAGCCTCCTGAGTAGCTGGGACTACAGGCACGCGCCACCATGCCCAGCTAATTTTTTGTATTTTTAGTGGAGACGGGGTTTCACCATGTTGACCAGGATGGTCTCGATCTCTTGACCTCGTGATCCATCCACCTCGGCCTCCCAAAGTGCTGGATTACAGGCGTGAGTCACCGCACCCGGCCTATTTATTTTTGAGACAGAGTCTTGTTCTGTCACCCAGGCTGGAGGGCAGTGGTATGATCTCAGCTTACGGCAACCTCTGCCTCCTGGGTTCAAGCAATTTGCCTCAGCCTCCTGAATAGCTGGGATTACAGGTACATGCCACCATACCCGGTTAATTTTTGCATTTTCAGTAGATATGGGGTTTCACCATGTTGGCCAGGCTGGTCTCAAACTCCTGACCACAGATGATCTGGCTGCCTCAGCTTCCCAAAGTGCTGGGATTACAGGAGTGAGCCACCTCGCCCGGCCTAATGTCTGACGTTTTTCATTGTATTTAGAAGTAGTAGGTGGGGGAAAGTACCACATTGTCTCTTATGATGGGTCAAAAATAGAGTCATAGTTAAGAAATCAAGTTCTGTTCTCACATGGCTGAGGTGCAAATGCTGGCTTACCCGTGTCTGGCTTTGCATGGGTAAACTTGCAAATCTTGGGCAACCTCTCTTTCTTCAGTTTTCCAGTCTGCAACATGGAGATAACACCTAGTTTTGAGGATTTAATGAGCTAATCCACGCAAAACACTTCAAACAATATGTCCAACTATTTTTAGTTATTATACAAAATTCAAAGGCATTTCATAAAATTGATAATAGTTTCACAATATTTTAAAATTTGATTCGCTCCCTTCTGATATTTAATATTAAAGAAAACAATTTTGATGCCAACTTATTTTTGCCTTTTTAAAGTAACCTTTTCTGGGTGTGTCAGTACAGCTTGTGGGATTTTTGTTTTTCTTTGCAATTCCCAGCTGTGCTACGCCTATGTATGAGAAAGTGTCTCTTCATTCTTGATAAATACTTGACAAGCTCTTTCAATCTGAATGGCAAGTGCTTCCACAACTCACAGAATCATGAATAGATCTGGTTCAGAGTCCCTGAATTTCTAACCATGATGAAGCCACATTTCTTTACCTAATGTTTAGTTCCCTTAATCATTTCTGAACTTGGGAAGAGACGGCTATACAGAAAGGAAGAGCATTTGAAACCTGATTATTCTATTCAAAACCAAAGATTCATAAGCAAGGCTTACCAGCATTTACTCTAAAGTTCATAGTAAAATAATATTTTGAACATTAAACATTTATCTATATAGTATTATTATTTTTTTTTTTTTTTGAGACAGAATCTTTCTTTGTTGTTCATGCTGGAGTGCTGTGCCTATGATCTCAGCTCACTGCAACCTCCACCTCCTGGGTTCAAGCTATTTTTCTGCCTTAGCCTCCCAGGTAGCTGGGATTACAGGCTTGTGCCACCACACCCAGATAAATTTTGTATTTTTAATAGAGATGGGGTTTCACTATGTTGGCCAGGCTGGTCTTGAACTCATGACCTCAGCTGATACACCCTCCTTAACCTCCCAAGTGCTGGGATTACAGGTGTAAACCACCGTACCTGGCCAAAAATATACCTATATTTGAAAGTATGATATACACCCTTAAAGTATAAGGATGAAAAAATTTCTTTTGCAAGTGGCAAGGAAGAGACAGTCAAGTCACTGGTAAAATAATAACTTCAAAACACTTCCCAACCATTTTCTAATCCTTAAAAGATATCAACAAATGATGATAGAAATATCTTTATTTTTTTTACATTTACTCTGCAACAAATAGAATGAGGAATTCTAAAATGAGTTTGATTACATGCACAAAGCTATCCTTATAGGTAATGAATATTTGGCTTAATGGCTGTAAATATGGATTGGTAAATTATGGTACATACCTAAAATTAAATATTATGTGATTGTTACAATAAGTTAGATATATGTGAACCGATATGCAAGGTAGTAGTAGATACAGAATTCTATGAAAAAATATGTGGGCATGTATAATTTATATATTAAAAACGTTTATGGAAAGGCACTTATTGGCAGGAAATGATAAACAAACTCTGAAGATTGTAGGACTAAGTGCCAGGTGACAGACCAAACACTTATTTTAAAAGTTTCCATATTATTTGAAAATTTTTAACATTGCGCATTATAAAAACAATAGTTTTTCTTTCTGTTATTGTTGTTATTTTGAGACAGGGTCTCCTTCTTTTGCCCAGGCTGGAGTGCAGTGGGGCAATCTCAGTTCACTGCAACCTCCACCTCCTGGGTTCAAGCAATTCTCCTGCCTCAGCCTCTCAAGTAGCTGGGATTACAGGCATGCCCCACCATGCTCTGACAATTTTTTATATTTTTAGTAAATATGGGTTTTCACCATGTTGGCTGGGCTGGTCTTGAACTTCTGACCTCAAGTGATCTGCCCGCCTCAGCCTCCCTAAGTGCTGGGATTAGAGGTGTGAGCTACTGTGCCCGGCCTATTCCTGTTAAGAAGAAAGAAAAAAATTGATATATGGATGTTAAGATCTACCTGAATATAGAAATTAAGTGTTGGTTAGCTGGGTGCAGTGCCTCACTCCTGTAATCTCAGCACTTTGAGAGGCCGAGGTGGGCAGATTGCTTGAGCTCAAGAGTTCAAGATCAGCCTAGGCAACATGGCAAGACCCTGTCTTTATAAAAAATACAATTATTAATACAAAAATTAGCCCAATGTGGTGACGTGCACCTGCAGTTTCAGCTACCCGGGAGGCTGAGGTGGGAAGATCACTTGAGCTTGGCGGGTGGAGGTTGCAGTGAGCTGAGCTTGTGCCACTACACTCCAGCTTGGGTGAGAGTGAGATGTTCTATCAATTAAAAAAGTTATATTAAAAAAATAAAGAAGTGATGGTACCAAATTTTGTATTTATCAAAGATGCTGTGTTTTCTTTGTATCTCTTAACAACAAGCTATTAGACCAAATTAACAATAAGGAAAATAGAAATCTTGGCTGTTATTGCAGAACACTGAACCCATGTATATTAGGCTGTTCCTACATTGCTATAAATAAATATGAGACTGAGTAATTTATAAGAAAAGAGGTTTAATTGGCTCAGGATTCTGCAAGAGAAAGAGTGGGGAGGAGGTGCCACACCCTGTTTTTTGTTTTTTTGTTTTTTGTTTTTTGTTTTTTTGTTGTTGTTTTTGAGACAGGATCTCATTCTGTGGCCCAGGCTGTAGTACAATGGTGCAATCGTAGCTCACTGCAGCCTTCATCTCCCAGGCTCAAGCTATCCTCCACCTCAGCTTCCCTAGTAGCTGGGACTACAAGTGTGTACCATCACATCCACCTAATTTTTGTACTTTTAGTAGAGACTGGGTTTTGCCATATTTCCTATGCTGGTCTCAAACTCCTGGGCTCAAGCAATCCTCCTGCCTCAGCCTCCCAAAGTGCTGGGATTACAGGTGTGAGCCACCATGCCTGGCTACCATGCATTTTATACTTACATTATCCGTAGGCTACCAGGTCCTTGAGATTTTTAAAATTTATATTGACAAGTACTAGTATATAGATACAGAATAGATACAAATGTATATATTTTTTCACATATTTCATATAAAATGTCACATACTATCACAGCTTGTAGGTATGATTGCAATTATATATCACATGAACTGTAAACATAATTTAATAAGTTGTATTTGTTTGGGAAGGAGTTTATGTAATCTTAAATTTTGATGAATGCTCTTATTTTTATTTATTTTTTTTGAGATGGAGTCTCACTGTGTCCCCTAGGCTGGAATCCAGTGGCATGATCTCTGCTCACTGCAGCCTCCCGGGTCCAAGCGATTCTCCTGCCTCAGCCTCCCGAGTATCTGAGATTACAGGCTCATGCCACTACACCTGGCTAATTTTTGTATTTTTAGTAGAGACAGGGTTTAACAATGTTAGCCAGGCTGGTCTCGAACTCCTGACCTCAAGTAATCCACCTGCCTCGGTCTCCCAAAGTGCTGGGATTACAGGCATGAGCCACTGTGCCTGGCCTTATATTTGTTTCTGTAAACTATTTAGAGTGGTGGGTAACCCTCATATGGTATAGAGCATAATCTTTTAGTCTTTATAAGTATCTCTTTATCATAATAATTACTTTTAAGCATAAGCTGAAATGTTAAATGAAAGTATAGCATTATTTATATATATATAAAATCTTGTAAAGGTCATAATTCATTAAGGCTGCGCTTTTTCTTGCTTTCTTTTTTCTTTTGAAAGAGTCTCACTCTGTTGCCCAGGCTGGAGAGCAGTGGCACGATCTCGGCTCACTGCAACCTCCGCCTCCTGGGTTCAAGCAATTCTTGTGCCTCAACCTCCTGAGTAGTTGGGACAACAGGTATGCAGCACCACGCCTGGCTACTGTTTATATTTTAGTACAGACCAGGTTTCGCCATGTTGGCCAGGATGGTCTGTAACTCCTGATCTCAAGCGATCTGCTCGCCTTGGCCTCCCAAAGAGCTGGGATTACAGGCATGAGCCACTGTGCTCAGCCAAGGCTGACATTTTTCAATGAACTTGTTCTAGTCTTTAAAACAAATAATATTTAAAAGTAGACTTACATTAATACAAATATCACACTCCATCAAAATAAACTAAAAGCAACAGCAGATTAGTGGCAGTAGGTTCTAAGGAATAAGACCATTTGAAAATTGCTTCTTTGCTAGATGGACAATTATGTTTGAAGGAATAAACAACACTTTAAAAAATAAAGTTCTAGCTGGGAGCGGTGGCTCATGCTTGTAATATCAGCACTTTGGGAGGCTGAGGCAGAAGGATTGCTTGAGTCCAGGAGTTCAAGACCAGCTTAAGCCACATAGGGAGACCCTGTCTCAATTATTATTATTATTTATTATATATTAAAAAATAATCAATAAGGCTCCTCACCTTCACTAAAGAAATCAGTATAGCTAGAGAAATATATTCCACGAAAATGATTTGTAGTATCTATAAGATCATGGAGAATAGGAAGAAACTTGTGCTTGAGTAAACTAATTTTTATAAAATTATGAAGTTACAGGATTGATATGACAGGACATTGAATTATTTCACAAAATGTGAAAATTTGTAATTGCATCTGAGTGCTAGTTTGTCTTTGTAGAAAGAGAAGCCTCTAACACTGCTGCCAAGCCACTGAGATCCATGAATAAGTAAAGATCCTTGCACATCACAGAACAGGAGCAACCAGATTGGCTGATTAAGAAACTCACTTCAGGCCGGCACAGTGGCTTATGCCTGTAATCCCAGCACTTTGGGAGGCTGAGGCAGGTGGATCATTTAAGGTCAAGAGTTCAAAACCAGCCTGGCCAACATAGTGAAACCCTGTCTCTACTAAAAGTACAAAAATTAGCTGGGCGTAGAGGTGGGTGCCTGCAATACCAGCTACTTGGGAGGCTGAGGCAGGAGAATTGCTTGAGCCCAGGTGTCAGAGGTTGCAGTGAGCAGAGAGTGTACCATTGCTGCACTCCAGCCTGGGCAACAAAACGAGATTCCATCTAAAAAAAAAGAAGAAGAAGAAAAGAAAGAGAAAAAGAAACTCACTCTGCTGCAGGTTCAGTCCCTGCTTTTCCTGCTGGCTATGACATAGGGTATGGACTCATGACTACTGACTATAAAAATGGTCCCAGTTCTCCACTCTTTCCTCTGTTTGCATCCTTTGCCATGTTATTTTGCAGTTGTCACCATCAAGAGGTGGTGCTGATTTTCTCATCCATTGATCTAGACTGACCTTGTCTGCTATGTTCTTCCAGTAGAATGCAGGTGAATGACAATGTGCCAGTTCTGTCTCCACCTCATGAAACTTTATGTGCTTCCATTCTCTTCCTTGGAATGCTGCAGCCACTATATGACAAGTCTTGCCTACTGTAGGATGAGAGACCACATGGAGAAGAGATTGGTTTCCCAACTGAAAGCATCCTAGAGCATCCAGCCCTCAGCCTTTTGAATTAAGTTGATACATTTTGGAGAAGTTTGTTATACAGCAATAGCTAACTGATATATGCAGTAAATATCAAGTCATCTATTTCAAAACAAAAGACAAAATCTTCAACTGTTTACTCTAGAATAGTAATCCTGTTGTTCACTTTTTCTTCATGTCAAATTTATTATTTTTCATTTTTTTGGGAAAGAGTCTCACTCTGACACCCAGGCTGGAGTGCAATGGCACTATCTCAGCTCACTGCAACCTCCACTCCCTGGGTTCAGCTATTCTCAGCCTCCAGAGTAGCTGGGATTACAAGCGCACCACCACGCCTGGCTAATTTTTGAATTTTTAGTAGAGATAGGGTTTCATCATGTTGGCCAGACTGGTCTCAAACTCCTGACCTCAAGTGATCCACCCACCTCAGCCTCCCAAAGTGCTGGGATTACAGGTGTGAGCCACCATGCCTGGCAAAGTTTTTTAAAACAATAGCCTATGCCTTACCTTCTCTTCATTCTTTCCTCTACAATTTCACTAAGACTGGTCTTGCTAAGGAGACGAAACATTTTTTTAAATGTTATTTTAATTTTGGAGACTAAAGATCGTGTGTGTGTGTGTGTGTGTGTGTGTGTGTGTGTGTATTTGAGACAGGGTCTCAATCTGTCACCCAGGTTGGAGTACAGTGGCATGATCTCGGCTCACTGCAACCTCCACCTCCCGGGCTCAAGTGATTCTTGTGCTTCAGCCTTCCAACTAGCCAGGATTACAGGCACGCACCATCATGCCTGGCTAAGTTTTGTATTTTTAGTAGAGTTGTGTATTTTTAGACCATGTTGGCCAGGTCAAACTCCTGACCTCAAGTGATCTGCTTGCCTTGGCCTCTCCAAAGTGCTGGGATTCCAGGCACCAGCCACTGCACCCAGCCGGTTGTTATTTTTACTTTTTTGGAGAGACAAGGTCTCACTGTGTTGCCCAGGCTGGTCTGGAACTCCTAGGATCAAGTGATCTGCCCACCTGGGCTTCCCGCAGTACTGGGATTACAGGTGTGAGCCACCGTGCCCAGCTGAGACTAAAGATCTTTTAATTCCCAAGTTCCAAGTTTCTAATGCTTGTTTTACTTAAGTTTCTGCATCATTGGACACAGTCGATGACATTTTTCTTGTCTCTGTCTCCTTGTTTTTCATGACACCACTGTCTTCTGTTTTTTTCTCCTACCTCTATGGCTATTGCTTCCAATTCTCTAACATAGATCCATCTTCCTCGGCCTCCCCCATGAATGTACATGTTCGCCAATGATCAGTGCCCAACCCCTTTTTTTCTCAGTATTTCAGATAGACCACTTTGATGATATTCTGAAAGATATATTATCATAACCCTTGCATATTCTGAGAAGTCATCATGTTCTCCTCATAAGGGAAAGCCAGTTTTACTTCAACTCCGCTGTTTGTTTTTACTTTTTTGAAGTTCTCATTTCAGCCACTTTGCTTTTGGAGTCATCCTTTGCTTTATATTTTAATCCCATCCTGTCATCTTTTTCTCTTTCTTTCCTCTTTTATTTTTCTCCTCTAATTCATGGAGACAGCATCTTCCTGCATTCTACTGAGAATGTCTAAGAGATTTTCAAAAAATTATTCTGAACTTTGTGGAGATTCTTTTTTTTGAGACAGAGTCTCTCTGTCACCCGGGCTGGAGTGCAATGGCTCAATCTTGGCTCACTGCAACCTCTGCCTCCTGGATTCAAGCGATTCTTGTGCCTCAGCCTCCTGAGTAGATGGGATTACAGGTGCATGCCACCATGCCCAGATAATTTTTTGTATTTTTAGTAGAAATGGGGTTTTGCTATGTTGGCCAGCCTGTCTCAAACTCCTGGCCTCAAGTGATCTGCCTGCTGCAACCTCCCAAAGAGCTGGGATTACAGGCATGGGCACCATGCCTGGAGGAGATTATTCTTTTAATCTAGTTTGTACTGCACTTTCACAGACAAATTTTTTCTCTGTTGCTCATTCTTATAAAAGTTAGGATCATCTAGCCATTCTTTTTGTCAACAGGTAGGGGGGAAAGTTCTGGCGCTTCTGCCTTGCACACTTGGGGGGAGATTGAGATTGAGCTCCCTTCTTGGATCTCCTGTTTGAGAGGAAGGTAATCTGCTACTAGTCCAGTAGCCAGTTTTTAGGATATTCTCAACTATTGTGGTCCTATTTCATAATATCTTATCCCACTCCTTTCACTTTGAAACTATCGAGTGCTTAAATATCCTGGCCAGGTACTTGAATGTCAATATCCTGGCTCATGCCTGTAATCCCAGCATTTTTGGAAGGCTGGGATTGAGCCCAGGAATTAAAGACCAGCCTGGGCAACATATCGAGACTATATATCTATAAAAGAAAAAAAATTAATGTCCTCATTAGGTATCTGGTTAATTTTTTTTGAGATGGAGTTTCGCTCTTGTTACCCAGGCTGGAGTGCAATGGCGCGATCTCGGCTCACCACAACCTCTGCCTCCTGGGTTCAGGCAATTCTCCTGCCTCAGCCTCCTGAGTAGCTGGGATTACAGGCACGCACCACCATGCCCAGCTAATTTTTTGTATTTTTAGTAGAGATGGGGTTTCACCATGTTGACCAGGATGGTCTCGATCTCTTGACCTCGTGATCCACCTGCCTCAGCCTCCCAAAGTGCTGGGATTACAGGCATGAGCCACCACATCCAGCAATTTTTTTTTTAAGATGGAGTCTTGCTCTATCGCCCAGACTGGAGTGCAGTGGCGCAATCTTGGCTCACTGCAACCTCCGCCTCCCTGGTTCAAGTGATTCTCCTTCCTCTGTCTCCCGAGTAGCAGCCACCACCATACCTGGCTAATTTTTTTTATTTTTAGTAGGGACAGGGTTTCACCATGTTAGCCAGGAGGGTATATGGTTAATTGTATGTGTCAACTTGACTGGGCTATCATTACCCAGATATTTGGTCAGGCAGTATTCCAGGCGTGTCTGTAAAGGTGTTTCTGGATGAGACTAACACCTGAATTGGTAAACTGAATAAATCAGACTGCCTTCTCTAACGTGAGTGGCCATTATCCAATCTGTTGAAGGCCTGAATAGAACAAAAAGGCTGGGTAAGAGAAAACTTCTTCTGCTTGACTGCATTCAAGCTGTGACCTTCTTTTTTCATTGCCTTCAGAATTGAATGGAAACATGGACTCTTTCTGTGTCTTGAGCCTGTTGGATTTGAGACTGAAACTCCATATACCATTTACTTTCCTGGGTCTCCAGCTTGCTGACAACAGACCTTGGGACTTGTCAGCCTCCATAAGTGTGTAAGCCAATTCCTTATAATAAATCTTTTTCTGGCCAGGTGTGGTGGCTTATGCCTGTAATCTCAGCACTTTAGGAGGCTAAGGTAGGTGGATCATCTGAAGTCGGGAGTTCGAGACCAGCCTGACCAACATGGAGAAACCCCATCTCTACTTCATACAAAACATTAGCTGGACTTGGTGGCGCATGCCTGTAATCCAGGCTACCTGGGAGGCTGAGGCAGGAGAATCACCTAAACCCAGAAGGTGGAGGTTGCAGTGAGCCAAGATTGTGTACTCCAGCCTGGACAATAAGAGGGAAAACTCCATCTCTAAAAAAATTAAAAATTAATAAATAAATCTTTTTCTGTACACATCCTATTTGATGTAGTTTGGCTCTGTGTCCCCACTCAAATCTCATGTCGAATTGTAATTCCCGGTGTTGGTGGAGGGGCCTGGCAGGAGGTGATTGAATCATGGGGGTAGTTTCTAATGGTTTAGCATCACCCCCCCAGTGCATGATGGAGTTCTCACGAGATGTGGTTGTTTGAAAGTATGCAGCACTTCCCCCTTTGCTCTCTCTCTCTTCCTCCTGCTTTGGCCATGTAAGATGTTCTGGCTTCCCCTTTGCCTTGTGCTGTGATTGTAAGTTTCCTGAGGCCTCCCAGCCATGTCTCCTGTACAGCCTGGAGAACTGTGAGTCAGTTAATCCTCTTTTCTTCATAAATTAACCCAGTCTCAGGTAGTTCTTTATAGCAGTGTAAGAATGGACGAATACACTTTTGGATCTGTTTCTCTGAGGAACCCTGACTATTACAGTACCCTTAATGGGATTCTTCTAGTCTTGGCCCTCTGACTTTAAAACTTTACATTTGGAGTCTATATCTACAATACACTAACACCAGCTTTCCTGAGCACTACTTTCCGCCCAGTCTTTAGTTGCTACCTCTGAATCAAAAAAAATAAAACTGATAATGAAAATGGCTAATATTAATGGGAACATATTCTGACTCAAAGACTATGCTGAGGATTTTACATCTGCTGTCCTAGCCAATGTAAAAATATAGAAAGATGTAGGGGGATGGGAGAGTGAGGTGAAGAATAAGAAGAATCAGGCTGGGCACAGTGGCTTGCACCTTTAATCTCAGTACCTTGGGAGGCTGAGAGGGAAGATCACTTGAAGCCAGGAGTTCAGGACCAGGCTGGGCAGCATAGCAAGACCCCATCTCTAAAACCAGTTTGCCAGGCATCCAAAATCAGCTGCTGACAGGAAAAAAGAAGAAGAAGAATCAGGGAATCGGTGCTCTGGTTGTCACATAAGTCATGTTCTATGAGTAAAATACTATCTGCCCAATATTCCAATTACTAAAGAATCTCTGAATGCAAGAATAACAGGGCTGGTGAAAAAATGTGCATCTACATCTTTTCAGGTGAGTTAGGTATACCATGAAGCAATGTCTCAGCGATTTTCTCTGTCATGTTAGACGGTAAGCTCTGTAAAGGCCAGTAGCATGACCGTATTTGTCCGCTGTGTATTCCTAGGACCTAGCAAGGTACCTGGCACAGAGTAAGTGTTCAGAATCTCTCATTCATGTTTGCCAAATCTAATTTTCCGTTGCTAAAGATTCACTCCAGATTCTGATAAGTTGTGTGTGTCTTCATTTTTTGTGTGTGATAATTTTTCTTCTTTTTTCTGTAGTTTCATAGCCATTTTAGTGGACAATTGGGAGAATTTAAACATAAATTTATATATGTTTAAACCAGAAGTCACTTTAATAAGTTTTAAGCATGGTGTCGAAGCTGAGGAATGGCTCTACTAAAAGTCAATAATCATACACATTTCATAAATTGAATTAGTTGATGAATGCATTGGAGCTGAAAGAGGAATCAAAGAGTATCAAAGAGGAATATGATTTTGTGACCCTGAAATACTCCCATTGCTCAGAATCCATTTCCTTATCTGTACAGGGAAGAAAATTACAGCCACCCCAAGGTTTGTCAAATGTATTTGCATGGGGGTGAAGGGACTAATATAATGTATGTAAAACATGAAATGCTACATATTTTATTTTATTTTTTAAGACAGAGTCTTGCTCTGTTGCCCAGGCTGGAGTTTGGTGGTATGATCTCAGCTCACTGCAACCTCTGCCTCCTGAGTTCAAGTGATTCTTGAGCCTTAGCCTCCTAAGAATCTGGGATCACAGGCACATGCCATCATACCCTGCTAATTTTGCATTTTTAGTAGAGATGGTGTTTCATCATGTTGGCCATGCTGGTGTCTAACTCCTGTCCTCAAGCAATCCGCCCACCTTGGCCTCCCAAAAAGCTGGGATTACAGGCATTAGCCACCGCTCCTGGCCAAAAGCCTATATATTTTAAATGTTTTAGTTGCTATCTTTTTTGTTTTCTGCCTTGTGTGCAAATCTATGTGTATCGTTTTTTTTTTAAAGACACATATTTTACTCTGTCACTGCAAGAAGCAACAGGACAGTATTATACTCTCCAATTTCTCTACCAGATTCAAGGGTTATGGCCGCTTTGGCAGGGAGAGAGTTGTTGTGCAGAAAATCTTACTGTTGGATCCAGGACAAAGCATCAAACAGTTGCATAAGTCTTTGTCAGCTTGGAGTTGTTGTTCTGCAGGTGTTTTGCTATGTTGACACAGCTCATATTTGCCCTGTTTTACTTATTGCTCTTTCTTTTGGAGGAAATCATAGAGAAAACAGGACTCAAACCACAAACGGAAACAGTTTATCTGTTTAGCTGTTGAACTCCTCGGGAAAGAAGAAAGAAATCAGTTAAGAGATGCATGAGTGAATCTTTTCAAAAATCCACCTCCAAAACACACCAAAAAGAGTAATAGCAGTGATTGATCAGAGGCATTTGCACCATAGAGATACAAATGCCTCTAAATGAGGCATTAAGGTTAATTATTGGGAAAGTCCCCTCATGCTCAAGGCTCTACAGAAGGGACACAGGTAAGTAAAACAAGTCTGTGCCCTCATGGAGCTTCTTGCTGAACAGAGAAAATAGAGCAGGCAAGTGACTCTAACACACAGCAAACCATAAAAATGTGGCCATCAACTTCGTGACATCCCCCATTTTAGCAGATCTTAATTATTCATAATCAATTATATTTACAGGTCTTGTTTCTCAAATTGTATATTTTATTCTAAACACGTGAAAATCTTGTTCTCAAATATAGCATTTAATGAGGCCAATGAACCAGCTTTCAGAGAATCATATATTATTGTCTAGGAAGAAGGGAAGATTTTGGAAAATGCAAGCAGCCTGTCCCTATGCCTTGCTGATGGCCACTGAAAAGGCCGAGCATATAGGAAATAGTCTTCATTCTAATGTGAAAGGCATATTTGTGTCCCGTGGAATGAGAGGTATGCATGGCATGAGAACAGGACCCAGGGTCATTGCAGGGCTCACAGTTGTGAGGCATATTTCCTGAGTTATATTCCTCCACATGGATCATTGCTTGTTAGTTATCACATTCATTACTTCTATTCGATTAGTCCTAGCATAATTATTCCTGTAATTTTCATTTGTTCTTCCCTTTCTTCATCATTCTCTATCTTTGAAATTGTGGAATTTCATTTCAGTCTTGAAGACCATTTGATCTTATCCAAATGCTAGTTCAGGAGCATTTGCTTTCTGTTTTCTCAGAGTCTTTATACATAGCTCAGCAATTCTTACATTTCTTAAAACTTTTAACTGTTGGATGAAGTAAAGGCTCCAAACTATATATGATTTTTATAAACATGTACATTTCAAGTCTGAATAGATTATGTGTATTTGATGTTTAACAGAGTGAAAATTTGAAGATTACTTTTACAAAATTAAATACTTGTTTGTAGCTTATTAACAAGCTGTATAAACTATTAATCATGATCTATCACCTGACAAGGCTAATATTTATATAACTTTTCTTTTTTTTCTTTTTGAGACGGGCTTTCGCTTTGTCACCCAGGCTAGAGTGCAGTGTCGTCATCTTGGCTTTACTGCAAACTCCACCTCCTGGGTTCAAGTGATTCTCCCACCTGAGCCTCCCGAGTAGCTGGGACTACAGGAGTGTGCAATCACACCTGTCTAATTTTCGTACTTTTTGTAGAGACACTGTGTATTAGTTTGTTTTCATGCTGCTGATAAAGACATATCCCAGACTGGTAAGAAAAAGAGGTTTAATTGGACTTACAGTTCCACACGGCCAGGGAGGCCTCAGAATCAATGACGGGAGGCAAAAGGCACTTCTTACATGGCAGCAGCAAGAGAAAATGGGGAAGAAGCAAAAGTGGAAACCCTTGATAAACCCATCAGATCTTGTGAGACTTGTTCACTGTCATGAGAATATCATGGGAAAAACCTGCCTCATGATTCAATTCCTTTCCCCGCGTCCCTCTCACAACACACAGGAATTCTGGGAGATACAATTCAAGTTGAGATTTGGATATAGACACAGCCAAACCATATCACAGGATTTCAGCATGTTGGCCTGGCTAATTTTAGAGGGAAATTATTCTGTGTTTCAACATTAAGTATGATGTTATCTGTAGAATTTTTGTTGAGAATTTTCATCAGGAGTGGATGTCGTGTTTTGCCAAATTCCTCTGCTGTGTCCATTGAGATGATGACATAATTTTTCTTCTTTTTTGCTTATTAATATGGTGAATTACCTTGATTCCTTTTTGAATAAGCCAATCTTCATGTCTAGAATAAACTTCACTTGGCCATGATGCTCTTAATGTGTTGTTGGATTTAATTTTGATAACATTCTGTTTTGAATTTATGCTCATGGGGAATACTTCTCGCTAATGTTCTCTGACCGTATTTTCTCGTTTCTCTATTCCTCCTTGCAGATCTGTCAGTTTTTGCCTTATGTAATTAAAAGCTCTGCAATTTGGTACACAAACTTGGTTTTTGTGCTTGAGGATTCCCTTAGCTTAGTGGATCTATGGGTTAATAATTTTTGTCATATGTGGAAAATTTGGGGCCATTAAATATTTTTCTGCCCTTCCTATCTCCTTTGCAGATTCCAATTACACATACATTAGGTCACTTGAAGTTATTCCATTCATGGATGCTCTTTTCATTAAAAACAATTATTTTTCTCTTGTCTTTCACTAAAATAGTTTCTACTGGTCTATCTTCAAGTTTATTAACATTTACTTCTGCAGTGTTTAATCTGTCATTAACCCCATCTAGAGATTTGTCATCTTATACATTCTACTTTTTATGTCCAAAAGTTCAATTTGGGTCTTCTAAAAGCATCTTCCATGTCTCTATGTAAATTTCTGACATATTGAATTCAGTTATAACATGTTTTAAAGTCCTTGTCTATTAATTCTAATATCTACATCAGTTTTGAGTCAGTTTGAACTGACTCAAATATTTCTCCTCATTAAGGGTCCTATTTTCTGCTTGTTTTATGTCTGGTAATTTTTGTCTGGATGCCAGACATAGTAAACTTTACTTAGTTAGGTGCTGAATATTTTATATTCCTGTAAATATTCTTGAGCTTTGTTCTGGGGTGCAGTTATGTAACTTGGAAGCAGTTTGATTCATTTGGGTCCTGCTTTGAGTTTTGTTAGGTAGGACCAGCATAGTGCTCAGTCTAAGGCTAATTGTCCTCAATACTGAGGCAAGAGCCTTCTGTATACTCAACTCAGTGCCCAGGGAATTACAGTATTTTTCCACTCTGTCCAGTGGGAACAGGCACTATTCCTGGCCCTCTGTGTGCAATGGGTGCTTTCTTTAATTCTTTTGAATGCTGTTTTTCCCACTATCAAGTCCTTTCCTCACATTCATTCACTGCTCAATGTTCTGCTGCATACTTAAGGGTGACCTCCTGCAGATATCTGGATAGATCCTTCCTTCCTTCCTTCCTTCCTTCTTTCCTTCCTTCCTTCCTTCCTTCCCTCCCTCCTTATCCCTTCTCTTTCTTTCTCTTTTCCTCTCTCCTTCCTCCTCTTTCTTCTTCCTTTTCTCCTCCCCTCCCCTCCCTTCCCCTCCCCTCCCCTCCCCTCCCCACCCTTCCCCTCCCCTCCCCTCCCCTCCCCTCCCCTCCCCACCCTTCCCCTCCCCTCCCCTCCCCTCTTCTCTCCTCTCCTCTTCTCTCCTCTCCTCTCCTTGTCTCACTCTTTTACCCAGGCTGGTGTGCAGTGGCACAACTATAGCTCACTGAGGCCTTGATCTTCCAGGCTCAAGCAATCCCCCTACCTCAGACTCCCAAGTAGCTGGGACTACAGAGGTGCACCACCACACTGGATTAATTTTTGTATTTTTTGGAGAGACGGGACCTCACCATGTTGCCTAGGCTGACCTCAAACTCCTGGGCTCAAGTAATCTTCCTACATCGACTTCCCAAAGTGCTGGGATTACAGGCATGAGTCACTGTGTCTAGCCCGGATTTCTGTTTTTATGAAATACTCTTCTCTCCATTACTCTGTCCTCAACACTCTAGATTCCACTGTCTTTCTGGACTCTCAATTGCATCTCCTCAATTCAAGGAGTTCACTGGTTTTTGCCTGGTTTCTCTCTATGTTGCAGCCTAGAAACTCTTAAACTCTCTCATGATGGTAAAACTGGGGGCATTGGTAGCACTCCCCTTGTTCATTGACTGTTTCTCAGAAATCGCTGTCCTTCATCACCTATCCTCAGTGCCTTCGAAGGTATTATTTCATATATTTGTCTGTCTTGTTGTTGTTTGGTTGCTTCAGGTGGTAGAGTAAATCAACCTCTATTTCTCTATTTGAGCTGGAAGCAGAGTCTCTACTTTTTAAAATGCTATTTTAAGTGGATTTTGTAACATTCATTTTCTATTTACTTACTTCAAGAAATACAATTGATTTTTGTATATTAACCCTGTATCCTCCAAACAGTACGGTTTTAACAATATTATTGGCTCGTTCACATACACACACCTGAAGAGAGGTAAATCTAAAGTGGGGGATTAGGGAGCAAGAACTCACAGCAGATAGAAGAAATTACTGGAAAGGTTGCAAGGAAGAGGTGGAATGTGAAGGATAGTAAAATATGTTATAAGGAAAAGCTGCGGCATAAACAAAGCACAGAAGAAGGCCTAATCAAGGACTGAAAAGTCCAGTTTGAATTAAAGGTCAATTTTGAGCAGATGATTTGAGATAACCGAAGTCTCTACACTTATATTACATATATAAAACTTCTATAAGAGAGTCTTCTCAGACCAGGTTAAATCTTTCAAAATGAGTTTTATTTTTCTTTCATAAAGTGCTCACAATTCTAACTTGTTTAAAGCCTTTATCTGTAATATTTATTTTCCACAATAGACTGAAAATTTAGTGAGAACAGGAATCATGCATGTTTTTGCTCCTTGTTGTGTTTTTGGCATTTAAAAATAAATATTCATTGAATTAATTAATAAATGAGGCTGGATGCAGTGGCTAATGCCTGTAATTCCAGCACTTTGGGAGGCCAAAGCAGGTGGATCATCTGAGGTCGGGAGTTCAAGACCAGCCTGACTCTACTAAAAATACAAAAAACTTTAGCTAGGTGTGGTGGAGAGTGCCTGTAATCCCAATTACTTGGGAGGCTGAGGCAGGAGAATCACTTGAACCCAGGAGGTGGAGGTTGCAGTGAGCCAAGATCGCGCCATTGCACTACAGCTTGGGCAACAGAATGAGACTTCATCTCAAATAAATAAATAAATAAAATGAAACCAGGACATGAAAAAGTATGAATTTAACTTTATGTGCAAATGGGAGTCTTCAAAAGTATTTATTGGTTGGACATGGTGGTTCATACCTATAATCTCAACACTCTGGGAGGCCAAGGTGGGTAGATCACTTGAACCCAGGGGTTTGAGACCAGCATGGGCAACATGGTGAAGCTCCATCTTTACAACAAAATACAGAGATTAGCTGGGGGTGGGGGCATGAGCCAATAGGCCCAGCTACTTGAGAGGCTGAGGTGGGAGGATCACTTGAGCCTGGGAGGTTCAGGATGCAGTGAGTCGTGATGGTGTTACTGCACCCAGTAGCCTGGGCAACTGAGTGAGACCCTGTCTCAAAAAAATATTACATAAATAAATAAAAATGTTTGTTTTAGGGGGATGATATATGTAGAGTTATGCTTTAGGAAGACTTTTCTGGCAGCATGCAATGAATAAATTAGAAGAGACCAGGCACGCAGTTGGTAGGCTACTTTAATTGTTTATTTTATTTTATTTTCCAGCTTTATTAAGGTATAATTGACAAAAAAATTATATATATTTAAAGTGTGCATGTGATGATTTAATATATGATAGTTTAGACAGGAGGCAAGGTGAAATTGAACTGTGGCAGTGACCTAAAAATAGGAAGGAAATGGATACAAAAGATTCTGTAGAGAAAAAATCAGTAAAACTGAAATTGGAGATGAGAAGAAATAGAGAAATCGATTACGCATCTGACATTTTGGGAGTGGAGAACTAGGAGGAAAATGGTGCCATTTATAGAAATAGGAATCAATAGGAGTCTAATAGGAAGAGCTGCTTTGAGGAGGTAGCTGTCATTCTTGAGTGTCATTTACCTGTGCACTTTGTAGGTGAATCTATTGATCAGGCAATTGGAAATGTAGTTCTGGGTATCAGAACTGAATCGTGGATTAGAGACACTGATGTGAGAATCATGCACCTAAAGGGGATATTTAGTCCTAGGATACTGATGAGCTGAGAGAGGAGAGAGAAAGAGAGAGAGAGAGAGAGAGAGAGGAGAGAGAGAGAGGAAAATCCCAGAGGTAGTTTTGGGGCATAAGCTTTAGGAGGCAGAAAGATATCAACGAAGGATGTAGATGAGGAAAGTTTTCCAGAGTTGGGAGCAGACTAGAGAGTGTAAAGGAAAGAAAAGGACAGCATTTTGAAAGTAAAAAGGTTGGCATCTGGAGTGCCAGAACTAGGTCTACGCTCCGGTGACGTCAGTGACAGTGTCCCCTAACACTACACTACATCCTATTCTTTCTAACATTCCTCAGAAAAATGGATTTGTTTGCAGGACTATATTCTGTTTTCATTCATGTCATTGTTGTCTGTTTTGTTAGGAAACCGGTGGAAACAGTCATCTTGGGTGCTGCCAGCTGTTGTCAGTGACTTAGAGTAAAGACTCTGAATCTGTTCATCATTACAGGATAATGGTGGTTGAAATAGTACAGGTTAATAAATATTTTTAGGAGCTTTCTCTTTCTATTAGAGCAGCAGACACAACTAACAAGTACATCAATTTTTCCTCACCAATTCTTTAAGTAAATTAAACATCCTCTATATTTGTTAAGGCTTGAACTTGATTAAGACTATATATATATTTTCTTTCTTCATCTAATTAGTGATTTACTGTTATTATCTGAAAGTCATGCAAGACTATTTAAAGGTGAGTAACGTTTTATGAGTACATGTATAGTACTATAAGGCCTGGAATAGCATGTCTTTTGTTCCAAGACTGTCAAATATTCATCCTGAAAGGCAAAAGTGTGCAATGAGGGGTGCAGAGAATTCTGACTTTCTTTTACCTTTTTTAAACCCTAAGAAAGAAGAAAGACATCAGAGATTGTTAAGCTGATGGACTTGGTTTCTGCCTTAGATAAAGAACTGATATGGGACAGTCACATGTGCTATTGTCATTTCAAAAACTATAACAAATAAACAGACCGACATACAAGAATATAACTGTTCTACCCGCAGAATCCACTGTTAGAATCTGTGAGAAGAATATTGAGCCTGCTTATTTCTGTAATGGGCATTTCTACAAAGGAAGAACTGACCCCATCATAATCAAAGGGCATTGAAATGCTTCCTGTTAGTCTAGATAAGCTAGTGAGTTCATTTATTTCAGATAAGAGTTGCAATTATTGTCTTGAAAGAGCTAGTGTGTAGACCTCAAAAAGAAGGTAGCCACTTTAAGGGCAAGAGCTCTCTTTATAATACAGTCAGTAAAGGCAAAGCATGTTCTGAAATCTAAGCTTAGTTGTCTCAGTACTGTCCCTAGCATAATTCTAATGCCAAAGTTTTTTTCAAGAATATATTTTAATTAAAAAAAAATTGAGCTGGGTCTCACTATATTGTCCAGGTTGGTTTACACCCTGGGCTCAAGTGGTCCTCCTCCCACCTTGCCCTCGCAAAGTACTGGGATTATAGGCATAAACCACCACATCCAGCAAACACCAAAGCTTTGAGTAGGTTGATTCTTCTTTGAGAGGCTCTGTTCTGTGCCTATGTTAACACCTTTTTCTAGGTTTAAAATTTATTTTTATAGGGGCCAGCCACGGTAGCACACACCCATAATCGCAGTGCTTTAGAGGGTGAAGGCAGCAGAATTTGCTTGATGCCAGGAGTTTGAGATTAGCCTGGGCAACATAGCAACTCTACAAAAAATAAAAAATAATTTAGCCAGGCACGGAGGTTTGCTCCTGTAGTCCTAGCTGCTCAGGAGGCTGAGGTGAAAGGATTGCTTGAACCTGGGAGTTAAGGCTGCAGTGAGCTATGATTGCATCATTGCATTCCAGTCTGGGTGACAGAGGGAAACTCTGTCTCTAAATAATAATAAGTAATAAAAATAAAAATTTATTTCATAAACTGATACCTTTTTTTTTTTTTTTTTTCAGAAGAAAACAAGGACAATTTTAAGGCCATTTCCATGGATATTCCCTCTCCCTTGCCAAAATGTAATGAGACAAGCCTACAGGCTCAGTTCCATTTTGGTCAAATTGCAAATATGTGACATTTCAGGAATCTTGTGCTTTTTTACTCTTCACACCCATTTAATCACAGTTCGCTGACTGGGGTTTGATGGAATAAAGTAGTTCTGTAGATTCACTGCAGTTCTGTTTCTGGGATTTTGTAGCAACTATGGTTTCAGAGGAGAATGGAAAAAATAAACACACTTAGCAACTCAAAGGCCAACTGACTTAAAACTGACTTCGACATTCTGGACTCATCACCATGACTTTTACCATTTTTTTTTTTTTTTGGTTCTACATTGTAAACAGACTAGTGTGGATTCTTCTTTTGTATATTTATGCTTAAGGAAGGACCAAGTTGGAGAATTCCTCTTGGGGTATACATTTATATAACTTTTAGAAACAAAATAAGGCCAGGCACTGTGGCTCACGCCTGTAATCCCAACACTTTGGGAAGCTGAGGTGGGTGGATCACTTGAGGTCAGAAGTTTGAGACCAGCCTGGCAAACATGGTGAAACCCTGTCTCTACTAGAAACACAAAAAAATTAGCCAGACGTGGTGGTGTGTACCTGTAGTTCCAGCTACTCGGGAGGCTGAGGCATGAGAATCACTTGAACTTGGGAAGCAGTAAGCCAAGATCACGCTGCTGCACGTTAGCCTGGGCAACAGAGAGAGACTGTCTTAAAAAATAAGGAAAAAAAAAAAAGACCGAGGTTTCATATGTATTAAAACTGAAAGCAAAGACTTGAAAGAAATCTATTTATTGACCAATGACACCATTTACTTCCTTGGGTCTCTCTTCCTTGGATCTGGGCAAAACTCTTAAACTTGAACATCCATTACTATGGTGCATTCAGTAATTCCTGTGATTCTTACCCAAAGATACATATATTTTCTTTCTCTTTCTTTCTTTTTTTTGGAGATGGAGTCTCATCCTGTTGCCCAGGCTAGAGTGCAGTGGTGTGATCTTGGCTCACTGCAACCTCCACCTCCTGGGTTCAAGCAATTCTCCTGCCTCAACCTCCTGAGTAGCTGGATCACAGGCACCTGCTACCATGCCTGGCTAATTTTTAGATACATATCTTTTAATATAGCCAACATTCTAACTATTTTAAGGACTTTGACCATATTGAATCAGAATAGTTTGGAGAGCCATTGTAATATAGTTTCTAATATAGGACTATGGAAACAATTCAGGCTACTTTATGGCCTGAGTCCTGTGACAGTCAGCATAGCATTTTAATATATCCTTAGACCTTGATTTGGAAAAACAACAAAAATGAAAGTATGATGGATATTTTTATGGTGCTTACCAAAATTTGTCTTCCATTCTTTTGTTTAATGTTCTCCAACTTGTTTTCAAGGAATCTTGTTGCTAACCCATTGGATAACAGCCATGAAATTGTAGTCATTACAATGAGATTGCCCCAGGCACGAACCTGATTGGCTTAAACCAATCAGAACATCCTATCTCTCGAGCCATAAGTATTACTCAGAGATGGGTATAATCAAATTTGGAACAATGAGACATAACAATATTATGGTGAAACTTCTAGGAAAAAAAGTTCCCTCACACTTCTAACATCCCCAAAAGAAAATTCTTCCTCTAGATGGGATGAGAAGGTTTTGAACTTCTACAGCTATTGTTGCTACCGTGATTGGAGCTGACCTTAAGAACAAAACTGAGGCACTGAGAGAAGCAGGGAAGAGAGAACTAGAATGTAGGAACTAGAGCCTCGCTGTCCAATAGAAATTTCTGTGTTGCTGGAAATTTTCTGTATCTGCACTGTCCAATATGGTAGCCACGAGCCACATGTGGCTACCAAGCATTGAGTTGTGGCTAGTGACAGAGGAATTAAGTTTTAAAGTTAATTAATGAAAATTAAAATTTAAATAGCCACATATGGCTGATGGCTACTATATCAAACAGTGAATCATGAGATAGCGCACATGATACCTATGAATAGATTCATATGTTACCTAAACAAAACTCGTTGCCAACATACACAAGACATCTGATTTCCAGAGAGAATGGATATATTAGATTTACGTTTTCATTCAGAGCTGTTATGGCAGTTAACTTTTTTGAGCAAGTGACTAGAAGATCGATATCCACTACTCTTTTTTATGTTTGGTATTTCATAGCTGGGAAGACTTGGGCAAAATTTATCAAATCTCTGATAATATTTTGATGAGTAAATGAGATAATCCATATAAAGGACTCAGCATGGAATCTTGCCCATGGTAAATAGTCAGTGAACGGTAGCTAAGCCTGCTGCTACCACTGCTGCTTATCCCGAGACCAACATAATATCAATGACTGTCCACCTTTAGTACCTAGAAATGCCTATATCTATCAGTGACAGGTCACTGAGATATGAACATATCAAAGTTGGAAGAGAGTTAGAGAGCAAGAAATCCAAGAAGATATCATTGCAGAGGGGTAAATTAACTCTCAGTTGTCAAATGACCAGGAAATTAGTAGAACACAGAAGAGACATGACAGCCAAGACCTCCTACTACTTTTGCTTCACCTTTTCCCAGATTTTTCAAACTGCCTGGTATTCTCTATTCAATTTAGCAAACAGTTTAATACTAGTGACTTAGAGAAAATTCCATTTATCTTCCAGGCAGCTTTCTTAAGACCATTTAACCTCACAGTTGACTCTAGTTTCACTCTTCAAGACGTGATGGGAAGGATTTTGCTGTCAGTGTTATTGAATGCCTGAATCATAGCTGTGCCTACAAGATTTCAAAAGTTCAAGCACTGTTTTGATCTCATTCTCTATTTCTTTTGAGAAATATTTTCTTACAGCGGAACAAACGCCTTTTACTTGAGTTTATAATACTGTATCATAATGGCCAAAGGCAGAATTGGGTAAACTCCTCATTGAGGCAGGTATTTTCCTCTTTACTTCCTTCTCTTGTCCACAGGCCACTATTTTAGAGCTTTCAAACTGGAGCCAGCAATACCTACCTAAAAACCAAGTTCCTACCGATTCAACGCTGAACAACTTCATCTTTGAGTCAAGATGACAGAACACCAGGGTACCTATAATTTGTGACTACATAAACATTGTCCTATATCAACAAATTTTGGAGTTTCAAAGTCATTTCAATATGCACGTAGCACTGTAGGGATAAACTGGCTGGAATGTGGGTTTTGTAGCTGCATCATCTAATTAAAAATTATTGTTAGACTATACTCCTGTTAGATTATGATCAGTACTTTACAACTGGAAAATCTGAATGAGAAGGTGAGATCCCACTTGAGTTAATTTTGCATTATGTGGCTTCTACATGGATCTATTTCAAGTATCATTTCAGCCACTGTGTGAAATTGAGTTTGAAATGAGAAATGTCTGATTTACAAAGATCTTTTTATCTTACCATCCATCCTAAGCCATACCAGATGTTCTAAGATGCTCACCTCAATTACCACTAAAGGAAGAGGTTCCTGTACTTCCACATTCTTTGTAAAAACACATGTTAGCAGTTCATTGTTTTTATGGCTGTAAGAGACATAAGAAGCATGTTCTTGGCACTTTGGGAGGCTGAGGCAGGAGGATTGCTGAAGTCCAGGAGTTCAAAACCAGTCCAGGCAATATGGTGACACTTCATCTCTAAAAAATTAAATAAATAGAATGTGTTCCTAGGGCTTTACTTCTTCTCTCCTCCTAAGATAGGTTAGGGGTACAGACATTTTCTCCAAATCAATGTATACCTTTTGTTAATGCCAACGGATTGGTTTTCGCAAACATTGCTATAAATGGTGATTGATTAGACTTCTAAGACGACCCACACAAAACAAGGATGTCAATTCCTTTAGGGGTAAACTTAGCGTTGGATGGCTGGGATGGGAACTAATGATGAATCTCAGAATTATTATTTTTGAGAAATGTCACCCGTGCTCCAAAATGCAGACTATAAATCTTCAGAACATAACCTATGTGGAAGTTGGGGACTTCTTATATTTCAGTCAGGTTTCAAGTCTGGATGGCATTTACTCAAAATATTTTCTTAACAATATAATTTGATGTATGGGCAACAGTGAAAACTCAAATAACAGACTCTAAAAATATAATAATGAACATGTTATATGAAAAACTTCAAAATGCAAAGCATTAATGCAGATGAAAGACTACCAGACATATTAAGGAAGGCATTCTGATACTGGTAGCCAAAAATATGTCTTCTTGGAAAAATAAATGTTATGGTTAATATATGCATACAATAAAAATGCAGTGGGTCAATGTTAATCATATCACCCATTGTACTTTTATGCTTTGAAAGCACTGAAAGATCCAGTAGTGAGTCATAACTGTGACTTCCAAACTAGATCAATTATGAAGGAAACCCATTCCTGAGACTAGCTGATAAATGTCATTTGTAATGGGAAACATTTGCTTTCTGGCTAGTTTAGCGCATTTAGGTAGACAGTAATGAGCTGCAGCTGAAGGGTGGAGATCCTCTAAAAAGAAGTATATTTTTTCTTTGCCAAATATAATGAAAAAAGTATTTCTTCCAACTATCCCACTATTGATAGTCATTTAAGAGAGATTCTTGCAATATGACTCTTTCATCAAAATAAAAAACCACTGGAAAATCAGAAGAGAGAATTATTATGGCCTACTAAATAGTATGGAGCTGTAAGAAGAACAATCGACATTCACCACTATAGAAACAAGGACACAAATTATAACAAGCATAAATATAACTTAAAGTACAGGAAAATAAATGCATGATAAACCACATATTAGCATGGACTAGCTTATGTTTTAATTACGAATGAATCCCAAATCTCAGGTGCTTATGACAACAAAGGCTTGTTTTTCATTATGCTACATGTTTAGCACGGGTTGCAAACAGGCTTTGCTCTGTTATTTTTTTAATCAACATGGGACATGGAAGGGAGCAGTAAGGTACCTGCCACTGGTAGTGAAATGCCTCCCCCAAGAAGAGTCCACACATCACCTTCAATTTCATTTCATTGGCTGCTGAGAAATCCTGAGTGTATAATTGCTGAGAAATGCTGAGTTTATGATAAAATAAGTTCTTTGCTAAGAAGAACAACAGCAAGGAAAACCTAGCTGCCGCCCCGCCACAGTATATGTATATCACACACCGGTTAAAATAATTCTTTAAGCACGGGATATATGACCCTGCCCTGTGGCTCCCTCGTGGAGAATAACTTCTGGTTTTTCCTTGATCAGTGGTAAGCAAAAACCAGCTGCTATGAGAAAACCCTGAACACCTGTTTGTTAATAATAATCACCTGTTCAGAGAGACTAAATTTGCGGGTCTCAGCCTGAAAAGCTGTCAGCTCCCTGAGGCTCTCAGCTCAGAAGGCTGTTGTCCCCCAGATAGTCCCACTTTGCTGTTCTATCTGGGTGTCTGCTTCTTAATGCCTTCAGCGCTGCCTGGGTGGGGGTGTCTATGGCGGAGCTGGTCTTGGTAATTGGCCAAAGCAAATCACATGGCCATGAGCAATTTCAGTAGGACAAAGTTCAATTCTACCATATGCTGAGAGGAAAGCAAATTTGAATATCTGAGAACAGCTGTTTGACACACTTACAAAAGAAAAACTAGTTATAGGCCAAGGATCATTACATGCAAAGAGAGTCTACGGGAACTATTAATATCAACCACTGGAAGGTATTTTTTGACTACAAAAAAAGTAACTTCCAAATTTACTACTAATCAATACAAGAACATGAGGATCTAGAAAATGTATTGCTTAGGTTGAAAAGAAGGACACAAGTCATCAAGAGAAATAGTCCTAACATAAATTTCAGGCAAAACTTTACTGGTCTGGCTGGGTGCAGTGGCTCACACCTGTGATCCCACTATTGTGGGAAGCAGAGGCAGGTGGATCATCTGAGGTCAGGAGTTCAAGACCAGCCTGACCAACATGGTGAAACTCTGTCTCTATTAAAAATACAAAATTAGGGCCAGGCGCGGTGGCTCATGCCTGTAATCCCAGAACTTTGGGAGGCCGAGGTGGGTGGATCACGAGGTCAAGAGATTGAGACCATCCTGGTCAACGTGGTGAAACCCTGTCTCTACTAAAAATACAAAAAATTAGCTGGGCATGGTGGCACGTGCCTGTAATCCCAGCTACTCAGGAGGCTGAGGCAGGAGAATTGCTTGAATCCAGGAGGCGGAGGTTGCGGTGAGCCGAGATCGTACCATTGCACTCCAGCCTGGGTATCAAGAGCGAAACTCCATCTCAAAAAAAAAAATACAAAATTAGCTGGGTGTGGTGAGAGGGCGCCTGTAATCCTAGATACTTGGGAGGCCGAGGCAGGAGAATCACTTGATCCCAGGAGGCGAAGGTTGCAGTGAGCTGAGATCGCACCACTGCACTCCAGCCGGGGCAACAGGAGTGAAACTGTCTCAAAAAACAACAACAAAAAACCAACCAAACAAACAACAAAAAAACTTTATTGGTGACAATATATTTGCTGTATGAACTCAGCAAATCAAGGATGTTTTCTAACCAGTTTTATTAGGAAGACTTCTCTTTGTTAGTAGACTTCAATGTTTTATTTATTTATTTTTTTGAGACAGGGTCTCACTCTGTTGCCCAGGCTGGCATGCAGTGGCACAATCAGAGTTCACTGCAGCCGTAACCTCACGGGTTCAAGTGATCTTCCCACCTCAGACTCCCAGGTAGCTGGGACTACAGGTGTGCACCATCACACCCAAGTAAATTCTGTATTTTTATAGAGATGTGGGATCTTACCATGTTGCTCTGGCTGAACTTGAACTCCTGGGCTCAAGCAATTCACCCTCCTTGGACTTCCAAAGTGCTAGGATTACAGGTGTAAGCCACTAAGCTGGCCTTTTATTGTTTTTAAGCCAGGAGAAACTCCTTCCCCCCAACTCATATTGGGCCTCCAAATAAAATCTTATATAGCACCATAGCATATAAAAACAGAGTAGTAGCAGAGCTCCTTGAACTGGGATTGGAGGCCCAGAGGCCCCACAGTGGTTTTTAGGGTGCAGTGGCTCGTGCCTGTAATCCCAGGGCTCTGGGGGACCAAGGCAAGGAGGATCGCCTGAGGCTAGGCATTCAAGACTAGCCTTGGCAACATAGCAAGACCCTATCTCTACAAAAAGTTAAATAATTTAAAAGAAAAAAGAAATAGTGATCTTCAAGTATCAGAAAGTCGACTGTGAAATCCCATCAAAGAAGGATTATACCTGTTCCCTCTTCTCCCAGAGGGCAGAACCACTCGTTTGCTCATTCCTTTCTTCCTTTATTCATCCAACAAACATCTGTTGAGCACTTACCACATATCTCTTAGACCAGGTATCTCTTAGTAGTACAGACAACTCTCCCTGCCTCTAAGGAATGCAGTCAGTAGGGATGAAGGACAACATCCAGTTTTCTGAAACTTGTGTTGGTGTCTTTTGTGGCAACATTGTTTCCTAGGGCTGGCAGGAGCCACTGAGGCTGTGTGGCCTCCACGTGTGATTGTTTTGCTGTCCTGACACATGGTCTGTTGGCTTTATCTGATCACGTCACTATCCCATGAAAGAAAATCTTTCAGAAGCCGCCAGATAACTTCAGGATAAAATCTAAAATCCAGCCAGGCATGGTGGCTCATGCCTGTAATCCAGGTGAGGAGATCAATGAAGACAGGAGGATGGTTTGAGCCCAGGAGTTCGAGGCCAGCCTCGGCAACGTAGCAAGATTCTGACTCTACACAAAATTTAAAAATTAGCTGGGCATGGTGGTGCATGCCTATAGTCTCAGTTACTTGGGAGGCTGAAGCCAGATCTCTTGGGGCCAGGAGTCTGAGGCTGCAGTGAGCTATGATTGCACCACTCCACACCACCCTGGGCAATAGGGCAAAACCCTATCTCTAAAAACATTTTTTTTGTTTCTTGAGATGGAGGCTTTCCCTGTCGCCTAGGGTGGAGTGAAATGGCATGATCTTGGCTCACTGCAATCTCCACTTCCCAGGTTCAAGTGATTCCTTCCGACTCAGCCTCTCAAGTGGGTAGGATTACAGGTATGTGCAACCATGCCCAGCTATTTTTGTATTTTTTGGTAGAGAAAGGGTTTCACCGTGTTGGCCTGGTTGGTCTCGAACTCCTGACCTCAGGTAATCTGCCCACCTTGGCCTCTCGAAGTGCTGGGATTACAGACGTGAGCCACCATGGCGAGCATAAAAAAATAAAAAATGAAAATCCAGTGTCACCCAAGGCATGTTTTCCAAATCTCTTTCTACTTTCATCAGTATCTCCTGCCACTCTCCCAATATACATACACCCTATACTCCAGCCACTAAAAATTAATTTCTATACTCTGTGTGCTAAGCTTTCTCTCTACCTTCACAATCCTGCATGCCCTTCCTCCGCTCAGCCCCTGGCTGACTCCTCTTTGTTCACCGTGACAGCTCTATTAGCACCTACACCAAGAGGCCTTCCATGATTTCCACTGGCCATGTTTCAGGAGCTCTTCCTCTGGGCTTTCAAGACACTCCATGAATAGTGACAGTCTGATCCTTATCCTCATTGCCAGGCACAGCAGGGGCACAGAGCTGGTGCTCAACAAATGTGTGTTAACTATACCAGTGAATAAGGCTGAGGATAGTGGCTGACATTTGTAATCCCAATGCTTTGGAAAGCTAAGGAGAGATCTCTTGAGGCCAGAAGTTTGAGAGCAGCCTGGGCAACATAGCAAGGCCCTGTGTCTACAAAAAGAATGAATGATGCCGAATCACTCTATTCTCATATTGCTATAAGGAGACTGGGTAATTTACCTGAGACTGGGTAATTTTTTTTTTGAGACAGAGTCTCACTCTGTCGCCCAGGCTGCAGTGCAGTGGTGCCATCTTGGCTCACTGCAACCTCTGCCTCCCAGGTTCAAGTGATTCTCCTGTCTCAGCCTCCCAGATAGCTGGGATTACAGGCATGTACTACCACGCCTGGCTAATTTTTTATTTTTAGTAGAGACGGGGTTTCACCATGTTGGTCAGGCTGGTCTCGAGCTCCTGACCTCAGGCAATCCATGTGCCTCAACCTCCCAAAGTGCAGGGATTGCAGGCATGAGCCACTGTGCCCAGCCAAGATTGGGTAATTTATAAAGAAAACAGGTTTAATTGACTCACAGTTCTGTAGGCTGTTCAGGAAGCATGGCTGGGGAGGCCTCAGAAAACTTATCGTCGTGGCAGAAAGCCAGAAAAGGAGGAGGAGAAAGAACAGGGAGGTTCTACACACGTTCAAATAACCAGATCTCGTGAGAACTCACTATCACCGAGAACAGCAAGGGGTAAGTCCGCCCCATGATCCAGTTACTTCCCACCAGGCCTCTCCTGCAATACTGGGGCTTACAATTTGACATGAGATTTGGGTGGGAACACAAATCCAAACCATATCACTCTGGAAGTTCAGGTTGCACCACACAGACAGCTATTTATGCAGATTAAGGCGTCATTGACTTTCGACTTTGGATAATGAATCTAAATAAAGGAAATAAGAGAGAGATCCTTAGAGACTCCACTTCTAAGCTCAAGACCAGTGTTAACTGCAAATGCTAGTGCTGTTAGAGCTCTCCTAGACCTGCATCGTGGAGACATAAAAAGAGGGGATGATGAATTATTGACAGTCATGATCAGATGGTTATCTCCATTTGCTGCTTTGGAAGTCACCCTCGCATTATACAGACAACCATCCTTTCTGTCCTGCGTGAAGGCTGGTACCATGCAGTCCGTGTGTCCGGGCAGGAAAACCATCAGGCATGAAGGGCAGCACGTTGCCGGTGAGCTGTGCCAACCCAAGGAAACAGTGCCTCCTTTGAGAGACACAAAGAGCCACTGTCTTCGCCTCTTTTTTTCTTCTCCAAAAACTGTTAGAGTCCAAAACTCGCTGTGGAGATAACAAAGGCTCCTCGAAGATGGAGCAGAGGGCTCCAGTCATTTCACCTGGATAATTTCAGCCAAAACCAGCCCACAGGACACAGCCCACAAGATTAGGGTAATCAAGCTTCCTTTACACCTGGCCCGAATTTTGGAAGAAAAATAAGCTCCACTGAAAACAGAATGTCCCTTTTTCCCCCAGCATCATTCTGGACTGTTCTGCCCTTATAAACAGAGTGATGATACCCCTTTCTACCAAGATGTTTTCTTACTAATGTTTACCCCACATGCTAGTGGTTTCCATGACAAGCTCATTATGTCCACGTGATATAAGAGCATTAAGAATTATTTAAGCAGAGATGGAGTGACTACTCATAAGGTGAGTTCTGTGCTAAACAGGAGGTTGGACTGGCTGACCACTAAGATCCCTGTAATTAGGAGGTTAGCAGAGAATACATGTAATTCATTCATTCAAACCTGTGGTCCCTTGGTGATCACATTAATATCTAAATGGCTCCACTGTGGACAGCACTGCCATAAATTCAAGTGCAGAAGGCAGGGGTGATTAGGAGAGAAGGCTAAGGGGTAGGGATGCTGTTAGGAAATTTGACCTAACAAGCCTAAACTGAGCACTTGCTGTATGTCAGGCAGTGGCTGGAGATAGAAAGATGAAGCTCAGATTGCGTTTAGATGAGCGGTTGAAGGAGACACGCACCCAGGCCATTACAATAAAATGGAACCAGTGCCACTGTGCTTATGTGCTATGCAAGTAGCATGGAGGAGGAGCCGGTACAGAGCCCGGAGGCAGCCTGAAAGATGACTCATTGCAGGAGGTGACAGGTTAGCTTCTGCTTAGGAATGAATAACAACTGATAAAGGTGGGGAGGAGGGCGTGGAAAGATATTCCAGGTAAAGGAGCCAGCAATGCAATGCAAGGAGGCATGAGGGATCATGGCAGATTGGCGAGCTGCAGGTGGCTTCTTGGCGTGGCAGCCATGGAGGATGCCTGTGAAAGGAGGACAGAGGCGGGCTGAGAAGTAGGCGGCAACCAGACTGCGAGGAACTTTCCTACAATGGGGATAAGAGCTGCCTCCTGGGAGTGGCCTGGGAAGAGGCAGAGGCAGGAATTCAGAGAAGAAAAAGACACCAGGTGCACTGGACTTCACAGCCTAACAGAAGATTCCTTTATTCTGAGCGTGGCGCAGATGTGACTGAAGGACCCTTGTGGACCAGGGCAATAGACATCCACCACCTTCTATCTCCAGCAATGCCCCAGGGCTGTGTGAGCCTCTGGCACTTTGTCCCGGGATGCAGGTGAGAAAACCCCAAGAAGCTCGAAGTTAAATGCCCTAGCATCCCAGAGAGTTAGGGCTCAGTGAATACGTGATTTTAAAAAATTATATCTATATGTGTGTGTGTGTGTGTATATATATATACATATATATAATTTTTTCTACAGACAAAATGGCACATTTAAAAAATTGTGTAATTTTTAAAAACACATATTCTCTGAACCCTAATCCCTGGGATGCTAGGATATTTACTTAACCTCTGGGATGCTAGTATATTGAACACACACACACATATATAAGCCTGTAATCCAAGCCTGGCCTCAACTTGCATTTTTAAACGTTGTTGCTATCATTATTGCTTCCCACCTTAAGGAAGGCACTTTTTTTTTTTTTGAGACGGAGTCTTGCTCTATCGCCCAGGCTGGAGTGCAGTAGCATGATCTCGGCTCACTGCAACCTCTGCCTCCTGGGTTCAATCAATTCTCTTTGCTTTAGCCTCCCAAGTAGCTGGGATTACAGGGGCACACCACCACATCCAGCTAATTCTTTATATTTCTGGTAGAGATGGCTTTCACTGTGTTGGCCAGGCTAATCTTGAATTCCTGACCTAAAGTGATCCATCTGCCTTGGCCTCCCAAAGTGCTGGGATCACAGCCATGAGCCCCCATGCCTAGCCAAGCAAGCACTTAAAACGAAGTTTAAAAAAATTTATTATTATTTTTTGAGACAGAGTCGCATTCTGTCACCCAGGCTGTAGTGCAGTGGCATGATCTCAGCTCACTGCACCCTTTGCCTCCCAGATTCAAGTGATTCTCCTGCCTCAGCCTCCCAAGCACCTGGTATTATAGGCACCCACAACCACACCAGGCTAATTTTTGTATTTTTAATAGAGACGGGGTTTCACCATGTTGGCCAGGCTGGTCTCAAACTTCTGACCTCAAGTGATCCACTCTTCTCAGCCTCCCAGAGTGCTGGGATTACAGGTGTGAGCCACCACACCTGGCCAAGGTAGGCACATTTGAAAGGCAAATTTCCTGGAGATTTCTACTTTTGGAATCTTAACTATAGCCTATGATAATAGGCACCTGCAGGGCACAAAAGGCCCTAGGTCTAATAGGGTTAATCTCTACCTGAAGTTTCTCCAGTCCCAGGTTTCCATAAGAGGGTCAGCAAATAAAAGGAAAGAGAGAAACTTCTGGAAGGTCTGCTGTGGCTGCTGCTGCTGGGGCAGGGAGGGAGCCCAAGGGCATCTAGTTTAAGAATGATGCCAGCAACACCAGTCAGCTGTGAGAATCAACTTAGCCAGCCAGTGGTCCAGGGGCATCCTGGCTAGAGGCAGAAGTTCCAGCTCTACCGCAAACCTTTTCCTGGCATAAGGAGGAAACTGCTACAGTCATGCACTGCATAATGATGCTTCCATCAAGACGGACCACATATAGAGCCGGGGCCCCATAAGATTACAATGTAGTTGGCCAGGCGCAGTGGCTCAGGCCTGTAATCCCAGCACTGTGGGAGGTTGAGGCTGGTGGATCACTTGAGGTCAGGAGTTTGAGACCAGCCTGGCCAACATGGTGAAACCCCATCTCTACTAAAAATACAAAAATTAGCTGGGCATGGCAGTGGGTGCCTGTAATCCCAGCTATTTGGGAGGCTGAGGCAGGAGAATCGCTTGAACCCGGGAGGTGGAGGTGGCAGTGAGCCGAGATTGCACCACTGCACTCCAGCCTGGGCAACAAGGCAAGACTCTGTTTCAAAAATAAAAAAATAAAAAAGATTACAATGCAGTTGAAAATCTATCCCTAGTGACATCGTCACTGTCATAACATTATAGCACACCATGTTACTCACGTGTTTGTGGTGATGCTGGTGCCAGCGAACCTGTTGCACTGCCAGTCACATAGAAGTTCAATGCATACAATTATGTACAGTACATAATACTAGCTAATTAATTGTGTTACTGGGTTATGTACTTACTATACTATTTATTGTTATTTGAGCTGTATTCCTGCTTATTTTAAAACAGTTAACTGTAAAACAGCCTCGGGCAGGGCCTTCAGGAGGTATTCCGGAAGAAAGGCATTGTCATGCTATCACAGGACATGACAGCTGCCTGTATGTTACTGCCCCTGAAGACCTTCCAGTGGGCACAAAATGTGGAGGTGGAAGACGGTAATGTTGATGATCCTGACCCTGGGTAGGCCTAGGCTAATGTCTGTTTGTATCTTAGTTTTAACAAAAAATGTTTAAAAAGTAAAACAATTTAAAAATTGAAAAGTAGAAAAAATCTGATGGAATAAGTATGTAAAGAAAGAAAATAGGCCAGGCACAGTGGCTCATGCCTATAATCCCAGCAGCTTGGGAGGCCAAGGTGGACAGATCACTTGAGGCCAGAAGTTTGAGACCAGACTGGCCAACAGGATGAAACCCTGTCTCTACTAACAATACAAAAATTAGCCGATTGAGGTGGTGGGCACCCATGATCCCAGCTGCTTGGGAGGCTGAGGCACAGGAATCACTTGAGCCTGGGAGGTGGAGGTTACAGTGAGCCGAGATGGCAGCACTGCACTCCAGCCTGGACAACAGAGCAAGAGTCTCTCTCAAAAAAAAAACTGATATTTTTGTACAGCCATACAATGTATTTGTTTTAAGCAGCATTACTGCAAAAGAGTCTAAAAGTTTTAAAACATTTAGTTTATAAAGTAAAAAAGTTAGAGTAAGCTAAGGGTAATTTCTTACTGAAGAACAAAAACATTTTAAATAAATTTAGTGTTGCCTAGATGTACAACATTTCTAAAGTCTACAGCAATGCACAGTAATGTCCTAGGCCTTCACATTCACTCACCACTCACTGACTCACTCAGAGCAGCTTCCAGTCTTGCAGGCTCCACTCCCGGTCAGTACCCTATATAGGTGTATCACTTGATTGATTGATTGATTGATTGATTGAGAATAAGTCTTGCTCTGTCATCCAGGCTGGAATGCAGTGTACCATCTTGGCTCACTGCAACCTCAGCCTCCTGGATTCAAGCAATTCTCCCACCTCAGTCTCCCGAGTAGCTGGAATTACTGGGACCCACCATAATGCCCGGCTAATTTTTGTGTATTTGTAGAGATGGGGTTTCGCCGTTGGTCAGGCTGGTCTTGAACTCCTGACCTCAGGTGGTCCTTTGGCCTCGGCCTCCCAAAGTAGCTGGGATTACAAGCATGAGCCACCATGCCCGGTAGGTATACCATTTTTAGCCTTTATACCATATTTTACTCTAAGTTTTCTATGTTTAGATAGATATACAAATACTTACCATTGTGTTAATAGTTGCCTACAGTATTCAGTGCAGTCACATGCGGTGCAGATTTGTAGCCCAGGAGCAGTAGGCTCTACCATATGGCCTTGCTATGTCATAGGCTATGCCATCTAGGTTTGTGTAAGGACACTCTACAAGATACAATGAAATCATCTAAAGACGCAGGTCTCGGAAGGTATCGCTGCTGTTAAGCAACACATGACTATAATTCTTTTTTTTTTCTTTGACCCCATCAAATAACTTTATTCACACAAATGTCCCTTAATTTACAAAGCCTCAGTCATTCATACACGTGAGGGAGATCCACAGTGTTCAAGGAACTTAAATATAATGTATCATATCAACCCAAGTAAACCAAGTACAAAAAGTTGTTCACACGTAGGTCCTAGATTACGAGCTTCTGTGCAAAATAAAGGAAATGAAGAAAAATAGATTTATTAACTAGTATTTGAAACTAACTTTGTGCCTGGCTTAAAAATTCCCTCAGGCTCATGTCTGTCCCACACAAATGTTGAAGAAGTCACTGAAATGTACTCCCCGGCTCTGATGAAAAGAAGCCCCTGGCACAAAAGATTCCAGTGCCCCTGAAGAGGTTCCCTTCCTCCTGTGGCATCTCCTTGAAAATCACCAGGGTAGCCTCCTTGCTGATGGTTGTAGATGCTAACACTGGTCAATTCTTTGCCACACTTAGTAGTTACCTTCTGCAGGCACTTCTCCAGATAGAAGCCCTCAAAGCCCAAATAGAGCAGGATCAGAGATGCACCTGTGTCGTCTTGAAGACTGTGCCACAGCCCAGTATGACATGTAGAGACACATGACTGTAATTCTAAGAGCCTAGTATGTGCCGGGAACTCTCACCTGTGTAATCTGATTTAATTGCAGTGAGACTGCTGTGAGATAGGTATGATTACCACTTTACAGGAGAGGAAACTGGTGATCAAAAAGTTTAAGCATCTAGTTGGGTGTGCTGGCTCATGCCTGTAATCCCATCACTTTGGGATGCCAAGGCAGCCAAATCACCCGAGGTCAGGAGTTCGAGACCAATCTGGCCAACATGGCAAAACCTTGTCTCTACTAAAAATACAAAAATTAGCCAGGCGTGGTGGAGGTGCCTGTAACCCCAGCTACTCGGGAGCCTGAGGCAGGGGAATCACTTGAACCCAGAGGTGGAGGTTGCAGTGAGCCGAGATAGTGCCATTGCATTCCAGCCTGGGAGACAGAGAGAACTCTGTCTCAAAAAACAAAAACATAACAAAACAAAACAAAAACCCTAAAGAGTTTAAGCATCTTGCCAAAGACAGAGAGCTGGAAATGGGAGGCTGAGATTCACCACCGGGTTTTCCCCATCTCCAAACCCCATTTGCTTTTGTTTTTGTTCTCCTACTTTTACCACTGATTAATTTTGATGCCACCTTCCCTTATTGTTTTTTCATGTGTGAAGAGGGAGCTGAAAAAGAGTTAGTAAAACAATTTTTTTTGTTTTTGAGATGGAGTCTCACTCTGTTCCCAGGCTGGAGTGCAGTGGCATGATGACAATTTTTTACCTTCATTAAGATTGAATGAAAAAATATGAAAATGTCTTGGAGGAAAAAGATACAGGATAAATGTAAAGTGTTCTTGGGATAGAAAAAAAGGTGGGATTAGATTTGGCATCACTGAGACACATAAGCTTGAGTTCCCCTACTTTGCATCAGCATATAATATAAAACCATTTTGATTCTATTACTAGTACAGAGAGGCGGGGAGGAAAAAACCCACTGTACTATCCAGTGACTGTTTTGGGGAGAAAAAACTCCTTGGCGAGCTAATCGTGAACGTGAGGAACTGTTCCCTTTGTTGTCCAGCTGCTGCCTTTGAATCCTGTGTTTGTGTTCCCGACAATTGCTACGGAAGTGTTTAATTTCATTTATTCATAACCCTCCAACTTCCAAAGACAAATGCAAGGCATGGAAATGAAGCTTTTCGAATTTTCCTACACCAGATTCACATCTCAACTACTTAGTTTTACTGGTTTTGCTGATATACCCATTTAAACTCACAGAGCTGATACAAACCCGGGTCGAAAGGGTTAGGCTGTGGCAGTTTACTCTAAAATTCAAATATTTGGATTTGATGCAGAGGTCGAATGCCAAGGCCGTGCTGATCTGCCACTGAAGAGCTAAAACATGAAAGTCCCCATCGTATTCTCTCCTGACTGTGTCACAGAGATGCTCTGTCAGTTTAATCTCTTTAATCTGCCTTGCTGCTTCCAAAGCATCAATTATTTTGAAACCACGCAAGGGCCTGGTAGCGAGGCAGAGCCGGCTCCTGAGAGCAGTTCGTGGCTGGGACCAGATCCCTGCGGACTCTTTGTTCGGTCAGCAGAGGATTCTCTCGGTGGCCAGCTGAAGGCCTTTTCTTTGTGTCGTGATTGACAGGCATGAATTAAATATCACCCCACTGGGCTCTCTGATTGGTGAATGATGACGTATTACAAGAATGTCTTGGGAAAATGGCGTTTCACGATAACGGGACAAGACCAGAAAGGCTGGGCTTTTTCAGCTAATCCTGAACTTGACAACAGCAGAGACCTTGATTCTGGGCTCTGTGTTTTCTTTTCCTTTCTTTTTTTTTTTGGCTGGGTATGCCTTGTTCAGGCCCTGAAAAGGATGATCTTTAAATGGCCTAAGAGAGGAGCACAGGATGAAGCCCAAGGAAGTACACATTTAGGAGAAAGGGATTGTTTCTTGAGATGACTGATGTTTCTGTATATGTGCTTTAAGAGTTCTCTTTTAAAATGGGCCTGGCATTGTCTTTGAGGCTTTTCTTTCTTCCCAATTTATCAGCCAGGCAATTAGTATTCCTCAGGGTAATAATATGTGCTGCAGGGTCCTGGTTATTCCCAACATACACTGGCCTGGCGTTGCCTCGGGCATAAACAGCTCTGCGCACATAATGCTGTGGTTTTGAACAAGCAGAAACAGTGTGATAAGAAAGTGAAGAGAGAAATGGGAGGGCATGGAACAGCACCCCAGAATCCAAGGTGACATAGCATGTCTGTGGCTAAGTGGAGGAGGAAGGAAATGGGGTACAAGATGATAGAAACTAACCTGTCATCTAGTCTAACAGCCAGTGAGGGGTTGAGAGAAGGTTTATTTCAGAGTAAGGTCATTGTTGTGGCTCAGTGGAAGACACCCCAAAACCGAAAGGGTGATTGTAATGAGAGCTCTCACAGTGGCTGGGACAGCATTATAAGTCTTAGTTACATTTTGCGATTTTTTTTTTTTAAGTTTTAGATTCGGATGGTACACATGCAGGCTTGTTACAAGAATGTATTGTATAATGGTGAGGTTTGGGCTTCTAGAGTCCCCATCACCTAAATAATGAACATTGTACTCAATGGGTAATTTTTCAACCCTCATCTCTCTGCCAGCCTCCCACCTTTTGGAGTCCCCATTGTCTATTGTTTCCATCTTTATGCCCATGTGTACCCATTGTTTCACTCCTACTTATAAGTGAGAATGTGGAATAAGTTATGTTAATTAAACATAACTTTTGCTTCTCACTCACAGAGAATTACACCTCCCACTTATAAGTGAGAAGCAAAAGAGGATTTTTTTTTTTTTTGGCCAAGCTGGGGATGTGGTGTGATGTTTTTAAATTAATTCGCTTAGGATAAAGGCCTCCAGCTCCATCCATGTTGCTGCAAGGATATGATCTCATTCTTTTTTGTGGCTGCATAGTATGCCACGGTATTACATGTACCACATTTTAAATAGAGTCCATCATTGATGCTCATCTAAGTTGATTCTGTGTCTTTCCTATTGTGACTAGTACTGCAATAAACATACAGTGCAGGTGTCTTTTTTGTATAAGAATTTCTTTTCTTTTGGATAGATACACAGCAATGGGATTGCTGGATCCAATGGTAGTTCTATTTTGAGTTTTCTGTGAAATCCCCATACTGTTTTCCATAAAGGCTGTAGTAAGTTAGATTCCCACCAACGGTATATAAGAGTTCTGTATTCATTCATTGTCACGCTGCTAATAAAGACACACGCAAGTCTGGGTAATTTATAAAGAAAAGAGGTTTAATTGATTCACAGTTTTACAAGGCTGAGGAGGCCTCAGGAAACTGACAATTATGGCGGAAGGGGAAGCAAACAAGTCCTTCTTCACATGACGGCAGGACAGAGAATGAGAGCTGAACGAAGGGAGAAACCCCTTAAAAAACCATCAGATCTTGTGAAAACTTACTATCATGAGAACAGCATGGGAGAAACTGCCCCCATGGTCCAGTTACCGCTGTCCAGATCGCTCCCACCACATCTGGGGGTTATGGGATTACAGTTCAAGATGAGCTTTGGGTGGGGACACAGCCAGACTAAATCAGATTGTCTCTTTTTCTGAATCCACACCAAGATCTGTTGTTTCTTTGACTTTTTAACAATAGCCATTCTGACTGATGTAAGATAATCCCTCCTGTGGTTTCAGTTTGCATTTCTCTGATTATTAGTGATGTTGAGCATTTTGTGAATGATTTTTTTCTGGTGCATCTAACATATACTTCAATGTGAAAAAAAACTGGGTCCTTAGGTTTGCCAAGTAGGTTTGCTACCAGTAATACTGATAGAAGAGAGCATTAGGGAAGAATTTTATGCCCAGCTTTCAGTAAATATGGAAGTCGTTTTGCCATTGATTTGGGCACAAAAATTCTTTCTGCAAGATGCGAAGAAGGGAGAAATATGTAAATGTTGGCCAAACTTCAGGCGGTAATAAGGCGATTTGTGCAAAAAGGTTGCTTTGACTAGGGACTTCTTACTAGGTCTGGAAAGGTAGTGTATTAGGCCAGGAGAATAAGGACAAGCTCATAACCATCAACTAGGAGAACTGATGGGCCTGGTTGAGGTGAGCAGGTCATATTTGGATGACGTTCTCCAGAGGAATAACTGAATCTACAAGCTAGGCAGCTCAGTCATGGGCAAAGTGGGAATGGAGTTACGAAGCACACGGGGGCCACATGCTATATAGCTCACGCTTGTAATCCTAGCACTCTGGGAGGCTGAGGAGGGTGGTAATCTGGTAAAACCCCGTTTTTACAAAAAATAAAAAAAAAATAGTTAAGCATGGTTGTGAGTGCCTGTAATCTCAGCTATTGGGGAGACTGAATTGTTTGGATTGCTTGACCCCGGCAGATTGAGTCTGCAGTAAGCTGTGATTGTGTCACTGTGCTCCAGCCTGGGTAAGAGAATGAGATCCTGCCTCAAAAAAAACAAGAAAGAAAAAGAAGCACACTGGGCTCAAGGCTCATGAGATTAGGGGGAAAGCTGGGAAAATGTTCAAAATGCTGGCAAGAAATTTGGGCAACAGGTAGAGACCATAGCCAGAAATGTTTCCTGGAGAAGCCAAAGTGGATCTTGACATGGCCAAGCTGGGGATGTGGTGTGACCCACGGCTCCAGTGGAGTATGTTGGGCATGGCAGGGGGAGGGTCCAAAGGGAGGAGAAGCACAAGGCAGACATTTAGGAGCACAAACTAAGGTGCTAATCACCCGTATTCACCTACTGCTGGAAAAGGCTTCCTTCTTTGGGGATTAAAGTTGGAGAGTTTTCATGTTCATCTAAATTATAATCTCTGGGTCCTTGTTAAAAGACTGCACAATGTGAGTGAACTGCTGGTGACCATGGTAAACACATGCCTGGGTGTTGAGCATTGATGCAGCAATGCCAGCCCCAGGGAGCCTTCCTACACTGGGAGGAAATGTGAGTAATAAACACGCTTTTTTAGCAGATCAACAGCTTGCTGAGCTGGGACATGGTACATCTCAATCCCCTCCCCACCATATTTTTTTTCCTTTCCTAAAGCACACTGTGTTGCTAGGAATACTTATTAGCTGGGTGTTTCTTCAATTCTTTCATGAATCAAAACAGTTCAGTCCTAATATCTTGGATATGATTCCTGTCTCAAAATGTCACAGAAGGGAGGAGGGTTTGTGTGTTTGTTTGCTAGGGCTGCCATAACGAAGCATCGTGTGCTGGTGGGGCTTAAACAACAGAAATTGATTGTCTCACAATTCTGGAAGCCAGAAATCCGAGATCAATATGTCAGCAGGGTTGGTTTCTCCTTTTCCTCCTTCTCCTTCTCCTTCTCCTCCTCCTTCTTCTTTTTGTTCCTCTTCCTCTTTTTTTTTTTTTTTTTTTTTTTTGAGACAGAGTCTCTCTGTCACCCAGGCTGGAGTGCAGTGGCACAATCTCAGCTCACTGCAACCTCTGCCTCCCAGGTTCAAGTGATTCTCTTGCCTCAGCCTCCAGAGCAGCTGAGATTACAGGTGGGTGCCACCATACCTGGCTAATTTTTGTGTTTCTAGTAGAGACAGGATTTCACCTTGTTGGCCAGGCTGGTCTCAAACTCCTGACCTCAAGCGATCCACCCACCTCAGCCTCCCACAGTGCTGGGATTACAGGCATGAGCCACCATACCTGGCTAGGGTAGATTTTTTCTAATGCATCTCTTCTTGGCTTGTAGATGATCATCTCCTCCCTCTGTCTTCCTGCACATACTCTTCTCTCTGTGTCTGTGTCCTAATCTCTTCTTATAAGAGTATTGGATCAGGACCCACCATAGTGATCTCATTTAACCTTAATGCTAGAGACTGAATGTTTGTGTGCTTCCCATCCCCAGAATGTGTATGTTGAAATCCAAGCCCCCAGTGCGATGCTATTGGGAGGTGGGGCCTTTAGGTGGTGATTAGGCCGTTAGGGTGGAGCCTTCATGATTGGGATTAGTGCCCTTAGGAAAGAAAGTGCAGGGATCACCCTTGCTCCTTTCACCTGTGGGAACACAGTGACCCTCATGAACCAGGAAGCAAGTGTCTCACCAGACACCAAATCTGCCAGCACCTTGGCTTACCAGTCTCCAGAACCATGAGAAATAGCATTCTGTTGTTGATAAGCTACCTGGTCTATGGTATTTGGCTATTGCTGTCCAAACAGAGTAGGACGCTTTCTTATCTCTTGAAAGACTCTATCTTAAACATATGTCACATTCTGAGGTACTGGAGGTTAGGACTTCAACATAAGAGTTTGGGAGGGAGAGGGACATAATTCAATCAAGTACATGGAATTGTGCCACTAGTGGCCTCCACGAATACCCAGAGATACAGTTGTTTTGGATTCTACAAGACTGTGGCACAAGAGTCTTCATATAAAAATAGAATACTTATGGACCTGTAAGGAGTGAATTTTCATTTACTCAATCACAGACCCATTTATTCTCATAAACCTGTTGTTATCATACACATATAATGATCACATCAAGATCAATAAATACTTATTGAATGAACAAATAACTCTTCTTTCTTGAAAAGACTCTTCTTTCTTTGTAAGAGGGATTTGAGGCTGGGTGCCGTGGCTCACATCTGTAATCCCAATGTTTTGGGAGGCTGAAGTGGGAAGACTGCTTGAGGCCCAGGGTTCCGGACCAGCCTGGGCAACATAGCAAGACCCCATCTTTACCAAAAAATTTAAATGCTAGCAGGATATAATGGCACAGGCCTGTAGTCCCAGCTACTCAGGAGGCTGAAGTGGGAGAATCATTTGAGTCCAGGACTTTGAGGCTGCAGTGAGCTGTGACTGTGCTGCTGAACTGTAGCTTAGGTGACAGAATGAGACCCTGTATCTACCAAAAAAAAAAAAAAAGAGGGGGAGATTTGACAATTGAGAAGCAGACCAAGCTCTCGGTTTACTCCTCTGGATTGCCCCCGATCAAAGGACTTTCGGGCAGTCTCCAGTGGACTGTAAAGCATCATGAATAATTTGAATTAAACCACCCTTGTCAAAATCAATGAAGAGAGTGCTCTTTATGACACAATAGTGCAGCCTGTTGGCTTGGTCGCCAGTTTGGAAGCTCCAGCACCAGGTCCTGAGGCTGCCCACCCTGAGTGTGAGGTCCTGCCCTGGCAATGGAGAAATAAATGCCCGGGAAAGAGCCTCCTTCTAAATGAGCTTCCAGGGTGGGGCATAATGGCTTACACCTGTACACCTAGTGCTTTGGGAGGCCCAGGCAGAAGGATCTCCTGAGCCCTGGAGTTCAAGATTGGTCTGGGCAACATAGTAAGACCCTGTCTCTACAAACAATAAGATATTAGCTGGGCATGGTGATGCTTGCCTATATTCCTATATACTCAGGAGGCTGGGGTGAGGGATGGCTTGAGCCCAGGAGTTAGTGGCTGCAGTGAGCTATGATCACAACACTGCACTCCAGCCTGGGTGACAGAGTGAGACCCTGTCTCTATAATTTAAAAAAAAAAAGTGCTTCTGGCCAGGTGCAGTGGCTCATGCCTGTAATCCCAGCACTTTGGGAGGCTGAGGCAGGAGAATCACTTGAATCTGGGAGGCTGAGGTTGCAGTGAGCTGAAACCACACCACTGCAATCCAGTCTGGGTGACAGAGTGAGACTCTGTCTCAAAAAAAATAAAAATAAAAATAAAAATTTGGCCACATCCAAACTATGTGCAATTTTGGATCTACCACAGGTTGTTTCTATCCCAGGTATTGGGGATAATCTAAAAAGAGCTCAGGGGAAACGTTAGCAGAAGAAAACAGCGTCTGGAAGCTGTCAGGTGAAAAACAGTTGAATGAATTGACTGATTGGCTCAGAGACAAGAAGGCTAAGGAGAGAGACATGGTAAGTGTTTGCAAACATTTGAAAGGCTTTCTTCTAGAAGGTGAAGCACACTTCGTTTTGCTTTAGAGATAGATCCAGGACCAGGGGGTTTAAGAGCAAGGAGACAAAATTCAGAATCCAAGAGAATTGTTAAACTTTTAAATTAGAGCTCTCCAACAACAAAGTAGACTGATAAGACAGGGAGCTCCCTGTCAACACAGAGACTGTCAAGAATGCAGTAGGAAGGAAAATACAAATGGAATCGGCAAGATTCTTGTTCTGACATTGTCACCCAGGCTGGAGTGCAGTGGCATGATCTCGGCTCACTGAAACCTCTGCATCCTGGGTTCAAGTGATTCTCCTGCCTCATCTCCCGAGTAGCTGAGACTACAGAGATATGCCACCATACCCGGCTAATTTTGCATTTTAAGTAGAGACAGGGTTTCACCATGTTGGCCAGGCTGGTCTCAAACTTTTGACCTCATGATCTGCCTGCCTCGGCCTCCCAAAGTGCTGGGATTACAGGCTGTGAGCCACCGCGCGCAGCCATGAGCCACCACACCTGGCCGGATGTGGCCTAATTTTTACACAGTGGTTTTATTACTTCTACAGGTTACTCAACCGCTATTAGTAATGACATCTAAGCAGACATGAGTGGTGTTGCTCTCCTTGAAGAACCCCAGGGAATGAGTAAGCAGACCTGTATCTCCAATGTTCACTACTAGGTTCATCTACTTAGTAAATAGTCATTAACCACAAGCTGTGCTTCAGAGATGGTGCTGGGTGCTACTGAGGCTTGAAAATGAATGAGGTATATATAGTTGCTGCCCTGAGGAAGTTTATAGTTTAATGGGAAGCAAATGTGCTGGTGTCACAGGCATGAACCACCACCCCTGGCTAAAGTTTTGATTTCTATGTCTCTAATCGTTTCCTTAGGAAAAAAAAAAATGGCCAAGGCATGGTGGCTCATGCCTGTAATCCCAGCGCTTTGGGAGGCCAAGGTGAGAGGATCACTTGCGACCAGGAGTTGGAGACCAGCCTGAGCAATGTAGCAAGACCCTCTCTCTACCAAATAAAAAAAAAAAGTTAGCTGGGCATGGTGGCACTTGCCTCCAGCCCTGGAGCGACTTGGAAGGCTGAGGTAGGAGGATAGCTAGAGTCCAGGAGTTCAAGGCTGCTGTGAGCTATGATTGTGATATTGCACTCCAGCCTGGATGAAGGAGTGAGACCCTATCTCAAAAAAAAAAAGAAAATCCTGTTCGGTTTCAGGGATGCAATATCCTCTCTTATCTCTCTGAGGATATTAACTCTGTGTCCTCAGAAAAAAATGAGCTTTTGCTTATTGAGTTTGATATCACGCTTCAGGATATTGGTTTTGTAAAAAAGTGCCCATTCTTAGGTGTGAACTCATATAATGACAGTGATATCCTTGCATCCTGTCTAGAGTGCCTTCTTTGCTTCCCAGCATTCTCAAGAAGGGATGAGATATTCCTACTGTCAAGTGGACTGTACCCATAGTCAGTCTCTTGGATGTAGGGACTCCCATTGTTTCTGCATGTTCGCAAGACTTCTTCCAAAGCTCACATCCATTGCTCCTACCCAACAGCAGACACCTCGACTTGGCAAGGAGAGGTCAGAGCTCATCTTATCCGGCTGCTCCTAATGCATGTCCCAAGCCAGTTACCCCCAGGTTTGCCTCTGGGATCCCCTCTTACTCCTCCCAACCTGTACCTGGCTTGGAGCTGGAGGCTTGGAGCATCCAAGGAAGAATGACTTCTTCCTCTGCAAGAGTTGTTGGCTCTCAGAAAAACAGCCTCCTCTATGAACCAACCCCGCCTGCCTTCCCTTATTTAGATATTCCTTCTTATTTCTGGTGCACCAAGAATACCCCTTCCTGTTCTCTAGTCCTGTTATGGGTTTATTATTTTAAACTTGTAATCTCTTTTCTGTCATTTTTAGGCATCTGTGCTGAGTTAACCATCTTAATTCAATCTCCTGTCTCTTCCAATTCTAAATGTTGTAATTTTATAACTGCAAAAGGGAAAGTAAACAAAAAACACAGTCATTGTAAAAATAACTCATTTTAAAGCTGTTTTTTTTTCTAATTACATCAACAGTTAGAGGAGTAGTGATCTACTACCCATTACTATGGGTAGTGACCTCTACAAGTCTTAGCAAACACAAAAACATGTTATCTGCCATCCTAGACACCTGAAATGGCACTTCCACACTACCATTTAAAGTGAATTCATTTAAATTTTTTATCTCATGAATGTAGTTTTCAAATTTTAAGACCCCTGGTCAGGTGCGGTGGCTCACGCCTGTAATCCCATCACTTTGGGAAGTTGAGCTGGTCAGATCACTTGAGGTAGGGAGTTCAAGAACAGCCTGGCCAACATGACAAAACCCCATCTCTATTAAAAATACAAAAATTATCCAAGCATGGTGGCACATGCTTGTAATCCCAGCTACTCAGGAGGCTGAGGCAGGAGAATTGCTTGAACTGGGGGGTGGAGGTTCCAGTGAGCCGAGATTGCACCACTGCACTTCAGCCTGGCAACAGAGTGAGACTTCATCTCAAAGGAAAAGAAACAAATTTAAAAAAACCTTTAAGACCCCTCTCCTACAGCTCCTCAGCCACAGTCCTGCTTTTTAATGATATATACTTCAAAGCCATCCCCTATGGCATTTTCCTCCGTCATTCTTAGGAATGTGTTTATAGCACCATATTTCACTGAATCCATTTTGAAATTTAATCATCTGTTATCCTAGATGAGGATTTGGCTTTCTTATACCACTGCTGTCCCGACTTCTCGTTCCTCCTAACTTCTATCATAATTTTTGGGTAAATCAATATTTGGGATTCACATTATTATGACTATGTAAATGTTTTTATTTTTTGGCTGAGGTAAGTAGACGAGCATATGTTCCTTTTCTTATTAAACATTTAAAAATGTTCCTGGAATTTTTTCTTTTTGCTTTGCTTTATATTTTACAAGGTATCATCACACAAAGTCCCTACATGTTTCTGGAGTTATTGACTCGATATATTTTTAGATTTGTGTGATCATTAATTTTAAATACTCCTACAGCTCTGTAATATGCTCTTGACTCTGTTTTTCTTTGTCTTTTTTTTTTTTTTTTTTGAGACGGAGTTTCGCTCTTGTTGCCCAGGCTGGAGTGCAATGGCGCGATCTCGGCTCACGGCAACCTCTGCCTCCTGGGTTCAGGCAATTCTCCTGCCTCAGCCTCCCCAGTAGCTGGGACTACAGGCACGCGCCACGATGCCCAGCTAATTTTTTGTATTTTTTTAGTAGAGACGGGGTTTCACCATGTTGACCAGGATGGTCTCGATCTCTTGACCTCGTGATCCACCCGCCTCGGTCTCGGCCTCCCAAAGTGCTGGGATTACAGGCTTGAGCCACCGCGCCTGGCCGTGACTCTGTTTTTCACACAAGGGCGTCAGTGTGCTTTGGTTTTGCTTTATCCAGGAGAGCTTCTTCCTGGAGGCTTCTCCCCTCAGGTCTAACCCGAACTGGTTGCCTCCTATGCCTCCCGTGTAGCTGTCATGCTGTGCTGCGTTCTCTGGTCTCTATAATTTCTGTTTCTTGGTTTTCTGTCTTATTTTTCCAAAGAACAGCATTCAGTATTTTGTACACACTTTGCAAGTGTGTATGAAAAGTAAAATACTTGTGGATTTAAATATCTAAAAATATCTTTTTTTTTTTTTTTTTTTTTTTTGAGGCCGAGCCTTAACTCTGTCACCCAGGCTGGCGTGCAGTGGTGCAATCTCGACTCACTGCAACCTCCGTTATCTCCTGGGTTCAAGCAATCCTCCTGCCTCAGCCTCCCTAGTAGCTGGGACTATAAGCACATGCTGCCATGCCCAGCTAAATTTTGTATTTTTGGAAGAGACAGGGTTTTATTATGTTGTCCAAGCTGGTCTCTAACTCCTGACCTCAAATGATCCGATCGTCTTGGCCTCCAAAATTGCTGGGATTACAGGCATGAGCCACCACGCCCAGCCCCTGAAAATACCTTTGTTGTTTGTTTGTTTGTTTCTATCTTTATACTTTGTTTATAATTTGGCTGGATATAGAAATTGAAGTCAGAAAACAAAGTCCCCTTAGGTTTTTTGAAAATCAAGAACGAATCCATTAACTTACAGCTTCTGCTATTGTTATGAAGAGATTCAATGCCCTTTTGATCCTTGATACTTTTTATGTAAACTGTTGTGTATTTTTTTCCTTTCTAGAACTTTTTAGGATCTCCTCTTTATTTTTTACGTTCTGGAATTTCCCAGTGATGTTTGTGGTTTGGTGTACAATAGGCCCTTTTAAATCCAGAGTCTCAGATTGATAGTAATTTCTTGTTTCCTATATGTATGGGATGGAGTTAGGGTGGTGGGTGGGTGGGCAGTATGCCTTATGTCTGGATATATAAGTAAAATGAGACAAGCTGTATTGTGTATGTAGTTTTTTTTTTTTTTTTTTGAGACAGGATCCTGCTCTGTTGCCCAGGCTGGAGTGCAGTGATGTAATCACAGCTCACTGCAATGGGGACCTCCCAGGCTCATGCAATCCTCCCACCTCAACTTCTAAGTAGCTGGGACTACAAATCCATGCCACCAGGCCTAGCTAATTTTTTTTTTTAGACAGCATCTCATTCACTCTGTGCAGTGCCATCTCAGCCCACTGCAACCTCTGACACCCTGGTTCAAGCAATTCTCCTGCCTCAGCCTCCCAAGTATCTGGGATTACAGGCGTGTGCCACCACACCTAGCTAATTTTATTTTATTTTATTGGTATTTTTAGTAGAGATGGGGTTTCACCATGTTGGCTAGGATGGTCTCTGTCTCTGACCTCGTGATCTGTCTGCCTCAGACTCCCAAAGTGCTGGGATTACAGGTGTGAGCCACTGTGCCTGGAGGGCCTAGCTAATTAAAAAAAAATTTTTTTTTGAGATAGGGTCTTGCCATATTGCCCAGGCTGGTCTTGAACTCCTGGGCTTATATGATCTTCTCACCTCGGCCTCTTGCAGTGCTGGGATTACAGGTGTGAGACACCACTGGCCCGTGTATGTACTCTTTTCATCCAATATCCATCTTTTCAGTTCTGTGCCTAATACAATCTTCCATATTACTTGGTGATTCCAAAACACTATGCTTTTTGGGGCTCTGGGGGAGTAAGTAGGAAAAATGACTCCCCTTTCTTTGTTTTTTCCCCTTTTCAGGCATTTAGATGGTTGGGTTCTCAGTTCTGCATAATATCACATCCATTCATTTTTTATTCTCCTAAAGAGATAGTAACATATCATTCATTTGGTCTTTCTAACTTTTTACCTTTTTATTCCTTAGTTGTCCTCTTTCCTTCTCTTCAGGAAAGTCCCTTTATTTGTTATTAACATTTTGTTAGATGTATTAGGTTATTAGGTGTTTGTTAAACCTGCTGTATTTAACTGAGGACATGCTTCTGAACAGGACAAAGTATAGGGATATACTGTGTCTTGTTTTTGTTTTTTTTTTTTGAAACAGTCTCACTCTGTCACCCAGGCTGGAGTGCAGTGGCCTGATTTCGGCTCACTGCGACCTCTGCCTCCTGGGTTCAAGTGATTCTCCTGCCTCAGCCTCCCAAGTAGCTGGGATTACAGGTGCATACCACTGTGCCCAGCTAGTTTTTGTATTTTTAGGAGAGACAGGGTTTCACCATGTTGGCCAGGCTGGTCTCAAACTCCTGACCTCACACGATCGCCCCACCTCAGCCTGCCAGAGTGCTGGGATTACAGGGTTGAGCCGCTGCACCCGGCCTTCTGTTTTGTCTAGCGAACTTAACTTCTTGCCTCCTGGCAGCAAATGATACAAATGGCATCAGTTTAACTCTAGCCTTTCCCTCTTGCCTGCTAGCCTCCTTGGTTGATAACAATTCAAGGATCTATTGTTTCTCATACCTGGGTTTACCAATGAATATGAAGCTAGCAGTCATTGTGAGTGCCAGTCTGGAAATATGATATAAATATGAGATCTTAAGAGGAGACCATGAGGACCGGTCTCGATGGCTCACACCTGTAATCCTAGCACTTTGGGAGGCTGAGGAGGCTGGATCACTTGAAGTCAGGGATTCAAAACCAGCCTGGCCAACATGGTGAAACCCTGTGTCTACTAAAAATACAAAAATTAGCTGGGTGTGGTGGTGGGTGCCTGTAATCCCAGCTACTTGGGAGGCTGAGGCAGGAGAATTGCTTGAACCCGTGGAGGCAGAGGCTGCAGTGAGCAGAGATCACACCATTGCACTCCAGCCTGAGTGACAGAGTGAGACTCTGTAAGTCCAAAATGTAACTCCCAGATTCCCACAGCAAGACAGGATTAAAAAAAAAAAGAGGAGACTGTGGGTTATATCATCTTCAGGGAACCAGACACTGAAATTTGTTATTTACTTTTTTTTTACTTCAGCAGAGGCAAGAAGAAAGTAAATGCTGACAATGCAATGCCACCCTAACCTGAGTCCTCTCCCGGATGGTGCATTTGATGTTCTGTGGCTTTGCCGCCCAGGCCAGAGTGCAGTGGCATGATCTCGGATCATTGCAACCTCCACCTCCCAGGTTCAAGTGATTCTCCTATCTCAGCCTCCTGAGTACCCGGGATTACAGGCACCCACCCACAATGCCTGGCTAATTTTTGTATTTTTGGTAGAGATGGATTTTTACCATGTTGGCCAGGCTGGTCTTGAACTCCTGACCTCAAGTGATCCACCCACCTTGGCCTCCCAAAGTTCTGGGATTACAGGCATGAACCTGGGACGCCAGTCTCAGGAAAGCCCCTTTCTTATTTGATTCCTTTAAATAAATGGCTGCTGTGTGCCTGGAAGAATACAACGAACTCAGGATTTGGATAGGAAATTTTTGTGGGAAGTGGGGCACTTTGCTCTGGCGGATCTGTGACATTAAACCCTTGCCTGATGCTGAGGAAAGGAAAGGGGTTGGCAGGGGCTGGGACCAACACAAGAGCCTGAGGTCAGCCAGCTTTAGCAGACATCCGGATTCCCTAACCCTGACTTCTGCCATCCCACAGGAGGACCTCTGGTGTGCTGAAAAGAGCCCAAATTCAGAGTCTGTTTGATCTGAGTTATAGTTTTTTTCCCTGATTCAATTTCTCACAGATTTATGAACTTTGCTTTTTTCATCTGTAAAATGAATACTTCTCAGTGTTGTCATGTAAATGAATGAGTTTGCATATATAAAAATTGTCTGGCATATCCTAGAACTTCCTTTGCTCCCATTTTTTGCGTCTTTTCCCACTGTCCATAATTATCAGTCCAAAATATAACTCCCAGATTCCCACAGCTACACAGGATCTGGCCCAGGCAACATCAGAATGCATCCACTGCAATTACGCTACTACAGGACATTCACTTTTAAAGGATCTGCGGAGGTTAAATTTTTTCAGGACTATGCAAAATTCTCTCTGATAATGGCTTATTTGCTCGCAATTGAATAATGTGTATCAAATCAATTGAACAGTATTTATTAAGCCCCATTCAATGTCCTGGGTAATATGGAGAACGCAGAGGAAGAAGAAAAGAACTTACAATTTTGTGAAAGAAACCAAACTAGGTAAGTCATCTAGAAATGAACCACGTAGTGGACTATGGACAGAGGCCTGCAGACTTGCTGAAGTTGGGATTGGGAGAGACCTTGACGGCTTTCTTCACCCAGCCACGCAACAGAGCCTAGCATTCATCTTCACCTCTGCAGAGCTAACTGGGGTTTAGGGAGTTTCATGCTAATTGGGGGTGGGTCTGGGGGATTCTGGGAATGTGAGCACATGCTGACCTGTCTTCAGAAGCCAAAATGCTTTCCCTGCTCAGAACTGTTTTAGTACAGGGTTGTTTTCTCATCTTTCTGGGAAAAATTAAAAACCCAGAGGGAGAATGCTAGTGGATACAGCAAGTTCTTTTCGGAGCATGTTCTGTGCCGGGCTCAGCTGCCTACCAATTTTACATTTTTTGGCAATTTGCTAGAAGTAGGGCCTCATTTTAAAAAAATAGAGTACAGATTATTTTCCTGCCTGCACCCCTCCGTTTTTCTCATAGAGAAGAGAGAGACATGTGTTTTAGGCATCCATGATACACTTAGTATATACCTACATTATTTCTCATTCATAGGTCTTCAAACTCTCTGAAAAGACAACTAAAATAGGGCTGGGTGTGGTGGCTCACACCTGTAATCCCAGCACTTTGGGAGGCTGAGGCTGGCGGAACACTTGAGGTTGGGAGTTCGAGAACAGCCTGGCCAACAGGGTGAAACCCTGTCTCTACAAAAAATAGTAAAATTAGCCAGGTGTGGTGGCAGGTGCCTGTAATCCCAAGTGCTCGGGAGACTGAGGCAGGAGAATGGCTTGAACCCAGAAGGCAGGGGTTGCAGTGAGCCAAGATCATGCCACTGCACTCCAGCATGGGTGACAGAGTGAGACTCCATCTCAAAAAAAAAAAAAAAAAAAAGAAAAAAGAAAAAAGACCATTAAAATCGGCTGTTGAGCATTCTGTTTATTGGAACTAGACACTGATTATCAACAAATGCCTCTTTTTTTCCCTCTCTCTCCTCTTGTAGAGAATTAGAAGGTTGGTCTTGCCACACTAACTTCTGCTTTTCTTTGCAGCCTCTACCCTTCATTCTGATTTGATCCACAGTAATACTATTTTCCCTTAATTTGATTGGGTGCTCTGCAGGACTGGAAAATTCCTAGTTTCTGCCTTGCAAATAAATAAATACAGGCAGATCCATGCAGAAGAGCAATGCTTTCTTGGTTCTGGCTTTCCTCTGCTATTGTAGTACCTCTGGGACTCTTCAAAGCCCATACCAGTTTTTTTGAGGGGGTCCTAGTTGATGTTTCACGTGGGTTTGCAAATATGTCTTTTGAGTGTTGGCCATTTTTTCTGGTCTCCTTTAGGAGATGTCACCCCAGAAGTTGCAGCTCAGACTTTCATCTGAACAAAAGTACTGACACTTTGCTCTCATCAGCTGTGGGTGAAATCGCTCACAACCACTGAAGGCATCATTGCTCTAGGGATGCTGGGGCTGATGTCGAGGTGTCTCTGCCAACACCGTGCTGAGAGTGCCAGTGCCGTTATCATGGACTTGGCCACAGATACAGCCTTAGTTCTCATTCTGGGCTGGGGTCTGCAACCCCTTGTGGGGCAGGCACCACCAGAGCAGATGCTGGCCTGGGGCTGCAAATAGTGACTGCATGCTGTTTTCCAGGGCTGCGGACTCAAGGTGTCCATGGCACCCATGCAGAGGTGGCTTACAAAAGTAGGGATAAACTTTCCCCATCACTTTTAGGGCATGGTCTTATACCTCAGACCAAAGCAGTCCTGCTTTATGTTCCCAAAGTATCACAAAAAGTTTTGTATGAAAAAGTACTTTTTTTTTTTTTTGAGATGGAGTCTCCCTCTGTCGCCCAGTCTGGAGTGCAGTGGACTGATCTTGGCTCACTGTAACCTCGGCCTCCCTGGTTCGAGTGATTCTCCTGCCTCGGCCTCCCAAGTAGCTAGAATTGCAGGCACACACCACCATGTTCAGCTAACTTTTGTATTTTTAGCAGAGATAGGGTTTCACCATGTTGACCAGGCTGGCCTCAAACTCTTGACCTCAAGTGATCTGCCCACCTCAGCCTCCCAAAGTGCTGGGATTAGAGGTGTGAGCCACCACACCCAGCTCAAAAAGCACTTTCACTTTTACTTGCCTCCCTCTTTTCTTGCGTCAAGATTCTGATGCTTGCTCATGGGGGGAAACTGGTGGAAACAGCTATGTCCCAGACCCCATGCTGTTTGCTTGCTAGCACACTGCTCATGATGCTGGACCAAACTTGTCTGCTTTCCCAGGCTTGTGCCAGTCCCTCAAATCACAAATCTACCTTGATCTCTCCTTCCAAATTCCAGTCATAAATAAATGCAGTTTTTAAATCTGTCTTGTAACAGAGACGTATGACAGTATCATGAGTAAGACAACTTTTCATTGGTTGCAGTGGCTCACACCTGTAATCCCAGCACTTTGGAAGGCTGAGATAGGAGGATCACTTGAGCCCAGGAGTTTAAGACCAGTCTGGGTGACCCCAGCCATAGTAAAATGCCATGTCTACAAAACACTTTTAAAAATTTAAAAATTGAGTGTGATAGTACGCACCTGAAGTCCTAGCTTCTTGGGAGGCTGAGCTAGGAGGATTCCTTGGGCCCAGGAGTTCAAGGCTACAGTGAGCTGTCATCTCCCTACTGCACTCCAGCCTGGGCAACAAAGTGAGACCCTATCTTGAAACAAAACAAACAATTCCTGGTGCTATGGCTTATGCCTGGAATCACAGTGCTTTGGGAAGCCAAGGAGGGAGGATCGCTTGAAACCAGGAGTTTGAGACTAGCTCAGGTGACATAGCAAGATTCCATGTCTACAAAAGTATAAAAGTCTCTTGGCATGGTAGTGGGTACCTGTAGTCCCCCCTACTAGGGAGGCTGAGGCAGGAGGATCCCTTGAGCCCAGAAGCTTGAGGCTGCAATGAACTATGATCATGCCACTGTACTCCAGCCTGGGTGACAGGGTAAGACCTTGTCTAAAAAAAAATAGAAACATAGATAAGAATAAATTTCATTACGATAAAATTATATGAAGAAATAGAATGGTTATAAAAAGAAAAGAAGATATTTTATTTTGAAATATTAAACAACAGCTTTCATATACTTTTTTTTTTTTGACATGGAGTCTTGCTCTGTCACGCCCAGGCTGAAGTGTGGTGGTGTGATATTGGCTCGCTGCAACCTCCACCTCCCAGGTTCAAGTGATTCTCCTGCCTCAGCCTCCTGAGTAGCTGGGATTACAGGTACGTGCCACCACACCTGGCTAGTGTTTTGTATTTTTAGTAGAGACGGGTTTCACCATATTGCCCAGGTTGGTCTCGAACTCCCAACCTTAGGTGATCCACCCGCCTTGGCCTCCCAAAGTGCTGGGATTACAGGCATGAGCCACTGCGTCCAGCTTCATATACTTTTTAGTGAATGAAAATAACTATTAAATTGTCCAGATATTTAGATTCCATGAGACACATTTAAAAGTGATCTGTGGGTTTAGTTCACCAGATTAACATTTACAGTCCACTGGAAATTACATCTTTGGCAACTATTTAAACTGCTGTTGAAAAACTTTGGATGTTATCCTTAGAACAGGTGAGAAAGTGCTGCATAGTTTTTCAAACTTCTTGTTTTTGAGTGGAGGTGGGAGTTATGAGTAAAAAGTTTAAGGACCTCCAATTTAGAGTGTTTTGTAAATATCCTCTGAAACTGACCGATTTCTATGGATTTGTTTTTTTACATGTTGTTTGTTCATGTAAATATTGTGTGTTTGCTTAAATTTGTTTTTCACGGGAAAGCATGAAAGACAATAGTTGCGCTAGAGAAGTAAGTTAATTCAGCTTACTGGCCTATCCCTTCATTGGAGCTCAATCTACTGCTGCCTAGATGCTTGTGAAAGCAAGTGGGTCTGAAGCTACCAATTACTAGATCAAGGAACAGAACCATCAGGGAACCATCTTGACACGTCTATTTTAAAGTCTAATCTGTTCCCTTTCTCTGCTGCCTCCTCCTCTTTCTTCTGTTTTTTCATCTCAAAAGAAAAAAAAAAACAAAGTGACAAAACCCAAGATTACTTGGCAAGAAGGATGGGTGGGAAGAAGGATATAATTAGCCTTCTATGTGATGTTATTTTTATTGCCATTCCAAGCTTCAAATATCGGTTGGGAGGGGAGAGTTGAGAATATATTGGTAACGTGATTATTAAAAGAACCCTTCTCTGTTTGGAAAGAGAATAACTGTCCCAGAAAAGGGGCTCCCAGGGATGCTCTTTCTATAAACACCTTTATACTCTTCTCTGCTGGTTACAAGAAAAACAGTATTCAGGGGCTGGGAATGGAGGGAAGGCAGGGATTTCCTTTAGCAAAGGAATTGTTCTTAGGATCCATGGTCAAACGTAATATTCTTTTGCTAGGGTAATTAGAGCTAGCAGAAGATTGATTTATTCCAGCAGCAGGGAAAACTGTGCAATGGCCTTAAAATTTTCTATGTGTTTTTTATTTTTTTTGAGACAAGTTTGCTCAGGCTCGGGTGCAGTGGCACACTCACAGCTCACTGCAGCCTCAACCTCCTGGGCTCAAGCAATCCTCCTGCCTCAGCCTCCCCAGTAGCTGGGATTACAGGCATCCACCACTATGCCCAGCTAGTTTTTAAAATGTTTTGTAGGGACAGGGTCTCACATGTTGCCCACGCTGGTCTTAAACTTCTAGGCTCAGGGCAATCCTCCCTCCTTGGCTTCCCAAGATGCAGGGATTACAGGCAGCCTGTGCAACGACTTTTAATGCCAAAGCCATTGTGTAAAAGTTGGACATACGCCCCACAAGGCTTTTAGACTCTGAAGAATAAGTTGAATGAGTTAAGTTTGTTTCCTCCTTTGCACTGTTCATGAACATCAGAGTCACATTTAATAGTGAAAACTGGAAATTTGGTCAGTCAGTAAAAGTTACATCTATGCATTTGGACTTAGTTAAATCGTGTTCTTCTAAATTCTACTTACTCTAAACTTTCTTGGCAAATATTGATATATTGTATTTGTTAGAGATTTAATTTTTTTTTTTTTTTTTTGAGGCAGGGTCTTGTTCTGTCACCCAGGCAGTAGCATGCTCATGGCTCACTGCAGCCTTGACTTCCCAGGCTCAAGCAATGCTCCCACCTCAGCCTCCCTAGTACTGAGACTACAGGCATGCACCACCACACCCAGATACTTTGTGTATTTTTTAGTAGAGACAGGGTTTCACCGTGTTGCTCAGGCTGGTCTCGAACTTCTGGGCTTAAGTGATTCACCCACCTTGGTCTCCCAAAGGGTTGGATGACAGGTGTGAGCCACTGCTCACAGCATTAGAGATTCATTCTGACAAGTATACACACATGGTTTTATATTTACGTGTACATACACATGTAGATACACATATATGTTTTATAGCGAATGTTTAGCTTATGTCTCCTCATGCAAAATGTTGTGCTGAGTACCACTGCAGTCCAAGGAAAAACCCAGATGGTTGGTTCACTTTACACAACCAAGCCTATAAACCCCACCATTTACCAACCAAAATTGTAGGCACTGTGCTTAAGAAAAAATGACCAATGTTGCTAAGCCAACCCAAGCCTCAACTGTCCCATGTAAACAGTTGCCAAGACTTGATATGAATGTTCATCTGTGAACTCACTGCCTTAGTCTTCCTTGACTCCTATTTCTAGCCTGGGAGCCGTTTTTCCTGTTTTTTTTTTTTTTTTTTCTTTTTATATATTTTTAAGAAAGAGTCTTGTTCTGTCTCCCAGGCTGGAGTGCAGTGGTACAATCTCGGCTCATTGCAACCTTTGCCTCCTAGGTTCAAGCACTCCTCCTGCCTCAGTCTCCCAAGTAGCTGGGACTACAGGGGCCCATCACCATGCCTGGCTAATTTTTGTAGTTTCAGTAGAGACAGGGTTTTGCCATGTTGGCCAGGTTGGTCTCAAACCCTTGACCTCAGGTGATCCACCCACCTTGGCCTTTCAAAGTGTTAGAATTATAGGCATGGGCCACTACGCTCGGCCTCCTTTTTTTAAATTTTTCATTAAAAAAAATAAAGATAGGGTCTTGCTATATTGCTCAGGCTGGTCTCGAACTCCTGGCCTCAAGCAATGCTCTCGTCTCGGTCTCCAGAAGTACTGGAATTACAGGGGTGAGCCACTGTGCCCAGCCAAGTATTTCATGTTCTGATGAATTAAATATATGTCCTATGGGAGGTGGGCCATATGAAACCTGAAAGGACCACACAGTGTTTATAGAGTCGCACTGCAAATTAGTCTCACAGCTGTCATGGTGTGAAATGATGGGGTGGAACCCCCCCCTTGACTTTGTTTACAATGGGGACACCACTTAACCCCAGAGATCGGTGGCAGGGACAGCCTTGTAGTTAAGAGATTCTGTTGCCTTAGGTCTCTGGGTCCAGAAAGTTGTGAATGGAGATTCCATGTAGACATTGGCAATTCTTCCCCGAAAAGTCCCACCTCTGAATAGCCCAGAGGTGCGTACATCAAAGGAGGCCACTGTTTGTTTGCTTTTCTTGGCCAAGCGGCAGGAGGAATGCCGGAGAGCTCAGAACATTCCCAGAGCAAATGCGGGCCCTGACTTTATATGTTGTTCACAATTCCTTTCTCAGTGAATTTTACGGCCGAGAAACTGGCTCGGGCACAACTGTTCACAGCTGCATGTCGGATGTTGCAGGGGACACAATGGCTGCTGTGTGTGCAGGAGGACAAACAGTCCCACGCAGGCCTGAGCCTGAGGAACAATGAAGCACAAACGGCCTTCAGTACAATGCATTCATTTCCTGTCATAACACTGGGCTCAGTGCGACCTGGGAGGCCAGCTCCACCTGACCGAGAGACACCCCACTTCATGCCATCATTTTCAGAGGCTTGCTGTTCATGAAGAAAGATGCGAATAAAAAGGAGAGAGATGGCAAGCGGTTGAGGGTTTTTTTTTTTCTCCTGCAAAGCAAGATATAATTAAAACCGTATGTATTTGTAATGCCCAGATAAAACAGTGTGGTAAAAATACTGTCGAGGTGTTAGAAGCTATTTCAATTTTCAGTCTTTCTGACACTAACCGCTTGTGATTCACCATCACTGCTAAAAATACTGGCAGGCGGCACCCCGGGCTTCTCTGCTTCCCAGCAAGTAGACTGGCTCTAACACGAGCTCACCGCCCTGTCCTGCCGGAGCTCCATCCTCACATGGGTAAAAGTCCTACTGGGAATTGGCTTAAGAGTCTATAATAATAATAACTGGCTGGGTGCGGTGGCTCCTGCCTGTAATCCCAGCACTTTGGGAGGCTGAGGTGGGCGGATCACCTGAGGTCAGGAGTTCAGAGACCAGCCTGGCCAACATGGCAAAACCCCGTCTCTACTAAAAATACAAAAAATTTACCGGGCGTGGGGGTGGGCACCTGTAATCCCAGCTACTTGGAAGGCTGAGGCAGGAAAATTGCCTGAACCTGGGAAACGGAGGTTGCAGTGAGCTGAGATTGCGCCATTGCACTTCAGCTTGGGTGACAGAGCAAGACTGTCTAATAATAATAATAATAAATAAAGCCCTAATAATAATCAAGATGGTGATTATAGCTAACATCTACTGAGTGCTTACTAACTAGCTAGTCTAGGTCTAATTGTGTGAATCCTCACCATAAGTGTATAAAGTGGGGAGCATTATTCATCTCAGGTGAGGAACTGAGGCATTGAGAGATTGAGCAACCTGCCCAAGCTCACAGCTATTCATCCTTTTCAATATATACCCAGGGGCTGGGGGCAGGGGCTCATACCTGTAGTCCCAGCACTTTGGGAAGCCGAGGCAGGTGCATTGCATGAGCTCAGGAGTTTGAGATCAGCCTGGGCAATGTGGCAAAAATTGTGTTGGCTTAAGAGCCAATAACAATAATAATTAATAAAACCCAAATAATAATAAAGATGATGACGATCACTAACATCTACTGAGCATTCTATTGGACCACAGTTGTGCACCACCATCCCAGCTAATTTTTAAATTTTTTTATAGAGATGTGGGACTTGCTCTGTTGCTCGGGCTGGTCTTGAACTTCTAACTTCAAGTGATCTTCTTGTCTTGGCCTCCCAAAGTGCTTGGATTATAGGCATGAGCCGCTGCGCTTGGCCTTTCTCATTTTATAATTGAGAGGGGTGTGGGCAGGAGCGAAGTGCCCCAGCTAAAACCAGTCAGATAGCTCAAGACAGAATCAGGACTAAAACCAAGGTCTGCTCTTTCTACCTGTGTAAAAGAACAAGCTCAGTGAGAAGCATTTCTGACATACTTACTAAAAACTGAATTCATTAATATCTGTACTAATAAGTGTCTTGGCAGAGCTTGATAGGAAAGAAATGGAAGATATGATTTTATGATTTCTACCAGCCCAAGGCTTGTGACTTTCCTGAGGACACACGGGATGCACAGATACAAGCCTTGATGGACATAATCTTACTTTGGCAATCCAGCACACCTGTAAGAACAGAGGGACTGTGACTTTGGGGATCACCTGGTTAGGGTGGCAATAACCCAGGAGGAGATGGACAGGAGGGCTATGAATTGGTAAAGAGAAAGTAATAAGCATTTGTGAGACCAAGTAGCAAACAGAAGCCGTATCTGCTCATTTCTGCTTGCCAGCATAATTTCCTCAAGCACCTGGCTCTGTGGTGACATGCAGATCTCCGGAGGGATGCTTTGAAGACAGAGGACAGAGCCTGTGGCCCTCTGTGTCTCTTACTTAAGTCACTATACTCCTTAAAAGATAAATGACCCCTTGTCCTTGACTCTTTTTAAACATAAGGTAATTTGTTTTTTTTTTTTTTTCATTTATTATACTTTAAGTTCTGGGATACATGTGCAGAACCTGCAGGTTTGTTACATAGGTATACACGTGCCATGGTGGTTTGCTGCATCCATTTCCCCGTCATCTACATCAGATATTTCTCCTAATGCTGTCCCTCCCCAGTCTCCCCACCCCCTGCTATTCCTTCCCTAGTCCCTGACTCCCCAACAGGCCTTGGTGTGTGATGTTCCCCTCATTTTACTCATCTGGAAAACGGGGAAAATAGCAGGCTCTGGAGGCAGACCAGCTAAAATTTTCATCACTTTTAGCAATTTGACCTTGAGAAACTACTTTCAGCTTCCCTTCGTCTGTTTTCACTTGTGTAAAATGAAAATGATTGTGATCTATCTCAGGGTTATAAGAATTAAATATGATAATATGTGTTAAGTGTTTAAGAAGGTGTCTAATATATGGTATTTAATAAATGTCAGCAATGCATATACAAGGATGGGTCTGAGGACCGGAGAAATGGAGGGAAAGCACTTACCATTCTGCCTGACAGGTAATGGGTGGCTGATAAGCACTAGCTATCATGCAACTTTGAGCAACCCAATAAATATTCGTTGAACTAATGCCCACAGGAGAAATGTGCCTTTTCATCTTTGACTCTCTGCCTCCTAAAGGTATTAGTTTCTTATTGCCACTGCAACAAAATAGCACACATTTAGTAACTGAAAACAACACAAGTTTATTATGATGGCTCTGGAAGTCAGAAATCCGAAACAGCCTTCGTTAGGCCAAAGTCGAAGAAGTGTCCACAGGGCTGCCTTCCTTTTAGAGACTGCAGGGGAGACTCTTTCCCTGCATTTTCCGGGTTCCAGAGACTTCCTGCATTTCCTGGCTTGTGTCCTCCTCCTCCATCTTCACAGCCAGCAGTGAAGCATCTTCAAAGTTCTGTGTATGACTCTGACCTCACTTCTGCCATCCCATCTTCTTCTCTGAGTCTGACTCTCCTCTTTTAAGTAGGTTACACTGGACTTGCCCAGCTAATCAAGGATGATCTCTCCATCTCCAGATCCTTCATTTGTTCGCACTTCTGCAAAGTCCGTTTTTCCAGGTTAAGGCAACATAGTCACAGAATGTAAGGTTGAGGATGTGAAGTCTTTGGGCAGCCACTCTGTCACCACCACAGAAGGAATGAATGACAGTGTGCTGCACGTGCGCACAGCCTTCCAGAGCCTCTGGTCATCACCTGACATTGCCCAGTTTGTCTCATGCTGAACAAGTCTTCCCTGGGACTTACGTAAATTCCAAGAACATTTGACTTCGCAATAGGCCTTTCTAAATGCTAGCAGTTTAACAGCCTTGCCTCAGAGAAAAAGGCAGTTTGTGATGAAAATAAGCATCTCAGGCTATTTTTTTTTTTTTTTTTTTTAAGACAGAGTCTGCTCTGTCATCCAGGCTGGAGTGTAGCAGCACAATCATAGCTCACTGCAGCCTTGAACTCCTGGGCTCAAGTGATCCTCCCACCTCAGCTTCCTGAGCAGCTGGGACTACAAGGTGTATGCCACCATGCCCAGCTAACTTCTTTATTTTTTAATTTTTTTGAAGAGACAGAGTCTCACTATATTGCCCAGGCTGATCTCAAACTCCTGGCCTCAAGCAGGAGACCTGGCCCCCCAAAGCACTGGGATTATAGGCATGAGGCACCATGCCCAGCTTCAGGCTATTTCTTGATTTCTACTTCTTTCTCCCAAGTTAATTATAAGCATCTCATTTACTATTGATAATACATTTCCCTTTCTATTACTAGCTAATTAATTATTCATCATAGCCACGCTGAGGAGGGAGCCTGTTTGGCTCTCCTGAGTTTCTTAGATGAATAGAGTAAGGCCTGGAAAGGATCCACTGGTCCTGGAGTTGTAGCTCGATGGTGTAGCCATCAGAGTCACTTGAGTTCTGAGTGTTGGCTTCGATCTTTCACGTCTTTGTCCCTACTTGAAAAAGAAGGGTGGAACATGGTAGGTCTTAGTTTTTGACATCACAGAGTAGAGTTATGATGAGATTACAATTCTCTCTGTTCCGTTGTTGGTCAGCACACTTTCCTTTTTGGTGCCTGACTTGAAAGATGCCTTATAAAGTGTTCATGAACTTGGAGCACTAAACGAATACCTCTTGGATGGTTTCTTCCCTCAGTGTAGGAATGATTTGCTGAGTTACTCTGGTTTTCAGATTAAAACTGGAAATTCTGGCTGGGTGTTGTAGCTCATACCTGTAATCTTGGCCTCTCTATGGAAGATCGCTTGAGCTCAAGAGTTCGAGACCAGACTTGGCAACACAGTGAGATCCCCCTTTCTACTAAAAAGCAGTTAGCTGAGGATGGGGACATATGCCTATTGTCCCAGCTACTTGAGAGGCTGAGGTGGGAGAATTGCTTGAGCTCTGGAGGTGGAGATTGCAGTGAGTCATGATTGTGCCACTATACCCTGGTGACAGAGTGAGACCATGTTGCAGGAAAAAAACCCCCCAAAAATAAAAACCCAACAGCTAAAACTGGAACTTTTCTTTTTTTAATTTGAGATGGGGTTTTGCCATTTTGCCCAGCTGGCCTCCAACTCCTGAGCTCAGACGATCCTCCTACCTCTGCCTCCCAAAGTGCTGGGATTACAGGTGTGAACTACTGCGCCTGGCCATAAAATGGAAACTTCTTTTGAAAATTTTTATTGTAATAAGATCAGAAAATGGTTGCCAAAAGAATTTATACCAAAAAAAAAAAAAAAGCCATCTGTTCAAATTAGAGCAGCTCCACAACTATTTTAGCCATAGTTTTGATAAAGGTAACCTTAAAAACTAAAATTTTGTACCCTGATTAAAAAAAAAAAAAAACAAGTTTCTGGCAAATATTACCTGGCCACAGAAACATTTAGTTATTCTTTAAAGTATGCTTTGAAGTAGCAAGGACCTAGATTAAGAAGAAGAAGATATCTAGAGATGAATGATAAAAAAAATATGAGCACTAAGTATTTATATGTAATTACATATTTGTATGTTTTATGTGTGTTGTTTAATACTGTTTTGTAAGAACTGTGCATATAGTGTCTCATGTAACTCTCAAAACAACACTATGAGGTAGGTATTATCTCTGTTTAATGGAAGTTCAGAGAGGCTAAACCACTTGTCCATGGTTGAAAGTCAGTAAATTTCCAGGATGGGCAACATGGTAAGACCCTGTCTCTGCCAAAAATACAAAAAATTAGCTGGGTGCAAGTGGCATGTGCCTCTGTCCCCAGCTACTCAGGAGGCTGAGGTGGGTGGATTGCTGGAGCCCTGGAAGGCAGAGATTGCAATGAGTCGAGATCACACCACTGCACTCCAGCCTGATCATGCCACTGCACTCTCCCATCTAAGAAAAAAGAAAAGAAAAGAAAGGAAAAGAAAAAAAGAAAGGAAGAAAGAAAGAGAGAAAGACAAAAGAAAAAGAAAAAAAATGAAGAAAGAGAGGAAGGAAGAAAGAAAAGAAAGAAAGAGAAAGAAATCTCAAACACAGGCCTGACTGTCTGCAAAGACTATGCTTTAACCTCTTCCTTCCAGCGTTATACCAGGAGAGCTAGCTGGAGTGGGTTAGCTTAGCACCTGCATTTTAAGTTTGAGTTCCAGAGAGGTAAAATAATGTGTTGATACGTAGACAGTAAGAGCTTGGATGAAACGGCAAGGTGATTTCTAATAAATTTGCTCCCATTTGTTTCTAATGAATATAAAGGAAACTTCTTTCTCTTTTAGTGTTTATAGTTTATAAAGCAAATGTACAATTGAAGTCGCTCTGGGGTTGCCGGGGATTAGAAGAAAATGCCTTTGTTTGAGTAAGACAGGCTAGAGGGAGGTAGATGGGATATCACCTTGGAGCTGAAAGGGTGACCTGCCCCCATTAGTCACGACTGTCAAGCTTGGGCTTGAGCAGCAGCAGAACATGGAGACGGGGTGCAAAGCCAGAAGCAGACTGGAAATGCCAGCAGCCTGAGGCTGTGGGGTCAGCTCAGGTCCAGAAGGTGAGAAGACAGGAGTGTCCATGGGCCAAGGCAAAATGGATGGAAACCAGCCAGCCTGTCAGGGTGCCCTGAGGCACCAGCCCTAGCTCCCAGCAGGCCCAGGCTGGAGGCCTTGCATATTTCAGCTGCTCCAACAGTAGCCTGTCCTGGGGTCTGTACAGGGGAGCCCTAGACCAGAGCTGGGTCACAGGGGTGAGCGTTCAAGGTCAGGGTAGATGCCTTGTGAGCAAGCTTGTGCCAGTACCACCATGGGTACTTTGGGAAATATCATATTTGAAAGATGGCTGGTTTGTTTATTTTCATAAATGATGTAAGAATCTGTGCAATTTTAAAAAACATGCCTCATGATATATCTAATATCTAGTTCATGGTCAGGATCATCATTTAAGTTGGGTGCTTAGAGTCCCAGCTACTCAAGGGGCTGAGGCAGGAGGATTGCTTGAGAGCAGGAGTTCCAGGCTGTGGTTGTGCCTGTGAATAGCCGCTGCACTCAAGCCTGAGCAACATAGCAAGACCCATCTCTAAAAAAAGGCATCATTCAATTTAAATCTAGAGTCATTTTTGAGATACTTTAAGATTTTTAAAGGGCTAATATCTAGGATACTAAAGAGTCATACTAAATAGACACGCACTATTTTTTTTTTTTTTTTTTTTTTTTTGAGACCGAGTCTCACTCTATCACCCAGGCTGGAGTGCAATGGAGTGATATCAGCTCACTGCAACCTCAGCCTCCCTGATTCAAGCAATTCCCCCGCCTTAGCCTCCCAAGTAGCTAGGATTACAGTCATTCACCACCACACCTGGCTAATTTTTTTGTATTTTTAGTAAAGGCCACCATGTTGGCCAGGCTGGTCTCTAACTCCTGACCTCATGGTCCACCTGCCTCTGCCTCCCAAAGTGCTGGGATTACAGGTGTGAGCCACTGTGCCTGGCCAGGCATGCACTGTATAGTAAAGGACCACAGCCTGGTATATCTTGAATAATAAATATTTGTCAAATGAATGAATGAACCTGAACTGACACAAAGAGGAGCTCTAGGTCAGGTGAGATGGCTCATATCTATAATGCCAGCATTTTGGGAGGCCGAGGTAGGGAGAATCACTTGTGGCCAGGAGTTTGAGACTAGCCTGGGCAACATAGTGAGGACCTGTCTCTACAAAAACTTAGAAAATTAGTCAGTGTGGTAGTTTGGGCCTATAGTTCCAGCTACGTGAGAGGCTGAGGCAAGAAAATGGCTTGAGTCCATGAGTTTGAGGCTACAATGAGCCATGATCTGCACTCCAGCCTGCTAGGTGGCAGAGCAAGACACCATCTCTTAAAAAAAGAAAAAGAAAAAAGAAAAAAAGAATCTATCCAGTAGTCTGCCTTAACTCCAAAGGATGCATTCCAAGACTATCTCAGTGGATGCCTGAAACCTTCGATAGTACCGAATCCTGTATATATTCTATTTTTTCCTATACATAGATAGTTATGATAAAGTTTGATTAATTAAATGTAGGGCAATTATAATATGCCAGCATCACCACTTTTGCACCTTGGGGCAATTATTAAGTACAATGAGGGTGACTTGGACACAAGCACTGTGATTTCTTCATCATTGATCTGATAACTGAGATGACATGGCTACTGGGTGACGCAGGGGCAGGTGACATCTGTAACTCAGGGTACACTAGACAAAGGGGTGATTCACATCCCAGGCAGGATGGAGCAGGGTAGTGCAAGATCTCACCACACTATTCAGAACAACATGCAATTTAAAACTTATCAATTGTTGATTTCTAGAATTTTCTATTTAATATTTTTGGATCACTGTTGACTGTGGGTAATGAAACTGCAGAAAGCAAAACTGAGGATCAGTGGGGACAATGGTACTTTCTGGAACTCTGTTAGGAGACCTACATAAACCCAAAGAAACTATGAACTAATACATCATGAAATGCTTCTTTCATTTGCAAAGTGGAGAAACCGTCCCCTTCCCCACAAAAATGAAACTTAGGAAAGAGACCTCAGGGAGGTGTGGAGTGAGGGTAGAAAATAATTGATGAAGGTCAATTTCAGCCTTCCTGCCTCCAACCTTCTCACAGACTCCAGTGCAGAAGAGGATATATTCAGCTTCCTAAAGTCTCTGTGTACCACTAGCAGGTTAGAAAATTAGTTAAATGTCAGATTCTTAAATGATGCATGTGGGAGCATCTGAAACAGAGACTTTAGTCACTTTGCCTCTGCTTTAAACACCCACGCAACAGAAATGGACCACAGCATTGGCTGAGCAAGAGAGAAGAGCATAGAAGTAAGAATAATAGAAGATACTCTGTTTTTTTATAGAGGTCGTGCCTTCCTGATCTGAAATTCTGAAATGCTTCAAAATTCAGAGCTATTTGAGCGCTGATATGACTCCACAAGTGGAAAATTCCACACATAAATACTTAATACAAATTTTGTTTAATGCACATAAGTATTAAAATATTGCATCAGATTATCTGTGGATTATATATATAAGGTGTATGTAAAACATAAATGGATTTTGTGTTTTGCCTTGGGTCCCATCTCATCGTGTATGTGCAGACCTCATTACTCACATGAAATCGCAAACACTTCTGGCCCCAAGCATTTCACATAAAGAATATTCAGCCTGTACCACCTATGTATCCCCTTCTTTCCAAGTGCTTTCCTCTTTATCCAAAAACAAATCCTCCATCCCATTTGATGAAAATTAATAGTTCCCTGGGTGAGCGTGGGTATGAGTTAATTGCAATTTTCAATATCCTTTAAAGAAATATAGTGCTTACTTCCTTTCAAATTTCAATTTAAAAAATTCTCCTGCCTGAAAGCTGGGAAATTCTATAACCCAATCAATGACTGGCTTGGTGGTTCACACCTGTAATCTCAGCACTCTGGGAGGCTGAGGCAGGTGGATCAATTGAGGCCAGGAGTTTGAGACCAGCCTGGCCAACATAGTGAAACCTGTCTCTACTAAAAATACAAAAATTAGCTGAATGCAGTGGAGGGCGCCTGTAATCCCAGCTATTCAGGAAGCTGAAGCATGAGAATCACTTGAACCCAGGAGGCAGAGGTTACAGTGAGTTGAGATCAGGCCACTGCATTCCAGCTTAGGTGACAGAGCAAGACTCTGTCTCAAAACAAAACAAAACGATCAAGTTTTGACAGGAAAGATTAATCCCTATGAAGCTTAGAAAAGGAAAAATGGACGCATGCGCTATTTTTAAGATATTATGTATGAGATAACAGGTTTCCATTCCTTTCTTACCACAGTGGGAAAGCCTCTCTGAGCAAATAGTAATTTCTTATATATTTATACACTTATAACTGTAGTAAAAAACCTCAGAACATAACGTGTATCATCTCAACGATCTTTAAGTGCACCATTCAGTAGTGTTAAGTATTTCACATTACTGTACAACAGAGCTCTAGAACTTTTTCATCTTGCAAAACTGAAACTCTCTACCAGGGGTATCCGATCTTTGGACTTCCCTGGGCCATATTAGAAGAAGAAAAATTGTCTTGGGCCACACATAAAATACACTAACACAAAGTATAACTGATGAGCTAAAAAAAATCACATACAAAAAGAAATCTTATAATGTTTTAAGAATATTTAGAAATTTGTGTTGGGCTGCTGGGGGTCCTAGGGCTGCGGGTTGGGGTTGGACAAGCTTGCTCTACACCCATTGAACAACTCATTTCCTTCTCCCCTCCTGCCAGGCTCTGACAATTGCATTCTGTTTTCTGGTTTCTATAAGTTTACCTACTACTCATAAGAGTGGACTCATATAGTATTTGTCTTTTTGTGACTGGCTTATTTCACTTAGCATAATGTCCTCAAGGTTCAAGTTTCATCCACGTTATAAAATGTTACAGGATTTCCTTCCTGTTTGAGGCTGAATGATACTCCACTGAATGTATATACCACATTTTGCTTATCCAATCACCTGTGGATGGACGACTGGATTGAGTCTGCCTCTTGGCTACTGGGAATAGTGTTGCTATGAACATAGATGGGCGAGGAAATGATGATTTCTTATACTGAGACAGTACCGTGTTAACTAGAGGAGTGTATTGAAGGTCTCAGTGAGGAGTAAAAATGCAGGAGGAAAGATACTGGTGACCCTTTGAAACATTAGCAACTTTTGAAACTATGCCAAGACCTCAAAGAATTTTGCTGGAAACATTTCAAGTGTATATGACTTTTCTTCAAAAGACATTGTTTTAACGCAAATCGTTTTTCTTGGTCTTAATGATAGGATTTATTCTTTAATGAATATTATGGAATGAAGGCTGAAAGAGGAAGTAGAAATATTACACTTATTAAAATCCTCCAAACTATCAAATATTCAAGTGAACCCCATCCATTTATTAGAAAGCTAAAATAGTTTTATGCAAAGATAAGTAAAAAATAGCTTTTGTTGAACATCTTATGTAGAACCATTATTAATGATTATCAATTGATAATCATCCTTTATGAGATGTCAACATCTTTTTTCTAAAATTCATTTTGATGCTTTTAAGTATTTGGAGCTAATTATTATCTCGTTGTCAGCCAGTTTGATTGCAGTGTATTTTGTTTTTTAACTCATGGGGTATTTTTTACCAGCAAAATAGGAATGCAAACATCTGAAGAATAAGTGGCTCGAATGAACATTCTTCTTTTTTTCTAATTTCTTTTTCTTTAAGTTTCTGGATACATGTGCAGAACGTGCAGGTTTGTTACATAGGTATACGTGTGCCATGGTGGTCTGCTGCACCTATCAATCCATCATCTAGATTTCATGCATTAGGTATTTGTCCTAATGCTGTCCCTCCCCTTGTCCCCCCACCCCCGACAGGCCCTAGTGTGTGATGTTCCCCTCACTGTGTCCATGTGTTCTCATGAACGTTATTCTTTTTCTGTCTGAAGAAACAACAGTAGAAACATTTTAAAGGACTCTAAGTGTTTATAACTCCTTTGCAGACAACAGGTTTATTTTTCCCCACTTCCACTTTAAAGAGGAATAAAACACTAAACTAAAGTAAGAACATCAAGGAAATGCAGGACGCGTGTCACGAACCTTTAGTAGTGTGAATATTATGCATAGTTCCTCTCTTTCTGAAGGCCTGTGAGTCAGAAAGGATGTGAAAACATCTGGGTAGAAAAGAACAGTGTATCTAGACGTACATTTTGCAATCTCTGATTCTGATCTTCTTTTTAGTGGTTATCAAAGACTACAAAGATTTCATAATATAAAACCCCCTAAAAGAAAAAACATCCTACATAGGAAGTGCATAAGATGAATATCTTGTTTCTTTTAATTTGTTCACATTTATTTTTAGTTTTTTTTTCAAGGTTGGACCAATTCAAAACAAATTAATAGAATAGACTTAGGAACCAATCGTTGTAAAAGTTTATGGTACAATATTAGACCAAATTCTTGCACATGTTTCTCTCTAGGGAAAAAAATTAGGATGCCAGTATTAGACTATGAAGAGAGCAGTAACTCAGGGAAACATGGAAGGCTGCCAGTGGTGGAAACATGTCCAGAAAAGTCACCAATTATAAAGAGCATCCTCTCTCTTTATATAAGCTACCAGATGTTGTTGAATTGAATTGAGCAAAGAAGAAAAAGAAGCTTATGAGTCATCGGGTGCAACCACGGTTGAGCAAAGTTTAGCAGCTCTTTGGGTTAAAGCATGTAGTGATATGAGTAGTAAACCATGTTACAAAATGAGAAAATATCGATCCTGTACCAAACAGATTTTAGGTATTCAAAACACGATCTGAGCCATAGATAGGAATGATATTGAAATAGATGGTATTTAGTAAACAGTGGTCACGCACATACTGTATGATAAAAAGCAAAACTGTATTAGGACCAATAAATACGACATGTCTTGGGAGACATTTTACTTTTGATAATCCTAAAGACAACGTTGTTTATCAAGTGTGTGTGAACGTGGAGAAGTTCATCTGTATGTGTATTTTAAACACTAGAGAAAAATGCTTTCAATTCTTGCCCATTTAGAAACTCTTTTTTTTTTGCAATCATTATTATTTTTATTTATTTATTTATTTTTTATTGCATTTTAGGTTTTGGGGTACATGTGAAGAACATGCAAGATAGTTGCATAGGTACACACATGGCAGGGTGATTTGCTGCCTTTCTCCCCTTCACCTATATCTAGCATTTCTCCCCATGCTCTCTCTCCCCAACTCCCCCCCGCTGTTGTCCCTCCCCTATTCCCCCCAACAGACCCCAGTGTGTAGTGCTCCCCTACCTGTGTCCATGTGTTCTCATTGTTCAACACCCGCCTATGAGTGAGAACATGCAGTATTTCATTTTCTGTTCTTGTGTCAGTCTGTTGAGATGATGTTCTCCAGGTTCATCCATGTCCCTACAAAGGACACGAACTCATCATTTTTGATGGCTGCATAATAATCCATGGTGTATATGTGCCACATTTTCCCAGTCCAGTCTATCATCGATGGGCATTTGGGTTGATTCCAGGTCTTTGCTATTGTAAACAGAGCTGCAATGAACATTCGTGTGCATGTGTCCTTATAGTAGAACGATTTATAGTCCTTTGAATATATACCCAGTAATGGGATTGCTGGGTCAAATGGAATTACTATTTCTAGGTCCTTAAGGAATCACCACACTGTCTTCCACAATGATTGAACTAACTTACACTCCCACAAACAGTGTAAAAGTGTTCCTATTTCTCTACATCCTCTCCAGCATCTGTTGTCTCCAGATTTTGTAATGATCGCCATTCTAACTGGTGTGAGATGGTATCTCAATGTGGTTTTGATTTGCATTTCTCTAATGACCAGTGATGATGAGCATTTTTTCTTAATAGCTTAATATAGCTGAAAGGACTTTGGGAGGCCTTTCAGAAGAAAGATCACTTCTATCATCCTCCCTACTTCCCTTCTGCATCTCAAGACACATTTTGGAGAAATCTATTATTTTTAAATTATTATTATTATTATTTGAGTTGGAATCTCACTGTTGTTCAGGCTGGCATGCAATGGTGTGATCTTGGCTCACTGCAACCTCCCCCTCCTGGGTTCAAGTGATTCTCCTGTCTCAGTCTCCTGAGTAGCTGGGATTACAGGTGCACGCTCCCACACTCGGCTAATTTTTTGTATTTTTGTTAGATATGTGTTCCCCGGGCTGGTCTCAAACTCCTGAGCTCAGGCAATCCAGCCACCTCATTCTCCCAAAGTGCTAGGATTACAGGCGTGAGCCTCCATGTCCAGCCTTATTTTTAAAATGTTGAAGTGTAGATTCATAGTGTATGACCAGACAGAGAATTGAAAAACATGGTTTTTTTGTTTGTATGCTTCTTTGTTTTTTGAGGTGGAGTTTGGTTCTTGTTGCCCAGGCTGGAGTGCAAAAGTGAGACTTTGGCTTGCTGTAACCTCCACTTCCTGGGTTCGACTGGTTCAAGCGATTCTCCTGCCTGACCCTCCGGAGTAGCTGGGATTACAGGCACACACCACCACACTTGGCTGATTTTATATTTTAGTAGAGACTGGGTTTCACCACGTTGGTCAGTCTATTATTTAAAATAGCCTAAGGGAAGAGAGGAGATCCTATAATATCAAAAGGGGTGACAGTCCAATATGCATGTTATACATAGTATATTCTTTCTCTTTCTCTCAGTGGCACAATCTCGGGTCACTGCAGCCTTCACTTTCTGGGTTCAAGTGATTCTCCCGAATAGCTGGGATTATGGGTGCCTGCCAGCCCACCCGGCTAATTATTTTTATTTTTATTTTTTTGTAGTTTTAGTAGAGACTGACTTCCTCCATGTTGGCCAGGTTGGTCTCAAACTCCTGACCTCAAGTGATCCACCTAGGCCTGCTGAAGTTCTGGGATTACAGGCATGAGCCATCACACACCCAGCCTTTCTGATTAAATTATATGAGATTGTATTATCTAGTTTTATTTTCTCAAATAGGCTTGTTGAAGTATAATTAATATGCAATAAACTGTCTATATTTAAAGTATACGATTTGATCAGTTACAACATATGTAATATACCCACGAAACCATCACTGAAATCAAGATAATTTAACACTGACAGAAGTTTCCAAATGCCCCTTGGCCACCCCCTCCTTCCATCCCTCCCTGTCTTTGCTCTTCCCTCCCCTCCCCAAGCACCACTGGTCTACTTTCTGTCACTATACATTAATATGCATTTTCTAGAATTTTATATAAATAGAATCACACAGTATGCTCCTTTCTTAGTTGGCTTCTTTTACTCCGTGTGATCATTTTTGAGATCCATCCATGTTTTAACATGTACCAATAGTTTTATGTTTAGTGTATTCAGTTGTATGGAGATACCCCAATTCCTTTATCTAGTCACATACTGATGAACATTTGAAATGTTTCCAGCTTTGCTATTACAAATAAAGCTTCTATGGACATTCACATGCATCTTTTTCTTCAGTCTTGCTGTTGCCCAGGCTGGAGTGCAGTGGTGCGGTCTCTGCTCACTGCAACCTCTGCCTCTCAGGCTCAAGTGATTCTCATGTGTCAGTCTCCTGGAATGACAAGTGTGTGCCACTGTACCTGGTTAGTTTTTGTATTTTAGCGATGGGGTTTGGCCATGTGGGTCAGGCTGATCTCGAACTTCTGGCCTTAAGTGTTGCACCTGCCTTGGCCTCCCAAAATCCTGGGATTACAGGCATGAGCCAGTGTGCCTGGATTCAGGTGTCTTCTAGATATAAGCTTTTATTTCTCTTGGGTAAATACCCAGGCATGGAATGGAATGGCTGAATCATATGGTAAGTGTATATTTAACTTTGTAAGAAAAACAATCAAAGTGGTTGTATTATTTTATTTATCTTTTCTCTAAACATGGTACAGGAAGGCTGTATCGTTTTAGATTACCATCAACAGTGTATGGTGACGGTAATCTAAAACAGTGACTCATGTCTGTAAATTTAGCACTTTGGGAAGCCAGGTGGGAGGATCACTCAATGGTGAGACCCGCCTCTACCAAAAAAAAAAAACAAAAGGAACTATAGTCATCAAATTTATAGGCATATAATATTGGTAATATTTTCTTATTTAAAAAAGTAGAGATGGAGTCTCACTATGTTGCCCAGACTGGTTGCAAACTCCTGGGCTCAAGGATCCCAGGCCTCCCAAAGTGTTGGGATTACAAGCATGAACCACTGCATTTGTCCAATATGTTTTTATAATCTGTACAATCCGTAGTAATGTCACCTCTTTCATTGTTGATATTAGTAACTTGTGCTGTATTTTATCAATTTTTATTCATCTTCTCAATGAACCAGTTTTTGCATTCATTATTTTTTTCTAGTCTTTATTTTCCATATCACTGATTTTTCTAACATTTATTATTTCCTTTCCTTTATTCTATATACTTTGTAATTAATTTGTGCCTTTTTTATTGTTTTTTTTTTTTTTTTTAATTTGTTGGTTTTTAAGAAACAGATCTTGCCCTGCCTTGCCAAGTGTGTGGGAGCTGGGTGAGGCTTACAGCCGCCTGCTACTCCCCAGTCCCTGCATAAACTCTTCTGTGCAGCAGACGCAGTTATGCTCCTTCCTGGAATATTGCCCTAGTGGCCCAAGGACAGCTCTCCTGACCCCAGAGTGGCCTCTACCTACCCTGCATAAGAGCCAGAGCTCAGACCTGCCTGACCCAGCCCCCACTGGCTTAACCCCTCCACTCACCCTGGAGGACAGAAATTTTTGGGAGCCCCATGGCCCTGCCCATCACCTGAGATACCAGAATACCTCCCTTAGGTAACAGAAGGCAAACAAATCCTACTGCTGCTACCACAGCTGTGCTCTTTTTGCAAGCTTTTTTTTTTTTTTTTTTACCAACATGGCCCATTACAGCATCGCCAGGTAGAAGATCACTGCACCCAGAAAGGAGAAAACATGTGTATGACCTTGCTATCACCACTGCCTGCACCACCCTGGCTAACCAGGAGTTCCTGAGCCTGCCTACTACAACAGGCAACTGAGAAAGCCATTGTGCTAAGACTATTTAGACTACAACCAAGGAATCTCAGAGTCCACGTCACTCCCCTACGACCCTCATCAGAGCAGGTGCTGGTACCCGCTGCTGGGAGATTTGAGGAAAGGTTACATTATTGGATCCCTTGCAGATATTCCCCAGTACCAGTCGAGTATGGCAGCCCCAGCGGGGGCTAGATCCAGAAGAGGAACAGCATTCCCCGTAATTTGACTATTAGGGACTCCTACTCCTAGAGGAAGGAAGAATGCACCACATCAAAGGAACACCCCAAGGGACAAAAGAATCTGAACAGCAGGACTTGATTCTCAGATCTTTTGCTGGTAGTAAATTTCTTACAACAGAGACACAGCGGGGAAAGTCTGTAGCTCTGTCTCAACAGACAGGCAGCCCTGGTGCTTGAGCAGGGTCTTGAAGGAGACTTTTTTTCCTTCTTTCCGCCACTGCAGAAACAACTGGGGCTTCTTGCAGGGGAGCTCGACGTGGGTGGACCTATGTATACACAGCCTCTCTGGAACACTTCAGGGTGGCTGCATTCCCACCGGTGGAGCACCCTCCAGGTGTAGGCTGGCAAGAGAGGTAGCGTCACTCTATTCCTCTACCTCTTGGAACATCAACGTTCCTGCAGGTGAAAAGAGGTTCCTGTCTGTTCTGAATAGCTGGAACACTGGGTCAGAAGTATGTCTGGTGGTAGATTGCTTTCCCACTGGCCTGACCGGGAAGCTGAAGTGGCTTCTACCCTTCCCCCGATAAGATCTCAGTGCATTTCACTGAGAGCTCCCTCAGACACCTCTGTCAAGACCGGGACATCCGCCCACCATTGTATTGCATTTACCTACCTGCTTTCTCCACAACCAATTTCTATCCAGGTACACCTCCCCCACTGGCCTAAAGCCTGAATTATTCAACTCAGTAAATAAAATTCTGGGGAAATAAAAAAGTGTACACCATGGGTGAACAAGGTGAGTTTCAAGAGACCTCTGCCATTCTAACCCCATGGCAGGTGGTGAATTTGCTCACACATTAAGTGCATTGCTACTACAACCAGTATCTGAGAAAGCCATCATATGAAGACTCTATAACCAAGGAACTTGTACAGAATCTTCAACCCTGAAAGCACCAAGAGCCAAACTAGGCTATAATAAACTACAAACTTGAAAGTCACATCCTGGCCAGGCAAGGTGACTCATACCTGTAATCCCAGCACTTTAGGAGGCCGAGATGGGCGGATCACCTGAGGCCAGGAGTTTGAGACCAGCCTGGCCAACATGGGAAACCCTATCTCTACCAAAAATACAAAAATTAGATGGGCGTGGTGGCAGGTGCCCTAGTAACCCTAGTAAGCCTAGCTACTCAGGAGGCTGAGGCACGAGAACAGCTTGAACCTGGGAGGTGAAGGTTGCAGTGAACCAGATCATACCACTGCACTCCACCCTGGGTGACAGAGCAAGACTTGGTCTCAAATAAATAAATAAATAGAAAATAAAATAAAAATAAAGTCACATTTTTAAGTGGGGGGAAGGGGGAAGAAATAAAAAAAAAAACCCACAGTCAAACCAAAGATAAATTTAAGAATAAGAAAAATAGTTCTGGTAATATAACAAACAGCCTTCTATAATACCTTCAGAAGATCACAACAGCTCTCTGACAATGAATCCAAGCCAGGATGAAATCTTTGAAATACCAGAAATAAAGAATTCAAAAGGGTGATTATTAAGCTACTCAAAGAGATACTAGAGAAAATCGAAAACCAACATAAAGAAATTTAAGGCGGGGCTCCATGGCTCAAGCCTGTAATCCCAGCACTTTGGGAGGCCGAGGCAGGCGGGTCACCTAAGGTCAAGAGTTTGAGACTAGCCTGGCCAACATGTACTAAAAATACAAAACATAAGCTGGGGTGGTGGTGGATGCCTGTAGTCCCAGCTACTCGGGAGGCTGAGGCAGGAGAATTGCTTGAACCTGGGAGGCAGAGGTTGCAGTGAGCCGAGATCATGCCGTTGCACTCTAGCCTGCCATTACACTCTCTTTGAACAAGAATGAAACTCCATTCCATCCCCCCCCAAAAAAAGGCTGGGCAGGGTGGCTCACAGCTGTAATCCCAGCACTGGGAGGCCGAGGTGGTGGGATCACGAGGTCAGAAGATCAAGAGCATCCTGGCCAACATGGTGAAACCCCGTCTCTACTTAAAAAAAAAAAAAAATTAGCTGGGTTTGGTGTCGCACACCTGTAGTCCCAGCTACTCGGGAAGCTGAGGCAGGAGAACTGCTTGAACCCAGAAGGCGGAAATTGCCGTGAGCGGAGATTGTGCACTACAGCCTGGGTGACAGGACAGTGTAAGTCTCCGTCTCAACAAAGAAAAAGAAAATAAATAAATAAATAAATAATAAAGCCTCAAGATACAAAATGTTATTAGTCATAAGGAAAAACGGAGCCCTTAGACAAAGGATTTCTTAGCAAAGCAAATTTATTCTTGTGCAGGAGGGTGTTTCTTGCATGGCTGGTTGCTCTGGAGCACACAGAACAAAGGAGAGTAGAAGCTTTTATTTATTTATTTATTTATTTATTTTGAGGAGTTTCGCTCTTGTTGCCCAGGCTTGAGTGTAGTGGCCCGTTCTCAGCTCACTTCAACCGCCGCCTCCAGAGTTCAAGGGATTCTCCTGCCTCAGCCTCCTGAGGAGCTGGGATTATAGGCAAGTGCCACCACGCCCGGCTATTTTTTAGTAGAGACAGTGTTTCTCCATGTTGGTCAGGATGGTCTCAAACTCTCGACCTCAGGTGATTCACCTGCTTCTGCCTCCCAAACTGTTGGGATTACAGGCATGATCCCTGCGCCCAGCCCAAGAAGTTTTTATTTCTAACGTGACTCTCGACTTTGTGTCTTTTCCTTGTGAGCTGGGGTCGGACTACATAATCTAAACTGGACTTGATTGGCTAAACATTTCAACTTTCTTAGATAAGGTGGGCACGTGATGGGAGAGAGAGGAGGAAGGGGTCATCTGCGGTGAACTAGAGAGCCAGTATTTCCTAAATAAGGAAAGGAACCTGAGCTGATGCTGGTAATGCCACTGGTTCTGTGGTGTGCTTGGGCGTGTAGTAATTACAGTCAGAAAGAAGAAAAGAAGAAGAAAGAGGGTGGCCAGTATTGGGAATTAAAGAATAAAAGGTTGAGCAGGCTGTTGGAAAAGAAATTTTGCTATATCTCACATAAAGGAAAAATTTTCTTTTTCTTTTTTTTTTGAGAAGGAGTCTCACTCTGTAGCCCAGGCTGGAGTGCAGTGGCACCATCTCGGCTCACTGCAATCTCTGCCTCCCAGGTCCCAGTTCAAGCAATTCTCCTGCCTCAGCCTCCCAAGTAGCTGGGACTACAGGCACGTGCCACCATGCCCAGCTAATTTTTGTATTTTTAGTAGAGACGGGGTTTCACCATGTTGGCCAGGCTGGTCTGGAATTCCTGACCTCCTGATCCTCCCGCCTCCGCCTCTCAAAGAGCTAGGATTATAGCTGTGAGTCACCACACCTGGCAAGAAAAATTTTCTAAAGAGATAGTTTGAAGAAAAGCCAATCAGAACTTCTGGAAATGAAAGACACATTTAGTGAATTATGAAATGCAATGTAAAGTTTTAACAATAGACTAGAACAAGTAGAAAAAAGAATTTCAGAACTTGAAAACAAGGCTTTCAAATTAATTTAATCAGACAAAAACAAAGAAAAAGGAAACAAAAGAACAAAGTCTCCAAGACATATGAAATCATGTAAAACAGTCAAACCTAAGAATAATTGGTGTTCCTGAGGGAGAAGAGAAAGCAAAAAGTTTTGAAACTTATTTGAGAGAATAATTAAGGAAAACTTCCCTGGCCCTGCCAGAGATTTAGCTGTTCAAATATAAGAAGCTCAAAGACTTCTGGGAGATTTATCACAAAGACAACTTCATCAAGGTATGTAGTCATCAGGCTATCTAAAGTCAATGTGAAGAGCACGTAAAGGCAATGTGAGGCTGGGCATAGTGGCTCATGTCTGAAATTCCAGCACTTTAGGAGGCCGAGGCAGGTGGATCATCTGAGGTCAGGAGTTTGAGACCAGCCTGGCCAACGTGGCAAAACTCCCTCTCTACTGAAAATACAAAAATTAATCAGGCATGGTGGCATGCACCTGTAGTCCCAGCTACTTGGGAGCCTGAAGCATGATAATCGCTTGAACCTGGGGAATAGAGGTTCCAATGAGCCAAGATCATATCACTGCACTCCAGCCTGAGTGACACTGAGACTCCATCTCGAAAAATAAAACTACAAAAATAAAGACAATGTGAGAACAATGTGACAAAAGTACCAGGTAATCTGTGAAGAAAAATCTATCAGACTAACAACAGACTTTTCACCAGAAACCTTACAAGATTGAGAGATTGAGGTCTTATTTTTAGCCTCCTTAAACAGAATAACTGTCAGCCAAGAATTCTGCATGCAAGAAAATTAAGTTTCAAGATCATGCCACTGCACTCCAGCCTGGGCAATCGAGTGATGCTCTGTTTCAAAGAAAAAGTGTTCCCTTCTCACCACATCCATGCCAACATCTATTGTTTCTTGACTTTTTAAATAATGGGCTTTACTGAATTTGTTTATCAAATCTAGGAGTCTTTTGGAGGAGTCCTTACGGTTTTCTAAGTATGTGATTATATCATTGGCAAACAGCAACAGTTGACTTCCTCTTTTCCAAGTTGGGTGCCCTTTCTTTCTTTCTTTTGCCTGGTTTCTCTGGCTAGGACTTCCAGTAATACGTTGAATAGAAGTGGTGAATGTGGGCGTCTTTGTCTTGTTCCAGTTCTCAGGCGCATGCTTTCAACTTTTTCTTATTCGGTATGACATTAGCTGTGGGTTTGTCATATATGGCTTTTACCATTTTGAGATAAGTCCCTTCTATGCCTACTTTGTTGAGTGTTTTTATCATAAATGATGCTGATTTTTATCATATGCTTTTTCTGTACCTATTGAAATGATTATAGGGTTTTTGCTTTTAATTCTATTTATGTCATGTATCCCATTTATTGACTTGTGTGTGTTAAACCACTCATCCATTCCTGGGATAAAAGTCACTTAATTATGGCGCATTATCTTTTTGATATGCTGTTGGATTCTGTTAGCTAGTATTTTGTTAAGCATATTTGGATCTATATTCATCAGGAATATTAGTCTGTAGTTTCTTTTTTGTTATGTTCTTTCCTGGATTTGGTATCAGGCCGAGAATGTATTAGGGAAGATTCCCTCTTTCTCAATCTCTTGGAATAGTTTCAGTAGGATTGGCATCAATTCCTCTTTGAATATCTGGTAGAGTTCAGCTGGGCTTTTTTTTTCTGATTCAATTATGCTGCTTGTTATTTGTCTGTTCCAGGTTTCTGTTTCTTCTCAATTAATTCGAAAGCGTTGTGTGTTTTTGGGAATTATTTTCATTTCCTCTAGACTTTCTAGTTTGTGTGCATAAATGTATTCATAGTAGTCCCGAATTACCCTTTGCATTTCTGTGGCGTCAGGTGTACTGTCTCCAGTTTCACTTCTAATTGACTTTATTTGAATCTTCTTCTTTTCTTGGTTAGTATAGCTAATAGTCTATCGACTTTGTTTATCTTTTCAAAGAAGCAGCTTTTTGATTCGTTGATCTTTAGTATTGGTGGTGTTGTTTCAATTTCATTTAGATCTGCTCTGATCTTTATTTCATTTCTTCTGCTAGCTTTGAGTTTACTCTTGTTTCTTTAGTTTCTTGAGGTATTACATTAGTTGTCAACTTCTGATCTTGAAGACTTTCTGATGCAGCCATTTAGTGCTTGAACTTTCCTCTTAGCACTGCTTTTGCTGTATCCCAGAGGTTTTGACAACTTGTATCACTATTATCATTCATTTCAAGGAATTTTTAAATTTCCACCTTGATTTTATTATTAACCCCAAAAACATTCAGGAGCAGATCATTTAATTTTCATGTATTTGTATGCTTTTTAAAAAAATGTTCCACATTTGTATGCTTTTAAGGGTTCCTTTGATAGTTGGTTTCTAGTTTATTCTACTGTGGCCTGAAAACATACTTGTTATGATTTTGATATTTTTAAATTTATTGAGACTTGTTTTGTGGCTGGAGAGGATGTCAGAGAATATATCTTGCATAACTTAAATTTCTTAACAAGTTCTGAGACTTGTTTGACCACATAGAATACAGATGTTCCACATGCCCTTGAGAAGAATGTGTATTTTGTACTTGTTGAATAATGTTTGCTAAAAATATTTATCAGGTCGTGTTGATCTACAGTGTTATTCAACTCCACCATATTCTTACCGATTTTAGCGTTTTATATATAAAGGACTTGAGCATCTGCAGTTTTTGGTGTCCTTGAGGGTCCTGGAACCAGCCCCTGTGGACACTGAAGGATGACTGTATACTTTAATCTGGTCTCATTTTTTCCTCTGCTTAAAGAACTTTCTTTAACGTTTGGTAATACAGGTCTGCTGATGATGAATTTTTTCAGCTTTTGTGTTTCTGAAAACATCTTTATTTCACCATCATATAGGAATGTAGGTTGACAGATTTTGCTTTCAGTCCTTAAAGATGTACTCATTCTCTTCTGTGGATTTTTAAAAAATGTCTTTATACTTGGATTTATTGAACTTGGGTGTATAGTTTTCATCAAATATGAAAAAATTTTGGCCATAATTTCTTCAAATATATTTTCTGTGCCACATCTTTTTCCTATTCTTGGGGATTTCAGCTGCACCTGTATTAAGCCACTTAGATCTTATGATGCTCTGTTAATTTTTAAAAATTCTTTTTTTCTCTGTATGTTTCATTTCAGATAGACTTCTTTTGTTATGTTTTAAAGTTCACGAATCTTTTCTTCAAGAAATCTAATCTAGCAGTCATCCCATCTGGTGTATTTTTCAAACCAAACATTATTTTTACTCTGGAAGTTTGATTTGGGTCTTTAAAATGTATATTTTATGTCTCCACTTAGCTTTAATATTTTTAAATATCTGGAACAGTTTTAGTAGATGTTTTAATAACCATGTCTGCTAAATCTTTTTTTTTTTTTTTTTTTTTTGAGTCTGAATTTCGCTCTGTCTCCCAGGCTGAATTGCAGTGGTGTGATCTTGGCTCACTGTAACCTCCACCTCACAGGATCAAGTGATTCTCCTGCCTCAGCCTCCTGAGTAGCTGGGATTACAGGCATGGGTCACCACACCTGGCTAACTTTTGTATTTTTAGCAGAGATGGGGCTTTGCCATGTTGGCCAGGCTGGTCTCAAACCCCTAGCCTCAAGTGATCCACTTGCTTCTGCCTCAAAAAGTGCTGGGATTACAGGTGTGAAGCACTGTGCCCGACCCTGTCATAGGTGTTTCTATCAGACTCCCTCAGTACATGGATCCTAGACTTTCTCCCCATTCTTTGCACTTCACAAGGTACTAAATATAAAATCTCAGGTTTGAATCCTCTGAGATGCAATACTGGATGCAAGATGGTGAACAAATAGTATGTGTTCACTTATTGAAGAGAAAGGACACTGAGCCTAGAATTTTATATTGATGTGGTTTAGATTTGTGTCCCCTTACAAATCTCATGTCAAATTGTAATCCCTAGTGTTGGAGGAGGTGCCTGGTGGGAGGTGATTGGATCATGGAGGGGATATCCCCCTTTCTCTTCTGGTGATGGTGAGTGAGTTCTCATGAGATCTGGTTGGTTGAAAGTGTTGTAGCACCTCCGCCTTCTCTCTCTTTCTCCTGCTCCGGCCATGTAAGATGTGCCAGCTTCCTCTTTACCTTCTGCCATGATTGTAAGTTTCCTGAGGCCTCCCCAGCCATGCTTCCTGAATAGCCTATGGAACTGTGAGTCAATTAAACCTGTTTTCCTTATAAATTACCCAGTCTCAGGGAGTACTTTATAGCAATGTGAGAAAAAACTAATACAGATAGCCGGTAAATATATCATTCAAATATGAGAACACAATAAAAATATTCTTAGGCATACAAAATCTTAGAATTCATCACAGGAAGATCACATTGGAAATATGCTTGAAAGAAGTATTCCTATATGCAGTCATGCAATACATAATAAAAATTCAGTCAACAACAAACCACATATGTAATGAGGGTCCCATAAGATTATATTATCATTATTTCTCCTGTACCTTGTCTATAGTTACATACATGAATACCACTGTTACAATTGCCTACAGCACTTACTACAGTAAAACTGCTGTACAGGTTTGTAGCTTAAGAGCAATAGGCTGTCATGTGGCCTGGGTGTGTAGCAGGCTCTACCACCTAGGTTTGTGCAAGTCGATGATGTTCAGACAATGAGGAAATCACCTAACAATGCATTTCTCAGAATGTATTCCTGTTATTAAGCATTGCATGATTGCTTATAAATATTATGTGATGAAAAGGTTGGGAGATCACTGTTTTAATGGTCTCTAATGTTTACCCCATTTTGTCTGATCCATACTTTGCTAATTAGGGCTTTCTAGTGTTTTTCTTGTACACTTATGCAGTGACACTCTTTCTCTGTTGTATTGTTTTTTTCAATAGTAAATGGTTTTACATTTGTCCTTAATGAACTTCATCCCTTTTTTTCCTTCCTGATTCTACTCTTGTAAGGGTCATTTAGAATTTTGATCCTGTTCCCTTAGACTGATGAATGACTAGAGTATTATCTGTATTAAAATCTTTGGAGAAGATGAAGGGATTGTTAAAAATGGAGGTTTTCACTTAGGTCTACTTAATCTACACCTCTAGGGATAGGTCCAAGTAATTTATATTTATTCGTCTCCCAAGTGACTGGTAAACATTAGAAGCTTGAGAATTCTGTGCTAAGTGCAATCTTTCTGGAATGTTTTCGCTTTCCATCAACAAGTTCTCCAGTTCTCTGGACACCAAGTGGATGTTCAACAATTTAATTCAGTTCTAACACTAGCTACCTGGAGTTAGCATCAGACTCCAGAGGTCTGAAAGCTCAGTTCCCTAAGACTGCCTTCACTCCAGAGACCAGTCACAAATATCGGGTCCCCAGGTTATCCACCCTTCTACTCAACTTGGCTACAAATCTGTGGGTTCCCATATGCCCTAAGTTTCCATAATTTGCTAGAACAGCTCAGATAACTCAGGAAAATGTTTTTCTTATATATATAAAAGGAAAGATTTATTATTAAAGATACAAATCAAGCCATGCCGCCTTCCCTTCAGGTCACTGTGTTAACCAACGTGGAAACTCTCTGAATTTTCTTGTCTGAGAGTTTTTATAAAGGTCAGTCTCTAGTCCCCCAGCCCAGACTCTGGAGCTCAGTGGGTGGGTCTGAAACTTCCAACCCTGTAATCACTTGGTCTCTCTGGTGACGAACTCCAACCTAAGTCACCTCATTAGCATAAACTCTTAAGGGGTTTCTTACGAATAACAAAAGATGCTCCTATAACTCAAGACAATTCAAGTGTTGCAGGAGCTCTGTGCCAGGGACTGGGAGCAAAGACCAAATATATTTCCTATTGTATCATACCATTCTTTTATATCCTCATCTGAATGCCATCTGTATGTCTGTCTATACACTTTCTATGGTTTTATTAGTCTGCTTTCACACTGCTATAAAGAACTACCTGAGTCTGGGTAATTTATGAAGAAAAGGTTTAATTGCCTGACAGTTCCACATGCTGTACAGGAGCCATGGCAGGGAGGCCTCCGGAAACTTACAATCATGGCAGAAGGCAAAGGAGAAACAAGCACATCTTCACATGGCCTACGAGAGAGAAGGAGAGAGGGGAGAAGGTGCTGTGCACTTTCAAACAACCAGGTCTTGGGAGAACCCTATCAAGAGACAGCACTGGGGGAATGGTGCCAAACCATTAGAAATTGCCCTCATGATCCAATCACCTCCCACTAATCAACACCTCCAACATCAGGAATTGCAATTCAACATGAGATTTGGGTGGGACATAAACCCAAACTAGCTGTACATGATGGTTAGCCCTGTGTGGTGACGTGAGTACTAACTCAGAAGCCCAATAGCATTAGTTCAATCTGGCTTTGAACAAAGCTGTGTGACCCAGGGTAAGTGATTCAATCTCTCTGACACTTACTTATCTCTAAAATGGAGATGCCAAGTCCTATCTCAACGTTTTGTGCTAAGTACTCAATTAAGAGTTATTAAGTTTTCAGGCTGGACATGGTGGCTCATGCGTATAATCCCAGCACTTTTAAAGGCTGAGGCAGGAGGATCATCTGAGCTCAGGGGTTTGAGACCAGCCTGGGCAACATAGGGAGACCCCCATCTCCACTAAACTTTTTTCTAAAAATTGGCCGGGATGGTGATGTGTACTTATGGTCCCGGCCACTTGGGAGGCTAAGGTGGCTAGGAGGTTGAGACTGCAGTGAGTTATGATGATGCCACTGCAGTCCAACCTAGGTGACAGAGTGAGAACCGTCTAAAAAAAAAAAAAAATTATTGTTAAGTTTTTGTACAGTGATGAGTGCATGATCCACAGAAGATGCAACCAAATTGCTCATGAAATGTCAACAAACTTGAGGGCCTAGGCTTGAATCTTTCACAATATGCTTCGCTATGCTCAGGACAGATGTCTTTTGAGTACAACTATAAAGATTTGTGCAGTCACCCAGGAGCTATGTAGTGTAAGTTAATTTCTCAGGCAATGAAGAATATTCTTCACAGGGCACAAACTTGTTAAAGATAAAACAGATTACATCCATTTCTTTTTTCAGTCAACCAACTCTACCACTCAATATTAGGAGATGAGAGAAATCGCAGAGAGCCATTTTCATTGTAAAACTGTGTTGTTAGTTGTCAATAATCTGGTGTTTTAAAAATGTTTATTAATTGATTTGGGATTGTTTCCAGGTATAACATTAAATATATTATTATATAAGGTTCAGTTCACTCAGTTACATTT